>NW_028324174.1:1262500-1893750 GCF_054372755.1 Phalangium opilio
TTATTTCTTGAGATTCCCAAAAGATTTAGAAACGTAATAAATATTTATAATACTAACTCTAACATCCTTCTCTAATAGTCTAAATTAGTATTACTTGAAATTTTAAAAGTCACTGGCTCCACTATGAAGTCGACACTCGACAGTCGAGGCACTTCAACTTTTTTCGAAGCCTACTAGAATTTCCGCCCATACATTTGAGCTAAAACTCGCGGATATTTTAAATCCAGAGAAACATTATTTTCTTCGTCTCTTGTCATCACGCTCAAAGCTACGTTACATAGAGACCCAGATTTGCGCGTGCTGACAACCCAAGCTGAATCAGATTATACAGAATAAGCTTTCATGAGAAATAGGGGAGTTGCCTATCCTATAGCGTGAAAACAAATTTCCTCACGCGAATTCTTTATCCATGCTCCTATGGTACCCAGTAGGATAAAAACCCTTGGAAGGAAAAACAGACTGATGGCGAATTCCACTGGGTCCTCCCGGAGCGCTCCCATGGAGCAATAAAAATGAGAGACCCTAATTACGGAAAAACAGTCTTTAACGATCCGGCAACTACTCCTCCCATGTTTATTGCTCCCATATTTAAATCAGGCGCTTCAACGGATTCTAAGAATTACCGACCAATATCTTTGCTGTGCGTCCTGGCAAAACGTTTTGACATGATAATGCATTCCCACCTTCAGCGCTGGTTCAATATCTTCCCAAATGAATGCCAGCATGGTTTCCTACCAGGGAAGAGCGTTGACACGAATCATGCGGCTTTCATACACTTCGCGGCCCCGCCTGTAGAAAATCGAGGACAGGTTGATGTCGTTTATTTGGACCTTGCCAAGGCTTTTGACCGTGTTCCTCATGGTTTCTTAGGAGACAAACTTCCGATATTAGGCATCAATGGCGTACTTTTAGACTGGATTAGTAGTTACTTGGCGCGCAGAATCAATATCCTTAAATGCAATGGATCTCTTACCACTGTCAACTATCCCGTTAATTGCGCAGTCCCTCAGGGCTCGTCTTTGGGGCCTCTCCTCTTCAACATTTTTTTGTATGATCTGCAATTTGTTGTGAAGCATTCTATTACTATGCTACAGTTTGCAGATGATAATAAGCTCTGCAAATGCATAGATTCGGATTTGGATAGAGCTCTATTGCAATCGGATCTTGATTCAGTGGCCATATGGTGTATTAAGAACAACCTACCCATAAACGCTTCGAAATCCGTACACGTGACATACACTAGGCGGACTAGTAAACGAATAAACACTGCCTACATTATAGACACTCAATGGATACCTTCTGCGTCAAAAACCAAAGATCTTGGTGTCATATTTGATGCTCACCTACGCTTTCATGACCAAATTAGTTCCTGCGTCAACCGTTGCAGACGCACCTTGGCAGTTGTCCTTAAACTTACCAGAAAGCTAGGGTCGTTAGATCATTTTCGACTATTCTAAACCTTCCAAAGTGTCTCTTGGCACTCAACGAAATAAAATTTATTTACAAATTGCTTCACGGACGTTTTTCCCTTTCCACGCTCTTACCCAGTTTACATTTTAATATTAATCAGAACCTCCGTAACCATAGCGTTTTCTATCAACCCAGTAAAAGCATTAACTCATTAATCAGAATGCAAAGAACATGCAATAAATTTCATAATTTCCCGCTCTACTGATATAATACTATGTTAAACTTTCACTGACTTTCATTGTTTTTATTGTTTATTAATCTATGTGATTTTCTTTTTTTCTTTATTTATGTGTATAATCCCGTTAACTCTCTGTAGTTATTTTTGTACACAATAAACCCGCATTTCATTTCATTTTATAAATGCTACCTGAATATTTTTTTAAATATGAAACATTATATTTTATTTTAAACTTATGAGTTAAAAAAAATTGGTATCCGTGTTTTAGTCAAGCTTTGATATTGACATCGGTCAATTTACGATATCGGCTAACGACCTTAGTCTGTTTATAACATTAAATCGGAACTTCAAGTGTCACTAGACAGTATATAACTTCTAAATCAAGAGTTAGGAACATTAAAACAATCTCAACAGGATATCCGTGGTTAAACTTATCATTATATGTGATAATGTAAGATAATGTGACGAAGCGGCTCAGTGAACGTTGGGCAATGGCCTCAGAGTTTTGCTTGCAATGGTCAAGCTAAAATTCCTCACTTGACGCAATCTTCTAAGGAGCTATTAGTAAAATAATATATTACGAACAAAAATGGTCTCACTTAGACCACAAAAATTATACTTAGCTTGAAAAATTAATATTTAAATCAAAGTGGAAAATTCAGTTAAGCAAAGGCTTAGGGCATTGCTGTCGGCAATGAAAATACAAGATTCTCGCGTACAATACTCCCGGTCTCCCGTCAAAGCCGAAAGGCGAAAGGCGAAAGCTCGCGCAGCCAAAATTCCAGCTATTAGTAAAAGAATATATTACGAACAATAATGGTCTCACTTAGATAACAAAAATTATACTTAGCTAGATAACAAAAATTATACTTAGCTAGATAACAAAAATTATACTTAGCTAGATAACAAAAATTATACTTAGCTAGATAACAAAAATTATACTTAGCTAGATAACAAAAATTATACTTAGCTAGATAACAAAAAATATACTTAGCTAGATAACAAAAATTATACTTAGCTTGAAAAATTTATATTTAAATCAAAGTAGAAAATTCAGCTAAGCAAAGGCTTAGAGCATTGCTGTCGTCAGTCGACAATGAAAATATTAGCTTCCCGAATCCCGGGTACATAATATAAGACTTCCGTCTCCCGGTGAAGCTGACGCGCCCCTAATAGCGCGCGGTCTTTTTCACAGCTGCAATCTCCCCTCAGTTTATTCTCAGTATCATCTTAAGCTTAAAATACGAGGTTACTAACCCGCACGTCGCGAGCACCGCTGGGTATTCGAGGGATCAGGCAACTAGAGTAATACGCTTCCCATTCTACACCCTCATAAAGACTTTATTACAGAGTGGCTTTTACCTCTTCAACGAGAAGCGAACGACGTCCGAGGGATCAGGTACTGGCGTATTCCCCCGGTATTACCTCTTTGGGGGTTTTATTGCCGTAAATTCGGGCGATATGCCTACAATCCGATCTTATATTGAAATAAAAACTGTAAAAAGTAATCCCGAGTGTATTTCCGCGTTATACGGCGTAATACGCTTCCCATCTTACACCCTCAGAAAGATTTTATTACAGAGTGGCTTCTCCCTCGTCAAGTTCTCCGTATGGGATAGAATTTTTGCAAACGCCATCTAGATGTCGTGTGCAAGAATAAAAAAGTACTTATTCACCAAAATTCATTGTTTTTTAAAGCGTTGCAAGGTTGGTCATTTATAAAGTTTAAATTCGCTTGTTAAAATAACGGTCAATCGAGTTGTCAATGGAACTCTTAATAAGTCTTGAGTAATTCATTTTAAAACCTGAAAGAGGTATATTTTGGTTTCCCAACTTGTTCTATTATTGGTATTTAATAAAATTTTAAGTTTTAGTTTAATGATTAACTATAGGTTATCATATTTGATCGGGTTGCGTTTGGCTAGGGAATTGAACTAATAACTTTAATTCTTGGTACTAAGTAATAATTAAGTCTAAGAGTTGATGAACTTTAAATAATTCATAATAAATTGCTTCATATTGAATATCGAATGTAGGACATAATAACCTGTACATATTCCCCGGTCATCATCCATCAGAGCCAAAAAAACATAATTCCCGGGCAACATACCTCCATCATAGCCAAAAAGGACATAATCTCCTGTAATATGGGACAATTTGCCCCCCGAATCAATGTTGATGACAAATTCCCCCCAGGAACTGGATAAACTCCCTTAAATGTGTTTACGACAAAATACCCCAATGCACGGTTCAAATCAATGTGAAGGTTTATATGTGTTTTATAATATAATAATAAGCACACCTATTTTTATGAATGACATCAAAGTTAATACAGGTGCGACTATTTGGTAGGATTTACTTACCCATAAAATTTTAAATACTCTGCAAGTTGGTGAAATAAACTTATAAAAATTTAGAAATATACTGCAGTTGAGTCCGATACGCGAGATGGCATTTATATTTTAAAAACCCGCTAAAACATTTACACTTCTCTTCTCATCCTAGGATAGAAAACTATTTTATATCGGAAGTAAATAAATGTAAACAGTAATTTTTTGGAGTGGGCAACTTTTTCCGTCGTCAATCAGATGCCCGATCGGTACGAAGTTTTATTGGAAAAAAATGCCGGAGAAAAACCTTGTGTCCCATTCGACGGAACGTGTTTCCCATTCAACCGAAACAGCCCAAATGTGCGGTTTTGGGAAAATATATATCAAAATTTAAAAAGCAAACGTTTTCACTATTTTTAAGGAATTTTTTTACCCTACAGTTTTCGTTGTATATATATATATTGATGTTTTGAAATGCAAAATTTAATTTTAAGAGCGATTGATAATGGAGAGAATTGCATTGTTTTAGAAAAGGTGGCAGCTAACTATTAGGAGAATATTTTGGAAAAGGTGGCAGCTAATTAGTAGGAGAATGTTTAGGAAATGGTGGCAGCTAATTAGTAGGAGAATGTTTTGGAAAAGGTGGCAGCTAATTAATAGGAGAATATTTAGGAAAAGGTGGCAGCTAACTATTAGGAGAATATTTTGGAAAGGTGGCAACTAATTAATAGGAGAATATTTTGGAAAAGGTGGCAACTAATTAATAGGAGAATATTTAGGAAAAGGTGGCAGCTAACTATTAGGAGAATATTTTGGAAAGGTGGCAACTAATTAATAGGAGAATTTTTTGAAAAAGGTGGCAACTAATTAATAGGAGAATATTTAGGAAAAGGTAGCAAAGAATTATTGGAACCATTGTTTTGGAAAAGGTGGCAGCTAACTATTAGGAGAATATTTTGGAAAAGGTGGCAGCTAATTAGCAGGAGAATGTTTAGGAAAAGGTGGCAGCTAACTAAAAAGAGAATATTTTGGAAAAGGTGGCAGCTAACAATTTGGAGAATATTTTGGAAAAGGTGGCAGCTAATTAGTAGGAGAATGTTTAGGAAAAGGTGGCAGCAAATTAATAGGAGAATATTTTGGAAAATGTGGCAACTAATTAATAGGAGAATATTTTGGAAAAGGTAGCAAAGAATTATTGGAACCATTGTTTTGGAAAAGGTGGCAGCTAACTATTAGGAGAATATTTTGGAAAAGGTGGCAGCTAATTAGCAGGAGAATGTTTAGGAAAAGGTGGCAGCTAACTAAAAAGAGAATATTTTGGAAAAGGTGGCAGCTAACAATTTGGAGAATATTTTGGAAAAGGTGGCAGCTAATTAGTAGGAGAATGTTTAGGAAAAGGTGGCAGCTAATTAATAGGAGAATATTTTGGAAAATGTGGCAACTAATTAATAGGAGAATATTTCGGAAGAGGTGGCAGCTTTTTAGTAGGAGAATGTTTTACAAAAGGTGGCAGCTAAATATTAGGAGAATATTTTGGAAAAGGTGGCAGCTAACTATTAGGAGAATATTTTGGAAAAGGTGGCAGCTAACTATTAAGAGAATATTTTGGAAAAGGTGGCAGCTAATTAGTAGGAGAATGTTTTGGAAAAGGTGGCAACTAAATAATAGGAGAATATTTAGGAAAAGGTGGCAACTAATTAATAGGAGAATATTTTGGTAAAGGTGGCACTAATTAATAGGAGAATATTTTGGAAAAGGTGGCAGCTTATTAGTAGGATAATGTTTTGGAAAAGGTGGCACCTAAATAGTATAATAACCTAACCTAACCGAACCTGACCTAACCTAACCAAACTAACAATTTCCTTCTCTGGGTTTGAACCCGAGCCTCTGAATTAAAAGCCTGATATTCTACCATGCTGCTGCGGTGATTCGAAATCCTCACAGACATTTAATTAACTAATTCTTTCAAATAAGTTCCCATTCAGCAGAAACCCGCCATTGGGCTGGAAATTTAAATATATTCTCCATAAAAAACCAAAAAGCGGTTTCGGTCCAATGGGACTATACCGAGAAAAAAAAAGAGAGCGGAGAAGGGCACTGATTTGAAGCAATTTATAGCGAAGGTTAGAAGTTTTCAATATCTTTTTGACAAGATTTTTTAAGATACGTGCCCTATTATTGGCGGTTTGCCAAATAGGGCACGTATCTTAAAAAAAATTAGGACACGGACAATTTATAAGGTTCGTAGCATTGATTTTAATACTAAGCCTCAGCCTCTTCTATGGGTATATCAAAGGTCCGCGCCTAATCCTTTTTTACACGCCATTTTCAATGTTTTTTTTACCGAAAGAGACTTATTATACAGGGTGTTTCTAAAAGGTCTGGAAGAAATTATGGAGGTTGTTCGTTGGGTCAAATTGAGTGAAAAATATCTATGGACCTTTAGTCTAACGTGCTCCGTTGCGACTTTATGAGCCCTTGAAAATAGGCCTTTGAACAACGTAAATCGTCCAAATAGTGGAGGTAGAATTGTACCATTGACCAAATTGTTTTCCAATTTATGCATAAGCTAATGACTGAGAGATAAAAGAAATAATAAGCTTATGAACTACTAGCAAAGGAGCATAAACGTGTGCAAAGGTCTTAAACTAAGACCAGATAAATATAGAGCTTTTCATTAAGGAGCGGTACGTAAACATTTCCAGTAAGACACTGAACTTTGGCCAGAACTACTTGACCTCAAAGTATGGCTTTATTACGTTTTCGCTTTAGATGTTCACAGAGATGATTAAATGTGACAAGAAACCATCAAATGTGACAAGAAACCATCAAATGTGACAAGAAACCATCAAATGTGACAAGAAACCATCAAGTACCATAATGTTAATTTCATTATTGAACGGAATCAAGAAGTAATTACAAAAAGGGTTCGAAATACTTTCTGTCGGCGTTGATAAAAACTTGAGCGCGTCGAATTAACGACTGTCTAACCCTTTCGAAAATCCCTGGAGTGTTGCATATGGCTTCGCAGGCATCAATAATTCTTCTTCGACGATCATCCACGTCTCGAACTTCACGTTCATAAACTAAGTACTTAAGGTAGTCCCAAAGAAGGAAATCCCAAGGGTTTAGGTCCGGAGATCTGCCAGGCCACGGAACTGTTCCACCACGTACTATCCACCTCAAAGAGAACGATTCATAAAGATGAGCCCTAACTTCACTTCCAAGACAAAGAACCTCAGGCATAATCTCCCATTACTGAAATTGTACAAAATCCCCCATCCCCAGACAAAATCCTCGGTTGTTATCCCTATCCGAGAAAAGTGAAAAATCCCCCGATAATTATCGCCATCATAGAAAAAATACAATGTCAATATAATCCGAAACACATCAGCAATCCGGTAGTGCAATAGATCAGGCGTTGGACTATTTCTAATTAATTCGTTGACTTTCATTCATTATGTCGTCATTCATTATGTATGTCGTGGTTACAACGAGAATATCAAGAGTATATTTAACGTCCACATTGCGTCGTTTTCACATTTTCATCATGAAAATTCTACAAGTATATATGTGAACTTAACACATATTTTATAAACGGAAATATATCGAAAATATAACTTAACTCCTGTAAATACTTCTGAATTTGATTCCCAAGTGGATGAATGATTATAAAGAGTGTCAATTGTTTACGTATTTCAAATAAAAACATTTCGCATTACATACTTTTTGATTGTATGAATGCTTATTGGCAGTAATAGCGTGAGAGTGGTAAATAACAAGCATACGCGTTATTGCAAATCTTCATTGGTTTTATAATGTAGCTAGAGGTAGCTGGATAAGTACTGAAGAATAATTATTTAGGGGTGGTCAACATGATGTAGCAAATACTTGTGAACTCAGGTGTACAAAAGTCTATAACTCAACGCAGTTTGACACCAATCCAGACTAGCTGACCTCTCGACGTAAAGCCTTTTCATAACTAACATCATAAGTGTATAAGATATTTTGTATAAGTATGACACACACTAGAGGGGTAGTTAGTGCGTCCCAAATACAGCAGTTTTAATCAAAAGTGTATGGGGTGGTGTACAATCTGTTGGGGTGAATCGAGGGTTTATTCACTCTGTGTAATCGGTGTGTACGCTTGTGCATTTGACTGCTCTAACAGGATTGCACATTATCTTTAAAAGCCCTATCTTTGACAGTGCTAAAATGATTTCGCGGAACCCTCAGAGTGGTTTGCCCCTCGCTTTTCGTTCGAATTTTTGGCCAAGCATGGGCGTTCAACGGCTGCAGAAATGCATGAAAAAAACCAACTCGCCGAGTTTGGATGTAGTAATGAGTGAATTGAATTGTTTTCATAGAGAATATATCACGGCAGTTTAAATTTAAAATCAATGTGGTATACATTTAAATAAGTGAACAATCACGAGTATTTTATACATTTTATTTACTATTCGGAAATTTCGTCCCAAACTCAAACCAACTTGGCTAACTATCTGTTTCGAAGAAGTCTTATTCGGCTTGTTTTTATGGGAGGATTTTATGAGTGAAATGAACAAAATTCATGCATCGCCACCGTGCGATTCTTAGTAAATGCTCTCGTTACTCCTTTATCTCTTGACCCAGCGGAGCCTCCTAGTTGTTTACCAAAGAATTTCTCTCTCCCGCTGGGTTGCGGTAATTTTCCATTCTCGAGGTGTGAGGTCCGATAAACTCTCACTCGTAGCCACGTGCGCTATTTTTTACCCTGACAATAAAATATTTTGGAAGACAAAACCAGGGATATTTCTTAACGATAAACACATAAAGCTAAAAATTCTAGTGTATCAGAGATACAAATAAAGGGTGAAGAAAAACCTAATCAAGGATATTTCTCAAGAATAACTCGAGCTAAAAAATCTTAGTTTATCAGTAGGGTGAAGACCATAAAGTTAAAAATATTTTCATATAAATTCAAAATAGTTTTAATATTTGTGTATATCAAAATAGAAAAATTTCTCACAGGGTCAAAGTGAAATTAATAAGGGGGCATTTAGGGGCAAAGTTAAATATTATTTGAGGGGCAGGATATTTTTTAGGGGGCATAGCCCCCTGGTGCCCCCCGTGACTTCGGGCCTGGTCGATATGAAATTAAATTAATCAAACTCAAACCAACACAGAGAAGCACGACGATACTCGGAAATAATTGGCGATGGTCACAACTTTGAAACACTAAATTCAAATAAATAAGCATAATTTAAAAAAAATTATCCTAAACTAAAAGACCAAGTATGAATTCAATCTAAAATGTATGAACTGTTTTTTATCGTTCACAAATGATGATTGTAAAAAATTGATGGAGTAGAAAGGCTAACTTAGTAGCGAATATAATGCAATTAAAATATTGGAGCCGTTATTATCTTTGATAATGCTAACCTTTCAAGTGTTGAATGTGGTGATAAACTATTGCCAATAGTAACAAATAATGGAATTTTCGGTTTTAAAAACATGATTATAAACATTTTATTTAAAAGGCATATCTTTTTTCCAAACCTCCATTGGTACAGAATATTTTCAAGCATGATTTGCGCTTTATATTGCTATCAATTGCAAATCTTCCAGGAAAATGGGGTACTCGGGAATAGTACTATATAATTTCGAGTAACAATAGGCTTTGTTAGATTTAAATATTTGAAATTATGAAAACTTGAGCTTAGTGAGCTATAATTTCTTATTTGGAAATCAAACATAAATAGGTTCTCTAGCTGTGAAGTTTTGGTATTATTTTATTAGACCTAATCGATAAAAGAGGATTTGTTTCGTTCTCCCATTGATATCAGAATACATATTAATCCTTATTTCAATAAGGGAGATTAAATTATATGACCAATGTTACACCCACGCTTTAAATGTCCAATGAATATCACAAGATTTAAAATTTTGGTCAAAAAGCGAAGCATTTTTTCAGATAATAGATAGTTTAATATCATATGTCTATCAAACTCCAAATATTAATATCTGTGCTTTATGCAATTAAGTTTCAAAAATTATCTTTTACTGTTTCAAAATTCAGGGCAAACTTTATTAATTTCCTGAAACCTATGTGAGAACTTTCTCATCATTTTGTTTAAAACCTAATTTGAGGTTGTGTAATTTATGTTGTACTTTATCGAGATTCTAAGATTTTTGATCGTGGATATAGGAGTTGCTTTGTGATATTCTTATACTTACAAAATATTTCTCTCACGTGAAAGGTTTTGATGTGGTTACGTTTCTATAGTTACAAAAACACAACGTTGCAATATAATCATTGCGTTTTTATCGTGAATTTGATTTGTTTCACAAGCCAAATCCTAATATTCGTGTATACATTTGCTAATGTACAATTTTTGTGTTGCAATTTTAATGTCTCATGTTCATAAAAGCAACTACTATCGAAATGCGCTGAACAAATGTTATGTATTTTGGATTATTGCTTCAAAGCCAGAAAAATTACGAATGTTAAAAAGTTAATAGTTGCGTAACTAAAAATAGCAAATAAGAGCCACTATTTCATCAAATTTCAAATAATGCATAAAGATCTATCGATCCCTATTGCATCCTCATGGAACCATTAGCGTATTTCTTAATCGCATGGAAAATGCTGTTGTAACGCTTAATGTTCGTCCGCAAATCTAACTCTCGTAATAAAAAGGTATCATTGCGAAGAAACGCCTCTATTTCGAAAGATGTATTAAACGGGTAAGGTATCCAATTGTTGGTGTCTAGATTTCGTTAGATTGTTGTGAATTTCAGTTTTTAAAAGATCACTACAAACGATTATGAGTACAGTATGTCCAGGAAAATCGTCATCACAAGAGTGAGTATTATTACTATTTACTTGAACGATGAAATGCAAGTTAATTTTTTATTTAAGAAAATCGATCCATGTAATTGGAAATTTTTACATGAAATTTACGCGGGCGCAACTAAAAATCCGTATTCTTACTTATTTTTTGATTTAAGTCAGAATTGTCTCGACCAATGGAGAATTAAAAAAAATCCTGTTGAGAAAATATAGTATACCAAATTAAAAAAAATGAAGTAGGCTTTAAAATACGCCTCCATTTTCAAACCGCGATATATCTTGAAAACACGAAATAAAAGTAGTCAAAGTTCAGCTAGGAAAAATATAAATATCTAAATATAAATTTTTTAATTTCAAAGTTAAGAAATTTCTTAAAAATTGAAATATTAAATTTGTTTTAATGACTTCCGAAGTTCGATTGTATACCAAAATCCCCCCGGCCAAAATCCCCCCAAATCATTATAACAAGACAAAATCCCCCCAAATCAATATAACAAGACAAAATCCCCCCAAATCATTATAACAAGACAAAATCCCCCCAAATCAATATAACAAGACAAAATCCCCCCAAATCATTATAACAGGACAAAATCCCCCCAAATCATTATAACAAGACAAAATCCCCTCTAATAATTATAACAAGACGTAACATTGTTAAATGATTTATAAAATATTACTAGCCTAACCAAACCTAACCTAACATAACAGTAACGTTTTGGAAAAGGCGTAACATTGTTAAATGATTTGTAAAATACTACTAACCTAACATAACAGTAATGTTTTGGAAAAGGCATATTATTTGATAAGTCAATGATGCTAAACATTTATATTTTGGAAAAGGCCTAACATTGTTAAATGATTTATAAAATATTATTTGAGAAGTCGGTAGGATTTCGGTATGAGGTCAAAAATCATTTTAGAGCAAAAACAAGCACACCATTCGATAGAGCGTAAAATTTAGATCTAAAATATTCCCCGCTTTTTTCAAATTTCCAAAAAAAAAACCAAAAACATTTTTTGCAGTATAGGTGAACAAGGTCAAAAACAGTGTGGAAAACATCAGAGGGCCAATAATTTGGCACCTTTTCCAACCTAACCTAACCTAACCTGACCTGACCTAACCAAACGTAACTAAACCTAACCTAACCTAACCCAACCCAACGTAACCCAACCCAACGTAACCTAACCTAACCTAACCCAACCTAACCTAACCTAACCTAACCCAACCTAACCTAACCTAACCTGACCTAACCTAACCCAACCTAACCTAACCTAACCTAACCTAACCTAACCTATTCGGCCTCTTAAGTGAAAGTGAACCCTAACGTTAAACAACAATATTTTGGAAAAGGTGGCAATTCTTATGGGGGATAAGACTTTTTTTTTTTTTTGGAAATTTGAAAAAAGCGGCGGCCATTTTAGATCTAAATTTTACGCTCTATCGAATGGTGTGCTTGATTTCGCTCTAAAATGATTTTTGACCTTATTCACTCATACCGAAATTGTACCGAGAACTCAATGAAGCATAACATCAATATTTTGGAAAAGGCGTAACGTTGTTAAATGATTTATAAAATATTACTAACCTAACTTAACCAAACCTAACCTAACCTAACATAACAGTAATGTTTTGGAAAAGGCATATTATTGGGGAAGTCAATGAAGCTAAACATCAATATTTTAGAAAAGGCGTAACATTGTTAAATGATTTATAAAATATTACTAGCCTCACCAAACCTAACCTAACATAACAGTAACGTTTTGGAAAAGGCGTAACATTGTTAAATGATTTTTAAAATATTACTAACCTAACTTAACCAAACCTAACCTAACATAACAGTAATGATTTGGAAAAGGCATATTATTTGAGAAGTCAATGAAGCTAAACATCAAAATTTTGGAAAAGGCGTAACATTGTTAAATTATTTATAAAATATTACTAACCTAACCTAACCTATCCTAACCAAACCTAACCTATCCTAACCAAACCTAACCGTTAAATATCATTTGGAGGGATTTTGTCTTGTTTTAATTATTTGGGGGGATTTTGTCTTGTTATAATGATTTGGGGGGATTTTGTCTTGTTATAATGATTTGGGGGGATTTTGTCTTGTTATAATGATTTGAGGGGGATTTTGTCTTGTTATAATGATTTGGGGGGATTTTGTCCTACATTGGGGGGATTTTGTCCGTTACTTATGATTTGGGGGGATTTTGTCCGGGGGGATTTTGGCTGGGGGGATTTTGGGTCACACCCCCGAAGTTCACCTCGCGCCGTTTGTCGAAAGGTTTAATCGAACCAAATAGAGAATATTATAAACAGCTATAATTCGGTCTACCATTCCAGCATTAAAATGACGCCGAATGAAGTTTATAAAAATATTTATAAAATTAACGCTTAACCTAAGAAAGAAAAGAAAATAATACATTAAATTGAAAATTTAATATATCGTTCGAGTTCAAACCTGCCTTCGCTAAAGCATTCGAAGCCAACTTCTCCACGGAAGTATTTTAAATTGTTAGCGTTTTATATATATTACTAGATCTGGAAAGAAAGGATATGAAAGGGTTCTTTTATGGTGCCCAACTCATGTGTTCGGTACATCACACGTTCAAGATAGAATACATCATTAAAAAGAGGAAACGTCGAGGGAAATTGGATTATTTCGCTATCTGAATTTTATTTAACTTTACCTAGCGACTCGTCTATGGATTATTTCCCGTCTAAAAAATTTCATCTTATATTACCAAATTACCTACTCCTCTTAGTTTAAACGGAATGGAAAGTTGCCTTGTTCGAAATAATTTACACTCATTTTTCGCGTAATGTTCTAAAATAAGACGAGAACGAAAAGCACGCTCGAAAAATGGAAATTATTTTAGCCAAGCCCCAGAAGAAAGGGTTGATAAGGAAATGTTTCGTCGCCCGACGAGTCGCGCTCTTTAATATTTTAGAGTTTATGGATAAAAAGCATGTTCAAGGTTGTAGACAATATCGAGCCGGTCTAAATTTCCACTTCCTAACGAATTGTACTATGCAGAGAAAATGTAGAAAACCAAATTGTTGGAAATTGTACCTTTCCGTTATTAAGAATTATTCCTGTCTGTTACGACAAAAAGCACGGGTCAATCGTCGCTAAAAACCTTCGACCGTCCTTATTACGTTCCGTTATCGAAAAAATAATTCCATACATTGACCATAGAAGCAGTGACATAAGGAATCATGTTGGTCAATTAGCACCATTTCGGTTTGGACCTCTGTCGAGTAAATTACATTTAAGGTAGACGAAATTCCTTCACTGAACGATAAACGTAATTCATTTATTAAACGACGGACGTAATTACTTCACTAAGGTCTAGTTAGTAAAACTCAACTTTTTAAGGGGTTAAAATTATATTCGGGTATACTTTTCATTATGCATTATTTGTTGCTGAGTCTTACTGTCATAAGCAATTACTGTATTTTGACCAACTTAGATCATTTCGCGTTATTGTTTCGAAGCAAACAAATCCAACTTCTGAAAACGTCATGTTCGGATTTACGAATTACGTAAACAAAGTGTTCCGTTACTACATAAGCTAAAAAGTTAATAGTTGGATTTATTGACAGTTCAAATAAAGAGCTGCTATTTCAGAAAACGAACGTTAATGCAAAGTGTTTTCTAATTTCAGATTAGACACGCGAGAGAAATGTCGCTTGAAAGGCTTTAATCTGAACTGAAATATTGACTTGGTTTTCATAACCTCTCAGCTAAATTTTTTTTAACCAAATCCTGCATATAACGTAGAATTCTCTTCTGCTTCGCTCGTTGACGCTCGCATCTTCTTTAATTAATATACCGAGTCTAATCATGGACACTAGAACTTTAATGAAAGTCGTATTGCTATTCGTAAGTACTTGAAAAGTTTTCCTAGTTAGCTAGTTTATCAATCACACGTGTATGAAAACTTGAGTCAAATTAAATTTAATTTGAAGATAACCACATAAATTTGCACCTGTAAACCGTGCAATTATAAAATAGTAGCTTTTATTCCCGCGGCGTTGCTCGCGAGTAATAAGGCCTTCCATGAAAATGGTATAAAGAATGGGTAAATTTTACTGATGACTAATATTTTTGTAGAACCTTAGGAGCGAAGGCACTCGGCGTTGCCCGTCAGCCCATAGGGATGCATTTTTTATTACATTTCATTTGGACATTATTCCATAAAGAAAGGTTTCTAAGTTTGTGGCCGCCATTTAAAGAGATGGCAACAAATCGAACCCAAAAGACCTTTAAGCCCGTCCATAGGTTAAAGGAAACCAGTGTACTAAATATTTGTGGGATCGGTTGAAACGCGCGGACTTTGTTGCATAAAGAAGATTTTTTACATTTCCGGTCGTTTTTTAAGATGGCGGAGGATTTGGGGCGAAATCTTTGTTAATACGCGCCTACTACTTATGAGTAACGTTCCTGCAAATTTTCAGCCTTCTAGGGCAAGCGGTTGGGGCTGGGCGTTGATTATCAGTCAGTCAGGACTTTGATTTATATAGATATAGATTTGAAGAAAACCACATAAATTTGCACCTGTAAACCGTGCAATTTTAAAATATTGGTCAAATTCCATTTTCTTAGAAATTTTGGTTTTTCCAGAAGCAATACGACATTGTTACCAAAACATTTAATTTCAAGTGGCACCATGCCGGAGATAAACTTTACATGGACTTTCTTCTTTATCCTAGAGGCCGGTAAATTTTGCTATATAGGCTAAATCATTTTATCATTAAAGCTAAGTGTTTAATTAATTATTTTGTTCATTTTCAGAGTAAATATAACGTACATTCCCGTCGCCAATGCTTACCAAGGGGTAAGTATGGCTTTTTTTCCGTTTCAATGGCTTATTTAAATTTCTAAATCTATTTATATATGGTTTCAGTCCGGTGATCTATACCCGATTTACTCGCGTGTTAGTTCTTCAAGTCTGGCCTACATAGGACGCTATCATCGAACTTGCACGCACCCTTTTTTTAACTTTGAACACAACATGTTGTCTTACTACAGCGAAGCCGAGTACCACATATCATTGACCGCCTTCCTTCAAGTCTTTCGTCTTCAGGCATGTTTCTGCTCCATGTTTTTCTCGCGTACACGTACCTTTTACGTTTCCTCAATACCCCCCCCCTCTTTACGGCACCGAAGTCCTCTCAGCAATCTCAACGTACGGTAAGAAATAGTAAAGGTCGAGGGGTCTCCTGACTGGTCCCAGCCTTTGTTCTCCTATAGATTTGCAATTCATAAACTAGTCCAGAGGACCAGTGGTAGTAACCTCCACTTCTTGAATTTAAAAACTAGTCCAAGCAATTAATAAACTGGTCTTGGACCAGGGCCGGAAAAAACCACAGGACACTGGACTTTGTCCAATAAAATTTTAAAATGTCCCATAATTTTTTTAAAAAACTAAGGGGGTCTCTGGACATTTTGACCAATAAATTTTCTTATTTCTGGCCCTATTTTGGACCAGAGGAAGTGTGATATCTCCCAGACTGGCCCCCTCTGTCTTAAAAATAGAAGCTTCTTCTCATACAAATATAATGGCGCTACACTTGGCAATCGTCTACCTAAGGGTAGGGGCGTGCATGAGGTACACGGGGAGAGTTACGGTGCCGCAGGTTGGCAATCATCATTTACAGTCCAAATTACTACGTTTCTCCCTGGCAAGACTCCATCCTGATGTTCAAGAATTTCACCTACAAACGGGCTAAACAGAATATTTAGGACTGTTCACGAGCCGAGCTGAGCGAGCTTTTTAAAAGCTTGGCTCGGCTCGAAAAATCAGTGGCTACGTTAACATATATATGTTTAACAAAAATTGCTACTACGACTCGAAATGCTATCCCATGTTTAGGAATGTAGTGGTTTTGTAAAACCCGCTCGGTAAAAAGTGAAGAAATCGTTACATGCATTATGCTCACGGTTAGAGCGGAGCCTTCGAGATACCTAGGCCCGTGCGTGCCGATTTTTATGTGGGGAAATATCCAGTTTCATAGACGAAATATTTTCACCAAATATGTGTACTATATGGCGCTTTTATTACAGTTGCGAAGGGGGTCTTTCATAAATTGTCGTTGATATTTTAGGGGCCAATTATAATAATTTTACGAAAGAGAAAGGTTTTACCCTTAAATTAACGTAATTGTTTTAGGGGCTATTTATTTTTTATTGAATCTTTTGGTTCGATTTTGTGGACAACGAAATTAATGGTGAGATTTTAACATAGTTCTTTTTTTTTAAAGCAAAACTTCTTGAAGTTGCTAATTGTCAGTTTTCTTATACCTTAAGAGGATTTTTTTTACTCCTTCGTAACCTTTAATTTTTTAACCTTAGCTTTTTTATCCTTTATTTATCGGGCATGATTGTTTAATATAGGTCTTTCTCAAATATTTATTACTATCCGCGACCTCGGCTTCACCGTTCTACGTCTATGCCTTGCCCTAATATTGCAGCAGTCGACGGGGTCACGAGGCTGAACTTATTTTTATTTTATTTTACTATACTAAAAGTGGCCCCAAATGAGAAAACACGGCGAACTAAATTATTTAAAAAATATTCTCGCTTTGCGATAGGCACGGGCCTAGATATCTCGGAGGCACCGGTTAGAGGCGAGGGAAAGCAAATTTTAAAACGCTTTATGTCATGCTATTGGTGGAGAGGACTAAAAGGAGAGCACTATTTCACTGACTAAGCTCGCGAGTCGTAGTGGTTCGATGCCTGTCGGCTCGACCATAAAAAAGGTCGGTCGTTAATTAATCGAGCCGCCAAAGTGTTGGCTCGGCTCGAACTCGGCTCGCTCGTCAGGAGCCCGAGCTGGCTCGAGCTCGTGAACAGTCCTAACTGAATATTTTCTAAATTTATAGGTGTGGATAATTATGGCTCTCTTTCTTGCCTTGTTCAATTTGAAGCATTGGTATCGCTTCTTCGGGAATACAGTTCACTTCGTGATACGATTCCGACGGTTTTCCTTCGGAGCGTCCAATAAAAACTTGACGGACAAATACGAAACTGCCAAGAAGGTTATTTTGGCCACCTACTTCGTCGGTTGTTTTATTTTGGTGGAAGTCTTCAAAGCCCACCTGTCGACCAAATTGACGGTGGATGTCGATCGCAATATAAATGACTTTGATGATATCTTGAAATACCCCAAGATGCGCATTATTTTTCAGAATAAAAATTACGACTGCTCTAAATTTGTTCAGGTGAAAGCAAACTTTAAATTTACTTCTTTGGCTTCTTAACCCCAAACTCTACAGAAAGTAATCATTCCAACCAGGGATAGATTTATTTTCAGAAGTAGGAATGGAGAACAGAGCAATCTGTGCGCGCGTTAAAGTCCCTGATCCCCTTCCACGGGACGGAAGGGTATGAAAAAAGAGGTGGGTCATAGCGACAGAGGTAAAAAGGAATTACGTATTTTTCACCGTCCCCGTCAGCAGCGTACAAAACGTAGTTTAAGTGAGACAATAAGATAATTTAATCTTTTCATTACGTGTTGGAGGAGGGTCTCTTTACTGGGCTATGAGTCGGACTGAAGTAAATACCAACCGTTTTTTCCATTCCTACTTCTAAAATTAAATCTATCCCTGTTGATGTTCCGACCACAAACTTCCTAACCAGTTTTCCAATGAACCGTGGATAAAATCTTAACTAGGTTAAGAACACAATGCCTAAAACCACAGTCTTGGTTGTGTAAAGTAACTTCATCCAGCTTTTCCCCCCCCCCATGGTGTAGGAAATCTCGGGTCTGAACTTGGTTTGAAATCAAACAGTATAGAAATGGCATGGGTCGTGTTTGAGGGGAACAGAAAACACAGAAAGGTTGGTTGTAACTAGGGATGCACCGATATATCGGGCTATCTTTTTCATATCGGTATCGGCCAATATAGTCTTCTTGTAAACCGATATTTTCGGGACAAACTTGACAAGTTAAAAGGTACTCAATGAATACTAATTGAAACACGTCACACTCCCTCAATTTAACATTTCCCTTTAAAAATGCAAGGTTTTCCACAATCTCAGTTTTATCCCGTTGTTCACGACTATGAGTTAGTAATTTTCCTAGTTTCCCATAACTCCCACAAACAATCGAAGTCGACAATGACGCTTTTTAAAGCGTTTGGTGTCACTAATGTACACTTTGAACTTTTCACTTGTGGTCCATAAGTTTGCTTACAACTCTACTTCTTGTTGAACAAAGAAAGAAGCGGCATTTTTACTAAAAACCAAGCAAGCATTTAACTTAGACCATACCATTTTTTAAGGAAGGGGGTTAAGGCTAAAATATGTAGCGGTACCATATTAAACGAAAGAGATGTGAAACATGTCTCTATTAAAATAATGTTGATTCTACTCTTGGAAACTATATTCATGGAGAAAAATTACCTTGAATTATATTTTTTATGGGCCGATAATATCGACCGATATATCGGCGCATCCCTAGTTGTAACCACAAAGAACAGCTTTATGTCGCGAGAATCTTTTGCTCCATCAAGAAACCCTTTTGTATTGACCGTTCTACGTCTACGACAATTAGGTTTCGACAACTGGTTTTCCAAATAATGGAAGGCTGAAAATTGGGTGTGCGACAATTAGGAAAATTTTAAAATTAACAGAAAAAATATTGTAGTTCCCGAATAGAATGGAATTTTTCTTTTCTTTCAGCTCCCCAAGCTAAGACTGAGTATTTCGTGAGAGAAAAACAAAACGCGAACTGCGCAATCGTGTTGAAATTCCAAAAAACCCGCTTGATATGTCATATGACCATAGTAGTCCCTCCCATTTTAAACCGAATTCTATTTTTCTATTCGAATTTAACCCCTTGCAAACGATTTCTTGGTTTAGGGAACTGTATTCGTATTTAAAACCCCTGTAATTCGAATTTCTTTTTGAATAATCGTTTGGTGATTCGAATACTCGTTAATCTCCAAATGGCAATTCGATTCGTCAAATTGAATGCTCGCCACTTATCATCCATACTAAACTTCTTGGTTTTGGTGTATTTTCACAAACAACAAACGCCACTTTCAAGGTCACCAGGTTCTCAATCCTACATTCTACGTCACACATAGATATAAAGGCGTTCATTTGCTGTAGTTCGCAATCAGTACGAGAATTTTAGAAAATAATACATTTTGTGTTGGAGAGTGGGTGCCAAATAGCGGCTCAATATACAGTATAAAGTAGAAACAGTAAGCATCGCGACAAGAATGAACCTTTGGCTCATATGGGAGACTAGCGTCACTCGCGTGTAATAAGAACTTCCATCAAAATGATATAAAGAATGGGTAGATTTTACTAATTCGACTAATATTTTTGTAGCACCCTAGGAGCGAAGGCACTCGGCGTTGCCCGTCAGCTCCTAGGGATGCATTACTTATTACTTTTCACGCGGACATTATTCCATAAAGAAGGGTTCTTAAGTTTCTGGCCGCCATTTAAAAAGATGGCGACAAATTGAACCCGAAAGACCATTCAGCCCGTCTATAAGTTAAAGGAAACCAGTGTACTAAACATTTGTGAAATTGGTTGAAACGCGCGGACTTTGTTGCATAGAGAATATTTTTTTAATTTCTGGGCGCCATTTATTAAAATGGCGGCGGATTGGAAAAATCTTTCTTTGTACGCACCTACAACTTATGAGTAACGTTCCTGCAAATTTTCAGCCTTTTAGGGTGCATTTTATCATTAATATTTCTCGAGTTGAATTTATAGTTGTGTTGAATAGGCCACCCGTCCAGATGTCATTAAAGAACACGACAGAAGATGGAAGAAGTTCCCGCTGAAGAAGGGAGAAGGCTGGAATGCCGTTTTCAACAAGGGAAACGCGGTTTACATTGGGAGTATTAGTCATTTGGAATATTTTTGTAATCGTGATTACACCTCGAAAAAGCCTTTGCATTACGGGAAAAACACTTTCTTAACGTCCTTTAGTTCGTTTCAACTCTCAATCAACTCCTCAAATTTCATCAAAAACGTCATTAACATAAGGTAAAGTATTCCGTCGCTTAGCAGATATTCAGCGTCTCTACTCGGAGAGGTTATTTTGGTTTCCCAACTTGTTTTGGTTAGTGGTTGGTGAGATAGGGAGTGCGGTCAAGGTACCTAGAATGAGGGATTCAGTTTCAGGCGAAATAGCACTATCTATAAAGGCTGTGTTTGTTTCGTTGAATACTTCTCCTGATCCTTCAATATATATGTAGTTACAGAAGTAGGATAAGGGACTAGAAGTATCGAGGTAACAAAATTCTTCACTTGGCGAAAGTGAATATTCTTGATAAGACACCAACGGTTGGCGCTCTGGTAGCAGTTTATGAATTTTCCCTCCTAAACGTGAGACGCTCGCGGCGGTAGACAGCCGAACTAGATTCAAGCACCCGCGTCCGTGTTCCGCGGCTTTAGGTTGAGGGGAAGGGCGCAGGAAATGGAACTCGACCAATTTTTTTCTCTCTAGTGTAGGCGCGATGGAAGCGGCATAAAATCCTCACTAGTGCCAGGATCTATTAAAAATGCTAGAGCTCTTCACTTCTAGTCCCTTATTTTACTTCTGGTAGTTATAATCGGTTTTTAGGTACGAATGTGAAAGTCTTTTTTAATTATGATATGTGGTTGTGTATGTTTGTGATTTGTGTGTAGAGGCTGGATAGACGAAAAGACATTTTTAGCTAGGTTCAGTAAGAACTTAATGTACCCCAACCGTTAGCCATATCGAATATTACCTTTAGGCCAGGACAGATAGGCGAAAAAGGGCTTGACCTAGAACATTTGAACATTAAGATGAAAATTGGTACATGGGTTGTTTTTGACCCAACAAAAAATATACTAAAAGTCCCCTGCCATCTTGGAAAATGGCCGCCGGGAATAACAGCTACAATGTAATCCACGTTCTTCAAAAATTATGAAAATTGGTACACATTATGATTGGAGCCACATGAACATCATGGCAGAATTTTACAGCTCTGTGTTCAATAGTTTGGCCGCCATATTGGAAAATGGCCGCTGTGAATGCTAGGTACAGTATATTTCACCATGTTGTTGGAAAATTATGAAAATTGATAGGTATTATAATCAGAGCTGTGCGAACTTCATACTAAAATATTGAAGCCATTAGTCAGATAGTTTGGCTGCCATGTTGGAAAATGACCGCCATCAATGCCATTTAGATACAGTATATGGTTCAAAAATTATGAAAATTGGTAATAATTATGTTGAAGACCGTCTAAACATCATACTTGAATATTGAAGACATGCTACTGATAGTTTTGGCGCCATCTTCGAAAATGACTGCTTGAAATGCCAAATATATTACCGATGTATAAATTTTTTCGATATTTTTTATTCAGGAGATGAATTTCATGAACGTATTAAACGCCATAAAAATAGCTATTTTCGAGTCTAAATTATCGAGCCATCTTCAAAAACGGTCGCTGAAATATTACTATCCTAAAATCTGGAAAAAAGAAAAGGAAAGCCATATTACTCGGATTTTGGTTAGGAAAAACCATTTTATATGGGTTATATACATTCTATTGTCGTTAAGAATTAGATTTAAGACCCATTTGTAACATTTCGTTCATATTTCTCTTCATCCTGAAGATTTTTTACTATGGCTTATACCTTGACAATGACCACACATTGCCCAGCAAGCTAATCCAGATCATCTACATTCACATTTCTTTATACAAGATGTTCTACAGACTGCAGGAACAAATAATGAGTGATATAAGTTCATCTCATGCCAGAATGAGAATGGTGTTAATGGGTCTTCGACTTTCGCGATCACGAACCAATCCCTACTGTTCGGGATTAAATCGTTTCCTTGCTTTTTTTGGACTTGAAGATACGCTGGGAAAAAAAGTAGTTTTGCGGCATCGGTTGTTGGATGAAGCTAAGCGAGATCAAATGAGGACTTGACAGTATGTGTGGCAACGGTTCCATTATACGTGTAATATCTACATAGTTGAAGCTTGGACGTGTCAACTATCACCCTAAAAAAGCGAAAAGAAATATCTCTTCGGCAGCAGCTATGGCTTCCTTAGATGCAATATGGTCATTAAAAAAGCGCAACTAATTTGTAAGATGTTGATTATCTGTCATTACTTTAAACCACGCCTTATCATAACCACACCCAGTTACAGCACGTAAATGAAAGAAGTGTTCTCTTAACCTTTTTACTCAAAGGACTTGTCGTGGCGGAGGGGGCCTGAGTTCGGTGTGACGGTTCCGGAGTTCTTTGGGTTCGCCCTTGATTCAGACCGTTCCTTGCCCCATTCCGTGAAGGTTTTGCCCGGCCGCATAGCCCCCGTGCAGGTGTTGCCTTGGCTCGCCCCCGCTATTGGCAACCCTCTAGGGGTCGCAGATACACTATTTGCTTGGGCCCTATGGCACTGTTGTGCTTAGAGAGAACTTCTCCGTCCCCTCGAGTCTTCTGCTGCCGTAATCCTTCCCTTTCACCTGCTCAAGTGGCGTTTGTCGGGCCCATTGGCCGATCCCGTGTGCCATGACGGCGGTTCTAGGTGTAGCGCCTAATCAAGGGTTCTGACATGCAATTTTTACTCATATTCAGGATGACGATGAGTATGAATGAAATGTTAAAGATTTGTCTAAAATCTAATCTTAAACAACACTAGAATGTATAAACCCCATATTAAATCATATTCTGTAATCAACATGTTTTCTTTCTTTCAGAATTTAGGGCAATGATTTTCGTGTGGCCGTTTTTAAAGATGGCGTAGATAATTTCAAGTTCGAGATATCTATTTTTTGTTGTTTATTACTTTAAGGAAAATCATCTATTCAAAATAGGAATTTTAAAAAGATTTACATATTTGAAGATGGCGCCAAAACTAACAGTAGCACGTCTTCGATATTCAAGTATGATGTTAAGACGGTCTTCAACATAGTTATTACCAATTTTTATAATTTTTGAACCATATACAGTATCTAAATGACATTGATGGCGGCCATTTTCCAACATGGCGGCCAAACTATCTGATTAATGGCTTCAATATTTTACTATGAGGTTCACATAGCTCTGATTTAATACCTATTAATTTTCATAATTTTCCAACAAGATGGTGAAATATACTGTACCTAGCATTCACGGCGGCCATTTTCCAATATGGCGACCAAACTATTGAAAACAGAGCTGTAAAATTTTTCCATGATGTTTATGTGGTTCCAATCATTATGTGTACCAATTTTCATAATTTTTGAAGAAGAACGTGGAATACATTGTAGCTGTAATTCTCGGCGGCCATTTTCCAAGATGGCGGCGAAAGCTCGCGCTTTACAGCAGGGGACTTTTAGTATATTTTTTGTTGGGTCAAAAACAACACATGTACCAATTTTCATCTTTATGTTCAAATGTTCTAGGTCAAACCCTAAAAGTCCCTGGGCTACTTAGCGAGTTAGAAAACACTAATACTGTACTACATTAGCACATACGAAACTAACACACCTAGCTAATACGTTAAAATTTTACGTGATTTGTATGTTTTTGGAAAGATTTTAATTGGGGTCGCGAATGTAAAATATATTACACAACTTACTGGATGTACGGGTCAGGGACAGTGGTTAGCAATTTCGCCCCCCCCCCTGCTCTATTAAATAGGTTGGCATGCCCCTCAAACAATGAAGGTGCAAATATAGTCTGCTACCACGAACGTTCTCGTGACGCCACACCCTCCAATCTCTTACCTCTGTTTGGCGACCATATTGGAAGTCGTCAGCTCAGGCCATACAATTTAGACTACCAATGTTGACGTCACGTTCCCGTAGCTCCTCCCTTCTCAGTAGTACTCTATGCAACCATGATCTCTAAAAAATGGTGAAGTTTCAGGCATTATTTTTGTAGGCTTATGAATTTTTGGGAGACTGGACATAAAATCCTAGCAAAAGACCTCATTAGCAAGAAAGCCTGTTCAAAATATTTGAATGAAAAACGAGTGATGGAATTTTCAAAGACTTCCTTACACGACGTCAGCGTCTTGTTTCTGGTATTCGCGGCTTCGACCATGCTGGCCATTTTCGTCTCCTTCGCTGATTTCTTTCGCGTTTCGAGGAAAAAGGGCATTGAGAAAACTCTCAGAGGAATTGAACTCGAGACGTATTGCCGCAGTATCCCCGAGGACATCGCCAAGGAATGCGTCCACTGTCAAAGATGTTTGGAAAGATGTCAGTCTAAAGGTTCCGTTACTGTTTTACGAAAAGCGACAGACGTCGAAAGCCGATCCGAAAGCGTTTGAGTTATATTAAAGAATTTGAGAAGCCTAATTTCCCACATGTATAACTGCCACGAAAGCTTTTCAATTCTACAGGGCCAGTAGGTCCCTGTAGATATGACCTAACACCCGTTTATAATGCTAAAGGAAAAAAAAATAACTTGTTAGGGTTTGCGTCCCTAAAAAGCATTAAATATCGTATGCATTATATCTCTTTTCTGTTATTTATTTTGTGATTGAGAACGAAGGACATTTTTACTTGTCTATTTTAGAGGTTCAACACGTTAAATTACATAATCTAATAAAATGAGCTAACGTATTCGAATATTTCAGTAAACTAATATTGGACAAATTTAAAAGTAAGAAATTTTTATTTTTATTGAGTATTTTGAACTATTTAGGTAGCATTGTGTAATTTCCCTGCTTTACAAATGTCCATTAGAATAATTTGACCAAATAGGTATTCGTTGCCAGTTTTAATAAACGACTTTTAGCCCACATCTATTTTTCGGCTAAGCATATAGTTATTCTATTTCGCGGAAAAAAGTTCGCGTACTTGCCCCGATATTCAACAAGCAAATTTTTGTTATCCGGTTCGAAATCCAAAACTCACTACTCTAATATTACTATCGTTAAAAAAAAGCGCTTTGTAACAAAAATTAATAATCTGGAAGACCCCAGCCTAATAATGAAGTAACGTATGCTTCAAGTCACCTTGTATAAGAATTAACAAAAAATTCCAGGCAAGATCTTCTAATTTTATTCACATGAGCGTATAAATGGATAGATAATCAAATTGGATCCACTTTCTAAGAATTCAAAATATTCATTTATAAAAAACCTAAAAATAAATTTAAAAAAACATTGAATAACGCAGATAATAAAGACACCAATTTCTCTTCCAATAAGTGTTTGTTATAAATATCATTAATTACAGCTGCTGACTTTCTGACAGAAGCTTAACGTCTCTCCCCCTCCCCATTTTAAAATAATAATCAACTACTTCATTGGAATTTAACAAAATACTAAAAATCGACTACTTAACTGGAATTTAACAAAATACTGACACATAAAATATAGCAAATAAACTTCAGATAACGGGATACAAGTTAGTGATGAAAAATGCCTGACCTCAAATAATATTTAAAGATGGAAAGAAAACATGCAATTGTAAAAAATGTTTCTAAAATTGAAAAATAAGGTAATCCCTCGGAATAGTCCGAAAATATTATCAGCCATAGTGCTACGAAACTGAAAATAAGCATAATAAACTTTAAAAATAGTTAATGGCAAAATAATGCTTGTTTCCCATTCGACCGAACGCATTTCCCATTCAACCGAAAACAGCCCAAATGTGCGGTTTTGGGAAAATATATATCAAAATTTAAAAAGCAAACTTTTTCACTTTTTTTAAGGAATTTTTTTACCCTACAGTTTTCGTTGTATATAAATATTGATGTTTGAAATACAAAATGTAATTTTAAGAGTGATTGATAATGGAGAGAATTGCATTGTTTTGGAAAAGGTGGCAGTTATCTATTAGGAGAATATTTTGGAAAAGGTGGCAGCTAATTAGTTGGAGAATGTTTAGGAAAAGGTGGCAGCTAATTAGTTGGAGAATGTTCAGGAAAAGGTGGCAGCTAATTATTAGGAGAATATTTTGAAAAAGGTGGCAACTAATTAATAGGAGAATATTTTGGAAAAGGTGGCAACCAATTAATAGGAGAATATTTTGGAAAAGGTGGCAACGAATTTTTGGAACCATTGTTTTGGAAAAGGTGGCAGCTAATTATTAGGAGAATATTTTGAAAAAGGTGGCAACTAATTAATAGGAGAATATTTTGGAAAAGGTTTCAACCAATTAATAGGATAATATTTTGGAAAAGGTGGCAACGAATTATTGGAACCATTGTTTTGGAAAAGGTGGCAGCTAACTATTAGGAGAATATTTTGGAAAAGGTGGCAGCTAACTATTAGGAGAATATTTTGGAAAAGGTGGCAGCTAACTATTAGGAGAATATTTTGGAAAAGGTGGCAGCTAACTATTAGGAGAATATTTTGGAAAGGGTGGCAGCTAATTAGTAGGAAAATGTTTTGGAAAAGGTCGCAGCTAATTAATAGGAGAATATTTAGGAAAAGGTGGCAACTAATTAATAGGAGAATGTTTTGGAAAAGGTGGCAGCTAATTATTAGGAGAATATTTTGAAAAAGGTGGCAACTAATTAATAGGAGAATATTTTGGAAAAGGTGGCAACCAATTAATAGGATAATATTTTGGAAAAGGTGGCAACGAATTATTGGAACCATTGTTTTGGAAAAGGTGGCAGCTAACTATTAGGAGAATATTTTGGAAAAGGTGGCAGCTAACTATTAGGAGAATATTTTGGAAAAGGTGGCAGCTAACTATTAGGAGAATATTTTGGAAAGGGTGGCAGCTAATTAGTAGGAAAATGTTTTGGAAAAGGTCGCAGCTAATTAATAGGAGAATATTTAGGAAAAGGTGGCAACTAATTAATAGGAGAATGTTTTGGAAAAGGTGGCAGCTAATTAGTAGGAGAATGTTTTGGAAAAGGTGGCAGCCAATTAATAGGATAATAACCTAACCTAACCGAACCTGACTACACCTAACCAGCAATTTCCTTCTCTGGGTTTGAACCCGAGCCTCTGAATTAAAAGCCTGATATTCTACCATTCTGCTGCGGTGATTCGAAATCCTCACAGACATTTAATTATCTAATTCTTTCAAATTAATTCCCATTCAGCAGAAACCCGCCATTGGGCTGGAAATTTAAATTTATTCTCCATAAAAAACCAAAAAGCGGTTTCGGTCCAATGGGACAAAACCAAAATAATAAAAGCCTTAAAATTCAATGTCACGAACTTTTTCGTCGTTGAATTACCTCTCCACCTATTCGATAAGAAAAATGTTATTTTAAACTATTGTGCTACTTTTAAAGGATAATATGTAATAACTCAACTTTTATCTTAGCGAGCCTAAAAGACCAAAAACCCATTACTTCACCAATAAAGAGCACGGCCTAGAAAATTAGTTTGAATAACCGGGTCTGAAACTCTTGGCTCTCTCATTGCGAAAAGGAGTCCAGAGATAAACGGATGGACAGAGCAACAAAATTAGGGTCGATAAGAAGAGAGAAGTTGGAAGAAACCCAAAATAATTTTACAATTATATAACCATTTATTGACGTGATTCAACACTAAACACTTTCGGATTTTCTTGGTTAATATTGGGGTGTACTAAGGCACTCAAATTCTCGAGAGTGGCTGAGCTATCGCAAGCCATGGCTCTAAAATGTCAGCATGTGTGCTTCATCTTCAAGCTTGGGGAATGAGATTTCACCTGGTGATTGATGTCGTTTTATAAATGAATATATATCAATAAGAGCCGTATAATCTCTGGGTACGATTGGGTGAGACTCAATCAATTACGACATCAGTCACGTGGTGAAATTCTTTCAACAGGCTTTAACATGAAAAATATATTAAAATAAAATTTTAAATTAGATTCTAGTCAGAAATTTAACTACTCCACTAAATATTAAAAAAATACTTAAAAAAATTTAGATCATTACACTCCCCTATATAAGAGATTGTTTATACACAGGGCCCTTTATAAAAGCCAACTAAAATTATTCGATTTTAATGAGACATGTCCTTTAAGTAGGAACATGTGCTTGAACGTACTGTACTCAACACGCTACTGAATAATCATGCTTATATGTTTATAGGAAAATGAAATTTTCTTAATAATCTTTGCAAGCTATGATATGCGTCGGATATTTAAAAGGCATATTATCAGATCAAGAAAATTGAATAATATATTTGCTTTCTGACATTTCAATTTATCACACTGAAATCGAAAAAAAGCACTTAGTAATCGTTGCGCATTTTAAAATGCAACATTATACGCCAATTTAGTATTTGAACTACGATTTATAAACATGGTAATAACTCAAACGCCAACGGGTAAAGAATCAAATAATTTAGGACTTTGAACGTCATTTCAACTAAATTATGTTTTGACTCTCATTAAGAAGTAAATATAGAATTCCACAATCAGTTCAAGGCTCGAAAATGTCATAGATTAATATTTTAATGGGAATTTAGGAATAGTGTCAGAGTAAACGCTTTCTTTTAAGTAGGCTTTTGATTACAATATTTAGAATAGCAAATATTCTAACAAAATGAAAAGTAAATTTAAATCTCTGATACTATTAACTCGTTGTCATTTTAGCTGGTGTTATTACAAGGATTAGATCAATCTCGTAGACTTTACAGAAGGTTCTGACGAATTTACGGCGTTGTCTAAATAGTGTGCAGAGATATTCGAAATTTAATGTTATAATAGCCAATTGAAATTATAACTTAACAAGTGATTTCATAGTGTTGTAGTAAGCCTAGGCTTAAAGTCTATTTCAATCTACTGCTAAAAATTAATCACTTGTAAGTCTAGGTTTATTGTAACGTTTTATCAATCTTAAATTTATGACGATACTATCTATATAAAGCCTAGCCAGATAAGCATGGACTAGAGAGACTGTAATTAACTTATAAGCTAATGTGAAATAAAGTTGTTCAAGTTATACATTCTCGTCGAGTTATTTATCTAAGTACATATCATAACATAAAGATGTTTCATTATAAAACCGGGACCAATGAAGAACATGAAGAGAGGGACCAGAGTCAGAATACCCAGGTAGCAATTCACCATGTAAATTACGTGTATTTTGAGTGTTCTTAGTGTATATAAAGTGTTTGGGTTTTTCATAAGTGTAAAAACGTGGAGTGTAGGTTGAATATAACACGTTAATAGAGCTGATGATTTAGGGCGTGTAAAACACGTGGAGTATAGGTGGATAATATCACGTTAATTGTGGTGTTGATTTAGGGAGTGTAAAACACGTGGAGTATAGGTTGAAAGTATCACGTTTATTGTGGAGTATATTTAGACGTGTAAAACACGTGGAGTTTCGCTTGAACACATCACGTTAATTTGGTGGGGATTTAAAGCGTTTAATACACGTGGAGAATTGGTGGACAATATCACACTATGTTTGGTGGTGATTTAGGCTGTGTAATACACGTGAACAAGAAGTTGAATTTAACAGTTACTCAATATAAATGTTAAACTTTTCCGAAGCCATAGTATAAATTATTAAAATTGTGTTAAAAAGAAGAGAGAACTTTTGGCAATTAAATACAATTACTTTATTAGGTGTAAATTGCCTAATGAAAACACACTAAGATGAGAGCTTTCGGCTCGCGAGCCTTCATCAGTCATATTAAAATCTAACGCGCGTGACACTTACGAGGTGACCTCGGTTTTTTTAAAAAATCTTATCACGCCCTCTCTTGAATAAAATGTTTGTCGTCTATGACTCCCCAATATTTTGCTTCAGCACAACCTTGATTTAGATTGCTTATGCCCTGAGAACCAATTTTTTAATGTTTGTTGTGTTTCGCCAACATACGTAATAAACTTATACACTAGAGTACCTATCGAAGGTGTTCTAGATGTTTTAAGATGCAAATTAGTAAAGGACCCCGCCTTAAAAAAACAGAACAGATTTAACTATTGATTCAATCGTAGAACTTAGCCGAATTTGTGTAGAAAACACATATTTTAGCTTTAAAGATCAATTTTTTGTGCAAACAAAGGGTTTAGCTATGGGTAATCCACTTTCGAGTGTCTTAGCTAATTCATTGGAGTTCATTGAAGAAAAACTATTTAGTCACAAAAGAATGGCAAGAAATATTAAATTTTGGGTAAGGTTCGTCGATGACATTTTTGTCATTTTAAAAAATGTAAGAAACAATACAAATTTGTTATTGGATTTAGTGAATATAATAATAATCTAACTTTATTTCGTGTCCATAACACCCAGTGGGCTATTTTTCAATGGGTCACGATTTCAATGCATAGAGAGGTGGTGGCTAGCCCCTATGCCACAGCTAACCGACAGCGCCCTATACTAACTATTACCATTAACCTCAGCAAGTTTTGATGGAAAGGAGAAACCGGGTAACACCGCGGAGGAAAACTCCTTTAACAAGTGGGGAGAGAACTTGCAAACTCTACGCAGTTTAGATAATTCTATTAAATTTACAATTGAATTAGAAAATAATGGCAGTTTACTCTTTCTAGACATAATGACCAAAAGATTAGATAATAACAATAGTTTAAAATGTATTCTTTTTCAAAAACCCACTCACTGTAAAACATTTCTAGATAACAATTCCTGCCACAGCCAAAATGTAAAGTTAGGTATAGTAAAAAGCTTAAAACACCGTATAGAAAATGTCTCCGACGAACCTGAGACTGATAAAGCCATCGTTAAAAATCAGATAATTAATAGTAATTACCCAAATGGTTTAATTGATTAAATTTTTAAAAGTAACATTGTTGTTTACGATTAAAATAGACCGAAAGACTTTCAACCATGGTTAGCACTCCCATACATTAGGGGAATTAGTGAAAAATTAGGTAGATTATTAAAAAATAAATTCAACGTTAAATTATTAAATGTAGGTGGACAAAATTTGAACAGTCACATAGTTAAAAATAGGCCTAAAAGAGATACTAACCTATTGGATAATCGCTGCGTCGTTTACCAAGTTAAATGTGAAACATGCGGCGAAACGTATGTTGGTGAAACACAACAAACGTTAAAAAATAGGTTCTCAGGGCATAAGCAATGTATTAAAAATTATAATAAAGAAAATGGCATAGCGGTTCATGTTTGGGAGTCTAAAGGTCACGTAATTGATTTTAAACATCCAAAAATTCTCGGGAAAAAAACTGGCGAAAAAGAAAATTTATTGAAGGTATATTTATTAAAAAATCAGGAAAATTAAATTTAAATCAAGGTTGTGCTGAAGCAAAATATTGGGGAGTCATAGACGACAAACATTTTATTCAAGAGAGGGCGTGATAAGATTTTTTAAAAAACGAGGTCACCTCGTAAGTGTCACGCGTTAAGATTTTTAGTATGACTGATGAAGGCTCACGAGCCGAAAGCTCTCATCTTATTGTAATTTAGTAGGCAATTTACACGTATTAAAATACCGTTATTTAACTGCCATAAGTTCTCTCTTCTTTTTAGCACTATTTTATTAATATTTTGCTATGTCTTCGGAAAAGTTTAACATTTAAGTTGATATAGAAGAAAGAAATAATCGTTAGGCTTATTTGCCAATGTTTTGATCGTCATGTTTTTTGTCATAACGTTTGATTCTCTGAACCGATTGACAATTTGAAAACAGTTTTGGAATCTACGTGACAAGTCGCGTGCAACGATAGCATTGTTGATCCATTTGAAGCATTATTTCGTAACGTCATTTTCAGGGGGCTTTACTATTTCCACTTTGGCTAACGCCCTATTAGTGCCATAGTGTAATTATATAAAAACGTCTTGGTTTGGACCAAGGCCGAAAAAACAAACGATATGTGTGAGGTTTATCAATTGACTGAAGTTTCAGATATTCTTCTAGTTCTTTTTATCCACTCAATCCTTAATCAATATTTAATTCAATCAACTGATTTTACTGTTAATCGATCTAGTCCCTCTAAATTAATTGAAAAAATTACATATCTACGCTTTTTCAAGAACAATTACATTTTAGAAAACATTTTATCATGAAATTAATTGTTCTTGAAAGAGCGTAGATATGTAATTTTTTAAATTAATTTAGAGGGACTAGATCGATTAACAGTAAAATCAGTTGATTGAATTAAATATTGATTAAGGATTGAGTGGATAAAAAGAACTAGAAAAAAATTTCAATATCTGAACTTCAGTCAATTGATAAACCTCACACATATCGTTTGTTTTTTCGGCCTTGGTCCAAACCAAGACGTTTTTATAAAATATCTGTCACTTCAGTCTTAATGTAATTAAATTTTGAATAATTATGTTTGCTTTACAGTCATACATTTGCACTCTAAAATATGATGGTGCATTCAAACACCAAATGTGCTGTTTTTTCCAGTGCCATAAAAGACATCATTTAGGGTGTACTTTAACCCCATTTCTATGATCAATTCACGCCATTTACTAATATTATTTGCAAGTATTAAGGAAATATTAAGCATTTATGCACCATTTACAATGGCTTTTAACATCTTTTTTAGACAATCTATTGAACTTCTAATATTACTTAGTTTAATGGTTTTAAAAGTAGGGAAGAATTACGCTACCTATGTCACCTTATTAAACCAAGTGAAGTGAAATAATTGTTAAATATATATTATAACCACTACACCACAGACACGTGGTAAGAGATCTAGCTAATTCTTTTGCCCAATCACGATGGTCAAAACATGTATCTACCAGGGCTTGAATCTGGGACCTTCCGCGTGTGAAGCGGACGTGATAACCACTGCACCATAGATACGTGGTAGCACTGAGTTTTCCAAGAGATCTAGCTAATTCTTATGTCCAATCACGATGGTCAAAGCCGTACTTCTGTAATTAAGTAAAATTAACATACTTAGACTTAATTGTTTTGATCAAGCTGGCCGATAGCACACCCTGAATACTTAATTGTTAATTTAAAATAATTCCGAAAAGTATCTTCCTTGTAGTTTTTAAGTTATCGGTGGGGAAAGATCACGAAAAACCCATGTTAATCTCCATAGGAAATTAGCAAAAGCGGGTGAATATTACTTTAACGTTACAAAACGGTATCAAGTCATATCTACTAGGGCCTACCGGCCCTGTAGAATTTTTAATTTTAAAATAATCTTAGAAGTCAACCTATTTATAAAGTCCTATTTTGTTACTCTAGCTCAAATAGGAACAAAATGGCAGCCAAATGAAAATGTCCAAAGACTTTTGTCCGGGACTGTACCTGCACTGGGAACGGCATATATGTACTACTACTTACTTACCCCTTGGTAAACACCGGCAACAAGAATACACGTTATCATTACTCTGAAAATTAACAAAATAATTTAACACCTACTTTTTATGATAAAATTATTTACGCTAGCAAAATTTACCGGCCTGTCGGATAAGTAAGAAATTCCAAGTAAACTTTATCTCTTGGATGATACCCCTTGAAATTAAACGTTACAGTAACATTGACGCATTGCCTCTAAAAAACCCCAATATTACTTAGGAAATGGAATTTGGACAATATTTTAGAATACATTGAATTTTAACACTAGAAAATGGAGTTCGATAATGCAGGGTTTATCTATAATTATCTACAAATTTAATATAGTTCAGCTCTAATTTTCATACACTGGAGCAGCATTAATAAACTAGTTAACTCGAAAAATCAGGGTTTATCTATAATTATCTACAAATTAAATATAGTTCAGCTCTAATTTTCATACACTGGAGTTGCATTAATAAACTAGTTAACTCGAAAAATCAATCAAGTACTTACGAATAGCAAAACGACTTTCATTAGAGTTTTAGTATCCATGATTTGAAAACGAGAGGCTGCGAGCCATAACGAGCAATACAAAAGAGAATCGCATGTCATTTGCGGGACTTTGTTTCAGGGTTGGCAAGTTTTAAACAAATTGTTTTAAACTTTGGTTTAAAACTTGTTTTAAACAGCCATGAAAAAAAACTTTAATTTGTTTAAAACGTTTTAAACAAAAAGTTTAAAACATGTTTTTTTTATGGAGAAAAATTTCGAATATTTTTAACTCTTTTTTATTTGAAAATGAGCGAAAAGATTAAATAATAGAAATAATAAGCTCCAGTCAAAACCTTCCAATTATTCGACTGTTTCAAATGTGTGTTTAATGGTTTGGAGACCCTACCAGTTGTTTTATCCATTACCAATCTGTATTGAAGACTGATATTCAGAACTATGATTAAGGATAACTTATTTTGTCATCTACTTAAAGTAAAGCAATAACATTTTTCCTATGTGGTTTCTCTACACTGTTGGTACATTTTACTGTTCTAAAAAGATTACGCGTAGTCTATAAAGCCAGGCCTTTGACAGTGCTCAAATTAATACGCCTAATCCTAAAACGGAAAACATGAGCGCCTACAAATAAGTAAGGTGTGGTGAAGTTTCAAATGTATGATGAGTTCTGACCAAGAAACTCGGAAGTACGGAAGCGGAAATGACTGAATAGTGGGCACAAAAAAAATGAGGCATTTAGACATTAGGGGTTAAATGTACAAATTTACGCATCACACTCATTTTGTATCCGCTATTAAAAAAATTATATTTTCCTTATGAAAAGATCGTTTGCTCTTTTTTAAACAGTCAGTAGAATTTTTCAAATATTCAATATTGTACCCTCAACACGCACTCCCTTTCAAATAATTAATTTCATGATAAAATGTTTTCCGAAAATCTAACTTTAAATCGTGTTATGAACAATAAAAACACAAATATTTTTAACTAAGTTTTTGCCAACCCTGACAAGGACCCTTTCTTACACCTTCAAATTCTAAATTTTAGGAGCTCTTGATTTTCCTGTTTGACTTTGCAGTACATGTTCGTTGTACGTTGGTCTAGGGGTATGATACTCGCGCTGGTTGCGAGTGGTACCAGGTTAAATCCCGGAAGGTCGCGTCTTAGAGCTTCATATTATAAATTTAGGAGTATTTTTATTTTCGTGTTTTACTTCTCAATACGTTTCGTGGTCCGTTGGTCTAGGTGTATAATACTTGCTTTGGGTTCAAGAGGTCCCTGGTTCTAATTCCACACGGACAATTTCTTACACCTTGAAATTCTAAATTTATTCAATATTGAACGCTCAAAATAATTAATATCATAAAATAATTTCGCAAAATCTAATTTGTTCTTGAAAATGCGTAAATTTGTAGTTTTTTCAATCAATTTGGAGGGAATAAATCTACTAACTGTTAAATCAGTTGATTTAAATATTGATTAAGGATTAAATTAATATAAATAAAGAAAAATTGCAATATCGGGACTTCAGTCAATTGGTAAACGTCACTCTTATCGTTTGTTTTTTCTGTCTTGGTCCAAACCAAGACCCTTTTTAATCAAGTAGGTTGTGAAAATTAGCGCCTTGCGCTAGCGGGAGTTGTGGATTAAATGGAGAGCCGCGATGTATAATATATAGGCTATTAGATCTGGAAGAGTGATTTAAACATGTTTAAAACTAGTTTTTTTTTTGTGTTTTTTTACTGTTTTTTTCTACTTGTTTAAAAAACAGTTTAAAACAAAAAATCGTGTTTTAAACAATAAAAAACACCACTTTTGTTTTTTTTAAAAAAAACTTAATTTTTGCCAACCCTGCAGTTTGTTTTAATAATGCTTAATAAGTATAGCGGAGAGGTTAAGGAAACTGGATCAATGTTTTAATTCAGATTAAAGCCTTTCAAGCAACGTTTCTCTAGCGTGCCTAGTCTGAAATTAGATTAAACTTTGCATTAACGTTCATGTTTTGAAATAATGGCTTTTTATTTGTATTGTCTATAAATCCAACTATCAACTTTTTAGACTATGTTTAAAAATACGAACACGAATTTTTACAGAAATTGGATTTTCTTTGCTACGAACCAATAACGTGACGAAATCAGTCATGGGCAAAAAGAACAGGAAATGAAGTTTACGCATCAGCTGTTTACCCTATATTCTGATAGCTACATTCGCAACTGGTTAGCAGTGTAAACAAACACTACCGTCTCGTCTCACCAAAGAGAATATAGGGGAGGAGTGGAAAGTGGGGAAATCTTGTTGCTCTTTTCTACCGCGCATCTTCAATGCGCAGTACCGAGGCATTTCCGTTTGAGACATTAAATGTTATCGTAGGTGGCGCGACTGAGCCGGAAACTCCCTCGTACCACTAGTATAATTTAGGGGCAACACTGTAATTTAGCCTTGTGGAGCGGGGGAGCTTCAACTCCTCCCCTATATTCTCTTTGGTCTCACTTCAACAATATTCTTAGTTTGCCAACATGAGTGTTAACGTTAAATAATACCAAAGCTAAATTGTAGCTAGACGCACTGATAGTCAATACGCACCATAAAGAGAATAAAAACTCTGTAGCTTAGCCCGACTAATCTAATTGCCACCATGATCTTTTCTTCTATTATAAAATCTTAACCTGATCATTTAAGAGTGTATTTAACTTTCGGCTCACTCTGAACCGTTGATGTCTCTTCATTTCCGACACGAAAATCAAAGCCCAAAGTTTACTTCACCTCAGGCCTCGATTATGTACTCTTTATTTCACTAAGCCTATTGCGGATAATACTAGATTTACCCGCCGTAGTCTACATCTTAGCTTTTTTCATGAAATCACTAAACCAAGGATTATTCTATATACAGATGTAGTATAGCTTAAGTAATATATAAACAGCCATTTCAAATAATAATATTAAAAAAATCTTTGGAATATCAAAATGAAACAGAGCTTTAAAGCTACAAAAGTACTAAATGCATCATAATTACGAAAAATATTTCCACATATTCATTTTATATTAAGGATAAAGGGAATATCATGGTTCTGTAGGATTTCTTTACACATCAAAACAAAACGAACTTCTAACGCAGCGCACTAGTGTAACAACGGACGGACACACACAGACAAAAACATAGACTGCTTTTTAACTCTTTCCGTATTAATTTTGAATTGAGAAACAAGAATATCTTAAATATTAAAATAAATATAATTAATATTTAATATTTTCTTCGTTAGTTATTCGCCATATTAAACGTTACATCGTTTTAAAAAAGAACAATTAAACATTCTTGAGAGACTTGACTAATATTGGCGTTTAAATGAAGCATACGCCGGTTGCTTCGCCATACTCAAATAGGTAGTATATAAGGGTTTCGAATCGCAGCTATGGAAAAAAGAACAGCGCAATTGCGTGAACCTTTGGTGGAAGCCCCACCTTAGGGAGGCTAGACGTTTCTCGTAACCCTAGACGATCGCCGCGTACGTCTTAACCTTAATAATGATGGAGTAGAAGCCAGGTGTACAGACTGGTGTCCATGTTGGATGGACAAAAACAAAGACCAGAAGATGGTGGTGCTTAGAAGCTAGGTGTACATACTGGTGTCCATGTGGGATGGACAATGACCAGGAGATGGTGGTGATTAGAAGCCAGTGTGTAGAGGATGGTGATTAGAAGCCAGTGTGTAGAGACTGGTGTCCATGTGGGATGGACAATGACCAGAAGACGGTGGAGATTAGAAGCCAGTGTGTAGAGGATGGTGATAAGAAGCCAGTGTGTAGAGACTGGTGTCCATGTGGGATGGACAAAGAGCAGATGAAGGTGGATTATAGAAGTCAGTAAGATGGACAAATGGCCTGAGGATAGTGGTGTTAGATAGGCATTGGATAATAGCCATTGTAAGTGGAATACAATTTTTCAAATTTCCGGGAACTGTAAATGCGGTCCGGAATTTGGGAAAACGTTTGCTCCAATTTGAAAACTGCGAACGCGGTCCCCTGGGGTGTAAGTCAATAACAACAGACTGACACACACACAGACAGACAGACAGACACGTCAAAATTAGAACCTCTCCGTGACATACGTCACTCGGAGAGGTAAAAATGGTGTTGATCTGGGAAGTGCCTATACTAGTCATAACAAGACTGTGTCATATTTTGCCGATTATATCTCACAGGTTTGTAAAAATGAGACAGCAATGCAGATAAAAAAGCAAATTATTTTGCCTTGATCATGGATGGTTCTACAGATAGAAGCTGTAGTAGCCACGAAATCATTTATGTTTCTTTTCTTGATGCGGGCAAACCTGTTACGAAATATTTAGCAATATTACACCCAGAAGCAGGTCTTAACAAATGTCTGCAAGATCACTTTGAATCTCTCGGAATTCTGAATTGGATTGAGAAGTTGGTTTGTATTGGTACTGATGGGGCTTCGGTCTATCATAGGAAAAACAATGGATTAATAGAAATAGTAAGGAAGCAAAAGCAAAATAGATTTCTTAAAAGGGTTCATTGTATTGCTCACATAACTGAACTCTTGTGTAAAGAAGCGATTCGTGATAATAAGAATATTGAAGACTTTGCTGAAATTATTAAAGACATCTTCAAGTCCTTCAAAAAGCTTGATGCAATACAAGATATCGCCAATGAAATACAAGAAACAATATTTATATTTGGATCACTTCCCAAGACTCGTTGGCTTATGTTTCACTTTCAATCGGTAAAAGCGGTAGAGAAAAATTGGAAGCCTTTAGCACTCCATCTGAAGGATCTAAAAAATTCAAATGACACTAAAACAAGGGTAAAGGCCCTGGATTTATATGAAAATATTCAAAAATCGTCATTCATTGCTACCCTAGCTCTAATGTACGATATATATATTCAACTTGGGCGACTTTCAAAACAACTCCAAAAAAGGGACATCCTAATGTATGAAGCAAAAGACGAAGTCGAAAGTGTAGTGAGGGAGATAAGAAATGTCAAGTTAGACGAGGGAATGAAAGTAAAATCTATTTCTGATGAACTTTTACAAACACCTGGTGTATTTAGAGGCCTAGATATTAAAATGGATTTAGAAAATGCAAACTCGTTTCTACAAGAGAGTGCAATGCTTTGTGAAAAAGTGGCTTCTTGCCTAGAAAATCTCTACTTAACCACTGAAAAAATTCCAGCCGGTCACATTTTTGACGCCAGACTCTGGCCATGTGATAGTATTTTGGATAAGTTTCGAACATTAGAAATTGAAGAAGTGAAAGGTTTTTCCAACCAATGCTAAGTGAAGAAGAAATGATGAGCTTAAACACCGAGTGGACAGGATTCAAAAGAGTGGTATCTACCCAGTTTCCATTGAAAGTCAAAAACAGCCCAAAAGGAAGTATATAGTCTAACAATTGAAAATAATTTGCATCGCTATCCAGCTCTTGGCAAAATTTTGGAAGTTATATCATTAGTGGTGCCCTATTCAGCTGAGGCTGAAAGAGGCTTCAGTAAATCCAATGTCATTAAAAAGCAGCAATAGAACTCTAATAAGTACTAAGAACTTGGACAATTCCTTACGAATATGCTTGGAAAAAACCGCATTACAGGATTTTGATCCCAATGGAGCTCTTGCTCTGGCTAATTTGGCGAAGATTTGGACACCGAAATAATGTAAAACGCGATAAGGATAGTGTAGAAATGGAGGAAGGATTATATGACATGTGGCAACTAGTCGAAAATTTGTAAAATTGTGATAAAATATGTAAAATTGGAATAATATAAAAGTTAACTGTTTTTTATATTGATATGATACTTTTTCGTACAGTAAAAAATTTATAATCAATTAAAATTTTCAGCTTCTTTACTTTTTTGTTTTTATGTACTTTTTATTCTCACCAATGGGACCGGTAAAAAAATAATTAATGCAAGGGTCACTGGGCCCAAAGACCAGTTTAATAATTCAAACATAAGGGGTCACTGGTCCCGAGGACCACTAACAAAATTCTCCTTATTTCCAACCGTTATCCCCGCTTCCGCTTCGAAGCAGGGATATTAGAGAAAGGATAAGACACCATAACTATTAAGTGCATTAAACCCGTTGAGAATAAACCACCACTTTCGTGTTTTTCTTAAAACTGTTCTAAGCGGTATATAAAACACTCTGAACTAACGCTGACGTATTAGTCTCATCAGAAGGAATTTAGAAGGGGAGTGGAAGGGGTGGTTTGGAATGTAGCGCAACGTCGTCTGCTAAACGTTATCTAGGCAGGTCGATTTCCGGTATGATGCGTTTGTAACAGAGATTTTAGAACATGTGACCGGAAACTCGCCTACCCCAAAAGGCTCAACGCGACATCTTGTTTGGGCGTCATCACGTTTAATAGAGTCAAAGGGGGGCCTTCCACTCCCCTTCTAAATTCTCTCTGGTCTCATCAAAGCTGAGGCTCCCTAGATAAAATAAGGCTGGTGCAGGCTGCTTTGGTAAGGGGTGACAGAAGCTTGTTTAGAAAAGGGCCATTTCATCCCCGGATGGCGTTTCAAATTCTCAATTTAAAGACGCGAACATTTAGAGTAGTAGCAAGTAGCACATTACCATTTTGAGTTAAAAGGTGTGTTATTTATAATTTGTTAAGGTATGGGTTTCGAAATTGGCATCTAAAACGCTATTTCCAAGACAGCTATCAACCAATATGTCTATTCAAACACTCGAACAAGAATTGAATCTGCATGGAGATTGTAATGCACCAAAATAGGGTGCACCACAATTATCTTGGCTAAAGCACAAATCTTGCTTAATTAAATTATTAAAACACCTAAAGGGCCGTCCACACTGAGCAATTTTGCGTGGTTAACTCTATCCACATTGGCAGCGAAAACATTTCTCTTCGCGTTGCACGTCGAACGCAAAGGAAAGCGAGGTAATAAACTAGTAGCGAAAAACTTTCGCGACGCTTTTAGCTAGCACCTAGTTACAACCAATCAGAGGAAAGGAATAAAACGAGGTAGGAAAGCCAGCCTGTAGTGGTTAATTATATATGCGAAAATCAAAATTCTCCGGCTTCTTAATTTTCTTCAATTTTCTAAACGTTATTTCAAATTCTTGATTGAAGCTAACAGGCAATACAGAGGCTGAAAAGGTTTATAAAAATTTAAGGCTGCAGAATTTGGAAAATATTTATAGGATATTAAAAACTCTAAAGGAGGAATAAAATTCTAACGCTGTAAACTTAATGTTAATTTTTTTATGACTAACTTATGTGTTTTCATTTTATTTGCATGTAGCAAATAACACCAGCATTAGCTATCATAAATAAAATATAAGACTCTATTGGATTTACATTTGGTAATTTTAGGGTAAATTGAAAAAGATTGTATTTAATAATGTCCTCTACGCTTAAATTCATTATTTCAACATACCAAACTTTTAATCCGAGTATTGACGAGCTATAAAGTCTGTAGTCGAGCTTCTGAAGCCTTGATTTACCATTCTATTTCAACAAGTACTTGTCGCCCTAAAAATTTCTATAATCACCTAGGGATAAAAAGGGGGTCCACTTTGCCTTTGGCGTACGTAAGTTCCTTGACCCCTGCCACCCCCTTTTTGACGTACGTTAAATTTGAAGATATTGACAAAGAAGAAAGCATTCCCATGCCTCCCTGACATCCAATTATAATCTACGACAAGTATAGGCCGCTACTACCACTAGCCTCTGCACGGCTTCGAGGTGAATACCTAACGGGGCGAGTACGAGCGCGGGTTGACCGTCGAAGGAGTGGAAAGAGGGGAAATCTTGTTGCTCTTTTCTACCGTGCATCTTTAATGCGCAGTACCGAGGCATTTCCGTTTGTGACATTAAATGTTATCGTAGGTGGCGCGACTGAGCCGGAAACTCCCTCGATCGTACCACTAGTATAATTTAGGGGCAACACTGTAATTTAGCCTTGTGGAGCGGGGGAGCTTCAACTCCTCCCCTATATTCTCTTTGGTCTCACTTCAACAATATTCTTAGTTTGCCAACATGAGTGTTAACGTTAAATAATACCAAAGCTAAATTGTAGCTAGACGCACTGATAGTCAATAAGCACCATAAAGAGAATAAAAACTCTGTAGCTTAGCCCGACTAATCTAATTGCCACCATGATCTTTTCTTCTATTATAAAATCTTAACCTGATCATTTAAGAGTGTATTTAACTTTCGGCTCACTCTGAACCGTTGATGTCTCTTCATTTCAGACACGAAAATCAAAGCCCAAAGTTTACTTCACCTCAGGCCTCAATTATGTACTCTTTATTTCACTAATCCTATTGCGGATAATACTAGATTTACCCGCCGTAGTCTAGATCTTAGCTTTTTTCATGAAATCACTAAACCAAGGATTATTCTATATACAGATGTAGTATAGCTTAAGTAATATATAAACAGCCATTTCAAATAATAATATTAAAAAAATCTTTGGAATATCAAAACGAAACAGAGCTTTAAAGCTACAAAAGTACTAAATGCATCATAATTACGAAAAATATTTCCACATATTCATTTTATATTAAGGATAAAGGGAATATCATGGTTCTGTAGGATTTCTTTACACATCAAAACAAAACGAACTTCTAACGCAGCGCACTAGTGTAACAACGGACGGACACACACAGACAAAAACATAGACTGCGTTTTAACTCTTTCCTTATTAATTTTGAATTGAGAAACAAGAATATCTTAAATATTAAAATAAATATAATTAATATTTAATATTTTCTTCGTTAGTTATTCGCCTTATTAAACGTTACATCATTTTTAAAAAAGAACAATTAAACATTCTTGAGAGACTTGACTAATATTGGCGTTTGAAATGAAGCATACGCCGGTTGCTTCGCCTTACTCAAATAGGTGGTATATAAGGGTTTCGAATCGCAGCTATTGAAAAGAACAGCGCAATTGCGTGAACCTTTGGTGGAAGCCCCACCTTAGGGAGGCTAGACGTTTCTCGTAACCTTAGCCGATCGCCGCGTACGTCTTAACCTTAATAATGATGGAGTAGAAGCCAGGTGTACAGACCAGGGTTGTCAAAAATCCGGATTTTTCTTGAAAAAGCCACTGGAATGGTTTTTTGCTGGTTTAAACCGGATTTTATTGGAGTTATCTGGCTTTTTTTTAAAGTACTCTCTAGTGCTAAACTTTTGCACTTCTTCTGCTAGGCCGTCTAATTGAGAATCATTTTTATTGTACATAAAAGTTGATAAAACTATAGACATTTCCCTTAGAAATGAGTAGGGCCCCTGATAAAATCAGGATTTTTCAGTCCAGCCCGACCCATATCGGGTCGGAAAATCCTAGGTCGGGTTGGGTGAGAAAATTACTTAAAATATTTTGCTGGTCGGGTCGGGTAGGGTTATCATACCGTCTACCCGGGTTAACATTTCTATTATCTTCAATAGGGCTGGGTTGGGCCCGGGTATGCTTTTTCGTGATCTTCAAAAGGGCAGGGTCTGATAAAGATTTTTCAAAATGCGCGGTCTGACCCAACAATTTAGCGTTGCGGAAATTCAACTCAGTCTCACGAGTTTCGGGTGGGGCAGTGGGAGGAGGGTGCGTCAAACTAACCCACAATGTATGGGAATCGACCATTTCGATGAAATAAAGAGGTAAAGACATGTGGGTCAAACGTTTCTTTCCATCTCACTTTATGGTGCCCGCGCTGTACTCTATTATTATTTTTTTTGAAAAATCCACTGGATTTTTCATCGTGGTTTAAACCGGTTTAATCCAGGTGGATAAAACCGGACCGGATACCAGCGTGCCAACCCTGGTACAGACTGGTGTCCATGTTGGATGGACAAAAACAAAGACCAGAAGATGGTGGTGCTTAGAAGCCAGGTGTACATACTGGTGTCCATGTGGGATGGACAATGACCAGGAGATAGTGGTGATTAGAAGCCAGTGTGTAGAGACTGGTGTCCATGTGGGATGGACAATGACCAGAAGATGGTGGTGATTAGAAGCCAGTGTGTAGAGGATGGTGATAAAAAGCCAGTGTGTAGAGACTGGTGTCCATGTGGGATGGACAAAGAGCAGATGAAGGTGGATTATAGAAGTCAGTAAGATGGACAAATGGCCTGAGGATAATGGTGTTAGATAGGCATTGGATAATAGCCATTGTAAGTGGAATACAATTTTTCAAATTTCCGGGAACTGTAAATGCGGTCCGGAATTTGGGAAAACGTTTGCTCCAATTTGAAAACTGCGAACGCGGTCCCCTGGGGTGTAAGTCAATAACAACAGACTGACACACAGACAGAGAGACAGACACGTCAAAATTAGAACCTCTCCGTGACATACGTCACTCGGAGAGGTAAAAATGGTGTTGATCTGGGAAGTGCCTATACTAGTCATAACAAGACTGTGTCATATTTTGCCGATTATATCTCACAGGTTTGTAAAAATGAGACAGCAATGCAGATAAAAAAGCAAATTATTTTGCCTTGATCATGGATGGTTCTACAGATAGAAGCTGTAGTAGCCACGAAATCATTTATGTTTCTTTTCTTGATGCGGGCAGACCTCTTACGAAATATTTAGCAATATTACACCCAGAAGCAGGTCTTAACAAATGTCTGCAAGATCACTTCGAATCTCTCGGAATTCTGAATTGGATTGAGAAGTTGGTTTGTATTGGTACTGATGGGGCTTCGGTCTATCATAGGAAAAACAATGGATTAATAGAAATAGTAAGGAAGCAAAAGCAAAATAGATTTCTTAAAAGGGTTCATTGTATTGCTCACATAACTGAACTCTTGTGTAAAGAAGCGTTTCGTGATAATAAGAATATTGAAGACTTTGCTGAAATTATTAAAGACATCTTCAAGTCCTTCAAAAAGCTTGATGCAATACAAGATATCGCCAATGACCTCAAAATTATTTAAAATTTTTTAGCCTAATTTAGCTGTATACTGTAACGAAAATGAAGTCCATTAAATTTTTCTAAAACAGAGTAAATGTTAAAAAAAATCAACTACAGGCTTTGTCCCACGTGACCGTCGACTCAATCACTCAGAGCTTTATGTAAAAGATCTTTCCCACACAACTAAAATTAAAGCACGGCCGTCACTTAAGAATCATATGTTCCCTAATTTTTAAGATTGTATTATTTGAAGAAAATCCGATTTAGTACTTATAGTTAACTAGAATTTTATGTTTTTAGATTTCCATTGCATAGTGGTGCGGTGAGGTATAGTGAGCTATCATGTATTGAATATATTAATAATATAAAAAGTTACATTACATGGCTTGGTCTTTTCATTTCTCTTCTATTATATCTTTTTCGATTTCTGTGCGAGTGAGACTGAGATATTCTGAAAATTTTACCTTCACTTTTAAAAAATTTGACACCCGCAGACGGTTATGGACGTGAGAGTGACAAACTTTGTCTGGACGTTTCTGCAACAGGGTAAATTCAAATTTTTGACAGTTCATTCCACAAAAACGCTATAACCAACTTCAGATGATAATACACCTCCACTGTCACATTTTATACCAGGCTGACCGTGTGGTTATTTTTATACATTTAGGCCTGCATTTTTTAACAGAATTGGATTTTAGTAGCGGTATATAACAATAATATAAAAATTATTCAGAACAATTTCGATGTTTAAGTACTATAGTGTCACGAGTAGGAATTGACAAGGCGATAGTTAATAGAACGATAATTGTTTATTCAAGTGAGTTTAACAAATACAGAAATAATAATGTGCAGTGAACTAAATAACGCGTAGAAAGAACGGAGACCGTGAGCGCGGGTAGTTCGGGGATACGGGCCGAGTAAGGCTACTCTTTTCCGGGGAGGTTCTAGCTTTCTAGGGCAAGCTTTTTCAGCTTAATGCTTCCTAGTCGGCTAGGTCTTATTAGGCTTGGCTTTTCAGCCTAAATGTTTCCCACTAAGAGTCCCTTCGAAAAGTCCCCTTTCTAGAGGCGAGCCGGTCCTTTTATTCCCTGGCCCCGATCTGGGCGAGTCGCGCTCTGGCTGTTGGTTTTTCTCTGGCTGTCTGTCTTTCTCTTCGATACCCGTCCGCGGGGTTGGGGCTGACAGCTCCCTGTTAGAAAAAGAGCCGACTCGTCGCGGTCGATGAAGTCCGTGATGAAATCGGGATCCAAAATAACACTTACGTTGTCGAGAGTTGGGGTAGGCGGCGTGACGAGGGCGTCCGATGGTGCGAGGCGATGAAGTGGGTGGTCGAAGAAGTCCAGATCCGGGGCATCGCCTACGATGGATGGAGCCGGAGTGTAAGGCTAGGTAAGGTCATCCGCTGGCGTTTTTTCGCTGGAGTCGACGGTCGGCCCGGCGGTCTTTTCTCCATGCGTCTAATAACACGAGGGTTAAGAGGGGCGATAGTCTCCAGGTGTTGAACATGTTGTTGAAAACGGGCACGACGTAATTTAGCCGAGGGTTTCATTCTAAAAAAATGGTCTCGAGGGTCGGAAAGTAGAGCACTGACGTTAGATCTTGTCTTTAAGGAGGTAAGAAACGAAATGATGTTGTTTATCGTTTTCTAAACTCCAGGTGAATACCTAACGGGGCTAGTACGAGCGCGGGTTGACCGTCGAAGGCCCCCGGGTTGTCTGCAGCTGCAGGGGAGGGTTTAATAGAGGAATTAGCGTGACTTTCGCTCACAGTAGAACGAGTTTCTGGAGCATCATCGGGAAAATATGGCCAGATGGTCGGTTTTTCCTGGAACTGGACCTTTCGACAGAGATCAGCTGTTTGGCGAATAATTTGGAAAGGGCCTGCGTATTGGTGAAGAAGCTTTTCTGATAAACCCGGTACCCGGCGAGGTGTTTTCAGGTAGACGAGGTCGCCCTCCTGGTAGGTTGCTTCCCGGCGTCGGAGGTCAAAGCGGGCTTTATCTTTACTCTGAGCTATGGCGTGGCGTTCGGCTGCTAATGAACGAGCGCGTTCTGCATACAAAATGTTCTCGAAGCCGAACTGGGTTTTTACCGTTGACGACGGAAGCTGTAGCGCAGCATCCACGCTCAAGTCAGCTTCGTAGCCATGGAGCAAAAAGAAGGGGAGTATCCGGTGGTAGCGTGAAGAGAGGTGTTGTACGCGAATACGAGGAAGGGCAAAAACCGATCCCAATCTTTATGATTGTTATTCACGTACTGGGACATCATATCCGCCAGCGTTTTATTAAATCTTTCCACGAGCCCATTCGTTCGAGGATGATACGCGGTGGTGCGTTTGTGATGGACGGTGTAAAGTTTGTTTATTTCATCCATGACATGGTTTACATTCTCTGTACCCCTATCTGTGAGTAACTCTTTGGGAGCACCGTACTTTAGCATGACGTCTTGTGTAAAGAATCGAGCAATTTCGTCAGCTGTCCCCCGAGGTATGGCTTTAGCGACTACCATGCGTGTACAGTAGTCGGTGCAGATAATTATGTGGACGTTACCGTCATGAGACTGGCGGAATGGTCCGAGTTTATCCATCCCTACCCGTTCGAAAGGCTTTAAAGTGGGCGGTATGGGTTGCAGTAGACCGGCGGGTTTCCCAGGATAGATTTTTTGCTGTTGGCACTGGTGGCAGGATTGCACGTAGTTAGTGACATTTTGGGCCAAAAGAATCGGTTGCGGATGCGCTGCCAGGTACGGTTAAGACCTAAATGTCCAGCAGTGACGTCATCTTGTAAGGCAAAGAGAACAGCGTTCCGGATTTCTTTTGGGGCTACCAAAACGGACTTTAGGCCGTCTTCGGTGCGCATGCGGCGAAACAGGCAGCCGTTGTTGAGCTCGAAGCAGCGTGCAGTTCGGACGAGTTGTCTAGGTGCCGTCAATGGTTTAGTTTCCAAAAGGTGGATAATGGGACCCATGAAATTATCGTCGCGTTGCAATTGCGGGATGTCATAGTGCGTTAGATCCAAGGGGTCCTTTTCTACCGGTGCTAGGAGAGTCATGGATGGCCGGAGCCGGTTCATATGGGCTTCGTGAAAGGGCATCAGCGTCCAGATGTTTGCGGCCGCTTTTGAATCGGATAGTGGGACTGAACTCTTGAAGAGTCAGTGACCACCGGGCAAATCGACCGTTTGGGTTCTTGACTGAGGTTAGCCATCATAGCCCGTGATGGTCAGTGGTGACGATGTTTAGTGGGCGCCCATAAACGTAAGGGCGAAATTTGCTGTTTCCAAAGACAATGGCGAGGCATTCCCGTTCGGTGGGACTGTAATTTCTTTCGGCTGCATTCAATAATCGGCTGGCGTATGCTAGAACCCGTTCTTGGTTGTTAATTCCTTGTTTGAGAATTGCACCCATTCCAAAGGCTGACGCGTCGGTGTGTATCTCAAATGGTTCGTGCCATTGAGGGTGTCGGACGATGGGCGTGAAGACGAGGCAGTCGCGGAGATAGCGGAAGGCCTGGTCGGCTGCGAGACTCCAGATGAAGGGGTTGTCCTTTTTAGTCAGCTCGGTTAATGGTCTGGCTACATCGGCAAAATCCTGAATGAATCGGCGGTAGTACCCCGCGAGACCCAAAAATTGCTGCACTTGTTTGACGGTTTTCGGTGTATTGAATTTGGCTACGCCGTCTAGGTTGCGGGGGTCAGGCATGATCCCATTTCCGTCGATGACGTGTCCCAAGTAGCGGATGCGCGGTTGAGCAAAAGAACATTTGCTCGGCTTGATTTTAAAGTTTGCTTTTCGTAAGCAGGTTAATACTTGGTCTAGGTGGCGTAGGTGAGAGTCAAAGGACTGGGAGAAGATGATGATGTCGTCCAGGTACGCCATGGTGACCTGCCACATGAGGCTGCCTAGAGTCTTGTACAATAACCTTTGAAATGTTGCAGGGGCATTACACAGTCCCATGCCCAGGACATTAAATTCATACTGCCCGTCCGGAGTAACAAAAGCAGTTTTTTCTTTAATGGATTCCTCCAGTTCTACTTGGAAGTACCCAGATGCTAAGTCTAAGGTGGATCCAGCGGCTGCGATATCGGCGGCAGAGGCCATGGTGGCGGGTACGGCTTTAGTACAAGGCGATGGCCGGCGTCGGATTGGGTGCTCTAGGGCGGCGACCTCCGGAGCGAGATGGAGAATCCGACGGAAGATGCGCGGATGAGGCTCGGAACGTTTTTCGGGTAGAGTCGGTAAATCAAGCTTCGCCGGAGATTCAGGCGCCGAATAGATTTCGGTATCGTCCGAGGAGTATTCCGAGCGCGGTGATTTAGAACGGGGATGGCTACTCATAAGAGTGTAACAGAGCACGGTAAGATCGGTGCCCGGCGCCTCCACCAGTTGTCACGAGTAGGAATTGACAAGGCGATAGGTTAATAGAACGATAATGGTTTATTCAAGTGAGTTTAACAAATACAGAAATAATAATGTGTAGTGAACAAAATAACGCGTAGAAATTACGGAGACCGTGAGCGCGGGTAGTTCGGGGATACGGGCCGAGTAAGGCTACTCTTTTCCGGGGAGGTTCTAGCTTTCTAGGGCAAGCTTTTTCAGCGTAATGCTTCCCAGTCGGCTAGATCTTAGTAGGCTTGGCTTTTCAGCCTAAATGTTTCCCACTAAGAGTCCCTTCGAAAAGTCCCCTTTCTAGAGGCGAGCCGGTCCTTTTATTCTTCGGGTAAAGAGCCTCCTTTACCCGAAGATGTTTTCCAATGTGGCATGCGCATACGGTAAAGAAAAAGAAGACCAGGCTTTTACCGAATACAAAACTAAAAAAGAAGCCGAAGAGGTGAAGGTAGAAAAGGCCGGGTTCTTCATAGATACCTCTCCCGATGGACTTGTTGGCAATGATGGAATTATTGAAATTAAATGTCCATATAGCGCCAGGTTTATAAATCTATTGGAAGCCCCTGACAAAATTAAAAAATTCTGCTCAAAGCTGGTGAACGGAACTCTAGTCCTAAAGAGGAATCACGATTACTTTTATCAGATTCAAGGTCAGCTTTTCATAACTAGTCGAAGCTATTGCGACTTCATCATTTGGACTCCAAAAGGTGCCGTGATAGAGAGAATTTTAAGAGACCCGGTTTTTTGGAGAAAAGCTTTCGTAAAACTTGAAAGATTTTTTTATTTATGTATGCTGCCCGAATTAGCGGACCCGCGTTATCTACGCTCAATGCCAATAAGGGAACCTGCTGTTTCTCGCATTCCCGTAATTGAAAGCCCGAAAAGAAAAAGACAAACTAATAATAAAGACAAGACAAATGCCAAGCGTCGGAAGTAAACCACAAGAAATAAAATTGTGGTTTCTGATTCTTGAAACCTCGTTTTTGATTGATTAAATTTATCAAACTGACTTGTTATGTCAAAGAACATTAAACTTTTACTACAATGCATTTAGGACACTTATATTATTTTTTTTTACGTTTCTTGAATAAATTTGAAACTCTGTTGGATGCACGAAACCAAGAGTGCTTTTCCAGAAAATCTATTTCAATGTTCAATTTTTCTAAACTCGGTCCCAACCGGAATTGAATTGCACTACTTTCTTTCCTTCGAGATTTTACATTATGTACTCACAGGCCTCAGCTTTTCAAGTTCCCTCAATTCCTACATCAAGCGAGTATAGCAAAAGCCACAGGAAAAACTCGAGTTGGACAATTTTTACACACCCTGCCCTGTCTGACAAAGGATAGTTCTATTTGTATTTGCAATACCCCTGAAGCATAATGCTTTTCTAAGCCTAAACTTAGTCAATCGCTTCAGGCGTAGAGTGAGAGTCACTCTCATCCCCGGACCCCAATTTTTCAATTACGAGGAATGGATAGTAGGATAGACAGCATAGTATTATATTATTTTTCCAAGATAACCTGGTATTTACCCTTACATTCCTTTCGTCAAAGCGAGATTTTCTTTGTAGTTAGTAAAAGCTACAGCAACTTAACAGGGAGAGACCACGCCTTTTTTTAAGACTTCTCCCAATGAAAGGTGACAATGATAAATATATAAATAGACTCGAGACACTTTTACAGATCATTGGTCGGATTGTGATTTTTATGGTTTGAAAAAGGACGGTACTTTTCATAATTATTTGCATTTATAATGAGCATTCCGGTGGCCCCCCCAGCGCCATCTAGTTTTCAAAAACGCCCGATTTAAAGTGCGACCTTCCACCTTAATCTTGCAATCAGAATGTTCAATTCCTTTTATCAAAAGCGAATAGATATGAAAACAAAAAGTGAAGTTGATAAGCGATTTGTAGCCTTTGGCTGTAGAATTCTTGTAAACTGAGAGATAAACGAGCTTCCCCTCAACTTTCATACTAACTGACCAATCAGGGATAAGCTTTCTTACGTCATTGATTTTCCGAAAGTAGTACTTCCGTAACTAGCGCCCCAAACGTTAACTCTTTGCAATAACGTCACGTCACGGCTAAATCGTCTGCTAGTTTGTTTGAACATTGACACAGCAAGTCTTAAAGAGTTTTGATGCGGTATTGTTAGGCAGGCAAAATGGAAGAGGTGTCGGTCGATTTAATTTTGAGAGATTTTGACAAGAATGATTTCTTTACAACTGACGATTCGGGTAAAAGAAAAAGGCTTCTGCTATATATGAAGAATTGTGGTAGTCTAAAAGAATGTGTATAAGATATGAATAGCCAATACACTTTGCTTTACGCAAAACACGAAGGAGATCGAGGGGGCTACTCGGCATTTTTGTATTCGTGGTGCCAATGGATCAATAATTTAGTCTACTCAGAATGTGGAATAGACCAAGTAATCCGTTTCGATAAAGAGTGCGAAACTGAACTTTTAAATGTTATTCAGTGGATCGGTTGGCGTGTTATAGATTTAAAGGCAAATGACAAACGAAGCGATCAAGCGCGTAGGAACGTTTCGAATTTAGGAGGGTACAGTCTAAACATGCATTTGGGCGCCCCCTCCCCAAAGACAAGAAAAATGTCGAAAAATACATTGAACAAGGTTGAAACATTGTACTTTAATTAGAGTGAAATGGTGAATTATTATTATTCTCCAAAATTTGGTCTCCGATAGGTGTTGGTTGTGGAAATATTTCTGCACATGAAATTTTAATCAATCTTATGAATCCTCTCTGGATATGTTTAGACAATTGCTAAGTGATTTAGTTGTTTTCAAGTCATTGTTGTTCGTAAGTCAGGGCACCAACCCTTGAGACAATTTTTAATATGAAAAATATGATTCCCTTTGTAAGACCAGGATTTCATAATAACCCCCCTGATATGACTCATAAATGATAAGACCTGAAGTGTGGATAATTCTATTTTAGTGTAAATGTAAGATTCATGAAAGTGCGTTACATCGCACCTTGATCTAATTAAATACTGAAGGGCTCACGCGGCTATTAATTAAAAAAACCATAAGCAAAAAAAGACTTAAAAGTGACTGAAAATTACCAAATCAAGCTATTTAAAAGGGTCGGGTAGGAAGAGAGGTTTTTCAGTGAAAACCGATTTTTATAATTAAAGATATTTAAAGGTCTGTGAACTTAATCTGCGACCTTTGACATTTCAGATCTCAGGCGAAATTAAATTGAAGTGCAGCTCAGAATTCAAAGTAATTGCTATCATTTCAAATAAAATCTTCAATAATTCTTTAAATTTAATTATGCGAAAATCTCCTGAGCGAGCGAAGCGAGCTCCGCGATTTTTTATCTGAACAAATGAGATATCGCTAATTCTACGTTTCAAGCGTCATACAGCTGGGATTATAAATAATTACTCTAAAATCCCAAAAATATAAGAATATTAGTGAAATTATGGGATAAAATAGGATAATTTCTAAAATATTCTCACTTCAGTATAATTTTGGCGCCCTTTGAATATAAATTTGGCGCCCTTTTTGACCTATTTAGGCGCCCTAGTAAAATTTTAGGGGGGTAAAATGTACCCTTGTACCCCCCCCGTTCCTACGCCACTGGAAGCGATGAATTGGAAAGTAACATTTCAAATCAAGTGGATTCGTTTTTCACTCAAAACAAGCGACCTTATGAAGAGGAAATCCACATCAATGAGACAAAACAATCGAAACTTAGACACTTAAAAACTGACAGATTGTATACGATGAATAGGCTAGTTGGAGGAGTTATGGGTGAAATATGGTCCATTAATAAAGATCGAATGCAAGTTTTGAAAAAAATGAAAGTAGGCAAGAAGCCTTTAACTCAAAAACAAAGGGATCAATCACATTTGATGTACAGAATTGCGCTTTCAATCAGAAATTGCGATCAATTGGTGGAAGATATCCCAGCAGTAATTAGGATGATAAATAAAGGGGGATTATTCATTGCTCACGTTTCACTCATACCCTTTGTATCTAGTCTAATTAAAATGGTTGTGGACCGTTATAGATATTGGGCAGGTAGTCCCACCCCTGGGAAAGCATAAGTAAGTGATTTTTTGTCTTTGTCCAAATTTTATGCAATTGATTTTTGAAACCATCTTGTTTTCAGAGGAGACAACGAAAGTTGTTCTAGATAATGAGATTTTGAAAACCCAGTTTCACGCAACTGTGTCGCGAATTCCAGAAGTGGTAGAAAATGGCTTTACAGCAAGTCAATTGGAGGAATTTAGAATATTATTTCAAAGGAAACTAGTCCATGCCAAATTAGCCGATCTAATAAGAGGTTCCATACGGCGTAGAAATGAAAATAAGGGTAAGAGAGGTGCGGCAGGGCAAAATTTGAGGTGTATGCTTTATGGAAATTCCATGAAATCAAAGAAAAAAGCTGCCACAAAAAAAAAAGATAATGAAAAATAAACTGATAAAAAAATTGTGATAAAAAAATAAAGTGATAAAAAAAGCGATGTGATAGACCAAAACACAGTTATAAAGAAAAACGGAGTAACGTCTTCACCTTCGCCTTCAAAGAAAGACATTGATTGTAGCAACGCACAAATGACAAGCCCAAGATGCGAGGGGGTAGACACTTGAGAACTCAGGTGTACAATATGTCTTGAACTCAATGTACTGTCAAAGCTGAACTCTGAGTTCCGAAGGCTTTGAACTCAATGCACTGTCAAAGCTGAACTCTTTTGAACTCAGGTGTACACAGAGATCCAAAGTGTCTACCCCCTCGCCAAGATGACCACGGCCACCAAATTCGGGACATCAATCAAAAGTCAAAAAGATCAAAGACTCGTCAATCTCAAAAGACAAGGAAATGACAACAACGTCTAGGTCAGGAAGAAATATTAAAAAAAACATTCTGAAGACTTTTGTTATGATTAATGTTAAGATGTATCTCCCCTAGAAAGACTGTTTCTAAGAAAAACGAAAATGATACATTAAAAAGGTTCCAATTTTAAAACGTAAATTAAAGACATTGGAGACAATTTTTTACAACCCCTTTATAACGGGGAGAGTCATGTCACTCAATGAGGCATTAAAAATTAAGTGAAAGGGGATAAAATGTTTTCCATATTTTTCACACACATCTAGCCCAACTTTGCGGTATGACGCCTCGGCATTTTGAGAGGTTTTGGTACATCCCTTTATTAATAAGGCACGTCTTGCACTGCTATAGTTCAAACTTTTCAGTTTCCCAGCAGTTACGTATTTCATTTGGCTAAACAAGGTTTCCACTGCTGAACCATTAATTCGCAGAGGGTAAATGTATTTTGATGGGTGCTGAGCAGAGAAGTTTTAGACATAATCAATGAACCCGTAAATGGATATTCGCAAAAGCTCAAAAGTTTGCCATGCAATAAACTTGGAATTGTTCGTCATTTTCTCAGGATCACACATTCTTTCAGTTGCCCAGTCTTCAAAATATTTGAGGCCATTTAACATTGATTTGATTGGCGTAGAATCTACGCCGTAAACTCGTTGTTAAGAGAGCAAGCCTTCTTCGAATATGTCATGGCAAGCCTTTAAGTAATCGTAACAAGCCATTGCATTTGGCCTGTCCTGTGGTACATCCTCAAGCATTGGGTTCGCGTAATTGTATAGCTCTCCCAAAACTTCCATCTGTTGCATAATTCTTGCAGGAGTGACATTTAATTTCGTCCATGCATCACGTTCGATATGAGATTGCTGAAGGCGTTTAACTTGGACTAATTCGTCGCTGTCCCTCCTATCATCTTCTCGCGTTTTCATTGAAACAATTTGTTTCCAGCCAAATCTTATGCCATTCTTGGTGAAATCCCTACTACCTTCATCCTGGGAATTATTTAAGCCATTGATCATGTTCTTGAGCTGGTGACTGGGGCATACCATCCAGTTAATCCACTTTCCTTGACGACACCAATTTTTAATCTTAGTACTAAAGCGGAAATTGAACGATTTATCTTCATTCTGGGTAGGTTCAATGGCTTTTGTGAGACCTAAACTTTGTCTTAAAGAAGACATGTTGGCACTCCCTCCATCACAAACTAAAACTCCTACATCTAAACCCACTGAATGAAACGCAAAAACAGTCTTTGAAAGTGTGCTTGTGATAGATGCATGAGTGACGGGTTTTGAAAACATGAAGTAGGGACCAATAATGTCGAACGATGTTGTGGTACAGCGCCAAAGATACTGCAGAGCGTATTCTGCTTCCAATACCTCGGAAAGAGTTTTGGCTTTATACAAATCTTCCATAGATGCATATTCATCAGGATCCATTGCACATCCCATGAATTCGCCATTTTTTGAGTTCCACATTAACTTTCCTATAATTTTCACTTCATCAAAAATGAGTGCACCTTCAGGGTGATCTTCAAAAAATTTATCAAACCGCTTCGATTCTTTCTTAAGGTGACCTAAATCTATTCCTGCTTTGCTTTCTATCTGTCTCACTTTAGATCTTAAAGTGTGCGTGCTTGGCAATTGTAAAACATCAAAAGACGCTAGAGCCTCGTAAGCGGCGGGGGACCGTGAGTAGACGCAAAGGGCAATTATGAACGTCAGGGGACTCCATCTATTGCCCTGCCAACCTTTAGTACATTTTTCTTGGTCAATTAGAAAGTCATATTTTGGAATTGCTTCACAGTTAAGGTCCCAGGCTTTTTTCAATGCCAATCCAATAGTTTTGTTCTTTTTTGAAGCTTCATCAAATATTTCATCCAGATCTTTCTTTCCTTTCTTTTCGCATTTTTTCATTTTGATCCTGGCTAAGTTCGAAACTATTTTCAATTAGTTTTTTTCCTATATCTTTAACTTTGCGATTAAGTGTTGATCTTTGCTGTTTGTTTTGCAACAATCTCTTGCGCTTTGACTTCGGGGTCAAAATTGATATTCTGCATCTTGAATTTGCAAGTTGTCTTCTCATTTTTGATCTAGGTGTAACCTGTTCTTTTTTGAATCATTCACATACCTAATAGATAAAATTATCAATTATCAACTACATACATTTGGTGGCTGTAAAATTTATACCAGTTAAGGCTACGACATTTAGAACATTGGTAGATCTTGTCCTCGATTTCTTCTTTTTTAGCATTGGATGGCGGAATGAACCAAACAAAACAATCGTTAGACTGATACCTTTCAAAAGGGTAAAGACAATGTTGCAGATTTTTGGTGTTTTCCATTCCAACTGCATGGTCCTATTTTAGAAAAACTTTAGTTTAACAAATCGATATTTAAAAATCAAATTAAAAAATTCTTCATACTTTCGGTATTCCACCACAAAAAACATAGTTATCGCTCAGGGACGCAATGGCGTTAGTGACTACTTCCAAATATATAGTTTGATTTTCGAAGTTGAAGAAATCATACTGTTCCACATTCTTGAAAAGGGTCAAAATTGACAACTTTCCCTCAGATGAAAACAATAAGCGTTGTGGTGCATCATGGTAGGTTGCTACGGATAATAATCCATTTACTCGGTAAACCTCAACATAATCCAGAAATCCATTTTGAGTTTTTAAACTTCTAAGATGAATTCCATCTGTCAAAAGTTTAGATAGGTGGTTATTAATTATGTGATTGTGACTATCCCAGTTTTGCAACCGTGGCACTGAAGTTAATGGGGACTATTATGTCTTAACTGAAAACTATCTATTATAATACTGTGAAAAGAACGGTCTTACTTTTATTCAAACTTTCAATAAAATTGGTTACAGCTGATATGGCTGGAGAAAGCGTTGAAATTCGTTTTGACATAATTGAGATGGCTGGTCTTTTCGAACTGAAGTCTTTATCAGTTGCGTCGGTCTCTTGGCCAAACTGTAGCTTCCGTTTTCGGCTATTTTGAAGTACATTTAAACTTCTAAACGAATTTATTTCATCCCATTTGTGAGCTGGGACTCTAAAGCCAAAAATCTCTGTCTGTGTATCTACGTTGTTCAACCTTAAACCAGACTCTGTTTGGATTTCCTTGCAAACTTTCGCGAAGCCTTGGCTTTTTGTCACTGTTTCAACCGTTTGTACACCCACCTCACGCAATTCTTTAAAGACTGCATAAATATTACATTGCGTTTGTTGGTGTCTAAAATTCATAGAATCCGACCCCGCTTGACTTTTCTTCCTTGGCATTTTGGAGTGGAATTAAAAATTAAATAGTTTGTTTAAACTTTGTCTTCCGAAATTCCGCCGGACCGTTTGTGCAAGTACGCGATATTTACTACACCGACACGATACTCAACTAGATGAGCAAATTCTCTCGGACCTACTTTATAAGGCTATTAACGCCTTGTTCCCAGAGACACGGTCGCGAAGTAATCTTTGGCGGAGGGGGGCTCAAAACTAAAATGGGGCTCTTCGTTTTACAGGGAACGAGCAAGAATTAAAGTAGTTCACTTTTAGTTTTCATATCTATTCGCTTTTGCTAAAACTAAGCTAGAAGTTGGTAAAGCCCCTTTTTTCCTATTTGACACTTAAATTAATTTATATTATCTCTATAATAGATTAATAGTCACGAAATGGAAAAGATTGGGGTAAATTAGGGATTTTTCGGCAGAATATTATAATGCAAAAATATGCCGAACCTTTGAAAAAGCGCGAAACTCCAAAGTTTGGGGTAAAGTAGGGATTGTTCGGCAAGGATTGAATTTTCAATTAAACATTGATATTAATGTGAATAGAATCTCAATTTATAAGCTAAATCTACTCTGCCGAACCACAATAAAACGTTAATTTCAACTTAATTAAGTATAATTAACGTAAAACTCGACCAAAAACGTACATTTAGGGACAAAAATTAAAATAACTTTTAATTAAACTATGGTATAAGCTGGTAAACCCGCTTTTTTTCCTATTTCACACTTAAATTAATTTATATTATCTTTAAAAATCATTAATATGCACGAAATTCCAAAGTTTGGGGTAAATTAGGGATTGTTCGGCAGAATATTATGGGGTGAAATGAAAAAATATGCCGAACATTTGAAGAAGCGCGAAATTCCAATGGATAACTTTTAATTTGGGTAAAAGTCTAAAATTATAACTACACAAGTAGTTCGTCTAATCTCAAATTGCCTATTTCACACTTAGCACTTAAATAAATTTACACTATCATCTAAATTCATGAAAAGGCGCGAAATTTAAAATTTCAGGTAGTTCGGCGAAAACTAAACTACACTATAAATTGAACTAACACTATTGCGCTACACTTCAGCATTAATTTTAGCTTTACTGAGCATTTTAAATTTGAATTTCACCCTCAACGTCCATTTCCTGGAAAGAGCATAATCCAGATGGATACTAATTAAATTATAATAAAAACTTTCTTTGCAGACAAAGATGAGAAAAAGTAAGATATAATTGCCGGAAGAAACAGAAATTCAAATTTTGACTTTTGTAGACATGATTAAAAAACATTGAATATTTTAATAAAAATCTTATCTTTGTTTTTTTCAACAACTCGTGTAATTGTATAATGAATTATTTAGTTTCACTAAAAATTAATCCTGTCTATTCAAAAAATATGGATGTTTTGCGTTAATATCTCATTAATTATACTTGATTAAGTTGATTTGAATTTCGCGACTATTAATGCATTTTAGAGATAATTTACTTAATATAAGTTAATTTCAGTGTGAAATAGGAAAAAGGGGCTTTACGAACTTCTAGATTAGTTTAATCGTAATAAAGTGGTTTACTTAAACGTTATTTTAATTTTTGTGCAAAAATTGTATATTTTTGGTCTAGTTTCACGTTAACTATGATTAATTAAGGTGAAAATAACGTTGGATTTTGGTTCGGCAGAGTAGATTAAGCTTCTAAGTTGAGATTCAATAAAAAATTCCCATAAATATCAATGTTTAACTGAATATTCAATACTTGCCGAAAAATCCCTAATTTACCCCAAACTTTGGAAGTTCGCGCCTATTAATGTTTTTTAAAGATACTATAAATTAATTTAAGGGTGAAATAGAAAAAAAGAGCTTTACCAACTTCTAGCTTAGTTTTAATCTTAATTTTATAGTTTAATTAAAAGTTAATTTAATATTTTACCCAAAAATGTACGTATTTTGTCTCATTTCACGTTAATTATACCTAATTAAGTAGAAATTAACGTTGGATTGTGGTTCGGCAGAGTGGATTTAGCTTATAAATTGAGATTCATTAAAAAAATCACATTAATACAAAGGTTTAATTGAAAATTCAATTCTTGCCGAACAATCCCTACTTTACCCCAAACTTTTGAATTTCGCGCTTCTTCAAATGTTCGGCATATTTTTTCATTTCACCCCATAATATTCTGCCGAACAATCCCTAATTTACCCCATCCTTTGGAATTTCGCGCTTCTTCAAATGTTCGGCATATTTTTTCATTTCACCCCATAATATTCTGCCGAACAATCCCTAATTTACCCCAAACTTTGGAATTTCGTGCATATTAATGATTTTTAAAGATAATATAAATTAATGTAAGTGTGAATTATAAAAAAAAGCGGGTTTACCAGCTTATACCATAGTTTAATTAAAAGTTATTTTAATTTTTGTCCCTAAATGTACGTTTTTGGTCGAGTTTTACGTTAATTATACTTAATTAAGTTGAAATTAACGTTTTATTGTGGTTCGGCAGAGTAGATTTAGCTTATAAATTGAGATTCTATTCACATTAATATCAATGTTTAATTGAAAATTCAATCCTTGCCGAACAATCCCTACTTTACCCCAAACTTTGGAGTTTCGCGCTTTTTCAAAGGTTCGGCATATTTTTGCATTATAATATTCTGCCGAAAAATCCCTAATTTACCCCAATCTTTTCCATTTCGTGACTATTAATCTATTATAGAGATAATATAAATTAATTTAAGTGTCAAATAGGAAAAAAGGGGCTTTACCAACTTCTAGCTTAGGTTTAAACTTAATTACGTAGATCAATTAAAAGTTATTTTAACTTTTGTCCTAAAAATGTACTTTTTGGTCGAATTTTACGTTAATTATACATAATTAAGTTGAAATTAACGTTGGATCGTGGCTCGGCAGAGTAGATTTAGCTTATAAATTGAGATTCAATACAAAATTACCATAAATATCCATGTTTAATTGAAAATTCAATCCTTGCCGAACTATCCCTATTTTACCCCAAAGTTTGGAAGTTCGCGCCTATTAATCTTTTTTAATGATCATATAAATTAATTTAAGCGTGAAATAGGAAAAAAGCGGGTTTACCAACTTCTAGCTTAGTTTTAATCTTAATTATGTAGAGTAATTAAATTATGTAGAGTAATTAAAAGTTATTTTAATTTTTGACCAAAAATGTACGTTTTTGTCAAATTTTACGTTAATTATACTTAATTAAGTTAAAATTAACGTTGGATTGTGGTTCGGCAGAGTAGATTTAGCTTATAAATTATTTACATTAATATCAATGTTTAATTGAAAATTCAATCCCTGCCGAAAAAACCCTATTTTACCCCAAACTTTTGAATTTCCTGAATATTAATGTATTATAAAGATAATATAAATTAATTTCAGTGTTAGATAGGAAAAAAGGGATTTACCACCTTATAGCTTAGTTTTAATCTTAATTATGTAGCTTAATTAAAAGTTATTTAAATTTTTGTCCGAAAATTGTTCGTTTTTGGTCGAATTTTACGTTAATTATACTTAATTAAGTTGAAATTATCGTTGGATTGTGGTTCGGTAGAGTAGATTTAGCTTATAAATTTAGTTTCAATAAACATTTCACATTAATGTCAATGTTTAGTTGAGTTTTTGATCTTTGCCGAAAAATATTTTAATAGTCGTTGGGGCGAGAGAGGGTAGTTTAGTTAGGCTTATTTAGTTTCTTAAATGGACTTGAATGATTGCTTGATTTAATTGCGATTTTTAGTGTTGGGGCCGTATTTTTACCTCTCCGAGTGACGATGACGTCACGGAGAGGTATTGCACTGGACGTATCTGTGTGTGTGGGGGGGGGTGGGTATGTGTGTGTCTGTCTGTGTGTCTGTCACACCCCACGTGACCGCGTTCGCAGTTTGCGTATCGGAGCAAATGTGTTCCCAATTTCCGGACTGCATTGACAGTTCACGGAAATTTGGAAAATTGTTTGTCTCCGCTGGCTATTCTACTTGAGTTCCCACACCACGAGTTTTGGTTTTCGTCCCTCCACATGGACACTAGTCTGTACTTGCTGGCTTCCAAGCACCACCATCTTCTGTTCTTCGTCAATTTCACCTTGACAGCAGCTTCTATGCACCACCATCTTCTGTTCTTCGTCAATTCCACATTGACACTAGCTTCTATGCACCACCATCTTCAGGTCTTTGTCCATTCCACATGAACGCCAGTCAGTCCATTCTGGCTTCTTTTCCTTCGTCATCGTTTGGTTTCAAGATATACGCGGCGATCGGCTAGGGTTACGAGAAACGTCTAGCCTCCCAATGGCAGGGCTTCCACCATCGGTTCACGCGACTGCGTTTTTATCTATTATTATAATGGAAACGAATCGTATATATACCCCAAAATTTGAAGAAAGCGGGCAAGAGGGGTACCCTTCACTTTAAACGTCAATATTAGCAAAGTTTCGAAAGATAATAGGAACAACTTTATTTTAAACGATTTAACTATTTTTAAAGTTATTTACTGGCGATTAAAATAATTAATATCATTTATATTTAATTAATTATTTAAGATAAACTTATTTCTTTGAAGTAACACAAGTGAGAGTTTATATAGAACGAGTTATGAAGATTGCATCTGAATCGACACACTACACGCATATCAAAGTTAATATAAAGCGAGTAGGATGATAAGATCTCTTACAAAACGATAACATTTCCTTTTTGCAGAATATTAAATGGAAATATTTTAAATAATTTTCGGCTCAATCTCATGGGAAATCAAGCAGATGACATATTTCTTTCGTTCACACTGACGGCTGCGGAAAAGAAGACATAATCTGTAGTATTGGAGAAGTTCGATAAACACTTCGTAATGCGCAGAAACACCATTTACGAGAGGGCAATATTCAATACAAGGACACAACGAGAAGGTGAGACGTCGGATGAATTTATTACCGCAGTATACGCTTTATCCGAACATTGCGAGTACGGTGCCCTACGGGACGAACTGATAAGAGACCGAATCGTCGTTGGAATACCCAACAAACACATATCAGAGCGGCTATACAGACGGTCAGAAGCGCTGAGTATTGGAAACGGGAACAGCTGGATTTAAATGGAGACAAACTAGCTAGACAAGTAGACCGAATTGTAACCCAACCAAACAACAAACACGCAAGTTCGTGCAGCTACAAGTCGGATTGGAAAAACCGTAAGAATCGCACATACGACAACATAACGAAGAAGCAACCAACGTTCAACTCCACGAAGAACAGTAAAGGCTGTTCTCGTTGCGGCAGCCAAGCAGGTCATTCCCGAGACAAGTGTCCAGCGAAGAGCAGCAAATGCCACGAGTGTCACGCGGTCGGACATTTTGCGAAAAACCACTATTAACCAAGTCGAAATGGAAAATGTCTTCCTAGGAGCCATTTCCGTAGACGACACTGAAATCCACGAGGATGATATCAACCTGGAAAATCTATTTCGTGAGGAAGACAACTCGGCTAGCAAGATCATGCAGCAAGAAGACACGTACGTCCATTCAGTATCAGAGGAACGGGACAAGAAATGGATAATACCATTCAAAGTAGACGGCGAGTTGGTCAAATTTAAAGAGGATACCGGAGCAGGAGTTTCTGCCATACCTTGGGACTGGTATGAACCAAGACATACTGAAATTACGCTCTTACCATCAGAAAAAAGGCTGTATGGACCGGGAAGAACACGGTTGAAAACGGAAGACAGAATCCAAGTTCAGATGGAATACCACGGTGTAAGAATCGATGAATATCTCTACGATATCGAGAAATTACAACTTTTATTGTTGGGGTTAACGGCAAGCGAGGATCTCAGACTGATTCAAATGATTGAAGATATCGGAACAGAGACAAGATCCCGTCGAGGAACTCCCAGCACTTTTCAACGGCCTGGGAATGATGAAAACATCTTACAAGATTCAGTAGGTGCCAAATGCTGTTCCACTTGCATTAACTATCCTAAGAAGAGTGCCAATTGCGCTACTGGACAACACTAAGGCGGAACTGGAGCACATGATCGAGAAAGGCGTAATTTCAAAAGTAGAGGAGCTTACTGACTGGTGTGCCCCGATGGTAATTGTCAAAAAGCAGATCGAATACAGGGGTAATGAAAACAACGACACAACGTTGAGGAGGAAACACGATCTACGAATATGCGTCGACTTTACCAAATTAAACCAGTTCATTCGACGTGAGAGGTTTCAACTGCCTGCCGTAAACCATTTGCTTGGCCAATTGGCCGGTGCAACAATCTTCTCGAAACTCGACGCCAATAGTGGATATTGGCAAGTCCCTTTGCTTAAAGAATTAGCATTACTCACAACATTCATCACCCCGTTTGGACGCTTCTTCTTTAATCGTCTGCCGTTTGGTGTAACGTCAGCGTCGGAACATTACCAGGGTCTCATTTCCACCGCCCTTGAGGGAGTAAACGGGAATGTAAATCTCTTGGACGACATTCTACCTTTTGGAAAAGGACAGGAAGACCATGACACAAACCTTCGTGCTGTATTAGGACGACTGCAAAACTCAGGCGTCACCTTGATTTTGAAGAAATGCCAATTCTCTGTAAACCGTATCAACTTCGTTGGCCATGTTAGCCCGGAAGAGGAAAAGGTTCAAGCAATTACGAATTTTCCGGAACCGAAGGATCCCACGGAGCTAAGAAGATTCCTAGGTCTTGCAAACTATTTGGAGAAGTTCATCCCAAGGATGGCCGACATAATTCAACCATTAAATGCACTCCTAAGCATGAAGAATAGCTGGCTTTGGGGGGCGTCTCACAATCTATCGCCTACCAGGAAGTTAAGACCATCCTTGTATCGAAGCCTGTGTTGTCACTATAGGATCCAAAATTGAAAACCATAGTATAAGCGTCGAATGATCATATAGCATCGGCGCCGTTCTCCACCAAGAACAAGAGAACAAACAATTGAAGGTCGTCGCCTACGCTTCCAAGACGTTAAGTCCAGCGGAGGTACGATACACACAAATCGAGAAGGAGGCCTTAGCCATGGCATGGGCAAGCGAGCGATTTCAAGATTACATCTTGGGACTTTTTTTTTTGATCGAGACCGATCATAAGCCACTCGTAGCCATAATGCAAACTAAGGCACTTGACGACCTGTCGCCAAGACTACAACGACTACGTATCGTCTATTGCTATATGACTGTGCTGTTTATTATTCGCCAGGAAAAGACTTACTCATAGCAGATGTCTTACCAGAAACAGGTTATGCTGAGCTAGAAGCAGAAATCACAGCACATATTCAGTTGGTTGGTCACGGCTTCCATTCCTGTATCTGACGAAAGATTGGCTGAAGTCTGGAGAGCACAAAAGCAAGACGATACCTGCAAAACGTTGCCGAAGTATTCAGAATCGAGTTGGCCAAAACCAAGGGAATTAAAACAACACCTGACTAAATATTATCCGTACCGCGATTAGATCTCCGTCCAGCAAGATATTCTGATGAAAGGATCCAGAATAATAATACCAATCGAAATGCAACACAACGTTTTGGATAGAATACATGAGGGCCATCAGGGCATAACAAAATGGCGAGCTAGAGCAAGATCTACAGTTTGGTGGCCAGGACTGTCGAAGCAAATAGAAGAAACTGTAAAGAAATGTACAGCATGCACGAAAGAAATCACAAACCGACATGAACCACTCTCTCCGAAAAAATTCCCAAACCGTCCCTGGCAAATAGTGGCAATGGAATAAACTACTATCAACTTTTAGTTGTGAACGGGCGTTAAGTTACTCATAAAGGTAGGTCAAAATTAAAATCAAGTGATTTTTTACCAATTCTCAAATTAATTACGAGATCTGTTTAGGGAAAATCCAGGAAATATGTCCGAATGATTTTAAAATTTAAACTGTTTTGATATTATTTCATCATAGATAAAAAGACCAAAGCAAGATTTACTCGACTAACTCGTCAATCCCTCAAGGCCTTCAAGAAGTCTACTAATTGGGTTGTTGGTGACGCGATGAAGGGATTATCCGAAGAGTCACTCGAAGATGAGGAATCCTTTGAATGCGAGAAATGTCACGCGCTCTTTAAAAGCGGACAGAAGTTGCATGGTCATTTTTTTAAATGCGGCAAGAAATAAATTATTCTTTTTCAAACAGCGGTTTATGACTTTGAAGCTCAAGCTGGAGCTTCAATTACGTTGATAAAAATTTGTATGAAAACCCACTATAATCTTTCAAAAAGTCATAAACCGTCCATGGAAATTAATTCGAATTTCAACTTCCTTTTAAAAGTTCCTTTTTCATTTCACTGTGTAAGTCAGAAATAAAACGGCGTTATCGTTTAACAATGTTGTTTCCTAAGCCAAATCACCCCCTCATATGACGCTTGATCTAGAGTACAGATGCTTCCATTAAAGAAGTGAATTTTTACCTCTCCGTGTGACGTAGTCCAGGAGAGGTTCTGTAACGGCCGTGTCTGTCTGTCTGTCCGTTGTTACACCCACGTGACCGCGTTCGCAGTTTGCGAATCGGAGGAAACGTGTTGCCAATTTTCGGACCGCATTGACAGTTCACAGAAATTTGGAAAATTGTATAGTCCGTTGGCTACTCTATACTTGAGTTCTCACACCACCATGTTTGGTCTTCGTCCATCCCATATGAACACCAGTCTGGTACTTTACTGGCTTCCACCACCACCATCTTCTATTCTTTGTCAATCCCACATTGACACCAGTCTGCACTTACACTGGCTTCTAACACCACCATCCACTGCTCTTCCGTCTATTCCACATAGACACCAATCTGTATCATTGGCTTCTACTCCATTATCATCGTTTGGTTTTAGGATATACGCGGCGATCAGCTAGGGTTACGAGAAACGTCTAGCCTCCCTAAGGTGGGATCGGCCACCAAAGGTTTTCGCAATTGTGCTTTTCCTTACTATTATAATGGAAACGAATCGTATATATACCCCAAAATTTGAAGAAAGCGGGCAAGAGGGGTACCCTTCACTTTAAACGTCAATATTAGCAAAGTTTGAGAAGATAATAGGTATAACTTTATTTTAAACGATTTAACTATTATTATTGTTAATAATTGAAGATAAAAATAATTGAAAATAATTATATTTATTTAAATATTAAAGATAAACCTGTCGTGCAAAGAGAGAGATTAAATCATTGCCTCCTATATCTACCAAGGCCCGTGCATGCGATATATTTATTTCTTTGCCTCCTATATCTATCAAGGCCCGTGCATGCATTATATATATTTCATTGCCTCCTAAATCTATCAAGGCCCGTGTATTGTGATATATTTCATTCATTTCCTCCTATATCTATCAAGGCCCGTGCATTGCGATATATTTTTCAAAACAACAACAAAATGGGAAGCTCATCTCAGAAACATATAGCGATTTCCACTGACTGCATTAGAGCACTCTAAGTGCACTATCGGCGTGTTTTCGTCCGCCACTGGGAACACGAGTGCAACACTCGCCCAGTATCACGTTTTCCACTGACCCCAAAAACTGCCCGAGAATTGCTCTTTCGTGCTCCGAAAAATTCGACGGAGCGACGGTGCTCGAGTATGACGTAATAAAATTATAATGGCGGACCACGCGGTATCTCATAGAAGACAGGCACTCGCTTATGCTTATGCATTTTTGGAATCATCTTCTCAAAGTTCTGAAGATGAAGAATACGAGGTTTTTTACTTTAAAGATATTACGCCTCGTCCTAAAACCAATAATTATATCAGAGACGTTGTCAATCTTTACTCAAAATAGATTTTCTGTAAATTAATTGAAATGTTAATTCTATTAATTAGTTTCAGCCCATTTGCGTCAAGATATACACGCTTTATTACAATTTCGTCTCCGGCGCCAATTTTGATTATTCAGAGCGCGCTCGGACCTCTCGATCGTGTTCCACTGACGAAACTATATTCTCCAAAACTCGCTGAGGGCAGTTACGTCATCCTAACCCTCATAGCACTCTTTGGAGCAGTCAGTGGAAATCGCTAATAATAATTTCTTTTCTTTGTATATGAAATGAAAATATGCATAATATTGCGCTCCTTCTTTAATGGTATGAATCCTTGCCTGTATATTAATATTTTACGTAGGAGTAATACGTTTTTAGCGGAGTCTAGAGAGGATAAACATAAGCGAGATTGTTTCGGAAAAAAATACTGCTTCCACTAATGGGTTTATACTCCTTGTTACTGTTGTATAGAGTAATCACGATAAAAGCCTAAAAAATTACGAGAGGACAGACCTTTTTTATCCTCTTGTTTTATATTTAATAAGAATATAGACCATTTATTTTGTATCAAAAAATATTTTTTGGTGCTAAGATTGCTTTAAAAAATGCAAACGGTTAGGCATTGGTAAAAAAGACAAATGATATTTTTACCTCTCCGAGTGACGTATGTCACGGAGAGGTTCTGTAACGATCGTGTGTGTCTGTCTGTGTGTTTGTTTGTGTGTTTGTGTGTGTGTGTGTCTGTTGTTACACCCACGTGACCGCGTTCGCAGTTTCCAAATCGGAGCAAACGTGTTCGCCATTTCCGAACTGCATTCACAGTCACGGAAATGGCTCCTCTACTTGAGTTCTCACACCACCATCTTCTGGTCTTTGTCCATTCCACACGGACACCAAACTGTACATACTGGCTTCTAATCACCACCATCTTCTGGTCTTCGTTCAATCCACTTGGACACCAGTCTGTACATACTGGCTTCTAATCACCATCATCTTCTGGTCTTCGTCCATTCCACTTGGACACCAGTCTGTACATACTGACTTCTAATCACCACCATCTTCTGGTCTTTGTCCATTCCACACGGACACCAAACTGTACATACTGGCTTCTAATCACCACCATCTTCTGGTCTTCGTTCAATCCACTTGGACACCAGTCTGTACATACTGGCTTCTAATCACCATCATCTTCTGGTCTTCGTCCATTCCACTTGGACACCAGTCTGTACATACTGACTTCTAATCACCACCATCTTCTGGTCTTCGTCCAATCCACTTGGACACCAGTCTGTACATACTGGCTTCTAATCACCACCATCTTCTGGTCTTCCGTCTATTCCACATAGACACCAATCTGTCGCATTGGCTTCTAACTCCATCGTCATAGTTTGGTTTAAGACATTCGCGGCGATCAGCTAGGGTTACGAGAAACGTCTAGCCTCCCTAGGGTGGGTTGTCCACCAAAGGTTTTCGCAATTGCGGTTGTTCTTGCTTTTAACTTAAGTTCGACACCCTTATATACTACCTATTTAAGTAAGGCGAAGCAACCGGCGTATGCTTCAATTCAAACGCCAATATTAGTCAAGTATCTCAAGAATGTTTAATTGTTCTCTATCAAAACGATGTAACGCTCAATAAGGCAAACAACTGACGAAGAAAATATGTAATATTAATTATATTTATTTTAATATTTAAGATAATCTTGTTTCTCAACTCAAAATTAATACGGAAAGAGTTAAAAAGCAGTCTATGTTTTTGTCTGTGTGTGTCCGTCCATTGTTACACTAGTGCGTCGCGTTAGCAGTTAGCCTTGTGTTTTGATGTGTAAAGAAATCCTACAGAACCATAATATTCCCTTTATCCTTAATATAAAGTGAATATGTGGAAAATTTTTTCGTAATTATGATGCATTTAGTACTTTTGTAGCTTTAAAGCTCTGTTTCATTTTGATATTCCAAAGACTTTTTTAATATTATTATTTGAAATGGCTGTTTATATATTACTTAAGCTATACTACATCTGTATATAGAATAATCCTTGGCTTATTGATTTCATGAAGAAAGCTAAGTTCTAGACTCCGGCGGGTATATCTAGTATTATCCGCAATAAGCTTAATGAAATAAAGAGTAAATAATTGAGGCCTGAGGCGAAGTAAAGTTTGGGTTTTGATTTTCGTGTCTGAAATGAAGAGACATCAACGGTTCACAGTGAGCCGAAAGTTAAATACACTCTTAAATAATCAGGTTAAGATTTTAGCAGAAGGAAAGATCATGGTGGCGATTAGATTAGTAGGACTGAGCTACAGAGTTTTTATTCTCTTTATGGTGCGCATTGACTATCAGTGCGTCTAGCTACAATTTAGCTTTGGCATTATTTAGCGTTAACACTCATGTTGGCAAACTAAGAATATTGTTGAGGTGAGACGAGACGATAGTGTTTACACTGCTAACTATTTGTTAATGTAGCTATCAGAATATAGCGTAAACAGCTGAAGCGTAGACTTCATTTGCTGTTCTTTTTGCCATTGACTGATTTCCATGTGTCCAAGATTTATCCTTATTGGATGTAAAATGTCGTCTGCTTTACTGTATATTCGCTATGCTTGGAATACTGCTTCAATATTTCGTAAATTTTTACTTCAAAAAAGAGAAATAATTCCATATCTAGGTAAATAACTTTGTAGTAGTAGACCTCTTGACTCGGAGAGGTAATATTTTGGTTTTCCCAACTTGTTCAAATCTAATGAGATAACGCCCACCTAGTTGAAAATTGCCCTTTTTTAACCGCGGGAGCCATTCTTAATGAGAATTTCGATGCTAATAGGTTGTCAATTAAACTACCGGTATATTATTGTTGTTGGAAATTGGATATTAAGCCAAATTAAGTGGTTGTAAAGAGCCAGCAGGTTTTTGCCACTTCCTTTTGTGAGTATTTGATTTTTGTATGTAAAATGGAGGAAGATAATGTTGAGAGTAAGGATGAAATGCGGAAGCGCAAAGCGCGGGAAAGGATGAGGGCAAAAAGATCAGATCCTAAGTTTAAGAAGAGAGAAAATGAAAGGAGAAGAGTTTTAGCAGCTCAGAAAAAAGCTAAGGTTGAATGTACAGGTTCTAGTACCTCTAGTCCTAGTACTAGTTTGCCCATTACTTCTATTGCGCCGTCAGTTGGCCACGCTGGTAGTAAGGTTGTAGGTACGGTTTCTAGCGTTTCTAGTCCTACTTTGTTTGTTGGTTCTATTGCGCCGCCAGTTGGCCACAGTAGAATGAAGGATAATGTATTAGACGGAAGTATAAGTGAAGTTTCTAAAAACGTAGCGTTAATTACTGGCGACGAAGCGATGAATTTGGTTAGTAATATTTCAGATAATTCTGTAATGGTAGCGAACGATGAACAAGTGCCTTCTACGTCTCATGGTAATGTTTATCCGTTAGAGAGAATGAGAATTTTGAGACAGAATGAAGAGTATATAATGAAGGAGGCGCGATCAATGGCGAAAAAGCGGGAGAATGAGGCATATCGTTAAAGGGAAAATCAGGTTGGCATACTTACCAAGAGAGTTAAAAGCAAGGAATTTTGGGTAGATAGTTTCGAGGAGTTGTTGGCAAAGTTGCGAATGAGTGAAGAGGAATATATTAAGGCAGTTACGTATGACATAAAAAAGAAAGTCGTTTTATTTAAAAGACACCCTAAAGATACTAGGGTTAATCCGTACAACCCGTGCACTTTGCGCCTTTGGCAAGCGAATATGGACATTCAGTTTGTACTTGATCCTTATGCCCTGGTTATGTATATTGTGTCTTATATAGGAAAATCTCAGCGTGGCATGTCAATGCTCTTGCGTGAAGCTGCTAAACGAGAACAGTCAGATAAATGTACGGTAAAGCAAAAGTTGAAAGTGATAGCAAATCAGTTTTTGAATGCGCACGAGGTAAGCGCGCAAGAAGCGGCATATAGTGTTTTACAAATTCCAGTCTCTAGATGTAGTCGAGCCTGTATTTACGTTAATACAAATTTGCCCGAAAATCGAGTCCATATTCTCAAAAGCAAAAGTGAGCTTGAACAGTTGTCAGAAGATAGTATGGACGTTTTCTCTTCTGGAATGTTGGACCATTATGTTCAAAGGCCAGATGATTTAGATGCAGTAACGTTAGCTCAATTTGGGACGTGGTACGAGTTTTCCAAAAGTCGTAGAGTTGCGAAAACCCAAAGTCATATTGATGACAGTGAAAACCTTGAAGTTGAATGTGGGTATAATGGAAAGTAATAAACAAAGCTTAGATTATGGGAAATTGTTGAAACATTGTTTACTTGTGATAAATAACGACTTTCAACTTATCTCCAAAAGTATATGAAAACTTTAATTCAAAACTTGACGTACGTTACGTTTCGCAAGTTACATAGAATGTAATGAAAACGGAATGTGGTCAATATCGGATGATGAACAGAGATATCTCCTTTCGTTATAAACGGGGCGGAAATATTGTCACCCTGCTTCAAATCAGAAAAAATTATTGATAAAGTGTTAATTGACCACTTGGTCAGTGAATAGTTTTATGGTCTTAAGGCCTGTCCAGACTGACACATTTTGCGAGTTCGCATCTTCGCTTTGCTTGTTTGCAAGATCGCGCTACTGTCCACATTGGGTTTTCGCTAATTTGCGTCTTCACCTCGCGAATATAAAAATTTCTTGCGACAAGGCCAGGAATTTCGCGTCTTCGTGAGAAAAGCACCAATCACAGACGAGAGGAAGTGTGGGGCGATCAGTTTCGTTTTTTTCTTTGGACAACATCAATGGAGAAGGGCAGTTGGCGCAATGATTGCTCAAACTTTATTGGCTCTCAGAATTAGACAAGCAAATTTTTGCGTGTATCAGAACAGAAGTGGAAATGTTTTTCGTGATCTGTTGCGAAGATGCGAATAGACGAAGGCGAGAACACGCGAGCGCGAGTTCAATGTGGACAAATCTTTACAGATAAGAACGAGAATCTGAAATCCATGATTTTATCTTCAGTTTTCCAGAGCTTTTTACATTATCGCGAGATTCTCAGGAATTCTTGTCATTTTGTCTAACTCCCTAAAATTATTTGGTTCATATTTCGTTAATCTCTCTGGTTATAAACGTTCATTACTTTTTCCCTGAAATATTTTTAATTTAGATATATTAATAAAACTAACTTAAAACACACTATTCTTAGAGTTCGCAACGTTAATTGGATCTAGACAATTCTGGACTAACTTCATATCAAACCTACAGTCGATACAAAATGAACAAATATTTTTCAGCATCGTCAAACACTCTTAATGTTATAAGGTTCGTTGAACAACTCTAATGAGATTAATTCGAATCGATGTGCCTACGATTTTAGAAAGCTGACATAATGAAGTATGCCTCTATCTTTTGGGTAAATGGTCAGTTAGTCACTGAGACAGCTTGTTATTATTATGGACGCGTCTGTTTACGTCCATTTACTTTTCTTTTCAGCTTAAACCGTCATTTATTTTCCGACAAAATCATTATTCCTTAGAGGAGTGAAGTTTGATTCTGGAGAAGAATACCCTTTAGGGCTAACACCAGAGCCACTTCCCATGCGTGGACGTAGAATTTACTCGTAGAGTGGCGATTTCTGGTTGAGCCTCCGTTTAAGGTTCCACTTTTTTATAGCAAAAATAGCTTCAATTATACGGGACTAATCAACTTTCATACTTAAATCGAGAGGTGGTAGCACTCACTGCTGCCCAACCCCAAAAAGCATTCTCCAATTTTTAAACAGCTACAAAAGGCTACCAACTAGGCTACTCCGGAATCAAACTTTACTCCTCCAAGATTATTCGCTATACACTATTGAACTCTTTTAAAAACGATTTAGATTAAAACGAACGCTCCAATGACATTAAAATATTGTGACAATGTTTGGCAAAAGTTTGAATAATGGAGATTTCTAACAAGTTTTCATTGCTCTTAACAACCAAATATATAACAAATGCTACCCATAACATTTCCAAATCCAATAGTTTCAACCTCGAAGTACAGATACAAATTAATGCGAAAATTAATCGAATATTATTTATTTCATTCACAATACACTCAAAAATAAATTAGTTTTTATTTTCAAGAAATGGGTTATTCTGCGTAGGTAAAATATCAAATTTAAAGCATCATTGGAAAACAACAAGTATTTTAGTGGGTTATGGATTACTTCATTCAGATTCAATCGGTCATGGTCTCCTGACTAGCGAATTTGGGTCTTTTAAAATTTTGAAACTTTCTTTAGAAATTAATAATTAGCAACTATGGGCATTTAATATAATAATTTTATTTGCATGTTATGTTTATTACATAGACGCGAAACAGAGTCGGATCTGTTAGCGTAAATAATAGAATAACGTGGTCGAGGCTTCGCAAATGGCGACAACTGTAGCAATCGAAATTCCGCTTAAGTAGACGATGAAGGCCCGTAACAGAAAGGCCACTGACAAGGGCGAGAAGTCTTCAATCTGCGATGATTCAGGCAACAAACTGGCTGCAGTTTTCATAGTGTATATCCGTTTGTTAGGTGTAGCTTGTCGCGTCTCCACAAATCGCAAACACCTTTAGAAATACGAGTCGAAAATGCTACCATAAATGATAATCATTAAATATTTGGGGTTTTTAGTATCTTACATATAGTCCAGTTGGTTGAGAATGCTTCTTGGCAGTCTCTTGTTGAACAAGTAGTGTATAGCAATAGCTTCGTAATTGTTTTTCCCGATGTAATACTCATTATCATATTTTTTGAGTTCATGTCGCATTAAATATGGAATAATTCTTCGCATATTTTTGAGTTCTCATCGTTTTTGAAGACATATTAGTATCCCTTATCTCCATGCATTCATATTCCAAGGTGTTAATAGTTAAATCTTTCAAATAATCCTTTCAGAAATCATTAAGTTTGTTTTATGATACATTCGAAAATAGATGGTTTTTTGAAATATTCTACAAATATTTTAAACCATGTATAGCTTATATGTACCTAGATTTTAATAACAAAAACATTTGGAACAATTTGTATAACAACAAGTGGTTTGGCAAATAATTTCTTAATCTAATGTGCTTTTTAAATTATCTCCCGGCGTAATAAAATATTTAGGTGCTTTTAGGTAACGGAGAATATATAATTCTTGTCAAACATATTTTTACATGAGTTTTGAGTTCTAAAACTTGAATGGATTCTAAAAAGTCCCAACGCCTTAGTAACATGAAAGTTGAGTATTCGTAAAGGGTTTGGGAGAGCAATAAATTAATAATGTTATTTAACCAAATATATGTAAATAACAAATCGATAAGTTTCATAATTCTTAGCAACATAGGGAGATCAAGATAATCTAACACAAACTCATTGTCATATTTGTAAACATCCAATTCAAATATTAATATTAAAAGATGTTCTGGAAATATCATAATGAAACGGATCTTTAGAGCTACAAAACAAGTAAAGTAATAATGATTTAGCTCAAGTTTGTTCCGAAAAGCCTCATTTATACCCTTTTTTGTTGTAAAATTTCTAATCATAACAAATGTTTCAACTACGCAATTAAAACCAAATTTCTCATATCGATTAGCCTAAACTTAATTTCAAATTGGAATACATATAATAATTTCTAGTTTCAGGTTATTTGTGTTTTTGAAAATGTTTCGTGAAGGATTGTGTATAAGTGCAGTTTTTCTAGGACTGCGAAGCAAAACTCGTTTTATAACCATCTTAACTCAAAAATCGAATTAAATTTACAATTAGTCAATAATTAATAACAAAATACACTGTAAAAAAGAGGGTATTTTAGGGGTGTAAATTTGCACCTAAAAAGGTATTTTTTGTCAAAAAACTCCCTTAGGTGCGTTTTAGCACCTCCTGAGGTGTTAATGAAAACCCTTTCAATATTTGATGGTGTATTATCATACCCTTAGTAGATGTTTAACCCATGAAGGGTGTTTTAATGGGAAAAAGGTGTATTTTTATACCCCAAACAACAGCGCACGCGCTGTTGCACTCTTTTATTTAGCTCGCGAACGCAGATTCACGAGGCGCGATGATTTTCAAATTCAAAATAGGCTTAACGATCGGTGTACTTGCGTTTGTGTTTCACTGTTATCAAATTACTTAAGAAAGGTAATTATTTTAACTAAACTTTTTGTAAGTTTAACTTCTATTTATGAAAATGTTCCAACCTTTTTAACAGCTTGGACCGGGATACGTTCGCAAATATCCATAGTAATCAGAAATCACGGTTTGTTAAATTAGGTTAGGGTTAGGTTCGATTGGTTAGGTTTACGTTTTGGCTAGGTTTTTTAAGTTTGGGTTCATTTTGCTGTGGTTTAGGTTGCCTACATCTAATCGCGTGGACATTTGAAGACAAAGGTAGCCCTGATGCCAATGCGGATGTGAACCATTTTAATTCTTGACTTAAGTTTTCTTCGAGAAGTTTCAATCAATATTATCAAAAGCCGTGAGCCCATGAATAATAAATCAGACTAATTTATGATTAAAAGATTAAATCAAATAACGAACAACTAATTTTTAATTCTTTTTGCGTGTAGATTTAGGCATGGCTATTCATTAATTCCTTATAAACATAGTGGTGGATATATGAGAATTATAATACAACTTCTGTGGATAATATTTCAGTATGGATAGAGATACAAATGGCGTAGATAATGGATAGAAAGTGCCAAGGAAGGTTTTTAAGACTTGTCACCATTTTGTCACAGCTATAGAACGGGTGATTAATAAAGCCGATGGTGAACGTAACTTGCCTCTGAGAAGTACTCCATTGCAGATAACGAAGAAACCGAAAAATTGCGAAGTGACGTTCTGATTGTATACTAGTTTTGTTGCATTTTTAAATGATTTAAAGTTTTTGGTTTTGAATTTCGCGGTCTAAGTCATTTCACTAATTTTAATGAATTATAACACTGTTGTCTCTGAACCTCGAATTAAAGACTTAATGTAAAAGTTAATTTATTACTTCTTGTGCAATATATATTACGTAGCGATTTAGGCACACAAAAGTGTCAAAGTTTTTCACACCAGTGAACAACATTTTTCTACTATAAGAAAGAACCCGCCATCGGTAATCTAGCTTAATTACCCGCCATCGGTAATCTAGCTTCATTACTCGCCATCGGTAATCTAGCTTAATTACCCGCCATCGGTAATCTAGCTTAATTACCCGCCATCGGTAATCTAGCTTAATTACCCGCCATCGGTAATCTAGCTTAATTACCCGCCATCGGTAATCTAGCTTAATTACCCGCCATCGGTAATCTAGCTTAATTACCCGCCATCGGCAATCTAGCTTAATTACCCGCCTTCGGCAATCTAGCTTAATTACCCGCCATCGGTAATCTAGCTTAATTACCCGCCATCGGTAATCTAGCTTAATTACCCGCCATCGGTAATCTACCTTAATTACCCGGCATCGGTAATCAAGCTTAATTTCCCGCCATCGGTAATCAAGCTTAATTACCAGCCATCGGTAATCTAGCTTAATTACCCGCCATCGGTAATCTAGCTTAATTACCCGCCATCGGTAATCTAGCTTAATTACCCGCCATCGGTAATCTAGCTTAATTACGCGCCACCGGTAATCTAGCTCAACTACCCGCCATCGGTAATCTAGCTTAACTACCCGTCATCGGTAATCTAGCTTAATTACCCGCCATCGGTAATCTAGCTTAACTACCCGTCATCGGTAATCTAGCTTAATTACCCGCCATCGGTAATCTAGCTTAATTACCCGCCATCGGTAATCTAGCTTAATTACCCGCCATCGGTAATCTAGCTTAATTACCCGCCATCGGTAATCTAGCTTAATTACCCGCCATCGGCAATCTATCTTAATTGCCCGCCATCGGCAATCTAGCTTAATTACCCGCCATCGGTAATCTAGCTTAATTACCCGCCATCGGTAATCTAGCTTAATTACCCGCCATCGGTAATCTACCTTAATTACCCGGCATCGGTAATCAAGCTTAATTTCCCGCCATCGGTAATCAAGCTTAATTACCAGCCATCGGTAATCTAGCTTAATTACCCGCCATCGGTAATCTAGCTTAATTACCCGCCATCGGTAATCTAGCTTAATTACCCGCCATCGGTAATCTAGCTTAATTACGCGCCACCGGTAATCTAGCTCAACTACCCGCCATCGGTAATCTAGCTTAATTACCCGCCATCGGTAATCTAGCTTAACTACCCGTCATCGGTAATCTAGCTTAATTACCCGCCACCGGTAATCTAGCTTAATTACCCGCCATCGGTAATCTAGCTTAATTACCCGCCATCGGTAATCTAGCTTAATTACCCGCCATCGGTAATCTAGCTTAATTACCCGCCATCGGTAATCTAGCTTAATTACGCGCCACCGGTAATCTAGCTTAATTACCCGCCACCGGTAATCTAGCTTAATTACCCGCCATCGGTAATCTAGCTTAATTACCCGCCATCGGTAATCTAGCTTAACTACCCGTCATCGGTAATCAAGCTTAATTACCCGCCACCGGTAATCTAGCTTAATTACCCGCCATCGGTAATCTAGCTTAATTACCCGCCATCGGTAATCTAGCTTAATTACCCGCCATCGGTAATCTAGCTTAATTACCCGCCATCGGTAATCTAGCTTAATTACCCGCCATCGGTAATCTAGCTTAATTACCCGCCATCGGTAATCCAGCTTAATTACCCGCCATCGGTAATCTAGCTTAATTACCCGCCATCGGTAATCTAGCTTAATTACCCGCCATCGGTAATCTAGATTAATTACCCGCCATCGGTAATCTAGCTTAATTAGCTGTAATCGCTAATTTAGCTTAATTAGCTGTAATCGCTAATTTAGCTTAATTAGCTGTAATCGCTAATTTAGCTTAATTAGCTGTAATCGCTAATCTAGTTTAATTAGCTGTAATCGCTAATCTAGCTTAATTAGGTGTAATCGCTAATCTAACTTAATTAGCTGTAATCGCTAATCTAGCTTAATTTGCTGTAATCGCTAATCTAGCTTAATTACCTGTAATCGTTAGTCTAGCTAAATTACCGAAAATCATTCAGTTTTTGCAACGAAAGAGAGTAAAATCAAATAAAAGTCCGAGGTAAAACAGCGTATGTGCAAGAGTGGCTTTCTCTTTGGCTTTATCCACGGTAAACGCCGTAAGTCCAACAGTATGACATATAGGGTTCAACAACGTAAGTCAAAGGGTGATTAAAAAACCTAAAATTTAGCACTTAAACTTAATTTTTCGCAAAAACCTTAAAAATGGTCCTAGAAAAAGGTTTATATTTTGATATAAAACCGTTCCCAAACGTGACAAACGAATATTTCATTTCAAAAGGCTGGCCACAAAATGACTAAATTAGAGAAAAACTCCATGTTATTTCTATGGGAAAATTTAAATTTTTCACCAAAAGGTGTGATTAATTTTATGGAAATTAAAACCACCCTTAGCAACTGTATTTTTTATAAAATAAACTAATGGATGGAACTCTTTGAAATTTTAACCACAATTGAAGGTCCGAATTGTAGTTCTGTGGAATTTTTTCGAATCAATTAATGCAATACAAAAAAGTAACATCCAAACAAAAAACCCTCCTTATAAGGGTATGAAGTCTTATCTAAGAGAGCTATCGCTCTCATAGAATATTCTTAGATTTGTAAACGTGCAGAGGGGCAAGTCTCGCGAAACCTTATCAGTTGAATAACACATATAATGAGAACGTTCTGCGTTCGTTACCAAATGATACTGATAAAAAATTATTGCAAGATGCTTCAGAATGTCATCGAAAAAGCAGAGTACCGCTGCGAGGAAGCTTTTTTCTTCTTGGACCTCCTTGACAACTAAGTATAATTCAAAACTATATCTCAAGTAAATCCTGGTTTTTTACCAACAGTAACTGATATTGTGATACTTTTCCCCCATCCTTTCAGTTAGTTTCTTAATCATGATTTTTTTACTCTTCATTGTTTATCAAAATATGTAATATTTCCAATAAATACAGTTTTGAACTAAAATTGCGTTTACATAGTAACGTTTACTTGGTAGAAACACAAGGGCTCTTCTGAACTTTCCCATTTAGGTGTGACGTAAGCTTTATCTTATCAAAAACATTAACATGTACAAAAATGGGCCAAGCCTCGCCTCGTGCCCTCTCCGCCGTAAAACGTTGTGAGATCCCATGTAGAGCCAAGTCTGTCATCTTCTTCTCATTCAATCGCCAATTGAACAATTATGTTATAAATTAAGTCCTTTTCCTAATTAATAACCAATATTCTTTGACTCTATCATTATTATACATCTTTGTTCGTATCATAAATATCGTGACTTGCCAATCGCAATTAGATAATGTTAAAAGGAAGTCGAGGAAATATTCACTAAATCGTTGCCGATTTTAAAATAATTGAAGGGATATTCACTAAATCGTTTATGGTCGAGGGGATATGTACAAATTTATAAGAAAAGTTATGCATAACCCTATGTACAAAGAAGTTTATATGGTGAGTTATGCATAACCTTATGTACAAACAAGTTTATATGGTGAGTTATGCATAACCCTATGTACACGTTTATTAGGTAATTACATGCGATTGCCAAGTCACGATATTTTTGATAAGAACAAAGATGTATAATAATGATAGAGTCAAAGAAAAATGGTAATTAATTAGGAAAAGGACTTAATTTATAACATAATTGTTCAATTGGCGATTGAATGAGAAGAAGATGACAGACTTGGCTCTACATGGGATCTCAGAACGTTTTACGGCGGAGAGGGCACGAGGCGAGGCTTGGCCCATTTTTGTACATGTTAATGTTTTTGATAGGATCTCACTACTTTTTGTAGACCCTCTCGTTTTATTTCGGTAGTTAAATTAAAACAAGACCCTCTATACTTCGTTTGCCAATATAATTGCTAACGTTTGTCCATACTTACGCTGATTTACCCCTTTCGACCCCCAGAGAATATGCCGAAACGATTGTACGGTATATCCTAATATAGGAATGTAGCATCAGTTACGACACATTTCTTTTAAACTACTACTGCTATTAGCTTTAATATGTATCTAACTTTCGGTTAACTTTGGACCGTTACGTCCTTTCATCAAGAACCCACATTATTTCTATTGAAAAAACGACAGCGCCATCTAGTTTTAATATCAAGAACTAAAGAGCAATTTTATAAAAATTTGGGTATGTTTTAATTTTTCTGTGCTTCATAAAATAAATGAAAACTAAATCATGAATTTTAAGTTTCTATCTCCTCTAGAAGTACCTTAGAATTTTGATGATCGGTGAGTGAGTGACAAAATAAGGTAAATTTCACCTGCAATATTTCGAAAAGTATATAGGGTAGGAACTTGAAATTTCGAAACTATAGCTACGATTGACAGTCCTCGCGGTAGGCAAAATTTCAGACTTTTACCTATACACATCACGAAGTTACAGTGGGCTTAAAAGTGTCGCGAGTTGCTTCAAGAAAAGGATGTCAGTGCTCGACTTGGCTGCCGTGCTCCCAGATGGCCTGTAATTTGGTTTAGTTACAGGATTTTTAGTGCCATGTGTAAGCGATATGTTTAATCTTGGAAAGGGCCTGAAAGTACTAATTTATTATTTTGACAAAGCTAGTTAATTTGAAGGTTTTTAACCATTTTTAGATATAATGGATTGTAGCACATCTCTCATTAAAGTTTCATTACATTTGGACCATTAGACCTAAATGTATTGTGGATTGAATACTGAATTTACAATTTTGGCATTGGATATTATTTATCAACAGATAGTTAAATAAATTATTAAGAACGCTTACAGGCAAATTTAAACTTCAAATAATAATTTTGGTTTGTCAAAAATTGTAAGTGACAAGAACCTTACAAACTGCCTGGTACAATTTATTATTAAGGGTTATTTGAGTAATCAGACGTTAATAGAACGATTTTGTTGCGAATAATAATGCTTATAATTTAATCTACAAATTATCATGTTTGTTTATAAAAAATTGTAACTGAAAATAACCGTTGAAAGTGCTTTGTCGAAACTATCATTAAGTTTATCAAACCGCACTAGAAAGATTTTATTGTGAATACTAATTCAAAAAAAGTTTGTATAATATGAAAACAACTGCAACTGTTTTTGTTAAAGAATATATTTTAAGGTCAAAATGATCAGTGATGTTTATATTAAACCAAAGTCATACTAAATTGATTTTGTTCATAATCGAAAGGATATTTGATAAAGAAAAAGAGAATAGCGCCAAAAATATTTGCCGGAATCATACCAGTTCTAGCCAATAGAGGGCACGCAAAGCATAATATGGCCAGGGCCATCTTGTTTTTCAATTGGATCTTATCAAGCGAACGAGACAGAACTTCATCTTGTCTATCACAGTTTCGAAGATTATTACAAATTTTCCATTTCAATTTATCTCTATTTAAAGTTGATAACCAATGACAAAATGATCTAATAAACCAAATTTTATGGGACCCATACACGCTTAAATTGACGCCCAAATTAAGTAGGGCACATTCATAAAATTCAAATCGTAATTTAAAACAACTGTGTAGAACCATAAATATTTCAAGAATGTTCAAATACGAAGTTATATTTGCTCAATTGAGATTTTGGCACTTAAACTTCATTAAAGTCTTTCTACACGTTTAATACATTCAAAGTTTTTTCAATAAACTGTTTTACATTAAAGAAAATAAACATCAAATATAAGAAACAGCAATAATGAAATGTTTGTAATCGTAGCTTTGTTAAAGTAGGGTTTGTCTCAGATATTTTGATGAAGATAAATAGTTTTTAACTGTTCAATGAACTGTTTTACCAGAAGTCCATTAAATTAGCCAAGGAAGTAACCAAAAGCGCCTTTTGGCACTCCCCTCTCTTGTGTAGCAATACTGAAGAAGGGCGACACATTCGCTACCTCGCGGTAATGTTTCTCAGATCTCCGGTTTAGGTGCGACTCGTACGCCAAAATTTGCCCTATCGAAAGAGAAAAAAACTATTGGCGGAATCGCCGCCTTCCACTGTAAAACCGAGCCCTCTTTAGCATAGGAGAAGGGATGGGGGTGTGAATTTTGGAACAGTCAAGGTCATTCAGTTTTTTATGACTCTTCATAAACCTATTGAAACAAGACGGCCCAAGGGCTCGTAATAGTAGCCACATCGTACGAGTGAATAGCCCCTCTATACCCTACCCTAATGAGTGGATAACCCCTCTATACTTTACCCTAATGAGTGAAAAGCGCTTTCAATGCTTAAATGATTTACCGTGCATATAATCAGAGTGAATAGCCCCTCGATGCCCTACTCTAAACAGCGATAAAATTATAACCGTATAAATTTACTTATTCTGTAATTCTAATACTCCGGCGAATCGAAGAACAGGTAGTTTTAGTGTTAATCCCCTCGATGAGTTTACAACATAGACTTATGCTGATGCACTCTTTTCGCATCTTATAAATTTCTAACAAGGACTTATGCCCATAAACGTTTGAAAAAGTTTAGTTATAGTGATTATCCCTTCGAATTACCTTTAGCAATGCTAAAATGATTAGACGCATAACGCTCATTTAACACTATGTTAGCTCTGTCTAAACCCATTTTTGAATTAACCGCCAAAACGTTCCAGTCAAACACAACATAGATGGCGATATCGAGCTACCGAACGAGAACAAAACACATGAGGAGCGTGGTATGAAACGGGGAAAATCGTTATCTATTTAATTAGCACATAAATGAAAAGAAAATAAATATAAAAACCCCAAACATACAAATTCAAAACTATCCGACCCCACAGATAAAAATCCAAAAGTATCCGACCCCACAGATAAAAATCCAAAAGTATCCGACCCCACAGATTAAGAGTTACCCCACCCCACATCACCCCCACATTTTAGAGATAACATATAAGGATAAAAACTCGGGGAACCTATCAAGCCTCTATGGCTCAGTGGTAGAATGTCTGTCTACTGCGTGAGCGATTCGGATTCGATTCCCGGCTGCGATTCGAATTTTTTTTAATTAATATTAAATCTCTAACCGAGCCCAGTTACCCCTATGGGTGGGTTGTGTTAATGTGGAGTTTCTTTTAAGCTAAACAATAACGATAACGAAAGCGAAAACTCCGGCCACAAGTACTACTACTACTACTACTACTACGGCTCGGGTCAAACTAAGAGCCTCATCGTATACTACGATGTGGTTAAAAAACTACTTAACGACCTTGGCCGTTCCTTTTTTACTTTTGCGCTCTTTAGAGCAGCGAAAGTATTGTTCTGACCCTTGCTGGCAGGCTGGGCGCCTTTTCTATCCCCCATTTCCCCCTTTTTTTCGCGTACTCGTTCGGATATTTGCAACTAAATATATATTTTGAAATTCAAATTTCCCGCGAATTTTCGACTCGAAATTCACCCGTAGTTCACCTCACACCTCATAGGTGGCGTAACGTATTTAATTTCAATTGAAATTATTTTTCTGTCGGCGCCGGGCCTCGAACCTGCAATGTCCTGATCCATACGAGACGCCAGTGAAGTCGCCCGACCGCGCGCTCTACCACGAAGCCACGCTTGGTTGTAATATAGAGCGAGTTAAATTATACTGAAGAGAAGAAAGAGAGAGTTAGGATATGGACCCCCCCACCTCCCCGACGCCCGCACTTACTGCGTGGGTTTAGCGGGAGACGAGAGAGAGAGAACTGTGCAACTGTCTGGCTTTAGATATGGACCCCCCACCTCCCCGACGCCCGCCACTGGATGCTGTCGAATATATATTGTATCGCGCTAGAGGAGGAGAGACAGTTGCTTGCAATTTTTTTTGCAATTTATAATTATTATATATCTTTTTAATCCTAGGCAAGATTAGATTTCTACTTGGGAACTTAAACATTACAATTAATATTATCATATTAATCAAAAAAGAAATTAAGGTTCTCCCCGACAGAAGGCGCGCTAAGCAGAGAGAGTTTTCTAATTTCACCAATGATATCGTTTTTTAAGACTCGTCTGCTTAAAAGTTAGGCAGGTTGATTTACTAATAAAATTAAATGTATTAACAAAATGAAACTCGAGTCAGCGTTTTAAAACTATAACTAGTTTGGGACGGAGGTACCATTGCTCACTATTTGTTTGGCAAGTTTAAAATTAAATGATCACTTAACGGAACTGACATAAAATAATAGGTAGATTTTTGCAGAATTAAATTGCAGATTCTTTGCAAAATTAACTAATCATTTTGGCAGTTTCCGCTCTCGCTGGGTTCATCTACTAATAACAGTTACGTAAGTGATAATTATAAAAATAAAATCAACAATCTCATAAAATCAACAACTCAAAATATAAAATGAAATTTATGATCAAAATGAATCTAATTTCAATCAACGACAAACGGAATCAACGTGTTCATCTCTCCATCCACGGAAATATGAAATTTCTACATGAAACATGAAAGTGCTATCAACCTAACAATTTTTAGAAATGTAATTTTAATCAGTGAAACATACTCATTTAAAGTTAACTAATTATAAGTCGCTAATTTGATTATTATATTTAAAAAAAATTATATTATTTAAGTAATAAATTTAACGATGGTGTTGATAGTACCAATAGAGTATTCAAGGATTGATTACGTTAATATCAACATATCAAACAAAAAGTATTTAATTATAATTTGGAATTTCAATTTAAATTTATACAGTTTTTTAAATGCCCATTGAGATTCAGAGTCTGTCACTGAATGTTGAAGATCTCCAGTCTCTGCCAAGTGATTTAAATTTTCAGACCCTCTCTGTGGGAAAGGGGGAATTAAATTAACGAGACTTACAAACTGACATCATCCTTAAATTAAATAAGGATTATAAATGAAAATTTAAATTAAGGTATTGAAGGTTTAATTAACGTTACTTTGAAAGTATCAAATTAAAAATTTACAACTTAAGCTCATCAATAAAAAGAACATTAATATAATTATTAATAGGCATAAACAATCATCAATAAAAAGAACATTAAGATAAATATTAATAGGCAAAAACAATCATCAATAAAAAGAACATTAAGATAATTATTAAAAGGCATGGGCATGGACAATTTTACTCGGACCCCGAGTCCCCGACTCCCCGTCTCCCCGTCCCGATACACTAAAGACCGAGGCTTAAACCTCGTAGCTCGCGGCCATCTTTATTGTTTACATCATGGGCTCGTCACTACAGGGTAGGAAATAAGACAGGTTTACAAGTCCCAAACCAGTTTATTAATTGCTCGGACCAGTTTATTTATTCCAAAAGTTGGGGTCAGTGGTATCAGGGAGCACTTTATTAATTAGGGTTTTTGGAAAAAATAGACGGTGGGACCAGTTTATAAATTCGGGGTTCCTTTTTAGAATTTTTCTAGCTCAACACATTTTCTACCAATTCTACTCCTAGGTAGTTAGTATTCCTTGGCTACAACTTCCCTACAAAAGTTTTGTATTCTATTGACTATTGATCTTGTCTAGCGTCTATACTCTAGAATGAGTCTCTTGTAGTCGACAGTCTAGACCATAGCCAGTACTAGTTGTCAGTAATCGTATTTCTCAGTAGTGCATGGTCACATTACAAGATTTTGATCTGGCTTACTGATAGCGAGAGAAGATATTGCCGCTGAATTTATGGAAAATGCAATAAGGAATAAGGCTAGTTCAGAAAAGGATTAAGATCTTCAAATATCATTAGACATGTTGATTGATATTTAGTGGCAACTAGTTGAAAAATTGTGATAAGAAATAAAAGTTAACTGTTATGGATTGTTATATGCTACTTTTTCCTACAGTAAAAAAATCAAATTCAATTAGAATTTTCAGCTTCTTTACTTTTGTGTCTTTACGTGCTTTTTATTTTCACCATTTTAGAAATTTAATTTATAGTGGGACCGGTAAAATAATAATTAATGCGAGGGTCACTGGTCCCAAGGACCACCACCACATCCGCGACACCAATTCGCCGCAACCCACTCCGAAACAGACGAGCGCCTGAAAGGCTCAACCTATGAGACAGCAGCTAAACCAAGTTTTCACCATAATAACAATAACCTCATGAAGGACAGTATAAATAATGAGTTTAAACAAACTTTTCACCATAATAACAATAACCTCATAAAGGACAGTATAAATAATGACTTTAAACAAACTTTTCACCACAATAACAATAACCTCATAAAGGACAGTATAAAATAGTGACTTAAACAAAGTTAAATCTGAATTACAATCTACCTCATTAAGCTCAACCAAACTGTTACAAATGCATAGCGCAATATTACAAGTTGCGAATGATCTTCGAATTTTATTGTTAAACCCTCACATTATCTTAAGACTCATACAGTCACTGGGTTTTAATCTCACGGGAGAGTATTGCTATATTCGTAATTCCCGCCTATTCCAAACACAACCTAGATGGCGCCCCATCCTCAGATATCGATTGATTGTAACCCCCATTTTCTAATTGTCGTTTACCAGGCAAATTCAAGGGGGGCTGCCATTGCGTCTTAGTAGTTTTTGATACCGCCATCTAGCGTCGAAGTAAAGCGTAAAATTCGGTATTTTTGTCTCTTTAAACGTGTTTAAAGCCATCTAGCGTTCAAAAGCAGGAAGTTCAAAACCATCGTCTGAAATCCTTTGGCTCGGTGAATCCGATGATTTGAACATATTTTTTAATTCTCATTGGTAATTAGTAAGTTTTGAAAAATAAAAATGGCAAGCTGGGGTAGAACATGTTCCGTTCTTGGCTGTAAAAGTAGTGATAGGGATTTAAGGGAGTGGAGATCGTGGGTTTCCAAACTTCATTCGGGACCTGACAAAGGGTTAACTCTGTGTCATAAAGATTGTTGTTGTCCGCGGCCATTTTTAAAATACGGAATAAAATCAAAGTACAGAATTCGCTCACTAGCTGGCGATTACCAAAAACTACTCACATTTTAAAAATGGGAGGTAACCTCGTACATCGCGTATAGGAGAGAACACTCCTCGCTTCTTTATCCGCACTCAAGCGGCATCCTTGCCACCCAATGTAACGAATGACCATAATCATATGGTAGAATAAATCTTGGATATTGATTAGTATATCTAGCCTAATTAATCCACCAAGACTTGAACACTACAGTTAATTACTTATTTAATTAAACTGTAAACCAAATTCTTACTAGATTGGTTTTATTCATAATCGGAATGCTATTTTATAAACAATGGAAAAAAACCTGAAAATTATAAATTTGTCGGGGTCAATGAATATAGTAATACTAATTCTAGTCACTAGAGGGCGCGCAAAAGTGTAATCTGGCCGGGGCCATCTTGTTTATAAAGCAAACAATCTACCCAGCGTTCATGGGCTGAAGAAGTCACGCCCCACTCACGTCAAGAAAGACTTCCTAGAGAGGAGCTCGAGATTTCTAACAGTGTTAGGAAAGGGGGAAAATTTCAACCCCCTATCCATGGAGTTAGAAGGACTTCTTACCCCAGCAGAGACGTACGCTATACCAGCTATTGTAATTGTTTACTTCCTTGGCTAATTTAATGGACTTCTGGTTTTACTCAAATCATAAAATATACAACAATTTCACTGATAAACGTTCAAATTGAGTTTGTTCAAGAGACTTTCTAAATGTCATTGGATATTTACAGTATATTCTACGTTTCTGAATGAGATATTTCCTTTAAATAATGTTGTTAATTACAATGATAAAATACTGAACTTAAAATTCGATGGTATTGTGAGTAACAATGCGGCCTCTACAGGTTCAATGTTTTGCACAAAATAAATTGGGGAATCTATGAAATTCATTATCTTATAGATTATCCCCAAAACCTTTGTATCATGATTGTGAATACCCAATATTTAGAATAAAATATAAAACTTTATTGGGAAAACATACATACTGATTAAAAGCCACATAATTTATTCAATAATATATTGAACATATTTTTGTCACAATAAAATGTTGAACCCATATACCGTTACAATTTTAATGTCCAAGCATTTCATACATAGCGTCAAATTCACAGACTTATGTTATTCGAATGCGAAAATATTCTTTAATTGTTTGAATAACGTTTTAAAAAAACTAACTCCATGTAAATGTTCAGTTTTTAACGCAAATATTGTCGAAAGTTTACCGCAATAGATGTTCTATTGTCGAATTACTCTTGAGCTTATCACAAATGTTAGCCTGAATAACGTTTCTTTAAACTTTTTCTACCGAAATTATTGAGAAGACGAGTAGAGAAAAAACGGTTAAAAATTTGCACTAGCAAATGTAAAATTATTCATGACAAATAAACTTACACTTTTACACAAAACATGTAACGGGTGTTTCTGAAAAGTCTGCCATGAATCAAAGGGTTTGTTCTTTGGGTCCTACTGAGTTAAAAATGGCAATGAACGAGAAGCGAGGGGTCGGGCATTCACACCAGTGACCCAATCTTCCTTTCTCGTCCTATAACTTTGACTACAGATTTTTTGGTTAATATAGGTTTTCTCAAATATTTTATTAAAATTATTTGATATTATTTATTTTATCGAGAGTTACTTATCATACTTTTAGTTATATCGTTTTAAGAGAGGTTTTCTTTATTATCATTTGAACCTAGCTATTATTGACGGTTGACTCCTAGAATATGCCTCTTTCGCGAGTGTCTAAAAGACCAGAAAATGGTGTAGTTAGATTGGGGATGACAGAAAAGAGAATAGTGGTCAGTGTACCTGAGGTTGTATACTTTTCCAATATTCCACAATTCCGTTAACTGTGAATTTTGTACACTTGAACTGTGAAGTTGAGAACACTTTTGTTCAGATTAGGAATCTGCGAAAGCAATCTCTTGGGGTGTAACAACAGACAGACAGGCACGCACAAAGATAGATAGATACGTCGAGAACAGAACCTCTCCATAGCATACATCGCTCGGTGAAGTAAAGAATCTAGCATCCATATTGGCTTCATATGAGCCCAATATGGTTCGACATTTGTCCAGTGTAGGTTAGGTATTACACCAATAAGGGCTCGATATTAGTCCAATACGAGCTTTATATTAGTCCAATATCGTTTAGAAATTTGTCCAATCTTGTCTTGAATTTAGTCCAACATTGTCTTGGTATTAGTCCAATATTGGCTTGATATTAGTCCAACATAGGCTTGATATTAGTCCAACATTGGCTTGATATTAGTCCAACATTGGCTTGATATTAGTCCAACATTGGCTTGATATTAGTCCAACATTGGCTTGATATTAGTCCAACATTGGCTTGATATTAGTCCAACATTGGCTTGATATTAGTCCAACATTGGCTTGATATTAGTCCAATATTGGCTTGATATTAGTCCAATATTGGCTTGATATTAGTCCAATATTGGCTTGATATTAGTCCAACATTGGCTTGATATTAGTCCAACATTGGCTTGATATTAGTCCAATATTGGCTTGATATTAGTCCAATATTGGCTTGATATTAGTCCAATATGGGCTTGATATTAGTCCAATATGGGCTTGATATTATTCCAATATGGGCTTGATATTATTCCAATATCGGCTTGATATTAGTCCAATATTGGCTTGATAGTAGTCCAATATTGGGAGGATACTAGTACATTTTTGTCCACTTGCGTAAAAATTGGATAACATCCTGACTATTTCTGGGTAATAATTAATCCCTTAATAGATGATTCTGGATCCAATTTTGGATGAGACTCCAAATCTGGATTATCATTTGACCGTCCCCTTTTGGACACAAATTACGTTATCCAAAAATAGACGAAAAACTGTGCTGTCTCAGAGTCAGCCGTTTGGATCCATTTAAATCCAATTTTGGACAACATTTTTTAACAGTGTACAAGTGGTTGAAATACAAAATTTACATTATGAACATTAAAAACTATGAATAAATGACTAGGGGAGATATTTTTTGTTCCTTAAGGCATTAAAGGCGAAGATGGGATTTTAATTTAAGTTTAAATTGACTAACTGAGGGGGCTGATACTATCTGGTCAGGAAGAGAATTCCACAGAGGGACAGTGCGTCGGAAAAAGGAGTCGCGCAATAAGTTAGTGCGAGAAGGACGGGGGAAAAGCATTCGACTGTGGCCCCTTGTGCTCTTACTATGAGTGCGAAAAGCAAAATAGGGTTGGGTGGGTAGGCTTAAAATTTTCAAAAGGTTAATTAGATCTAAATAAGAGCAACGAAGGGAGAGGGGGGATCAACCTAATGCTGAAAGTCTTAGTTCCCGTGATTTATGTTGCAAAGAATGGGGAATACGGGAAGCCCTTCCCAGGACATTATCGAGTGCAGATACATCCCGAATAGCATGAGGATTCCAAATCTGGCTACTAAATTTAAGGACAGGACGGACATAACATTGAAATAGTCGTGTTAAAGTGGCTGGAGAAATACCAGGGAAGTTTGCCTTTATAACGGATAAAAGACCATTTGCGCGCCCACAGGTTCTTAAGATATGAGAGCGAAAGGAAAGATTATGGGCAATGATTAGACCTAGATCGCGACATTCATTAACTCTTGTAATATTGTTACCGTTAAGGTAATAAGGTGAGGGAGAATTAGTGTCAATGGGGTGACGCTGCAGAACTAGGACCTGAGATTTATCGCTATTGAAATTGAGTCCGTTTAGAGCCGACCAAACCTCAAGAGACTGTAGGTCTTGTTGGAGAAGGGCCACATCATCGTAAGAGTTAATCACTCGGTAAAGTTTAAGATCATCCGCGTAAAGCCGAGGGGAGGAGGACAAGGAATTAGGTAAGTCATTGATATACAAAAAAAAGTAAAGGGCCTAAAACACTGCCTTGTGGAACCCCACTAAGGACCGGGAGATAGTCGCTCAAGGTCTGGCCAACCCTAACAGCCTGAGTCCTACCAAGTAGATAACTTTCTACCCAACTGATAATATTATGATGAAGGCCATAGGACTTAAGTTTGGATAAGAGACGGGAGTGTGGGACGGAGTCGAATGCTTTCGCAATGTCCAAGTAAACAATGTCAACCCGTTTTCCAGCGTCAAGGGCGTGTAGCCACGCGTGCATAGCTGATAAGAGATTTGTTTCAACTGATCTGTTATTAAGAAAGCCGTGTTGGTATTCGCTAAGATAGGGGTTGACGTGGCGCAATATAGCCAGTCTGATACACTTCTCGAGTACTTTACAAATCAAGGAGGTTAAACTAATTGGACGATAATTAACTGGATCAGATTTATCACCTTTGCCCTTATAAATAGGGGTGACATGAGCGACACGCCATTCAGCAGGAACAGAGTTCACCGTAAGGGACAGTGTAAAGAGTTTTAATAAAGGGAGAGTTAATGCCTTACTACAGTTCTTAAGGAGTCTGTTAGGTATACCGTCTGGGCCAGAGGCACTTTTCACATCTAAGAGTTTGAGGGTTTGACGGACTTCAATAAAAGTGGGTAAGTACTCCTCCCTCACTGGGGCCTGGGGAAGACTTGACGGGGCGAAGAGACCGACTAGGACGGAGTTAAAGTTCTTCACTAGAGAGTTATTTAAGCATTGCGCCATTTCAAAGTCTGAATCAGTTTTTGAACCGTTAGGTAGGCGGATTCCGAGTCGAGAGGGAAGAGACCTAATTCGAGTGCGCACGAATCGGTAGAATGCTCGAGGATTATGTTTAATGTTAGAGAGTTGCCGGTGCTGCATCCGTGACCGAAAATATGAAATGGAGCTACGAACTCGTCTAACTTGTGCTTTGTATTTATCCTTGATAAATACAGGGAGTACTTGGGCATATTGCCGATATGCAAGGCTTTCTTGAGTTTTCTCCAGAGCCGCTCCTTCTTTTGAAGGGCCCTTTTGGTCGCTTGTGAAACGCAAGGCCGGGATTTGTTAGGCTGCGTAGTGTATAGAGGCACAATGAGGGAAATGCAACGAAAAAGCTGTGCTTTGAAATATTGCCAAGCTTGCTCAATGGACAGGGTATCCATAGGTGCCCAATTAATTGCCATTAGCTGGCTGGTTAAGGCTCGGACGTCGGCACGGGAATAATCAAAATCATGACGGAAGAGACGTGCGACGTTAGTGCGAGGTAGGGGATACGAGATAGAGACAATTAAGTGGTCACTACCTCCAAGCGGTGGAAGGTCAGTAATTTGCGGGATAACAGTGGCTTGCGTAAGTACGAGATCATGAATGTTAGAACTAACAAGACGCGATTGGCTAAATCGTGTGGGAAACCGAACATGGTGGGTCAGTGCCGAATTCGTTAGACATTGTAAAAATTGATCATGTTCAGTGGATGCTTTTTGATGGATGGTAAGGGTATCCCAGTTAATTAGCGGAAGGTTGAAGTCACGTGTGATAATTAATTCTTGTTTGGTTGAGGAGATTTCTTGAATATTGGTAAATAATTTAACGGTCAGATCCCGAGGGGTATTTGGTGCACGGTATATACAGCCCAGTGTAATCCATTGTTTGCTTGTAGGTGGTTTAAGTTTAAGCCAAAGAAATTCAGCAAACTGATCAGGTAGTGTTAGTGTATGAACGGTGAAAGATTTTTTGATATATATTATAGTACCACCTCCTTGTCGGGAGTGACGATCCTTGCGAAATAAGGTATAGTTTGGCAAATTAAAGATAGCATCATTGTGTTTGGCTGATGCTGGGTATCCTCTCCAGCTGTGGCTAATGGTCCCCATCTCACAACCAGCCAATGATGCGGAAGTAAGATTCAACGACAATCACAAAGAAGCTCGCAAATGTGTTGAGAGGTGCAACGGAGTTTTATTGAAGAGGTTCCGGTGTTTGTTGAAAGACCGCGTTTTACATTATTCTTCAAAAAGAGCTGGAAAAATTATATATTCCGGTTGCGTCCTCCACAACATGTGTATTAAAAATAACATCCCCGAGGAGTATGCGGAAAGAAAGGCTGCAGTTAGAAATAGTTGACCTGGTGAATAGTGGTAATGATGACGCTATTGCACAACAACCTGGAGCTCGTGACAATTGGTTTATTGCTGGGCTTCGAGTTCGCAGACGCCTTATTCGTCATTTCCGCTAAGTTCCAAGTACGAGGAAAAAAAGCAGGGTTGGCAAAAATCCGGAATTTTCTTGAAAAAGCCACTGGTATGGTTTTTTGCTGGTTTAAACCGGATTTTATTGGTTTTATCCCGCTTTTTTTAAACTACTCTCTAGTGTTTAATTTTAAAACTTCTTTTTACATTTAGTGCGATAGTTGTCTTCTACTAGGCCGTCCGAGAATCATTTTTATTGTACATTAAAGTTGATAAAACTATAGACATTTCCGTTAGAGATGAGTAGGGCCCTGATTTAATCGGGATTTTTCAATCCAACCCGACCCATATCGGGTCGGAAAATCCAAAATAGTGTTAGAAAATTACTTTAAACTTTTTGCTGGTGGGTCGGGTAGGGTTTTCATACCGTCTACACGGGTAGACATTTTATTATCTTGAATAGGGCAGGGTCGGGCCCAGGTAGGCTTGGTTGTGATCTTCAATGGGGCAGGGTTGGGCCCGGGTAGGCTTTTTGTGATCTTCAATAGGGCAGGGTCTGATAAAGATTTTTCCAAATGCGCGGTCCGACCCAACAATAGAGCGTTGCGAAAAATTCAACTCAGTCTCACGAGTTTCGGGTGGGGCAGTGGGAGGAGGGTGCGTCAAAATAACCCACAATATATGGGAATCGACCATTTCGATGAAATGAAGAGCTAAAGACATGTGGGTCAAACTTTTCCTTCCATCTCACTTTATGGTGCCTGCGCTGTACTCTATTATTATATTTTTTTGAAAAATCCACTGGATTTTTCAACGTGGTTTAAACCGGTTTAATCCAGGTGGATAAAACCGGACTGAATACCAGCGTGCCAACCCTGAAAAAAAGGCCATTTGACAGTTAGGTGAGGTCAACGCAATGGGTTTTATAGCAGTAAGTTATATCAGAAACATGGTCAAACATATACCCTCTTTGCTAATATAATTTACTGCAACCATCCATTGAGCTGACCTCAGATTAATTGTCAAATGACACCAGAAGTTCGTTGTTTCGCGTTAGTAAGCGAAAAGTGAAGATGTGCGGCATACCATACCTTCCCGTGGTGGTGTCGAAAACTAAGTAGCAAAGGAAAAAATCGGTTAAAATTAACATAGAAATTATTAATGAACAACTTGGGCTAAATGGTACACGCTTTTAGAAGTATAATAGCTATAAACAAAGTATTTAAAAAACTGCGAATTTCTCTATTCAGAATCTGATATTAAAGTGTCATCTGGAAAGTTCTTTTTCAAGACGGCAACAGCGTTCTCAATCAAAAACTTGAATACGCGATTTCGCTCTTCTTCTACCTTATTTCTTGCCTCTGCACCCTCAACTAGACGCTTTTGGCACGGAGCGTTTTCCTCAATAGCCACCATTTGCCTTGTTTGCATTTCGAGAATGTTCTGAAAAAACTGCCCTGTGCTCAGCGCGTTATCAGCCAAAACTCTATCATATGCCCCTCTTCTTTTCGCTCTAGTTCAACCTATTAGAAATTCTTCATATAAATTTAAAATTTTCCCGAAAATAATTTTCTAGTGTTTCGCATCCTACTAATCTCATCTCTGGCAGATCTGCGCCTTGAATGACCACCTTCCGTAGGGTTGTGAGCTCGAGAACAATTTGGGCCTAAGTGGTCATATTGCTCGTTACTTCGCGTTGGAAATGGCGATTCTGAAATTTCGCTAAATTATTCACGTTTCCTAACCACATGGCCAATCCAGGGCTAAACTATACGTTTCATTCCATTACCTGGATCAACTATGGCGCGTGGAGTCAGCGAACGCGCTGGTCTATACGCGTTTGTCGCTTGTGACAGACTGCTAGGCGGTGTAATATTTCGAGATAGGGTAACAGGTGAAGGGGAATCTCTTTGAAATCGTCCAAAATTAAAAGATCCGGAATTTTCACGTACAAATGAGTAGTAGAGACCACCTAGATATGCAAAGATCCAAGATGGCCGCCACCCCAAGATGGCCGCCAGAGCCTCATCCACCAAACTTCCTGCTTACCTGCCTTCCACCATGCTATGACTATTTAGGGGGGTTTAACCCACTTTTAAGATCCCCCAGACTACCACGAGCTGTGTTATTATCAACGCCCATGACGTCATCTTAACTCAAACTAAAACTAAAACTATATTCAACACTGACGTCATCCCCTAGCCTGCTAGTAATGGGTGTCACCCTTTAATAAACCCAGACCATTCCGAACCAGCTTTTCTTTCAAGAATGGTCCAAGAAGCCTTCGAAAATCTATGCAACTTCGGTTTTGTTCTATCAGTAGTGGTCCCGACTCGGACACATTCTCAACTATTTCAGTTTTCAATGTACATTGATTTTTTGCAAAATATTTAAATGTTATATAAAATTAAGATGGTATACAATATTGCACGTCGCACTCAAGAATGTTCCAAGAAACCTTCGAAAATCTATGCAACTTTGGTTTTATTCTATCAGAGGTGGTCCCAACCCGGACACATTCTCAACTATTTCAGTTTTCAATGTACAATGAACATTTGAATGTTATATAATATTAAGAGGGTATGCAATATTGCACGTCGCACTCAAGAATGGTCCAAGAAACCTTCGAAAATCTAGGCAACTTTGGTTTTGTTCTATCAGTAGTGGTCCCGACTCGGACACATTATCAACTATTTCAGTTTTCAATGTACAATGAACATTTGAATGTTATATAATATTAAGAGGGTATGCAATATTGCATGTCGCACTCAAGAATGGTCCAAGAAACCTTCGAAAATCTAGGCAACTTTGGTTTTCTTCTATCAGTAGTGGTCCCGACTCGGACACATTATCAACTATTTCAGTTTTCAATGTACATTGATTTTTTTACCAAAAATATTTGAATGTTATATAAAATTAAGAGGGTATGCAATATTGCATGTCGCACTCAAGAATGGTCCAAGAAACCTTCGAAAATCTAGGCAACTTTGGTTTTATTCTATCAGAGGTGGTCCCGACCCGGACACATTCTCAACTATTTCAGTTTTCAATGTACATTGATTTTTTTACCAAAAATATTTGAATGTTATATAAAATTAAGAGGGTATGCAATATTGCATGTCGCACTCAAGAATGGTCCAAGAAACCTTCGAAAATCTATGCAACTTTGGTTTTATTCTATCAGAGGTGGTCCCGACCCGGACACATTCTCAACTATTTCAGTTTTCAATGTACAATGAACATTTGAATGTTATATAATATTAAGAGGGTATGCAATATTGCACGTCGCACTCAAGAATGGTCCAAGAAACCTTCGAAAATCTAGGCAACTTTGGTTTTGTTCTATCAGTAGTGGTCCCGACTCGGACACATTCTCAACTATTTCAGTTTTCAATGTACAATGAACATTTGAATGTTATATAATATTAAGAGGGTATGCAATATTGCATGTCGCACTCAAGAATGGTCCAAGAAACCTTCGAAAATCTAGGCAACTTTGGTTTTCTTCTATCAGTAGTGGTCCCGACTCGGACACATTATCAACTATTTCAGTTTTCAATGTACATTGAACATTTGAATGTTACATAAAATTAAGAGGGTATGCAATATTGCATGTCGCACTCAAGAATGGTCCAAGAAACCTTCGAAAATCTAGGCAACTTTGGTTTTCTTCTATCAGTAGTGGTCCCGACTCGGACACATTCTCAACTATTTCAGTTTTCAATGTACATTGAACATTTGAATGTTACATAAAATTAAGAGGGTATGCAATATTGCACGTCGCACTCAAGAATGGTCCAAGAAACCTTCGAAAATCTAGGCAACTTTGGTTTTGTTCTATCAGTAGTGGTCCCGACTCGGACACATTCTCAACTATTTCAGTTTTCAATGTACAATGAACATTTGAATGTTAAATAATATTAAGAGGGTATGCAATATTGCATGTCGCACTCAAGAATGGTCCAAGAAACCTTCGAAAATCTAGGCAACTTTGGTTTTCTTCTATCAGTAGTGGTCCCGACTCGGACACATTATCAACTATTTCAGTTTTCAATGTACATTGATTTTTTTACCAAAAATATTTGAATGTTATATAAAATTAAGAGGGTATGCAATATTGCATGTCGCACTCAAGAATGGTCCAAGAAACCTTCGAAAATCTATGCAACTTTGGTTTTATTCTATCAGAGGTGGTCCCGACTCGGACACATTCTCAACTATTTCAGTTTTCAATGTACATTGATTTTTTTACCAAAAATATTTGAATGTTATATAAAATTAAGAGGGTATGCAATATTGCATGTCGCACTCAAGAATGGTCCAAGAAACCTTCGAAAATCTATGCAACTTTGGTTTTATTCTATCAGAGGTGGTCCCGACTCGGACACATTCTCAACTATTTCAGTTTTCAATGTACATTGATTTTTTTACCAAAAATATTTGAATGTTATATAAAATTAAGAGGGTATGCAATATTGCATGTCGCACTCAAGAATGGTCCAAGAAACCTTCGAAAATCTTTGCAACCTTGGTTTTGTTCTATCAGTAGTGGTCCCGACTCGGACACATTCTCAACTATTTCAGTTTTCAATGTACAATGAACATTTGAATGTTATATAATATTAAGAGGGTATGCAATATTGCATGTCGCACTCAAGAATGGTCCAAGAAACCTTCGAAAATCTAGGCAACTTTGGTTTTCTTCTATCAGTAGTGGTCCCGACTCGGACACATTATCAACTATTTCAGTTTTCAATGTACATTGAACATTTGAATGTTACATAAAATTAAGAGGGTATGCAATATTGCATGTCGCACTCAAGAATGGTCCAAGAAACCTTCGAAAATCTAGGCAACTTTGGTTTTCTTCTATCAGTAGTGGTCCCGACTCGGACACATTCTCAACTATTTCAGTTTTCAATGTACATTGAACATTTGAATGTTACATAAAATTAAGAGGGTATGCAATATTGCACGTCGCACTCAAGAATGGTCCAAGAAACCTTCGAAAATCTAGGCAACTTTGGTTTTGTTCTATCAGTAGTGGTCCCGACTCGGACACATTCTCAACTATTTCAGTTTTCAATGTACAATGAACATTTGAATGTTATATAATATTAAGAGGGTATGCAATATTGCATGTCGCACTCAAGAATGGTCCAAGAAACCTTCGAAAATCTAGGCAACTTTGGTTTTCTTCTATCAGTAGTGGTCCCGACTCGGACACATTATCAACTATTTCAGTTTTCAATGTACATTGATTTTTTTACCAAAAATATTTGAATGTTATATAAAATTAAGAGGGTATGCAATATTGCATGTCGCACTCAAGAATGGTCCAAGAAACCTTCGAAAATCTATGCAACTTTGGTTTTGTTCTATCAGTAGTGGTCCCGACTCGGACACATTCTCAACTATTTCAGTTTTCAATGTACATTGATTTTTTTACCAAAAATATTTGAATGTTATATAAAATTAAGAGGGTATGCAATATTGCATGTCGCACTCAAGAATGGTCCAAGAAACCTTCGAAAATCTATGCAACTTTGGTTTTTTTCTATCAGAGGTGGTCCCGACCCGGACACATTCTCAACTATTTCAGTTTTCAATGTACAATGAACATTTGAATGTTATATAATATTAAGAGGGTATGCAATATTGCATGTCGCACTCAAGAATGGTCCAAGAAACCTTCGAAAATCTAGGCAACTTTGGTTTTCTTCTATCAGTAGTGGTCCCGACTCGGACACATTCTCAACTATTTCAGTTTTCAATGTACATTGAACATTTGAATGTTACATAAAATTAAGAGGGTATGCAATATTGCATGTCGCACTCAAGAATGGTCCAAGAAACCTTCGAAAATCTAGGCAACTTTGGTTTTCTTCTATCAGTAGTGGTCCCGACTCGGACACATTCTCAACTATTTCAGTTTTCAATGTACATTGAACATTTGAATGTTACATAAAATTAAGAGGGTATGCAATATTGCACGTCGCACTCAAGAATGGTCCAAGAAACCTTCGAAAATCTAGGCAACTTTGGTTTTGTTCTATCAGTAGTGGTCCCGACTCGGACACATTCTCAACTATTTCAGTTTTCAATGTACAATGAACATTTGAATGTTATATAATATTAAGAGGGTATGCAATATTGCATGTCGCACTCAAGAATGGTCCAAGAAACCTTCGAAAATCTAGGCAACTTTGGTTTTCTTCTATCAGTAGTGGTCCCGACTCGGACACATTATCAACTATTTCAGTTTTCAATGTACATTGATTTTTTTACCAAAAATATTTGAATGTTATATAAAATTAAGAGGGTATGCAATATTGCATGTCGCACTCAAGAATGGTCCAAGAAACCTTCGAAAATCTATGCAACTTTGGTTTTATTCTATCAGAGGTGGTCCCGACTCGGACACATTCTCAACTATTTCAGTTTTCAATGTACATTGATTTTTTTACCAAAAATATTTTAATGTTATATAATATTAAGAGGGTATGCAATATTGCATGTTGCACTCAAGAATGGTCCAAGAAACCTTCGAAAATCTATGCAACTTTGGTTTTCTTCTATCAGTAGTGGTCCCGACCCGGGCACATTCTCAACTATTTCAGTTTTCAATGTACATTGATTTTTTTACCAAAAATATTTGAATGTTATATAAAATTAAGAGGGTATGCAATATTGCATGTCGCACTCAAGAATGGTCCAAGAAACCTTAGAAAATCTATGCAACTTTGGTTTTATTCTATCAGAGGTGGTCCCGACTCGGACACATTCTCAACTATTTCAGTTTTCAATGTACATTGATTTTTTTACCAAAAATATTTGAATGTTATATAAAATTAAGAGGGTATGCAATATTGCATGTCGCACTCAAGAATGGTCCAAGAAACCTTCGAAAATCTATGCAACCTTGGTTTTGTTCTATCAGTAGTGGTCCCGACTCGGACACATTCTCAACTATTTCAGTTTTCAATGTACAATGAACATTTTAATGTTATATAATATTAAGAGGGTATGCAATATTGCATGTCGCACTCAAGAATGGTCCAAGAAACCTTCGAAAATCTAGGGAACTTTGGTTTTGTTCTATCAGTAGTGGTCCCGACTCGGACACATTCTCAACTATTTCAGTTTTCAATGTACATTGAACATTTGAATGTTACATAAAATTAAGAAGGTATGCAATATTGCATGTCGCACTCAAGAATGGTCCAAGAAACCTTCGAAAATCTAGGCAACTTTGGTTTTCTTCTATCAGTAGTGGTCCCGACGCGGACACATTCTCAACTATTTCAGTTTTCAATGTACATTGAACATTTGAATGTTACATAAAATTAAGAGGGTATGCAATATTGCACGTCGCACTCAAGAATGGTCCAAGAAACCTTCGAAAATCTAGGCAACTTTGGTTTTGTTCTATCAGTAGTGGTCCCGACTCGGACACATTCTCAACTATTTTAGTTTTCAATGTACATTGATTTTTTTACCAAAAATATTTGAATGTTATATAAAATTAAGAGGGTATGCAATATTGCATGTCGCACTCAAGAATGGTCCAAGAAACCTTCGAAAATCTATGCAACTTTGGTTTTGTTCTATCAGTAGTGGTCCCGACTCGGACACATTCTCAACTATTTCAGTTTTCAATGTACATTGATTTTTTTACCAAAAATATTTGAATGTTATATAAAATTAAGAGGGTATGCAATATTGCATGTCGCACTCAAGAATGGTCCAAGAAACCTTCGAAAATCTAGGCAACTTTGGTTTTATTCTATCAGAGGTGGTCCCGACCCGGACACATTCTCAACTATTTCAGTTTTCAATGTACATTGATTTTTTTACCAAAAATATTTGAATGTTATATAAAATTAAGAGGGTATGCAATATTGCATGTCACACTCAAGAATGGTCCAAGAAACCTTCGAAAATCTATGCAACTTTGGTTTTTTTTCTATCAGAGGTGGTCCCGACCCGGACACATTCTCAACTATTTCAGTTTTCAATGTACAATGAACATTTGAATGTTATATAATATTAAGAGGGTATGCAATATTGCATGTCGCACTCAAGAATGGTCCAAGAAACCTTCGAAAATCTAGGCAACTTTGGTTTTCTTCTATCGGTAGTGGTCCCGACTCGGACACATTCTCAACTATTTTAGTTTTCAATGTACATTGATTTTTTTACCAAAAATATTTGAATGTTATATAAAATTAAGAGGGTATGCAATATTGCATGTCGCACTCAAGAATGGTCCAAGAAACCTTCGAAAATCTATGCAACTTTGGTTTTATTCTATCAGAGGTGGTCCCGACCCGGACACATTCTCAACTATTTCAGTTTTCAATGTACAATGAACATTTGAATGTTATATAATATTAAGAGGGTATGCAATATTGCACGTCGCACTCAAGAATGGTCCAAGAAACCTTCGAAAATCTAGGCAACTTTGGTTTTGTTCTATCAGTAGTGGTCCCGACTCGGACACATTCTCAACTATTTCAGTTTTCAATGTACAATGAACATTTGAATGTTATATAATATTAAGAGGGTATGCAATATTGCATGTCGCACTCAAGAATGGTCCAAGAAACCTTCGAAAATCTAGGCAACTTTGGTTTTCTTCTATCAGTAGTGGTCCCGACTCGGACACATTATCAACTATTTCAGTTTTCAATGTACATTGATTTTTTTACCAAAAATATTTGAATGTTATATAAAATTAAGAGGGTATGCAATATTGCATGTCGCACTCAAGAATGGTCCAAGAAACCTTCGAAAATCTATGCAACTTTGGTTTTATTCTATCAGAGGTGGTCCCGACTCGGACACATTCTCAACTATTTCAGTTTTCAATGTACATTGATTTTTTTACCAAAAATATTTTAATGTTATATAATATTAAGAGGGTATGCAATATTGCATGTTGCACTCAAGAATGGTCCAAGAAACCTTCGAAAATCTATGCAACTTTGGTTTTCTTCTATCAGTAGTGGTCCCGACCCGGGCACATTCTCAACTATTTCAGTTTTCAATGTACATTGATTTTTTTACCAAAAATATTTGAATGTTATATAAAATTAAGAGGGTATGCAATATTGCATGTCGCACTCAAGAATGGTCCAAGAAACCTTAGAAAATCTATGCAACTTTGGTTTTATTCTATCAGAGGTGGTCCCGACTCGGACACATTCTCAACTATTTCAGTTTTCAATGTACATTGATTTTTTTACCAAAAATATTTGAATGTTATATAAAATTAAGAGGGTATGCAATATTGCATGTCGCACTCAAGAATGGTCCAAGAAACCTTCGAAAATCTATGCAACCTTGGTTTTGTTCTATCAGTAGTGGTCCCGACTCGGACACATTCTCAACTATTTCAGTTTTCAATGTACATTGAACATTTGAATGTTACATAAAATTAAGAGGGTATGCAATATTGCATGTCGCACTCAAGAATGGTCCAAGAAACCTTCGAAAATCTAGGCAACTTTGGTTTTCTTCTATCAGTAGTGGTCCCGACTCGGACACATTCTCAACTATTTCAGTTTTCAATGTACATTGAACATTTGAATGTTACATAAAATTAAGAGGGTATGCAATATTGCACGTCGCACTCAAGAATGGTCCAAGAAACCTTCGAAAATCTAGGCAACTTTGGTTTTGTTCTATCAGTAGTGGTCCCGACTCGGACACATTCTCAACTATTTTAGTTTTCAATGTACATTGATTTTTTTACCAAAAATATTTGAATGTTATATAAAATTAAGAGGGTATGCAATATTGCATGTCGCACTCAAGAATGGTCCAAGAAACCTTCGAAAATCTAGGCAACTTTGGTTTTCTTCTATCAGTAGTGGTCCCGACTCGGACACATTCTCAACTATTTCAGTTTTCAATGTACATTGAACATTTGAATGTTACATAAAATTAAGAGGGTATGCAATATTGCATGTCGCACTCAAGAATGGTCCAAGAAACCTTCGAAAATCTAGGCAACTTTGGTTTTCTTCTATCAGTAGTGGTCCCGACTCGGACACATTCTCAACTATTTCAGTTTTCAATGTACATTGAACATTTGAATGTCACATAAAATTAAGAGGGTATGCAATATTGCACGTCGCACTCAAGAATGGTCCAAGAAACCTTCGAAAATCTAGGCAACTTTGGTTTTCTTCTATCAGTAGTGGTCCCGACTCGGACACATTCTCAACTATTTCAGTTTTCAATGTACAATGAACATTTGAATGTTATATAAAATTAAGAGGGTATGCAATATTGCTTGTCGCACTCAAGAATGGTCCAAGAAACCTTCGAAAATCTAGGCAACTTTGGTTTTCTTCTATCAGTAGTGGTCCCGACTCGGACACATTCTCAACTATTTTAGTTTTCAATGTACATTGATTTTTTTACCAAAAATATTTGAATGTTATATAAAATTAAGAGGGTATGCAATATTGCATGTCGCACTCAAGAATGGTCCAAGAAACCTTCGAAAATCTATGCAACTTTGGTTTTATTCTATCAGAGGTGGTTCCGACCCGGACACATTCTCAACTATTTCAGTTTTCAATGTACAATGAACATTTGAATGTTATATAATATTAAGAGGGTATGCAATATTGCACGTCGCACTCAAGAATGGTCCAAGAAACCTTCGAAAATCTTGGCAACTTTGGTTTTGTTCTATCAGTAGTGGTCCTGACTCGGACACATTCTCAACTATTTCAGTTTTCAATGTACAATGAACATTTGAATGTTATATAATATTAAGAGGGTATGCAATATTGCATGTCGCACTCAAGAATGGTCCAAGAAACCTTCGAAAATCTAGGCAACTTTGGTTTTCTTCTATCAGTAGTGGTCCCGACTCGGACACATTATCAACTATTTCAGTTTTCAATGTACATTGATTTTTTTACCAAAAATATTTGAATGTTATATAAAATTAAGAGGGTATGCAATATTGCATGTCGCACTCAAGAATGGTCCAAGAAACCTTCGAAAATCTATGCAACTTTGGTTTTTTTCTATCAGAGGTGGTCCCGACCCGGACACATTCTCAACTATTTCAGTTTTCAATGTACAATGAACATTTGAATGTTATATAATATTAAGAGGGTATGCAATATTGCATGTCGCACTCAAGAATGGTCCAAGAAACCTTCGAAAATCTAGGCAACTTTGGTTTTCTTCTATCAGTAGTGGTCCCGACTCGGACACATTCTCAACTATTTCAGTTTTCAATGTACATTGAACATTTGAATGTTACATAAAATTAAGAGGGTATGCAATATTGCATGTCGCACTCAAGAATGGTCCAAGAAACCTTCGAAAATCTAGGCAACTTTGGTTTTCTTCTATCAGTAGTGGTCCCGACTCGGACACATTCTCAACTATTTCAGTTTTCAATGTACATTGAACATTTGAATGTTACATAAAATTAAGAGGGTATGCAATATTGCACGTCGCACTCAAGAATGGTCCAAGAAACCTTCGAAAATCTAGGCAACTTTGGTTTTGTTCTATCAGTAGTGGTCCCGACTCGGACACATTCTCAACTATTTCAGTTTTCAATGTACAATGAACATTTGAATGTTATATAATATTAAGAGGGTATGCAATATTGCATGTCGCACTCAAGAATGGTCCAAGAAACCTTCGAAAATCTAGGCAACTTTGGTTTTCTTCTATCAGTAGTGGTCCCGACTCGGACACATTATCAACTATTTCAGTTTTCAATGTACATTGATTTTTTACCAAAAATATTTGAATGTTATATAAAATTAAGAGGGTATGCAATATTGCATGTCGCACTCAAGAATGGTCCAAGAAACCTTCGAAAATCTATGCAACTTTGGTTTTATTCTATCAGAGGTGGTCCCGACTCGGACACATTCTCAACTATTTCAGTTTTCAATGTACATTGATTTTTTTACCAAAAATATTTTAATGTTATATAATATTAAGAGGGTATGCAATATTGCATGTTGCACTCAAGAATGGTCCAAGAAACCTTCGAAAATCTATGCAACTTTGGTTTTCTTCTATCAGTAGTGGTCCCGACCCGGGCACATTCTCAACTATTTCAGTTTTCAATGTACATTGATTTTTTTACCAAAAATATTTGAATGTTATATAAAATTAAGAGGGTATGCAATATTGCATGTCGCACTCAAGAATGGTCCAAGAAACCTTAGAAAATCTATGCAACTTTGGTTTTATTCTATCAGAGGTGGTCCCGACTCGGACACATTCTCAACTATTTCAGTTTTCAATGTACATTGATTTTTTTACCAAAAATATTTGAATGTTATATAAAATTAAGAGGGTATGCAATATTGCATGTCGCACTCAAGAATGGTCCAAGAAACCTTCGAAAATCTATGCAACCTTGGTTTTGTTCTATCAGTAGTGGTCCCGACTCGGACACATTCTCAACTATTTCAGTTTTCAATGTACAATGAACATTTTAATGTTATATAATATTAAGAGGGTATGCAATATTGCATGTCGCACTCAAGAATGGTCCAAGAAACCTTCGAAAATCTAGGGAACTTTGGTTTTGTTCTATCAGTAGTGGTCCCGACTCGGACACATTCTCAACTATTTCAGTTTTCAATGTACATTGAACATTTGAATGTTACATAAAATTAAGAAGGTATGCAATATTGCATGTCGCACTCAAGAATGGTCCAAGAAACCTTCGAAAATCTAGGCAACTTTGGTTTTCTTCTATCAGTAGTGGTCCCGACGCGGACACATTCTCAACTATTTCAGTTTTCAATGTACATTGAACATTTGAATGTTACATAAAATTAAGAGGGTATGCAATATTGCACGTCGCACTCAAGAATGGTCCAAGAAACCTTCGAAAATCTAGGCAACTTTGGTTTTGTTCTATCAGTAGTGGTCCCGACTCGGACACATTCTCAACTATTTTAGTTTTCAATGTACATTGATTTTTTTACCAAAAATATTTGAATGTTATATAAAATTAAGAGGGTATGCAATATTGCATGTCGCACTCAAGAATGGTCCAAGAAACCTTCGAAAATCTATGCAACTTTGGTTTTGTTCTATCAGTAGTGGTCCCGACTCGGACACATTCTCAACTATTTCAGTTTTCAATGTACATTGATTTTTTTACCAAAAATATTTGAATGTTATATAAAATTAAGAGGGTATGCAATATTGCATGTCGCACTCAAGAATGGTCCAAGAAACCTTCGAAAATCTAGGCAACTTTGGTTTTATTCTATCAGAGGTGGTCCCGACCCGGACACATTCTCAACTATTTCAGTTTTCAATGTACATTGATTTTTTTACCAAAAATATTTGAATGTTATATAAAATTAAGAGGGTATGCAATATTGCATGTCGCACTCAAGAATGGTCCAAGAAACCTTCGAAAATCTATGCAACTTTGGTTTTTTTTTCTATCAGAGGTGGTCCCGACCCGGACACATTCTCAACTATTTCAGTTTTCAATGTACAATGAACATTTGAATGTTATATAATATTAAGAGGGTATGCAATATTGCATGTCGCACTCAAGAATGGTCCAAGAAACCTTCGAAAATCTAGGCAACTTTGGTTTTCTTCTATCAGTAGTGGTCCCGACTCGGACACATTCTCAACTATTTTAGTTTTCAATGTACATTGATTTTTTTACCAAAAATATTTGAATGTTATATAAAATTAAGAGGGTATGCAATATTGCATGTCGCACTCAAGAATGGTCCAAGAAACCTTCGAAAATCTATGCAACTTTGGTTTTATTCTATCAGAGGTGGTCCCGACCCGGACACATTCTCAACTATTTCAGTTTTCAATGTACAATGAACATTTGAATGTTATATAATATTAAGAGGGTATGCAATATTGCACGTCGCACTCAAGAATGGTCCAAGAAACCTTCGAAAATCTAGGCAACTTTGGTTTTGTTCTATCAGTAGTGGTCCCGACTCGGACACATTCTCAACTATTTCAGTTTTCAATGTACAATGAACATTTGAATGTTATATAATATTAAGAGGGTATGCAATATTGCATGTCGCACTCAAGAATGGTCCAAGAAACCTTCGAAAATCTAGGCAACTTTGGTTTTCTTCTATCAGTAGTGGTCCCGACTCGGACACATTATCAACTATTTCAGTTTTCAATGTACATTGATTTTTTTACCAAAAATATTTGAATGTTATATAAAATTAAGAGGGTATGCAATATTGCATGTCGCACTCAAGAATGGTCCAAGAAACCTTCGAAAATCTATGCAACTTTGGTTTTATTCTATCAGAGGTGGTCCCGACTCGGACACATTCTCAACTATTTCAGTTTTCAATGTACATTGATTTTTTTACCAAAAATATTTTAATGTTATATAATATTAAGAGGGTATGCAATATTGCATGTTGCACTCAAGAATGGTCCAAGAAACCTTCGAAAATCTATGCAACTTTGGTTTTCTTCAGTAGTAGGGACTACCTAGATATGCAGACATCCAAGATGGCCGCCACCCCAAGATGGCCGCCCTCTCCCCATCCACCAGACTCAAACCAAACTTTTCAGACAAGTCTAGACTAGCCCGAGCTGTTAGTTTCATCCCTCCCATGACATCATCTTCTTAACTTAAACTAAAACTAAAACTATAGTCAACCTTGACGTCATCCCTGGCTTGCTAACATTGGGTGTTACCCTTTTTTCTCTGTAAGCCTAAAGTTAATAAAAACACAGATTTTAAGACATCAAATATTTACTTTTTATAAGATGTACAGATATGGGTGATAAATAAATACAGAATATATATTACAAAATAATCAACAACCAACAAGGATAAACAAACATGTTTTAAAGAGTTCATTTTTCACGTTGACCCTGTATCGTTATTTGACTCGGAAGTGCAATCGGCGGAGGGACGTTTGGGCTTATTTTCTAATTGTTTTCTGTTTCGCCGTTCAATTTCGTAAAGAGTTAACAAAACGTTGACTATTAACCCGTAAACAAAAAAGAAAATGAGGCACAACATATTGCGAGGGCTATGATAGCAAATGATATTTAAATTGCTAGTACGTGCTATATGTAACAAACTAGAGAGGTAAGAGGCAGTTTTAATTGGATCCTATTTGTCACATTAGGCGGAGCGTAAGTAAAGAGATAATATCATTGGATAGGTTAATTAAGGTGGAGTTAGAAAATAAGCCTATAATTATAAGTCTGACAAGAATAACAAATATAGAAATAAAGATTTTTTAATAACAAACAATATAATATATACAATAACAAATATTTATATGAAAAACCCACCACCATTTAAAAAGATTAAACACCGGTCGACCCAAACCCCCCACTGCCGCGTGCCGTCGGGGTCAAAGTCTAGAAACAACATAAAAATGTGTTACGTGCTGAAACCTAAATTAAAAACTTGAAAATATTTACCGCCGTTTCCACCGGTCTTAGCAATATAACCGGGGTCACTATCAATTGGGCAAGCCTATTGCCCCGCCGAATATTGTAGGCGGTGTCCCCGACGTTGGCTATGACGACTTTTATGGGTCCCCGATAGTCGGCGTCTATTATTGTTAAGAATTATTATACTTTTAAGCACTATAAAATAACTAATAAACATACCTATCGTCCCCTCGGCGACAAACAGCCCTTGGGCTGTTAAGCTGCTACGGCAAACAAGGCGGCCGTAGCTGTTCTCGGGCAGCATCACGCCTAACCCAGTCGACACGATTTTGATACCGTGAGGGTCGATTACGGTATCCACTGGACAATATAAGTCCAGTCCGGCCGACTGGGGGGTGGCACGACGGGGAGTAAGCGCTGCCGGATGGATTTTAATCACGGGCAGGCAGGGCAAACGAGGAGCGGTAGAGAAAGACATCTTAAAGTTTTTGGGACTGGTGTTTCAGAAACAGAAGTTAAACAACTGATAACTTTCATTTTGAAACACGGGGCTTATATACAAAATTAGCGAGGTCAAATCTAATAGTGTCTAGCCAATACTTTCAAGATTTTTAAAATTTAATAAATAGCCAAAAAGTTAATTAGATATATAGGTATAAAATTACAAAATCTCTCCGAGGTCTAAGTTTTTTTTTCGTATGCAAAAAAGTTGTCTAGGTGTGTTTTAAATAATTCAAACGAGATCGTGTTATATAAAAAACCCTTTAGCGAAGGTTAAAAAGAAGTTACTTTGATAAATGCCTAAGGGGACAAATATTATTCGTATGCAAAAGCTTGTTTAGGCGTGTTTCGAATAATTTGAATAATTCTCACGAGATCGCTTTATATAAGAAAAACAATTTATTAGTGAAGGTTAAAACTAATTACTTTGGGAGGGACGGAAATTGTTTTTTTGACATGATTTAAATCTAAATAAATGTATATTAATATTAAACTATAGAGGTATTTTTTATATAGATAGATATCCTAATGTCTTCTATAATCTTTAGTACCAACTCCACAATAAAAAAATGTTTTTAGGTCAAATTAAAAATAGTGTATCAGACATAATTATATTTTTTAAATTCTTAATAAAAAAAACCATGTCTAAGCCTGTATTCTAAAAAAAATGGGCCTGAGATTTTGGGTATAAAAGCTTGAGCATGGGTATTGGATTCTCACAATCGATCCAGCCATGAACAAGTACCAAGAGTCTCAATCTATGTTTGAATCTCCACCTTCTTCTCCTAATAATCGACAAGGATCCAGCAACGGTCAACGAACGCTGAGTCAATTTGTAAAACCCGACCCCGTTGAGATCCTCCTCGATTCTGACGACGAGGAGTTTGTCCAGGACGTGTTGCAGAAACACGTTGTCGGCGTCAACGGGGTTGAGGGGTCCTATCGCTTGAGAAGCGACGGGCAATATTTCGAAACTAAAATCCCCCCGCGAAAAGGGGATTTCTACATAGATATCAGTATATATAAATTTAAAGACATAAAAGACGCCCAGGCGGACAAACTGTGGGAGTGTAGACATAAGCGGCTAAAAAGAGTCGTTGACGCTAAAAACAAAGACGCCGTCAAACTTCTAAACGCTTTCCATCGCTTGGTGGACGACGTGAAGAACGACGCAGAAGCCGCTCAGCAGCCGCCAAGCAAAGTAAGTATCTTATTAACAATAAATTTACAAACCAAAAATTTTGTTCCAATTTTTTTTTATTTCTGATAGAGATTCAAAAAATGAGTTCGAGCAGCGGCAGCAGCGGGAGTGACTCGGAGGGTAGTGGCGGAGAGGAACACGCACAGGTAAACCGGTACTACACAATTGAGCGACAGATTGACAAAACGAGTCGCACGTGGCATTGTAAACAAATCGATTTGCGTATAGCTTTCAAAAATCTGGAAGACATTCCAACGCGAGATTTTTTTCGAATTTTTCGAAAAATTCTCGACGAAGTTATACGCAAATTAGTAACAGAGAATCCCGGGTATAATCGGGTTCGATTTGTTTTAAGCTCCCCCGGATTGACGACCCCCGTTAATATTAAATTTATAAAAATTGACAAATTCACCAGTAAGCGAATTATGCGCACCATCTATAGAGTAACGCAATCTAGTCGGGACTTTGTCTTTAATGGCGAAGATTTTCAGTTTGATATAATTTTTCTAAACCTCGATGCAAATATAGGAACTTATTATAAATCTATAAAAAATAGAACTTTGGTTAATTTGGATTATTTCGTTAAACAAAATAACCAATTTATTTTTATGGAGAATAATGATAATCTCTGTTTTGCTCGAAGTTTAGTTCTGGGTAAAGAGATGGCCGATCGCAACTTTTATCAACAAAATAAGCAAGGTCCGCCCTTTAACCAGGACAATTTTAACAAACTGAGACGCAATAGCACTCTTCAAGGTAATATTGCGAAAATCTTGCACAGAAAAGCCGGAGTCCCCGAAGGTTTTGCTACTCTAGAAGATATTCAAAAATTTCAAAATTATTTAGCTCCCCATTATCGAATCGTAATCGTTGATGCTGCGAATAATTTTACCATATTTTTCAAAGGACCCCAAGCTCCTAAATTTATCTATTTATTAAAAATTGGCGACCATATCCACCCCGCGAAAACTTGGCATGGCATGATGGGCGGTGTTACCTCTTGCGATTTATGCTTGAGATCGTTTTACAAACGTGAATTGCTAAAAGAGCATAAATGCCCCGAGGATACAAAACCCTATATATGTTTTCGGTGTCAAGGAGAAGCTTTTCATTTAACCAACGAGGATGTTTTAAAAAGTTGCGACGAATGCCACCGCTACTTTTTCCCGGGCCCCTGCTACGAAACTCATTTACTTAATGGCACCTGCGCGAGCCAAAAACGATGTTTAGAATGTGGGCGACTGATGGGTGACGACCACGACTGCAATCCCGAATGCTCTCAATGTAAAATAGTCCATCCGCCAGGTGAACATTTTGTTATGCCTTTGGAAACCAAGATGAAAGCCTCACGGTTTATTTATTACGACATTGAGACTATTCTTAGAAATAATATCCACGTCCCCATTTTACTAGTTTGCGATGTAGAGACTGAAGCTGGCTTTGAAACTAAAATTTTTTACGGCGCCAATTGCGTCGAGCAATTTTTAAATTATTTATTTAGCGTAGAGCAGGTAGTTTTGACTGGACAGAAACGTAAAACGTACCAACCGCGCTTTACTAACACTCAAGTCGTAGCTCATTACGCGAAAGCTTTTGATAACTTTCTAATTCTTAATGCTTTAGTCCATAGACACGTCACCCCTGCCGTTATTTTTGACGGTAGTAAAATTTTAATGATTCATCTTGAGGGACCGCAAATTAGATTCCTCGATAGCTTTAATTACATTAGTCAACCTCTGCGTAATTTCACCAGCATGTTTAGCCTCGGCGATGTGGCGAAAGGATTCTTTCCATTTGATTTTCATACCGAAGAAAATCTTAATTACATTGGCGTCATCCCTGAAGCTTCGTACTTTAACGTAGCTCAAATGAAAGCCAATGATTATCGAGATTTTCAAACTTGGTACGCGTCAATGGAAGGATCTATTTACAACATCAAAGAGGAGCTTATTAAATATTGCATTCAAGACGTCAAAGTCCTGAGACAAGGCGTCGAAGCTTTTAGAAAAATTTACGTAGATCTAACCAAATTAGACCCTTTCTGCTTAAAAAATATTACTTTGGCGGGTGCTCTAACCACTATTTATCTTAACAATTACTATAAACCTTACAGCATGGGTATTGTTCCTTCTAACGGCTATAACGCAAAATTTAATCACAGTCAAATTAGCTTAAAATATCTCGCTTGGGTGGAGAAAACTGAAAATATAAAATTGCGCACTGCTTTAAGCTACGGGGGCGAGTACCGCGTGGGTCGCTATTTAGTCGACGGCTATAGCGAAACTCCTCCCAAAATCTACGATTTCCACGGTTGCTACTTTCACGGTTGTCCATGCCAAAAACTTAATGCCTACAATACCCAACTCAAAGCCAGCAACAGATTTCTGTACGAGCGGACCCTAGATAGAGAGCTGTTTATTAAAGAGAAGATGGTCGGGTATGAATATACCTCGATCTTTGAGTGTCAATTTGCTAAGCTTTTAAAAGAAAACGCCGAAGCAAAGGCTTTCTGCAAAAGTTTAACTTTTCGACCTCAAATATCAGCCCGTAGCGCTCTCTATGGGGGACGGACGGAAAATTTTGTTCTTAACTGCCACGTGCAAGGTGAGGAGAAAATTTTCTACAAGGATATTATTTCTTTGTACCCGAAAGTTTGTCGCGATTGTCCGTACCCTAGCGGCCACCCCATAATCTATAGCAGAGATTTTGACAAATCGCCAGGGTGGTATTTTGGCGTTATGAGTTGTCGTCTGCTTCCCCCTCAAGATCTCCACATCCCCTTAATTCCCTTCCGCAGCGGTGGTAAATTAGCCTACGCCCTCTGTCGCACGTGTCTAGAATTGCGAGCGGAAATCTGCGATCACACTGTCAACGAACGGGCTTTCGAATCAGTCTGGCCAACGGTTGAAGTCTATGCCGCTATGGAGCATGGATATAAACTCCTCGATATATTTGAGGTGTACCATTATCCAAAAACGGAATATTTCTTCGCCCAGTACATGACTGATTTTATCGCCCTAAAAGTGAAGAATTCCGGATTTCCCGCTCACGCTCAAACGCCTCTGCAAAAAGAGGCGTATATCGCTGATATAAACAAGAATGAAAAGCTTTCTCTGACCGTGGCGGATATTCAATCAAATCCTTCCCTGCGTAATATCGCTAAAATTAATTTAAATTCTCTTTGGGGTCGCATGGCTCTGAATACGGGAAAGATTCGCAGCATCTTTATCAACAATTATTACGAATTGATACGATACGCGAGCGATTACACTCTGGAATTAGTCGACTTACGGCCAGTTACGGAGTCGATCGCTCTCTTATCGTACAAAGCCAAAAGCGATTACGTTTCGGACTACAAACTGGGGTCGGCCATTGTGGGGAGCTTCGTTTCTTGTTACGGGCGACTCGAATTGAACAAGATGCTGCTTCAATTAGACCGCGCAGCTTTGTATTGTGACACCGACTCGATAATCTACCGCCATCTACCGGGAAAGTTTGACATTCCAACTGGCAATCATATTGGTTGCTGGGCGGACGAACTCGGCGGTGATTATATAACTTCCTTTTGTAGTACCGGTGCCAAAAGTTACTCGTTTCGCACTAGCAAAGGAAAAGAAGTCAAGAAAATTAAAGGGTTGACGTTAAATCGAGAAAATCTTGAAAAACTTGACTTTGAAACCTTTGAAAGTGTAGCGATGAACCCGGAAAAGGAAGTTACAGTCAATGTCCCTTTTAATTTTAAACGGGATAAATACAAGCTGCAGCTAGAGGCCGTTAAAATTACCAAAAGATTTCGCCAAACCTCGAATAAGAGATTGTTGAACGCCGATTTGACAACCAGTCGACCCTACGGTTTCAAAGAGGCAACACCCGCTTCAACATCTCTCTCGCATGAATTACGAGGCTAGGCGAAGACATACTTTTGAGGGCTTGTGGGAATCTTGCGTTCCCATCGAAGCCCTGGCCAAAGACGGTTTCTATCTTGCAGATGTAGAAACACAGACGACGCGCTGCGCCTTTTGCGGCATCGCCTTGTACCAGTGGCGTTGCACGGACCATCCATCGAGGGAACATCGGAAACACAGCCCATCGTGTCCGATGGTTTCCAAAAAACCGTGCAACAACAAACCACTGCGTCAGGGGTTTCCCGACTTCCCGACCAGCGAGGGCGAGGATGTTTGCGAGCCTCTAATCCAAACATGCCCAGCCATCAACAACGAGCGGTCGGGAACCGAAAAAGTGCGCGTGCGCATAAATCCGTCGTGTTTTCTTCTGTAGTGCGTGTGTACCAACTACCCTCCGAGTCTCGCGTCAACTTTAACCTCCTCAACGTGCAACGCTTCCGCCAGCGTTGTCTGGAATTAGAAGAGAAACTTTTTAAAAAAAACAATTACTTCATAGGGGATTTTTTTTTTTTGGGTAAAAGGGTTTCGTTTATATTGTTTAAATATTTTTTAATTTGTGTTTATTAAGGGTCTTTGGGTTTTGGGTTAATTGTATTTTTGATTATATATATATAAACTGTCAATTAAAATAAAAATGTTTATTAATCAAGATGAATCCAACCGAGTCAGTCTCGCATTCTTTAAAGTTCCAAACACCCGCCCAGTTTCTAATCGTGGGGCCAACGCAAGCGGGGAAGAGTTTTCTTTTAAGTAACTTATTGCAAAATCATCAGCTTATGTTTGACCCACCGCATAAAAAGGTTATTTATTGCTACGCCGCCTGGCAGCCAAACTATGAAAAATTGAAACAATTGATTCCGGGAATTCAATTTATTCAAGGCTTGCCAACGGCGGATCCGGACTTTTGGGAAATGAATCGCGACTCCTACTTGATACTAGACGACTTAGCTAGCCAATTATTTAAACAAGCTCATATTGCCGATTTAGTGTGCGTGACGTCGCATCATTTAGGGTATACGGTTATTATTATTACTCAACAACTGTTTCCCAAGGGTAGCCAATCGCGGATAATTTCTCAAAACTCTTCCTATTTTATAATAATGAAAAATCCTCGAGATGTCGCCTCTATTAGATATTTGGCGCAACAAATAAGTCCAGATAACCCGAAGCGTATTACGGAGGCGTACAGACTAGCCACTAGAGAACCCTATAGCTATTTGTTAATTGATTTAAAACAAGAAACTCCGGAAAATTTACGATTAAGGTCGCGAGTTCTACCTCACGAATCACCTATGTATGTCTATGTCGATTAAATTTAATTGTCATTTGAATAATGGCCCCACGCGTTAAACGTCGATCAGCAAAACGCTCCCGGCTCGTCGTAGCGCGTCCCTCGACCAAGTTTGCCAAATTTGTCCCTTATTTACAGAGTTTGCGTCAAACTAGCTGTAAACAACGGCGAACCCTCTTAAACAATAGTAGCGCGCCTCAATTAAAGAGCATTCAGACAATTTGTAAGAATTTAAAGGGCGGGGGCATTTATTTGAGTAAAGATCGCAAGAAAAAGCTAGCAAAGTACAAGAAAATTATTAGACAACTCGGATCAAGTACCTTGTCGCAGAAAAGCAAAAAAAAGCTGTTGTTGCAGCAATCAGGTGGTTTTCTTACGACGTTGCTTGCCGCAATCTTGCCTTCGATTGTCCAAGCCATAGCTGCTAAACTATGAAACAAATGGTTCTTGTGCCCGCTAGCGCAGTAACTTCAACAGCTGCCCAAGAGCACTCTGCTTTGGACCGAGAGATTGAGGATATTTTAAAATCGCCATTGAATGCCTACGATAAATTATATAAATATTTAGACGCTTTTAAGAAATATTTAAGTATCGAGAAACAAATTCCTTTACCTAAATTTGAGGTCGTAACACAGGCAATGTCTAATGTCCCCACGCCGCCATTACCGGTCACCCCTAAAATGCCCCCGCGAAAAAAACAATTGTCATGGCCGAGCTATGCCACGTCATCACCGACAACAAGCGCTTCGGGCAGTTCTTTTACTACGCCTAAACGAGCCGAGCCTCGGCAAAAGGTTTTCAAAAGCGAAACGGCTGCGGGGACACCAACACCAGAAGATTTTTACCAACAATTTGGGCCGACCTATGTTGGAGATATGGTGAAACGGCAAGCCGAAGTTCTTGCAAATCATTTGCAAAACACATTTTTCACGCCAAAAAGAGAGCTAGAAGAAGGAGCTGTCGGTTATGCAAATCGTGACGACGATTTACAAGAGGAAATTGTCGATGAACAAGAGAATTTAGAGGAGGAAAACGGGGACAATTTAACGGACTTGGAAAACTTGTTTGAGACGGCCTCCGCTAAACAGAAAAACAAGAAAAAAAAGAAAAAACCTCGGAAGAAGAAAGACGAACTCCAAAACTTAGGACCGCTGGTTCCATCTAACGAGAGGAGAAAGAGGCATAATAAATGGCGCGATATTGATTAATAAAAAAAAATGTAATATTTAGACAAATAAAAAATTGTTTTATTGCGAACAATATCTGTGTACATGTTTTTTTAAATGTAAAGATAAATATAATAAAGCGACATAGTCGTTAAGTTTAAGATTCTGGTCATAGATGGCGTCTAATATCGTCTTTCTAGCTACGCCCTTACAGCGGAGTGCTAGGTACAGACAACAATGGACGCCACACAGTTGAAAGAATGGATGTTGAATTTGTTGTTTATTGTAAACAACTCGTTTCCCGTATCGTTTTAAATTAACTTTATAGTATCGCGGCGACTTTCCGTAAGTGCAAAACATTTCCACCGTGTCATTGTTAGAAAAGCACGCTATCCAATGTTCTCCAGCCTCTCCAGCTGCTTCATTATTGAATATAAAGCAAAATTTGGACCTTTTTGGCCGTTCTGGGAGTCTGTTTACTGGGAAGCATCCTAAATAGTAGGGTCGCGTTCTTTTGTCGCAAGTTAAGAGAGCGTTTATTTGCGAAGTGTTCATAATTTAGTCTCGGGTAACGAGACTTTTTGTAGTTCGGCGCCGTAAAAAACACCCAAAATTTGCTCCCCCTTTAAATCCGCTACGCGATAGACGGGCGGTGACCTGGGTATGACGTCAACAACTCGAAATATTTCGTCAGTAAAGGTGCCTCCCGAGCTGGTTTTTCTAAATACTCTACTAGCTATAGAAAGACGCACGTGATCGCCAACTTTAAGCCTCGGTGCGTATCGATTAATTCCGTTTGATTTCCCGTACAGTTTATTCCAAATGATTGATTCGTTATCTATATTAACATGAACCGGTGCAATTCCAGTAGTTGAATGAACCCGTTCATTATAGGCTTGAGTAATTAAAGGTAAATATTTAACGTAATTTTTATTCCCCGTGGCCGTAATAACCCGGGCAATTTGTTCCTTAATTGTTCTAATAAAGCGTTCCGCTAAACTAGCCTTATGCTGACTCCTGGCAAAATGTATTTGCACATTGTTTCGTTTCAAGAAGGAGGCAAAGTTGCGCGAACTAAATTCCCCACCGTAGTCCGTGTATATTTTTAAAGGGATCCTCTCTCGAAATATTTTTTTAAAAGCTTCGATAACCTCGCCAGATGTTTTGTTTCTAAGAGGTACTGTCCATCCGTAGCGGCTTAAGACGTCAATGACGCACAAAACATAGCGAACATTTTTATTAAAACGTTTTAATTTCGGTAGATCCAACAAATCAGCTTGAAAAACGTCATCGATAGTTGAGGCGTACACTTGGTTAGTTTTGAATCGGAAACGTCGAAATCGATGTTTCGTATAGGCGGGCTGTTTCTCGAGAAAGGCGATTAATTTTGCTTTTGGCACGTCCGGTAAGGCCTTTTGTAATCTGGCTAGCGACCCATAAGCGGCCGGATTTGCCACGTCGTAATAAATTTTTCTAATTTTAGCATCCATGTCTTGACAAGTATAAATAACGACTAAATGGTTTCCCAATAAACAACTTTATTTAATACACGCAAAGGTATTTTATAAAAACAATATCAGTTAAACAAATACGATATATCAATACATTTATCTTAATAGCCATAAATCAAGGCATTCTTTAAATCGGCAAAACTGTTGACAAAATAAGCGTAAATATCCTCTTGATCCTCGATCCATCCATGGTCGGTCTCAAATTGATGCAAAATTTTCTCACGATCCAGTTGAGGCAGCGCTTCGTGCAAATTACGCTCGACTCGATCGCTGAAATTTGTGTCAAATTCCGAGCAGCTTTGAGAGTGGCATATTTGTTTTCGACACTCGACGTTGGCGCAAGTGGAAGTGACGTCAAACAAGGTGGTAGTGAGCTCGTTTAAAATTAATTCGCGCATGCGACAGACAGCTATCCCTTTAGCCTTGAGATCCTCGTCAATCAACGGCTTTAAGTCGATCAACGTCTGCCATCCTGTTTTGTTCAGGCTAAATCCTTCGCTGGTGCTAAAGTTGAGGAAATAACGACTGCCGCTACCTCGTTCATAGTATCGAAGATCGATTAAACGTTCATCTTTCGAGTTGACGAAGCATTCCAGCTTGATGCGCTCTTTGACGGGCAACCAAATATGATAGCGAGGTATTTTTCCGTCAAAAAAGGACGTGAGTTCATTTTGAAACCGAAACAAAGCGTACCAGGCGTTAGGTTTTAATATAGTTTTTGTACGCGTATCCGATCTTTGAATTAATATTTTAGGTTCAATAGATTCAATGACGCAAATATCGAGCTTTGGCGTGACGGTGTGTACTTGGTGCATCTTGGCTCGCGACTGATATTGTATTTATAAAGTTTTAGTCTTTTATACGTTGGGGTGATTATAAATAATTTCTCTGTTTTTAGATATTATTAATTGGTTGTTTGGAAATTCGGCCATGACAATGCACGTGACGTTTTCGGTTAGCGGAGAGCTAAATCTTAACGATAATCGCAAGTTACCAGTCTGGGGCATGGAATTTAGACCTAACGAAGCGAGATGCTCTCTACTCAAATCAAAAACAACGACAAAAAAGCCCTTCTTATATAAATCGTAAGAAATAATATTTCCTCGGTCAAGACCTAATATCTCGAGACCCTCGAATAAAGAATTGTAACATCTAACGTACTGGTCGTCGTCAAAATTGGGCGTAAAGGGGATATCGGGATAATTTTGCGAATTTAAAGAGAATTGCATGAAATCGAGTTTGAAGTGTTGGAGATCCAGGGGGTTGGAAGTTGCTTCCCCTACAAATTTTTTATTAGTAACGAAAGCCACGACAGTTCGCGAGGGTAATTGCCCCGTAAACAAGCTGTCCCTAATAAAATCTTGCGTTCCGGTGGTTATTAAGAAATTTTTCATAACAATAGAGTTTACTTCGTAGCGAGCGTTTATTCCCGAGTTTAACATCTGGGCGTGAGCTAGTTGCAGTTCGGGATTAACCTCAATTTCGCGCGTAAACAAAGTGCATTCCGTTAAATCAATCTTATACTTTTTGCCCTGCTCATTGTGAATAATAGCGAAATCCGTGGAGCTTCGATGAAGTCTAATTCGCACCTCGATATTATCTAGTAAGAATTTGGGCGTTTTGAACATATCCAAAAATAATTCGCCAATTACATCGCACGTCTTTGATTGGGCCACGCGTTTAGCGCGACGACCAATACCATTATCTTCTTTGTTAATATTGGCGTTATCTAAAGCCGTCGCCGGATCAATAATGGTATCCAAATAATATAACATAGAAGTTAACCAGGAATTGGCCGCCGTTTGTCCATAATTTAAAAGTATTTTAAAATAGGCCATATATGGGTACATATTATTAGGTTGCTGGACAGCGACGCCATTGAGAAATAATTCTACTTGACAAAATAGCGAGGCAATTATTAAATTTGTCACCGAGACTTTCTTTTCCGCATCTGGAACGGCCGTGCCGTCCTCGTGCAAAACGCGAAATTTTACTCTCAAAAGAGTTTTAGTCAAATCATGATAATTGTTAGAGGGGGGAATGATAAATTCTACATATTTAGCATTAGTTAGTGGGGCAATGGGATAATGAGCAGTCGTTTTAGTCCCAACAATATTATTATTCACCACTGGCTTTTCAAATACTTCAAAGTCGGAAAGAACACTTTCGTAGGTCGACATGTTTAGTCTAGAAAATCGCGTTTAGTGCGTCGCTTAACACGTTTGCTCCGGCTTGTTTTAGCAGTCCTCTTTCGTTTTCGGCCCGTCCCGCTTTGAGTGTTGACGAACCGGTCCACGCCTTTATGTAGTAGGGAATTTATAGATTGTTTGACATTTCTTTTAATCGATTCTCGAGGTGATATTCCGGGGTTTTGGGCATCGCTAATTACTCTACTCGTTAACCCAACAGCTTCGGACGCTAAAGTACTAATGGCCGGCCTAATAAAGGGTGTAATTTTGCGCAATAAAGAATTAAAGATACCGCCAACACTAAAACGACCTCCGGATTGGAAAACGTTTGCGTGTAAAGCCGGAAGGGAGGATCCTCTTTGGAAATACAGAGTGTATCTATTAGGTACCATTGCTTCTGGGCTATTGACGTCGACGCCTAAAAAACAGTTTAATATATACTTTGCCCAAATTAAACGGAATATTTTCCCCGTAATCGGATTTCAATTCAATTTCAATTTCTTGTATATCGCTGGTTGAAATTGGATAAAAGTCGATATTATTAAATATTTCCTGGTTCTCCTCGTCTAGCAGCGAAAAAGCCGGCATTTTTATGAAACGTAGCAGAGGAGCTTGACCACCACCCACTACTTGTTGACGGATAATATTGGTATAAACAAACATGGCATCGACGCCTCTCATGATATCAGCGGGATACTCCGAAGTCTCGTTATTGATATACCGATCCAACTGATTACTACTAAAACCTAGCAATCGTCCCAGTCCTCGGCCGGGTGTTGTTTTGGGAAACAAAATGGAAACCGTATCGTTCAGTTTTGAAACCGTCACGGTTCCGTCTACATTCTGCGTAAATTTTAGACTTTTCCTATGCGCCGGGGACATGGCTTCGCCCATGGCACTTAAAACATCGCTAATATGATAATAAACCCCGGGAGGAATTTCACATGCAAAATTGTCAACTCGTTTGCCTTGAGGGTTATCCTGTTGATATCCGGGTAGGGACGGCTGGTCAGCCATATTTGGGTCTTCTGGAAATCTATCCACATCGTATTCGCTAGTCCAAAAATTATTATCCGCTGTCAGGGTCATTATTCTTAATCGAGGATTTACCAGAGCCACTCCCGAATGACTGTGTTGAAAAAATTCTCCCTCTTCGGGAATGTTAAATAACTTGGCCATTGGTCCAGCTACCGAGACGCGAACACCTGGCTCTATTTCGATACGAACATAAAATCTATCTTCCAGAGCATTTTTGAGAATGTACATTTTAAAATACTGGCGAGGCATATATTCTTGAACCCCCAATAACTGGTTTATGATTTTTAAATGTAAAGAGAAGGGAATTACGGCCCCGCTTGCCGTAAAATCGCAAATATAATCGCCCGCGGGTATTTTGATTTTTGCGACACTAGTCTTAGTAAATAGATGCATTAGTGAGTCATGAACGCGATAATTTACAAATGTGTCATTAGTTGTTTTGAAATGCGTAAAATTACGCTCTAAAGGTTTAGTGGATAGAAACGTCCCACCAACGTATTCAGCTTCTAAATTTAATATATCACGCAATTCCTTTGGGAAGAGCATTTCAATTTTTGCCGGACAATGGATTCTAAAATAATGCTCCGCTCCTTGCTTAATAACGCTAAATTCGGCCTGATGTAATCTTAAAGGGTCAAAATTGCGCGCAGTTATTTGGAGGTTTTCGGCAATTTCTTCATAAATCTTATAATCATCTGTCGATCTAAACTCGCCTGACACTTTAAAAAAGAAATAAAGCCAGGGTTCTTCCCAGGGGGTATAGCGCTTTATGGTTCTATTGACTCGATATTCTATGTATGCATTGTCTTTGTCTATAGTATATTCTTCTAACGTCATGCTCAAGGGTCCTAGTTGGTGTTTTCCGGAGTAATATCTATCGGGGTCAGCGCCAAGCAATTTAGCTACTTGGGGAGAAAATTTAATTTCCACCCATTCTGGTGTTTTGAAATTATACACGATAGCATACCCCCAATTATCTACTGTGTGGTATGTTACTTGAATTTTTTTAAATACTAATTTTTCTAAAGTGTTGGCTACGGCTCGATAAAGCCCTTCGGCGTTTTTCTCTGGCGTTTTACTGGCTTTAAAAGTTTGAGGTAAGAACAATACTGTGTAATTGTCATAATCTTCAGGGTTAATAGGCTTAGGCTCTTCGGGAATAATTGGTTCAGGCTTTTTTTTCGGCGGATCAACCGGCTGCGGAAACAAGGGTTTTTCATCAACCGGTGGTGGGGAGGGAGTCGGTAATACGGGTAGCTCTGGAGATGAGGGGGGTGTGGGCGAAGGTGTGGGTGTTAATGGTTCAAAGGGGGCGAGGGGTCTTGAGCGTGGGGGCGGTGGTGGAGTGGAGGGTTTTGGGGGTGGTGGCGGAGAAGAGGCTTTCGGGGGCGGTGGTAGGGTTTGTTTCGGGGCTGGTGGTGCTGGTGCCGGTGGAGGAGAGGGAGGTTTTGGGGGTGGTGGCGGAGAAGAGGTTTTCGGGGGCGGTGGTAGGGTTTGTTTCGGGGCTGGTGGTGCTGGTGCCGGTGGAGGAGAGGGAGGTTTTGGGGGTGGTGGCGGAGAAGAGGTTTTCGGGGGCGGTGGTAGGGTTTGTTTCGGGGCTGGTGGTGCTGGTGCCGGTGGAGGAGAGGGAGGTTTCGGGGGTGGTGGAGGAGAGGAGCGTCTCGGGGGTGGTGGAGGAGGGGTTATTTTGGGTGGTGGTGAAGGTTTTCGTTTTGGAGGAGGGGTTATTTTGGGTGGTGGTGAAGGTTTTCGTTTTGGAAGAGGGGTTATTTTGGGTGGCTGTGGTTGTACAGGTACTACGGGCTTAGCTGCAGTAATAGGAATTGGAAGAAAGGGAGTAGTTCGCGGTAAAATAGGCATAGATGGGGCTACAGGCTTATATTCCGGTTGAGGTTTTTTTCTTATCGACGGAACTTCGTGGCTTGTTTTACGTTTAATGGCGGCTTTGGGAATGTACTTGTAATCAAATTTTTTTTTAAAACTATCTCCAACATTATCAATTTCGATTTCCACGTAATTATTAGTGTAATTTAAACTTATATTTTTAGCATGCTTTGATACAGGATATTTTGATATATATGGAACATCCTCGTAATTATTCTCTTTAAATTCAAATAGCGTGGTCAAGGGGGAATCAGCTGGTATTTTGAACCGTATGTTTTCCTCTCCTAAAACTTGCAGGTAAACGGGAAAGTTTGTATCTAACTGTTTTCCCAGGGCCCCGTCTTTATATTTATTCACTAATTTAAAAGATAATTTGCCTTTTAAATACGGATGACTGTTTACATCATCATTTAACAGCTCGACAAAATTTTGGGGCAGTTCGTACTCTTTGGTCTTGGTATAACGATTGACAGGTATCTCTATTTTTTGATATTCAACAGGCTCTCGAACAGCTGCATAGTTGCCATGGTTTGGGTCACTTACAACCTGAATTTCAAACTTGTTAAACTCTTCGCTTATATTCACCCAATGATTTGGAAATATGATTTCTGCCAGCCCAACTTCATAATCGCTACTCAAGTTAAGAGGTTGATGCAAATAATTTTTAAAACTTGATTGGGTATTGTTTGGGTATATATCTAAACACGTATTAGACGCTAAAGTTAAAAAAAAGTCGTCATTCATGACTAACGCCTGTTTATCAACTAACCCCAACTTCTTAAACAAACCTTATTTTATACATAAAAAGATCGGCCATAGCTCGGTAGACTGGCCGGGATTTGAACTCGCCACCTTTTTAGGTATTACATTAGTAGACCCTGCCTTTAACCACTGAGCTATGGACGATCTTAAAATACACGCCGTTTATCTTCATCAAAAAAAACTTTAAAAAATTCTTACACTTTTAAAGTCGTTACCCTTGAAAAATCTACGTAGCTAGGTAATTGACCTTACCCGATTCCGATAAAAAAGACAACGCCCTGACTAGTTCGAGCCGGTTTTCAACTTGTTTGATGCAGTTATTATATAAGACGTTGGGCTTTAATAGTACGTTTCAGGGTGTGGTCGACAGGGTGTGGTCCTTAAAAAATAAATTTTTTTATCTAGAGAACTTGTTTAATATTAAATCTGCTCTCGGTCATTTAGTATATAAGCTCTGTGTTTCGCGGAGAAAGTTATCAGTTGCTCAGCTATGCTCTTAAAAGTCCAACTAAAGATGTCTTGCTTTAACTCGTGCCGCTTTTGTTGGGTGAGAAAAGACCAAACTCAATTTTCCAACGGAAAAGGGACCAACTTTAATTTTTTCCAACTGTCTTTTTCGGGCATTGCCTGAAAAGAGACCAACTTTAATTCATGGGCTAGATTTATGCAACTTTCGTATAAATCCTTCAAAGATACATATATTCTAGTCCATGAATCACCCTTCATTGCAGTGTCATTTGCATCCACACAACTGACTACCGCGATGAGGGGGAAGTCCTGGCCCAAACAACTGGTTGGCTCCTTTTCCATCCCGAACCAGTTTGGGCCAGGACTTAATTTGGCGCCTTTTCCATCCCGGTTATAGATCGGGATGGAAAAGAAATTTCTATTATGGTCTCTTAAACGTTGTGTAAAATTTGTGTGAAGTCGCTTCAAGCCCCGCAGTGGCTCGGATGTAACTTCCTTCGGGAGGTAAAGGGTCAACGAAGAATTTTATCGGCCCGTACAACCCGACAAGCCGTGCCAGCGCATAAGGTTCTGCGTACCCTGCACCAAATGGAGCACGTTCTCTTCAGTGAGGCCTTGACTTCGATGTCCTTCTCAAACTTAACAGCTGTTCGCTCGATCAACGTGGATACGATTCACAGCCGAAATGCCCAAGATCTTCCTGAATCAATGGAGGCATGTACCACCAGAGTGCCTGAACAAAAGCTAGTGGCCGACGCCCCCGCTAGAGTGAATGCCACGTTGATGTCGTGAAATTGTTAATAAAACGAGGCGCTAATTACGATTTAAAGAGCGGCTTTCAGTTAAGATTTCGACTAAAATATCAAGTTTTGAAAATCAAAATGTCACTTTGAGCAAGATGCTTTTTACGCCAAAGATAAAAACAACTACCTTCAAAATTTCGATTTAAAGACATTAGCGGTAAAAGTAGCGGTAAATATTTCTGGTTTTAATTTAATTTTTGTTTATATTTATATTCTTGTTATTCTCTATTTATATTCTTGTTATTCTCTATTTTATTGTATATATTATTTGGTATTTGTTATTAAAAAATCTTTATTTATATGTTTATCTTTGTTTCTCAGACATACTTTAAAGGTTTTATGGCGGGAAATTCAAACAAGAATCTTACAAAATAACTAGACTGGTTTATTAAAAGAACTACAGCTTGTTTTGGGGGGAAAAATGGGTAAAACCCCTCTAAAGAGTCATAGCATGCTGGAAGGTAGGGTTGGTCAGGTAGGAGTTTAGCTTAATCTTTGGGTGGAAGTTTGGTGGATGAGGAGAGGGCGGCCATCTTGGGGTGGCGGCCATCTTGGATGTCTGCATATCTAGGTAGTCCCTACTACTTTCTTCTATCAGTAGTGGTCCCGACCCGGGCACATTCTCAACTATTTCAGTTTTCAATGTACATTGATTTTTTTACCAAAAATATTTGAATGTTATATAAAATTAAGAGGGTATGCAATATTGCATGTCGCACTCAAGAATGGTCCAAGAAACCTTAGAAAATCTATGCAACTTTGGTTTTATTCTATCAGAGGTGGTCCCGACTCGGACACATTCTCAACTATTTTAGTTTTCAATGTACATTGATTTTTTTACCAAAAATATTTGAATGTTATATAAAATTAAGAGGGTATGCAATATTGCATGTCGCACTCAAGAATGGTCCAAGAAACCTTCGAAAATCTAGGCAACTTTGGTTTTCTTCTATCAGTAGTGGTCCCGACTCGGACACATTCTCAACTATTTCAGTTTTCAATGTACATTGAACATTTGAATGTTACATAAAATTAAGAGGGTATGCAATATTGCATGTCGCACTCAAGAATGGTCCAAGAAACCTTCGAAAATCTAGGCAACTTTGGTTTTCTTCTATCAGTAGTGGTCCCGACTCGGACACATTCTCAACTATTTCAGTTTTCAATGTACATTGAACATTTGAATGTCACATAAAATTAAGAGGGTATGCAATATTGCACGTCGCACTCAAGAATGGTCCAAGAAACCTTCGAAAATCTAGGCAACTTTGGTTTTCTTCTATCAGTAGTGGTCCCGACTCGGACACATTCTCAACTATTTCAGTTTTCAATGTACAATGAACATTTGAATGTTATATAAAATTAAGAGGGTATGCAATATTGCTTGTCGCACTCAAGAATGGTCCAAGAAACCTTCGAAAATCTAGGCAACTTTGGTTTTCTTCTATCAGTAGTGGTCCCGACTCGGACACATTCTCAACTATTTTAGTTTTCAATGTACATTGATTTTTTTACCAAAAATATTTGAATGTTATATAAAATTAAGAGGGTATGCAATATTGCATGTCGCACTCAAGAATGGTCCAAGAAACCTTCGAAAATCTATGCAACTTTGGTTTTATTCTATCAGAGGTGGTCCCGACCCGGACACATTCTCAACTATTTCAGTTTTCAATGTACAATGAACATTTGAATGTTATATAATATTAAGAGGGTATGCAATATTGCACGTCGCACTCAAGAATGGTCCAAGAAACCTTCGAAAATCTTGGCAACTTTGGTTTTGTTCTATCAGTAGTGGTCCCGACTCGGACACATTCTCAACTATTTCAGTTTTCAATGTACAATGAACATTTGAATGTTATACAATATTAAGAGGGTATGCAATATTGCATGTCGCACTCAAGAATGGTCCAAGAAACCTTCGAAAATCTAGGCAACTTTGGTTTTCTTCTATCAGTAGTGGTCCCGACTCGGACACATTATCAACTATTTCAGTTTTCAATGTACATTGATTTTTTTACCAAAAATATTTGAATGTTATATAAAATTAAGAGGGTATGCAATATTGCATGTCGCACTCAAGAATGGTCCAAGAAACCTTCGAAAATCTATGCAACTTTGGTTTTATTCTATCAGAGGTGGTCCCGACCCGGACACATTCTCAACTATTTCAGTTTTCAATGTACATTGATTTTTTTACCAAAAATATTTGAATGTTATATAAAATTAAGAGGGTATGCAATATTGCATGTCGCACTCAAGAATGGTCCAAGAAACCTTCGAAAATCTAGGCAACTTTGGTTTTATTCTATCAGAGGTGGTCCCGACCCGGACACATTCTCAACTATTTCAGTTTTCAATGTACAATGAACATTTGAATGTTATATAATATTAAGAGGGTATGCAATATTGCACGTCGCACTCAAGAATGGTCCAAGAAACCTTCGAAAATCTTGGCAACTTTGGTTTTGTTCTATCAGTAGTGGTCCCGACTCGGACACATTCTCAACTATTTCAGTTTTCAATGTACAATGAACATTTGAATGTTATATAATATTAAGAGGGTATGCAATATTGCATGTCGCACTCAAGAATGGTCCAAGAAACCTTCGAAAATCTAGGCAACTTTGGTTTTCTTCTATCAGTAGTGGTCCCGACTCGGACACATTATCAACTATTTCAGTTTTCAATGTACATTGATTTTTTTACCAAAAATATTTGAATGTTATATAAAATTAAGAGGGTATGCAATATTGCATGTCGCACTCAAGAATGGTCCAAGAAACCTTCGAAAATCTATGCAACTTTGGTTTTATTCTATCAGAGGTGGTCCCGACCCGGACACATTCTCAACTATTTCAGTTTTCAATGTACATTGATTTTTTTACCAAAAATATTTGAATGTTATATAAAATTAAGAGGGTATGCAATATTGCATGTCGCACTCAAGAATGGTCCAAGAAACCTTCGAAAATCTAGGCAACTTTGGTTTTATTCTATCAGAGGTGGTCCCGACCCGGACACATTCTCAACTATTTCAGTTTTCAATGTACATTGATTTTTTTACCAAAAATATTTGAATGTTATATAAAATTAAGAGGGTATGCAATATTGCATGTCGCACTCAAGAATGGTCCAAGAAACCTTCGAAAATCTAGGCAACTTTGGTTTTATTCTATCAGAGGTGGTCCCGACCCGGACACATTCTCAACTATTTCAGTTTTCAATGTACATTGATTTTTTTACCAAAAATATTTGAATGTTATATAAAATTAAGAGGGTATGCAATATTGCATGTCGCACTCAAGAATGGTCCAAGAAACCTTCGAAAATCTAGGCAACTTTGGTTTTATTCTATCAGTAGTGGTCCCGACTCGGACACATTCTCAACTATTTCAGTTTTCAATGTACATTGATTTTTTTACCAAAAATATTTGAATGTTATATAAAATTAAGAGGGTATGCAATATTGCATGTCGCACTCAAGAATGGTCCAAGAAACCTTCGAAAATCTATGCAACTTTGGTTTTTTTTCTATCAGAGGTGGTCCCGACCCGGACACATTCTCAACTATTTCAGTTTTCAATGTACAATGAACATTTGAATGTTATATAATATTAAGAGGGTATGCAATATTGCATGTCGCACTCAAGAATGGTCCAAGAAACCTTCGAAAATCTAGGGAACTTTGGTTTTCTTCTATCAGTAGTGGTCCCGACTCGGACACATTCTCAACTATTTCAGTTTTCAATGTACAATGAACATTTGAATGTTATATAATATTAAGAGGGTATTCAATATTGCATGTCGCACTCAAGAATGGTCCAAGAAACCTTCGAAAATCTAGGCAACTTTGGTTTTCTTCTATCAGTAGTGGTCCCGACTCGGACACATTCTCAACTATTTTAGTTTTCAATGTACATTGATTTTTTTACCAAAAATATTTGAATGTTATATAAAATTAAGAGGGTATGCAATATTGCATGTCGCACTCAAGAATGGTCCAAGAAACCTTCGAAAATCTATGCAACTTTGGTTTTATTCTATCAGAGGTGGTCCCGACCCGGACACATTCTCAACTATTTCAGTTTTCAATGTACAATGAACATTTGAATGTTATATAATATTAAGAGGGTATGCAATATTGCACGTCGCACTCAAGAATGGTCCAAGAAACCTTCGAAAATCTAGGCAACTTTGGTTTTGTTCTATCAGTAGTGGTCCCGACTCGGACACATTCTCAACTATTTCAGTTTTCAATGTACAATGAACATTTGAATGTTATATAATATTAAGAGGGTATGCAATATTGCATGTCGCACTCAAGAATGGTCCAAGAAACCTTCGAAAATCTAGGCAACTTTGGTTTTCTTCTATCAGTAGTGGTCCCGACTCGGACACATTATCAACTATTTCAGTTTTCAATGTACATTGATTTTTTTACCAAAAATATTTGAATGTTATATAAAATTAAGAGGGTATGCAATATTGCATGTCGCACTCAAGAATGGTCCAAGAAACCTTCGAAAATCTATGCAACTTTGGTTTTATTCTATCAGAGGTGGTCCCGACTCGGACACATTCTCAACTATTTCAGTTTTCAATGTACATTGATTTTTTTACCAAAAATATTTTAATGTTATATAATATTAAGAGGGTATGCAATATTGCATGTTGCACTCAAGAATGGTCCAAGAAACCTTCGAAAATCTATGCAACTTTGGTTTTCTTCTATCAGTAGTGGTCCCGACCCGGGCACATTCTCAACTATTTCAGTTTTCAATGTACATTGATTTTTTTACCAAAAATATTTGAATGTTATATAAAATTAAGAGGGTATGCAATATTGCATGTCGCACTCAAGAATGGTCCAAGAAACCTTAGAAAATCTATGCAACTTTGGTTTTATTCTATCAGAGGTGGTCCCGACTCGGACACATTCTCAACTATTTCAGTTTTCAATGTACATTGATTTTTTTACCAAAAATATTTGAATGTTATATAAAATTAAGAGGGTATGCAATATTGCATGTCGCACTCAAGAATGGTCCAAGAAACCTTCGAAAATCTATGCAACCTTGGTTTTGTTCTATCAGTAGTGGTCCCGACTCGGACACATTCTCAACTATTTCAGTTTTCAATGTACAATGAACATTTGAATGTTATATAATATTAAGAGGGTATGCAATATTGCATGTCGCACTCAAGAATGGTCCAAGAAACCTTCGAAAATCTAGGGAACTTTGGTTTTGTTCTATCAGTAGTGGTCCCGACTCGGACACATTCTCAACTATTTCAGTTTTCAATGTACATTGAACATTTGAATGTTACATAAAATTAAGAGGGTATGCAATATTGCATGTCGCACTCAAGAATGGTCCAAGAAACCTTCGAAAATCTAGGCAACTTTGGTTTTCTTCTATCAGTAGTGGTCCCGACTCGGACACATTCTCAACTATTTCAGTTTTCAATGTACATTGAACATTTGAATGTTACATAAAATTAAGAGGGTATGCAATATTGCACGTCGCACTCAAGAATGGTCCAAGAAACCTTCGAAAATCTAGGCAACTTTGGTTTTGTTCTATCAGTAGTGGTCCCGACTCGGACACATTCTCAACTATTTTAGTTTTCAATGTACATTGATTTTTTTACCAAAAATATTTGAATGTTATATAAAATTAAGAGGGTATGCAATATTGCATGTCGCACTCAAGAATGGTCCAAGAAACCTTCGAAAATCTAGGCAACTTTGGTTTTCTTCTATCAGTAGTGGTCCCGACTCGGACACATTCTCAACTATTTCAGTTTTCAATGTACATTGAACATTTGAATGTTACATAAAATTAAGAGGGTATGCAATATTGCATGTCGCACTCAAGAATGGTCCAAGAAACCTTCGAAAATCTAGGCAACTTTGGTTTTCTTCTATCAGTAGTGGTCCCGACTCGGACACATTCTCAACTATTTCAGTTTTCAATGTACATTGAACATTTGAATGTTACATAAAATTAAGAGGGTATGCAATATTGCACGTCGCACTCAAGAATGGTCCAAGAAACCTTCGAAAATCTAGGCAACTTTGGTTTTCTTCTATCAGTAGTGGTCCCGACTCGGACACATTCTCAACTATTTCAGTTTTCAATGTACAATGAACATTTGAATGTTATATAAAATTAAGAGGGTATGCAATATTGCTTGTCGCACTCAAGAATGGTCCAAGAAACCTTCGAAAATCTAGGCAACTTTGGTTTTCTTCTATCAGTAGTGGTCCCGACTCGGACACATTCTCAACTATTTTAGTTTTCAATGTACATTGATTTTTTTGCCAAAAATATTTGAATGTTATATAAAATTAAGAGGGTATGCAATATTGCATGTCGCACTCAAGAATGGTCCAAGAAACCTTCGAAAATCTAGGCAACTTTGGTTTTATTCTATCAGAGGTGGTCCCGACCCGGACACATTCTCAACTATTTCAGTTTTCAATGTACATTGATTTTTTTACCAAAAATATTTGAATGTTATATAAAATTAAGAGGGTATGCAATATTGCATGTCGCACTCAAGAATGGTCCAAGAAACCTTCGAAAATCTAGGCAACTTTGGTTTTATTCTATCAGTAGTGGTCCCGACTCGGACACATTCTCAACTATTTCAGTTTTCAATGTACATTGATTTTTTTACCAAAAATATTTGAATGTTATATAAAATTAAGAGGGTATGCAATATTGCATGTCGCACTCAAGAATGGTCCAAGAAACCTTCGAAAATCTATGCAACTTTGGTTTTTTTTCTATCAGAGGTGGTCCCGACCCGGACACATTCTCAACTATTTCAGTTTTCAATGTACAATGAACATTTGAATGTTATATAATATTAAGAGGGTATGCAATATTGCATGTCGCACTCAAGAATGGTCCAAGAAACCTTCGAAAATCTAGGGAACTTTGGTTTTCTTCTATCAGTAGTGGTCCCGACTCGGACACATTCTCAACTATTTCAGTTTTCAATGTACAATGAACATTTGAATGTTATATAATATTAAGAGGGTATTCAATATTGCATGTCGCACTCAAGAATGGTCCAAGAAACCTTCGAAAATCTAGGCAACTTTGGTTTTCTTCTATCAGTAGTGGTCCCGACTCGGACACATTCTCAACTATTTTAGTTTTCAATGTACATTGATTTTTTTACCAAAAATATTTGAATGTTATATAAAATTAAGAGGGTATGCAATATTGCATGTCGCACTCAAGAATGGTCCAAGAAACCTTCGAAAATCTATGCAACTTTGGTTTTATTCTATCAGAGGTGGTCCCGACCCGGACACATTCTCAACTATTTCAGTTTTCAATGTACAATGAACATTTGAATGTTATATAATATTAAGAGGGTATGCAATATTGCACGTCGCACTCAAGAATGGTCCAAGAAACCTTCGAAAATCTAGGCAACTTTGGTTTTGTTCTATCAGTAGTGGTCCCGACTCGGACACATTCTCAACTATTTCAGTTTTCAATGTACAATGAACATTTGAATGTTATATAATATTAAGAGGGTATGCAATATTGCATGTCGCACTCAAGAATGGTCCAAGAAACCTTCGAAAATCTAGGCAACTTTGGTTTTCTTCTATCAGTAGTGGTCCCGACTCGGACACATTATCAACTATTTCAGTTTTCAATGTACATTGATTTTTTTACCAAAAATATTTGAATGTTATATAAAATTAAGAGGGTATGCAATATTGCATGTCGCACTCAAGAATGGTCCAAGAAACCTTCGAAAATCTATGCAACTTTGGTTTTATTCTATCAGAGGTGGTCCCGACTCGGACACATTCTCAACTATTTCAGTTTTCAATGTACATTGATTTTTTTACCAAAAATATTTTAATGTTATATAATATTAAGAGGGTATGCAATATTGCATGTTGCACTCAAGAATGGTCCAAGAAACCTTCGAAAATCTATGCAACTTTGGTTTTCTTCTATCAGTAGTGGTCCCGACCCGGGCACATTCTCAACTATTTCAGTTTTCAATGTACATTGATTTTTTTACCAAAAATATTTGAATGTTATATAAAATTAAGAGGGTATGCAATATTGCATGTCGCACTCAAGAATGGTCCAAGAAACCTTAGAAAATCTATGCAACTTTGGTTTTATTCTATCAGAGGTGGTCCCGACTCGGACACATTCTCAACTATTTCAGTTTTCAATGTACATTGATTTTTTTACCAAAAATATTTGAATGTTATATAAAATTAAGAGGGTATGCAATATTGCATGTCGCACTCAAGAATGGTCCAAGAAACCTTCGAAAATCTATGCAACCTTGGTTTTGTTCTATCAGTAGTGGTCCCGACTCGGACACATTCTCAACTATTTCAGTTTTCAATGTACAATGAACATTTGAATGTTATATAATATTAAGAGGGTATGCAATATTGCATGTCGCACTCAAGAATGGTCCAAGAAACCTTCGAAAATCTAGGGAACTTTGGTTTTGTTCTATCAGTAGTGGTCCCGACTCGGACACATTCTCAACTATTTCAGTTTTCAATGTACATTGAACATTTGAATGTTACATAAAATTAAGAGGGTATGCAATATTGCATGTCGCACTCAAGAATGGTCCAAGAAACCTTCGAAAATCTAGGCAACTTTGGTTTTCTTCTATCAGTAGTGGTCCCGACTCGGACACATTCTCAACTATTTCAGTTTTCAATGTACATTGAACATTTGAATGTTACATAAAATTAAGAGGGTATGCAATATTGCACGTCGCACTCAAGAATGGTCCAAGAAACCTTCGAAAATCTAGGCAACTTTGGTTTTGTTCTATCAGTAGTGGTCCCGACTCGGACACATTCTCAACTATTTCAGTTTTCAATGTACAATGAACATTTGAATGTTATATAATATTAAGAGGGTATGCAATATTGCATGTCGCACTCAAGAATGGTCCAAGAAACCTTCGAAAATCTATGCAACTTTGGTTTTATTCTATCAGAGGTGGTCCCGACTCGGACACATTCTCAACTATTTCAGTTTTCAATGTACATTGATTTTTTTACCAAAAATATTTTAATGTTATATAATATTAAGAGGGTATGCAATATTGCATGTTGCACTCAAGAATGGTCCAAGAAAACTTCGAAAATCTATGCAACTTTGGTTTTCTTCTATCAGTAGTGGTCCCGACCCGGACACATTCTCAACTATTTCAGTTTTCAATGTACATTGATTTTTTTACCAAAAATATTTGAATGTTATATAAAATTAAGAGGGTATGCAATATTGCATGTCGCACTCAAGAATGGTCCAAGAAACCTTAGAAAATCTATGCAACTTTGGTTTTATTCTATCAGAGGTGGTCCCGACTCGGACACATTCTCAACTATTTCAGTTTTCAATGTACATTGATTTTTTTACCAAAAATATTTGAATGTTATATAAAATTAAGAGGGTATGCAATATTGCATGTCGCACTCAAGAATGGTCCAAGAAACCTTCGAAAATCTATGCAACCTTGGTTTTGTTCTATCAGTAGTGGTCCCGACTCGGACACATTCTCAACTATTTCAGTTTTCAATGTACAATGAACATTTGAATGTTATATAATATTAAGAGGGTATGCAATATTGCATGTCGCACTCAAGAATGGTCCAAGAAACCTTCGAAAATCTAGGGAACTTTGGTTTTGTTCTATCAGTAGTGGTCCCGACTCGGACACATTCTCAACTATTTCAGTTTTCAATGTACATTGAACATTTGAATGTTACATAAAATTAAGAGGGTATGCAATATTGCATGTCGCACTCAAGAATGGTCCAAGAAACCTTCGAAAATCTAGGCAACTTTGGTTTTCTTCTATCAGTAGTGGTCCCGACTCGGACACATTCTCAACTATTTCAGTTTTCAATGTACATTGAACATTTGAATGTTACATAAAATTAAGAGGGTATGCAATATTGCATGTCGCACTCAAGAATGGTCCAAGAAACCTTCGAAAATCTAGGCAACTTTGGTTTTCTTCTATCAGTAGTGGTCCCGACTCGGACACATTCTCAACTATTTCAGTTTTCAATGTACATTGAACATTTGAATGTTACATAAAATTAAGAGGGTATGCAATATTGCACGTCGCACTCAAGAATGGTCCAAGAAACCTTCGAAAATCTAGGCAACTTTGGTTTTCTTCTATCAGTAGTGGTCCCGACTCGGACACATTCTCAACTATTTCAGTTTTCAATGTACAATGAACATTTGAATGTTATATAAAATTAAGAGGGTATGCAATATTGCTTGTCGCACTCAAGAATGGTCCAAGAAACCTTCGAAAATCTAGGCAACTTTGGTTTTCTTCTATCAGTAGTGGTCCCGACTCGGACACATTCTCAACTATTTTAGTTTTCAATGTACATTGATTTTTTTGCCAAAAATATTTGAATGTTATATAAAATTAAGAGGGTATGCAATATTGCATGTCGCACTCAAGAATGGTCCAAGAAACCTTCGAAAATCTATGCAACTTTGGTTTTATTCTATCAGAGGTGGTCCCGACCCGGACACATTCTCAACTATTTCAGTTTTCAATGTACAATGAACATTTGAATGTTATATAATATTAAGAGGGTATGCAATATTGCACGTCGCACTCAAGAATGGTCCAAGAAACCTTCGAAAATCTTGGCAACTTTGGTTTTGTTCTATCAGTAGTGGTCCCGACTCGGACACATTCTCAACTATTTCAGTTTTCAATGTACAATGAACATTTGAATGTTATATAATATTAAGAGGGTATGCAATATTGCATGTCGCACTCAAGAATGGTCCAAGAAACCTTCGAAAATCTAGGCAACTTTGGTTTTCTTCTATCAGAGGTGGTCCCGACCCGGACACATTCTCAACTATTTCAGTTTTCAATGTACAATGAACATTTGAATGTTATATAATATTAAGAGGGTATGCAATATTGCATGTCGCACTCAAGAATGGTCCAAGAAACCTTCGAAAATCTAGGCAACTTTGGTTTTCTTCTATCAGTAGTGGTCCCGACTCGGACACATTATCAACTATTTCAGTTTTCAATGTACATTGATTTTTTTACCAAAAATATTTGAATGTTATATAAAATTAAGAGGGTATGCAATATTGCATGTCGCACTCAAGAATGGTCCAAGAAACCTTCGAAAATCTATGCAACTTTGGTTTTATTCTATCAGAGGTGGTCCCGACTCGGACACATTCTCAACTATTTCAGTTTTCAATGTACATTGATTTTTTTACCAAAAATATTTTAATGTTATATAATATTAAGAGGGTATGCAATATTGCATGTTGCACTCAAGAATGGTCCAAGAAACCTTCGAAAATCTATGCAACTTTGGTTTTCTTCTATCAGTAGTGGTCCCGACCCGGACACATTCTCAACTATTTCAGTTTTCAATGTACATTGATTTTTTTACCAAAAATATTTGAATGTTATATAAAATTAAGAGGGTATGCAATATTGCATGTCGCACTCAAGAATGGTCCAAGAAACCTTAGAAAATCTATGCAACTTTGGTTTTATTCTATCAGAGGTGGTCCCGACTCGGACACATTCTCAACTATTTCAGTTTTCAATGTACAATGAACATTTGAATGTTATATAATATTAAGAGGGTATGCAATATTGCATGTCGCACTCAAGAATGGTCCAAGAAACCTTCGAAAATCTAGGGAACTTTGGTTTTGTTCTATCAGTAGTGGTCCCGACTCGGACACATTCTCAACTATTTCAGTTTTCAATGTACATTGAACATTTGAATGTTACATAAAATTAAGAGGGTATGCAATATTGCATGTCGCACTCAAGAATGGTCCAAGAAACCTTCGAAAATCTAGGCAACTTTGGTTTTCTTCTATCAGTAGTGGTCCCGACTCGGACACATTCTCAACTATTTCAGTTTTCAATGTACATTGAACATTTGAATGTTACATAAAATTAAGAGGGTATGCAATATTGCATGTCGCACTCAAGAATGGTCCAAGAAACCTTCGAAAATCTAGGCAACTTTGGTTTTGTTCTATCAGTAGTGGTCCCGACTCGGACACATTCTCAACTATTTCAGTTTTCAATGTACAATGAACATTTGAATGTTATATAATATTAAGAGGGTATGCAATATTGCATGTCGCACTCAAGAATGGTCCAAGAAACCTTCGAAAATCTAGGCAACTTTGGTTTTCTTCTATCAGTAGTGGTCCCGACTCGGACACATTATCAACTATTTCAGTTTTCAATGTACATTGATTTTTTTACCAAAAATATTTGAATGTTATATAAAATTAAGAGGGTATGCAATATTGCATGTCGCACTCAAGAATGGTCCAAGAAACCTTCGAAAATCTAGGCAACTTTGGTTTTATTCTATCAGAGGTGGTCCCGACCCGGACACATTCTCAACTATTTCAGTTTTCAATGTACATTGATTTTTTTACCAAAAATATTTGAATGTTATATAAAATTAAGAGGGTATGCAATATTGCATGTCGCACTCAAGAATGGTCCAAGAAACCTTCGAAAATCTATGCAACTTTGGTTTTATTCTATCAGAGGTGGTCCCGACCCGGACACATTCTCAACTATTTCAGTTTTCAATGTACAATGAACATTTGAATGTTATATAATATTAAGAGGGTATGCAATATTGCACGTCGCACTCAAGAATGGTCCAAGAAACCTTCGAAAATCTAGGCAACTTTGGTTTTGTTCTATCAGTAGTGGTCCCGACTCGGACACATTCTCAACTATTTCAGTTTTCAATGTACAATGAACATTTGAATGTTATATAATATTAAGAGGGTATGCAATATTGCATGTCGCACTCAAGAATGGTCCAAGAAACCTTCGAAAATCTAGGCAACTTTGGTTTTCTTCTATCAGTAGTGGTCCCGACTCGGACACATTCTCAACTATTTCAGTTTTCAATGTACAATGAACATTTGAATGTTATATAATATTAAGAGGGTATGCAATATTGCATGTCGCACTCAAGAATGGTCCAAGAAACCTTCGAAAATCTAGGCAACTTTGGTTTTCTTCTATCAGTAGTGGTCCTGACTCGGACACATTCTCAACTATTTTAGTTTTCAATGTACATTGATTTTTTTACCAAAAATATTTGAATGTTATATAAAATTAAGAGGGTATGCAATATTGCATGTCGCACTCAAGAATGGTCCAAGAAACCTTCGAAAATCTATGCAACTTTGGTTTTATTCTATCAGAGGTGGTCCCGACTCGGACACATTCTCAACTATTTCAGTTTTCAATGTACATTGATTTTTTTACCAAAAATATTTGAATGTTATATAAAATTAAGAGGGTATGCAATATTGCATGTTGCACTCAAGAATGGTCCAAGAAACCTTAGAAAATCTATGCAACTTTGGTTTTATTCTATCAGAGGTGGTCCCGACTCGGACACATTCTCAACTATTTCAGTTTTCAATGTACATTGATTTTTTTACCAAAAATATTTGAATGTTATATAAAATTAAGAGGGTATGCAATATTGCATGTCGCACTCAAGAATGGTCCAAGAAACCTTCGAAAATCTATGCAACCTTGGTTTTGTTCTATCAGTAGTGGTCCCGACTCGGACACATTCTCAACTATTTCAGTTTTCAATGTACAATGAACATTTGAATGTTATATAATATTAAGAGGGTATGCAATATTGCATGTCGCACTCAAGAATGGTCCAAGAAACCTTCGAAAATCTAGGGAACTTTGGTTTTGTTCTATCAGTAGTGGTCCCGACTCGGACACATTCTCAACTATTTCAGTTTTCAATGTACATTGAACATTTGAATGTTAAATAAAATTAAGAGGGTATGCAATATTGCATGTCGCACTCAAGAATGGTCCAAGAAACCTTCGAAAATCTAGGCAACTTTGGTTTTCTTCTATCAGTAGTGGTCCCGACTCGGACACATTCTCAACTATTTCAGTTTTCAATGTACATTGAACATTTGAATGTTACATAAAATTAAGAGGGTATGCAATATTGCACGTCGCACTCAAGAATGGTCCAAGAAACCTTCGAAAATCTAGGCAACTTTGGTTTTGTTCTATCAGTAGTGGTCCCGACTCGGACACATTCTCAACTATTTCAGTTTTCAATGTACATTGAACTTTTGCAAAATATTTAAATGTTACATAAAATTAAGAGGGTATGCAATATTGCATGTCGCACTCAAGAATGGTCCAAGAAACCTTCGAAAATCTTTGCAACCTTGGTTTTGTTCTATCAGTAGTGGTCCCGACTCGGACACATTCTCAACTATTTCAGTTTTCAATGTACAATGAACATTTGAATGTTATATAATATTAAGAGGGTATGCAATATTGCATGTCGCACTCAAGAATGGTCCAAGAAGCGTTCGAAAATCTATGCAACTTTGGTTTTATTCTATCAGAGGTGGTCCCGACTCGGACACATTCTCAACTATTTCAGTTTTCAATGTACATTGAACTTTTGCAAAATATTTAAATGTTACATAAAATTAAGAGGGTATGCAATATTGCATGTCGCACTCAAGAATGGTCCAAGAAACCTTCGAAAATCTTTGCAACCTTGGTTTTGTTCTATCAGTAGTGGTCCCGACTCGGAAACATTCTCAACTATTTCAGTTTTCAATGTACAATGAACATTTGAATGTTATATAATATTAAGAGGGTATGCAATATTGCATGTCGCACTCAAGAATGGTCCAAGAAACCTTCGAAAATCTAGGCAACTTTGGTTTTATTCTATCAGAGGTGGTCCCGACTCGGACACATTCTCAACTATTTCAGTTTTCAATGTACATTGATTTTTTTACCAAAAATATTTTAATGTTATATAATATTAAGAGGGTATGCAATATTGCATGTTGCACTCAAGAATGGTCCAAGAAACCTTCGAAAATCTATGCAACTTTGGTTTTCTTCTATCAGTAGTGGTCCCGACCCGGACACATTCTCAACTATTTCAGTTTTCAATGTACATTGATTTTTTTACCAAAAATATTTGAATGTTATATAAAATTAAGAGGGTATGCAATATTGCATGTCGCACTCAAGAATGGTCCAAGAAACCTTAGAAAATCTATGCAACTTTGGTTTTATTCTATCAGAGGTGGTCCCGACTCGGACACATTCTCAACTATTTCAGTTTTCAATGTACAATGAACATTTGAATGTTATATAATATTAAGAGGGTATGCAATATTGCATGTCGCACTCAAGAATGGTCCAAGAAACCTTCGAAAATCTAGGGAACTTTGGTTTTGTTCTATCAGTAGTGGTCCCGACTCGGACACATTCTCAACTATTTCAGTTTTCAATGTACATTGAACATTTGAATGTTACATAAAATTAAGAGGGTATGCAATATTGCATGTCGCACTCAAGAATGGTCCAAGAAACCTTCGAAAATCTAGGCAACTTTGGTTTTCTTCTATCAGTAGTGGTCCCGACTCGGACACATTCTCAACTATTTCAGTTTTCAATGTACATTGAACATTTGAATGTTACATAAAATTAAGAGGGTATGCAATATTGCATGTCGCACTCAAGAATGGTCCAAGAAACCTTCGAAAATCTAGGCAACTTTGGTTTTGTTCTATCAGTAGTGGTCCCGACTCGGACACATTCTCAACTATTTCAGTTTTCAATGTACATTGAACTTTTGCAAAATATTTAAATGTTACATAAAATTAAGAGGGTATGCAATATTGCATGTCGCACTCAAGAATGGTCCAAGAAACCTTCGAAAATCTTTGCAACCTTGGTTTTGTTCTATCAGTAGTGGTCCCGACTCGGACACATTCTCAACTATTTCAGTTTTCAATGTACAATGAACATTTGAATGTTATATAATATTAAGAGGGTATGCAATATTGCATGTCGCACTCAAGAATGGTCCAAGAAGCGTTCGAAAATCTATGCAACTTTGGTTTTATTCTATCAGAGGTGGTCCCGACTCGGACACATTCTCAACTATTTCAGTTTTCAATGTACATTGAACTTTTGCAAAATATTTAAATGTTACATAAAATTAAGAGGGTATGCAATATTGCATGTCGCACTCAAGAATGGTCCAAGAAACCTTCGAAAATCTTTGCAACCTTGGTTTTGTTCTATCAGTAGTGGTCCCGACTCGGACACATTCTCAACTATTTCAGTTTTCAATGTACAATGAACATTTGAATGTTATATAATATTAAGAGGGTATGCAATATTGCATGTCGCACTCAAGAATGGTCCAAGAAACCTTCGAAAATCTAGGCAACTTTGGTTTTATTCTATCAGAGGTGGTCCCGACTCGGACACATTCTCAACTATTTCAGTTTTCAATGTACATTGATTTTTTTACCAAAAATATTTTAATGTTATATAATATTAAGAGGGTATGCAATATTGCATGTTGCACTCAAGAATGGTCCAAGAAACCTTCGAAAATCTATGCAACTTTGGTTTTCTTCTATCAGTAGTGGTCCCGACCCGGACACATTCTCAACTATTTCAGTTTTCAATGTACATTGATTTTTTTACCAAAAATATTTGAATGTTATATAAAATTAAGAGGGTATGCAATATTGCATGTCGCACTCAAGAATGGTCCAAGAAACCTTAGAAAATCTATGCAACTTTGGTTTTATTCTATCAGAGGTGGTCCCGACTCGGACACATTCTCAACTATTTCAGTTTTCAATGTACAATGAACATTTGAATGTTATATAATATTAAGAGGGTATGCAATATTGCATGTCGCACTCAAGAATGGTCCAAGAAACCTTCGAAAATCTAGGGAACTTTGGTTTTGTTCTATCAGTAGTGGTCCCGACTCGGACACATTCTCAACTATTTCAGTTTTCAATGTACATTGAACATTTGAATGTTACATAAAATTAAGAGGGTATGCAATATTGCATGTCGCACTCAAGAATGGTCCAAGAAACCTTCGAAAATCTAGGCAACTTTGGTTTTCTTCTATCAGTAGTGGTCCCGACTCGGACACATTCTCAACTATTTCAGTTTTCAATGTACATTGAACATTTGAATGTTACATAAAATTAAGAGGGTATGCAATATTGCATGTCGCACTCAAGAATGGTCCAAGAAACCTTCGAAAATCTAGGCAACTTTGGTTTTGTTCTATCAGTAGTGGTCCCGACTCGGACACATTCTCAACTATTTCAGTTTTCAATGTACAATGAACATTTGAATGTTATATAATATTAAGAGGGTATGCAATATTGCATGTCGCACTCAAGAATGGTCCAAGAAACCTTCGAAAATCTAGGCAACTTTGGTTTTCTTCTATCAGTAGTGGTCCCGACTCGGACACATTATCAACTATTTCAGTTTTCAATGTACATTGATTTTTTTACCAAAAATATTTGAATGTTATATAAAATTAAGAGGGTATGCAATATTGCATGTCGCACTCAAGAATGGTCCAAGAAGCGTTCGAAAATCTATGCAACTTTGGTTTTATTCTATCAGAGGTGGTCCCGACTCGGACACATTCTCAACTATTTCAGTTTTCAATGTACATTGAACTTTTGCAAAATATTTAAATGTTACATAAAATTAAGAGGGTATGCAATATTGCATGTCGCACTCAAGAATGGTCCAAGAAACCTTCGAAAATCTTTGCAACCTTGGTTTTGTTCTATCAGTAGTGGTCCCGACTCGGACACATTCTCAACTATTTCAGTTTTCAATGTACAATGAACATTTGAATGTTATATAATATTAAGAGGGTATGCAATATTGCATGTCGCACTCAAGAATGGTCCAAGAAACCTTCGAAAATCTAGGCAACTTTGGTTTTATTCTATCAGAGGTGGTCCCGACTCGGACACATTCTCAACTATTTCAGTTTTCAATGTACATTGATTTTTTTACCAAAAATATTTTAATGTTATATAATATTAAGAGGGTATGCAATATTGCATGTTGCACTCAAGAATGGTCCAAGAAACCTTCGAAAATCTATGCAACTTTGGTTTTCTTCTATCAGTAGTGGTCCCGACCCGGACACATTCTCAACTATTTCAGTTTTCAATGTACATTGATTTTTTTACCAAAAATATTTGAATGTTATATAAAATTAAGAGGGTATGCAATATTGCATGTCGCACTCAAGAATGGTCCAAGAAACCTTAGAAAATCTATGCAACTTTGGTTTTATTCTATCAGAGGTGGTCCCGACTCGGACACATTCTCAACTATTTCAGTTTTCAATGTACAATGAACATTTGAATGTTATATAATATTAAGAGGGTATGCAATATTGCATGTCGCACTCAAGAATGGTCCAAGAAACCTTCGAAAATCTAGGGAACTTTGGTTTTGTTCTATCAGTAGTGGTCCCGACTCGGACACATTCTCAACTATTTCAGTTTTCAATGTACATTGAACATTTGAATGTTACATAAAATTAAGAGGGTATGCAATATTGCATGTCGCACTCAAGAATGGTCCAAGAAACCTTCGAAAATCTAGGCAACTTTGGTTTTCTTCTATCAGTAGTGGTCCCGACTCGGACACATTCTCAACTATTTCAGTTTTCAATGTACATTGAACATTTGAATGTTACATAAAATTAAGAGGGTATGCAATATTGCATGTCGCACTCAAGAATGGTCCAAGAAACCTTCGAAAATCTAGGCAACTTTGGTTTTGTTCTATCAGTAGTGGTCCCGACTCGGACACATTCTCAACTATTTCAGTTTTCAATGTACAATGAACATTTGAATGTTATATAATATTAAGAGGGTATGCAATATTGCATGTCGCACTCAAGAATGGTCCAAGAAACCTTCGAAAATCTAGGCAACTTTGGTTTTCTTCTATCAGTAGTGGTCCCGACTCGGACACATTATCAACTATTTCAGTTTTCAATGTACATTGATTTTTTTACCAAAAATATTTGAATGTTATATAAAATTAAGAGGGTATGCAATATTGCATGTCGCACTCAAGAATGGTCCAAGAAACCTTCGAAAATCTAGGCAACTTTGGTTTTATTCTATCAGAGGTGGTCCCGACCCGGACACATTCTCAACTATTTCAGTTTTCAATGTACATTGATTTTTTTACCAAAAATATTTGAATGTTATATAAAATTAAGAGGGTATGCAATATTGCATGTCGCACTCAAGAATGGTCCAAGAAACCTTCGAAAATCTATGCAACTTTGGTTTTATTCTATCAGAGGTGGTCCCGACCCGGACACATTCTCAACTATTTCAGTTTTCAATGTACAATGAACATTTGAATGTTATATAATATTAAGAGGGTATGCAATATTGCACGTCGCACTCAAGAATGGTCCAAGAAACCTTCGAAAATCTAGGCAACTTTGGTTTTGTTCTATCAGTAGTGGTCCCGACTCGGACACATTCTCAACTATTTCAGTTTTCAATGTACAATGAACATTTGAATGTTATATAATATTAAGAGGGTATGCAATATTGCATGTCGCACTCAAGAATGGTCCAAGAAACCTTCGAAAATCTAGGCAACTTTGGTTTTCTTCTATCAGTAGTGGTCCCGACTCGGACACATTCTCAACTATTTCAGTTTTCAATGTACAATGAACATTTGAATGTTATATAATATTAAGAGGGTATGCAATATTGCATGTCGCACTCAAGAATGGTCCAAGAAACCTTCGAAAATCTAGGCAACTTTGGTTTTCTTCTATCAGTAGTGGTCCTGACTCGGACACATTCTCAACTATTTTAGTTTTCAATGTACATTGATTTTTTTACCAAAAATATTTGAATGTTATATAAAATTAAGAGGGTATGCAATATTGCATGTCGCACTCAAGAATGGTCCAAGAAACCTTCGAAAATCTATGCAACTTTGGTTTTATTCTATCAGAGGTGGTCCCGACTCGGACACATTCTCAACTATTTCAGTTTTCAATGTACATTGATTTTTTTACCAAAAATATTTGAATGTTATATAAAATTAAGAGGGTATGCAATATTGCATGTTGCACTCAAGAATGGTCCAAGAAACCTTAGAAAATCTATGCAACTTTGGTTTTATTCTATCAGAGGTGGTCCCGACTCGGACACATTCTCAACTATTTCAGTTTTCAATGTACATTGATTTTTTTACCAAAAATATTTGAATGTTATATAAAATTAAGAGGGTATGCAATATTGCATGTCGCACTCAAGAATGGTCCAAGAAACCTTCGAAAATCTATGCAACCTTGGTTTTGTTCTATCAGTAGTGGTCCCGACTCGGACACATTCTCAACTATTTCAGTTTTCAATGTACAATGAACATTTGAATGTTATATAATATTAAGAGGGTATGCAATATTGCATGTCGCACTCAAGAATGGTCCAAGAAACCTTCGAAAATCTAGGGAACTTTGGTTTTGTTCTATCAGTAGTGGTCCCGACTCGGACACATTCTCAACTATTTCAGTTTTCAATGTACATTGAACATTTGAATGTTAAATAAAATTAAGAGGGTATGCAATATTGCATGTCGCACTCAAGAATGGTCCAAGAAACCTTCGAAAATCTAGGCAACTTTGGTTTTCTTCTATCAGTAGTGGTCCCGACTCGGACACATTCTCAACTATTTCAGTTTTCAATGTACATTGAACATTTGAATGTTACATAAAATTAAGAGGGTATGCAATATTGCACGTCGCACTCAAGAATGGTCCAAGAAACCTTCGAAAATCTAGGCAACTTTGGTTTTGTTCTATCAGTAGTGGTCCCGACTCGGACACATTCTCAACTATTTCAGTTTTCAATGTACATTGAACTTTTGCAAAATATTTAAATGTTACATAAAATTAAGAGGGTATGCAATATTGCATGTCGCACTCAAGAATGGTCCAAGAAACCTTCGAAAATCTTTGCAACCTTGGTTTTGTTCTATCAGTAGTGGTCCCGACTCGGACACATTCTCAACTATTTCAGTTTTCAATGTACAATGAACATTTGAATGTTATATAATATTAAGAGGGTATGCAATATTGCATGTCGCACTCAAGAATGGTCCAAGAAGCGTTCGAAAATCTATGCAACTTTGGTTTTATTCTATCAGAGGTGGTCCCGACTCGGACACATTCTCAACTATTTCAGTTTTCAATGTACATTGAACTTTTGCAAAATATTTAAATGTTACATAAAATTAAGAGGGTATGCAATATTGCATGTCGCACTCAAGAATGGTCCAAGAAACCTTCGAAAATCTTTGCAACCTTGGTTTTGTTCTATCAGTAGTGGTCCCGACTCGGACACATTCTCAACTATTTCAGTTTTCAATGTACAATGAACATTTGAATGTTATATAATATTAAGAGGGTATGCAATATTGCATGTCGCACTCAAGAATGGTCCAAGAAACCTTCGAAAATCTAGGCAACTTTGGTTTTGTTCTATCAGTAGTGGTCCCGACTCGGACACATTCTCAACTATTTCAGTTTTCAATGTACATTGAACATTTGAATGTTATATAAAATTAAGAGGGTATGCATTATTGCATGTCGCACTCAAGAATGGTCCAAGAAACCTTCGAAAATCTAGGCAACTTTGGTTTTCTTCTATCAGTAGTGGTCCCGACTCGGACACATTATCAACTATTTCAGTTTTCAATGTACATTGATTTTTTTACCAAAAATGTATGATTGTTATATAAAATTAAGAGGGTATGCAATATTGCATGTCGCACTCAAGAATGGTCCAAGAAACCTTCGAAAATCTATGCAACTTTGGTTTTATTCTATCAGAGGTGGTCCCAACCCGGACACATTCTCAACTATTTCAGTTTTCAATGTACAATGAACATTTGAATGTTATATAAAATTAAGAGGGTATGCAATATTGCACGTCGCACTCAAGAATGGTCCAAGAAGCGTTCGAAAATCTATGCAACTTTGGTTTTATTCTATCAGAGGTGGTCCCGACTCGGACACATTCTCAACTATTTCAGTTTTCAATGTACAATGAACTTTTGCAAAATATTTAAATGTTACATAAAATTAAGAGGGTATGCAATATTGCATGTCGCACTCAAGAATGGTCCAAGAAACCTTCGAAAATCTTTGCAACCTTGGTTTTGTTCTATCAGTAGTGGTCCCGACTCGGACACATTCTCAACTATTTCAGTTTTCAATGTACAATGAACATTTGAATGTTATATAATATTAAGAGGGTATGCAATATTGCATGTCGCACTCAAGAATGGTCCAAGAAACCTTCGAAAATCTAGGCAACTTTGGTTTTGTTCTATCAGTAGTGGTCCCGACTCGGACACATTCTCAACTATTTCAGTTTTCAATGTACATTGAACATTTGAATGTTACATAAAATTAAGAGGGTATGCAATATTGCATGTCGCACTCAAGAATGGTCCAAGAAACCTTCGAAAATCTAGGCAACTTTGGTTTTCTTCTATCAGTAGTGGTCCCGACTCGGACACATTATCAACTATTTCAGTTTTCAATGTACATTGATTTTTTTACCAAAAATGTATGATTGTTATATAAAATTAAGAGGGTATGCAATATTGCATGTCGCACTCAAGAATGGTCCAAGAAACCTTCGAAAATCTATGCAACTTTGGTTTTATTCTATCAGAGGTGGTCCCGACTCGGACACATTCTCAACTATTTCAGTTTTCAATGTACAATGAACATTTGAATGTTATATAATATTAAGAGGGTATGCAATATTGCATGTCGCACTCAAGAATGGTCCAAGAAACCTTCGAAAATCTAGGCAACTTTGGTTTTCTTCTATCAGTAGTGGTCCCGACTCGGACACATTATCAACTATTTCAGTTTTCAATGTACATTGATTTTTTTACCAAAAATATTTGAATGTTATATAAAATTAAGAGGGTATGCAATATTGCATGTCGCACTCAAGAATGGTCCAAGAAACCTTCGAAAATCTAGGCAACTTTGGTTTTATTCTATCAGAGGTGGTCCCGACCCGGACACATTCTCAACTATTTCAGTTTTCAATGTACATTGATTTTTTTACCAAAAATATTTGAATGTTATATAAAATTAAGAGGGTATGCAATATTGCATGTCGCACTCAAGAATGGTCCAAGAAACCTTCGAAAATCTATGCAACTTTGGTTTTATTCTATCAGAGGTGGTCCCGACCCGGACACATTCTCAACTATTTCAGTTTTCAATGTACAATGAACATTTGAATGTTATATAATATTAAGAGGGTATGCAATCAGGGTTGGCAAGTTTTAAACAAATTGTTTTAAACTTTGGTTTAAAACTTGTTTTAAACAGCCATGAAAAAAAACTTTAATTTGTTTAAAACGTTTTAAACAAAAAGTTTAAAACATGTTTTTTTTTTATGGAGAAAAATTTCGAATATTTTTAACTCTTTTTTATTTGAAAATGAGCGAAAAGATTAAATAATAGAAATAATAAGCTCCAGTCAAAACCTTCCAATTATTCGACTGTTTCAAATGTGTGTTTAATGGTTTGGAGACCCTACCAGTTGTTTTATCCATTACCAATCTGTATTGAAGACTGATATTCAGAACTATGATTAAGGATAACTTATTTTGTCATCTACTTAAAGCAAAGCAATAACATTTTTCCTATGGGGTTTCTCTACACTGTTGGTACATTTTACTGTTCTAAAAAGATTACGCGTAGTCTATAAAGCCAGGCCTTTGACAGTGCTCAAATTAATACGCCTAATCCTAAAACGGAAAACATGAGCACCTACAAATAAGTAAGGTGTGGTGAAGTTTCAAATGTATGATGAGTTCTGACCAAGAAACTCGGAAGTACGGAAGCGGAAATGACTGAATAGTGGGCACAAAAAAAATGAGGCATTTAGACATTAGGGGTTAAATGTACAAATTTACGCATCACACTCATTTTGTATCCGCTATTAAAAAAATTATATTTTCCTTATGAAAAGATCGTTTGCTCTTTTTTAAACAGTCAGTAGAATTTTTCAAATATTCAATATTGTACCCTCAACACGCACTCCCTTTCAAATAATTAATTTCATGATAAAATGTTTTCCGAAAATCTAACTTTAAATCGTGTTATGAACAATAAAAACACAAATATTTTTAACTAAGTTTTTGCCAACCCTGACAAGGACCCTTTCTTACACCTTCAAATTCTAAATTTTAGGAGCTCTTGATTTTCCTGTTTGACTTTGCAGTACATGTTCGTTGTACGTTGGTCTAGGGGTATGATACTCGCGCTGGTTGCGAGTGGTACCAGGTTAAATCCCGGAAGGTCGCGTCTTAGAGCTTCATATTATAAATTTAGGAGTATTTTTATTTTCGTGTTTTACTTCTCAATACGTTTCGTGGTCCGTTGGTCTAGGTGTATAATACTTGCTTTGGGTTCAAGAGGTCCCTGGTTCTAATTCCACACGGACAATTTCTTACACCTTGAAATTCTAAATTTATTCAATATTGAACGCTCAAAATAATTAATATCATAAAATAATTTCGCAAAATCTAATTTGTTCTTGAAAATGCGTAAATTTGTAGTTTTTTCAATCAATTTGGAGGGAATAAATCTACTAACTGTTAAATCAGTTGATTTAAATATTGATTAAGGATTAAATTAATATAAATAAAGAAAAATTGCAATATCGGGACTTCAGTCAATTGGTAAACGTCACTCTTATCGTTTGTTTTTTCTGTCTTGGTCCAAACCAAGACCCTTTTTAATCAAGTAGGTTGTGAAAATTAGCGCCTTGCGCTAGCGGGAGTTGTGGATTAAATGGAGAGCCGCGATGTATAATATATAGGCTATTAGATCTGGAAGAGTGATTTAAACATGTTTAAAACTAGTTTTTTTTTGTGTTTTTTTACTGTTTTTTTCTACTTGTTTAAAAAACAGTTTAAAACAAAAAATCGTGTTTTAAACAATAAAAAACACCACTTTTGTTTTTTTTAAAAAAAACTTAATTTTTGCCAACCCTGCTCTTTACAACCACAACATTGGCAATAAAACACGTCCATGGATCTCCCGCTCCTCGAAACGCGCAGTGCGAAAAAAAGAAAAACTCTGGAAAAAATTGCGTAAAGCCGCTAGCTCTGATAACCATACTCGTTACATCCATCTAAAATCAGTATACAATGCCCAGGTGCACCTAGTGAAATCTCCCATATCTGCCGCTACTGATAAAAGTCATAAGAGAAAACTAAAAACTGTTAAAAATAATCCCCGTGCCTTTTACAGATTTGTAAAACACCAGATTCGAAGCCAACCCCTCGTCTAAATATTCGCCTCTCTACAGGGGAAAAAACTGATTCTGACTCCGACATGTCAAATTGTTTAAATGAAACTATAGTCCAAAACTTTAGTTCTCTACCGCTTGACCTAACTAACTTGCCAGATAGCCTTACAATCAGAATGCCAGACTTCCTCCCTGACTTAGCAGATATTACTATCACTCTAAAAAATTTAGACATCAAGAGTGCTTCAGGCCCTGACGATATCCCAAACCGCCTTTTAAAGAATTGTGCTTTTTCCTTATCAAGGCCCCTTCTTACACTTTTCACGACTTCCCTTGCAGAAGGTGCCCTTCCATCGGACTGGTGTGTGGCACATATAACTCCAATTTATAAGGGTAAGGGTAGTAAGAGTGATGCCGGTAATTACCGTTCCATTAGCTTGACCTCGACAATTTGCAAAGTAATGGAAAAGTGTCTTCGCATTCCATTGCTTAAATTTGTCCTACCCCATCTAAACGCCTTCCAGCATGGTTTTCTACACAATCGATCTGTAGAAACTAACCTTTTATCGGCCTTTAATATTTGGTTATCAGCTTTTGATGAAGGTCACCGGGTGGATGTCATCTATTTAGACATAGCGAAAGCTTTTGACTCAGTGCCTCATCAGCGGCTTTTGGCTAAACTGCAACTATTAGGTATTAATAATAACATCTTTCGGTGGATCAAATCGTATCTCCTATATAGAACCCAGGCAGTACGTGTTGGCAAGTCCTTAAGCAATTTCCTCCCTGTCTTAAGTGGTGTTCCGCAAGGCAGTGTCCTTGGACCTTTGCTTTTCTTACTGTACATTAATGATCTCCCCAATGTCCTATCATCACCGCTAGGTCTCTTTGCCGATGATTTAAAAATATTTCGTGTGATCCATTCCTATAAGGATGTCCTTAGCTTACAATCTGACCTAAACCAACTAGAATCTTGGGCTGCCAACAATGGGCTTAATTTTATTAGTCAAAAGTCAATGGTTCTCTCGCTTCAAAGATCAAAAGTTGATGAAGCCCTGCCACCCCTTACTTTCTCGGTAATAACAACATTCGACGGGTAAACGAGTGTCGGGATTTAGGAATTCAGGTCTAACACGACTTGAAATTCCACTCTCATATCAAACGTACCTGCGGTCGTGCCAATTGTATCTTAGCAACAATCAGGGCAAATTTCCCTAATCTATCTCCTAGCCTCCTAACGCGCCTCTTTAATTGCTATGTTCGTCCCCTCCTTGAGTTCGGAACTCAAATCTGGAACCCCTACATGACCTGTGATATTCATATGCTGGAAGGTGTTCAAGCTCGTGCATCCAAAATCCCGTCCACTCTGCGTCACCTACCGCGTAACGTGAGGTTATCCACTCTGGGTTGGGAATCGTTGGCAACCCGCCGTACCTACCTTGAACTACTTAGCCTTTTCCGGCTCTTGCTTAATGAAAATCAGAGTTACTTCACCAATGCACCCCTGCACCTAGTCACTAGAGGTAATTCGCGTAAACTTTTTCTACCCCCCTCTCGTCGTGATCCTATGAAGCACTCTTTCTTCCGACGGGTGATCCCCATCTGGAATTCGCTTCCTGCTGATGTGGTATCCTCGTCTTCAGTGGGCCACTTTAAACTAAGTCTCAAAAAATTTTTAGGTTTGCTTTAACCCATCGTTTTGCATTTCAGGAGTTGTATGGCTATCCCTTCTAATTAATTCCCCATAGTAAATAATTTCTTTTTTAAAATTTCTGTAACTTTCTATTGTCAATTCATTACCAAATTAGTATGTATATATATATATGTAAATTTTTTTGGAGCTGTAAGGCTGTTTTAGCCCTAGCTCGTCACTTAAAAGGAACAAAAAAAAGTCAGTTTTATGATAAAATATTTTTACAAATATCTGACTTTGTCATTTTGTGAAAATATAAGTTCAAATAAAGATCCCATTTTAGTTCCTATTTGGTCCCTAGTTTAAAAAATTCGGTGCCTATATCACCCTATTTCTAGCCTAAAAAATCCCCTATTTCCCTACTTTTTTTTAAGAGTTTGGTGGGAGCCCTGTTTAAAATTTTAAATAAGTAATTTATTCCATTCAACTTGAAAGAAAATAAAAAAAATAAATGCATGTCTAAAATTGGATCTCTCATTTATGGAACACCGCCTTAATTCCATTTAACTAAATTTCTGGAAAATTTCGCAACAAATATAGGAGAATTTTGTAAAGCCTTGGTTAGTTTTTTTCCCCTCTTCTGTTCTGTGTGTGTTCTTGAAGTTGGGTTTACAAATTTTTTTCTCCTCAATTGCTTAGATTAATTGAAGGGCTTTTATTGATCTAAGCCTTTGCGGATACTGAATTTAAACATTTTTTCGAAGAATTTTGTACTACATCTGTTTGGATTGTAAAACTAATGAAAGAAGTATAAAAACGTTACACATTCCTCCGCTGTCAATGCTATATATATATTTTTTTCTGTGGTTGTTAGGGACTTGGCTAGGAAAGAATTCTACCTTGAATCAAAGGTAAATAGAATTAACAGAAAGTTACCAGTGTGTAGAGCGTAGGCGACGTACTTCACAAATACTACCTCTGAGCCAACGAAAAAAATGTTTTCTGTTTTATACTAAGGGTAAAAACTGGCTTATGAATACTAGCACGCTAGTTCGAGAACAAACCAAATTTGCACAACGAAATCTAATCTATGATAATTTCCATGATAATTTCGAAAGCATTTCCAGATCAATGCCTGAAGTTCTATTTTCGCCTTAGCGAAATTAGAACAGATAAGGTAGTATTAACAGGTATAACAATGATTAGTCGACCAAAGAAGCTTGAAAGATTTTGTGTACGTCGTACTGGGTGGGAACTGACCCTCCCCCAGTGCCTAGCTCACTTTCTGAACATGTTTTCTATAAGAATTTGGTGGAACCTTTTGCAATATTCATGTGATAAATTAATATAAATTCCCGGCCAATACAGCTTGGCCATGTGGGCGGAAAAAAATAAAATAAACCCTGTTTGTGGGTACATGGCCCCATCAACTAAAGGGACCCCCTCTAATGATCCAATCGTAGGTAGTAAGGGAGATAGAAGGGGGTAAAGGCTATCAATAACACAAAGCCGTCATTTGACCCGGCAACCATCTACCTCTTTAACCTTATCTCCTTCCCTCTAGACTTCCAAGCTGGCGGCCATTTTGCTTTTTCGAGGTTTTTTTATTTTTATTTTTAACCCTTTCGGAAAAATTATGGTTTCCGGAGATTTTGATTTGATCGTAACTGGAAGGAAGGACGGAAGTAAAATTGATATCCACAATTAATCTTTATAAGTAAAGGCAATTAGTGGCTGATAATCAACGCTAATAACCCCTAGGAAGCGCAAAACGTCATCGATCTTCTTACTTTCCCACTTCCTATTATTCTCTATATGCATTTGCTAAATAAATAAGATCCAAATAGCTACAGGAAAATACATTACAAAACACTTTATAATGTAAATTAAAAATTAAACTTGGCCCTTTTAAAAATAAATGAAAGATAAAAGGCATTCTGTAAACTGAATTTTATTAAAATTTAAAAATCCCCATTCCCTGGAGTAGATATGTGTCGAACCCCATTAAGCTTTCTTAACTTAAACCTATTAAACTGACAATAAGTAATTTAAACATAATGCTTTCAAATGCCTAAAACGAAACATTAAATCCTTTTAAGAAAAAAAAAAGTAATTTTTAATTTCGTTTAAGTTTCATGTTAAATTCATCCTACATCCTGTCAGACCCCACGTGACCGCGTTCGCAGTTTACAAATCAGAGCAAACGTGTTCGCCATTTCCGAACTGCTTTCACAGTCACGGAAATGGCTCCTCTACTTGAGCTCTCACACCACCATCTTCTGGTCTTTGTCCATCCCACACGGACACCAGTCTGTACTTACTGGCTTCTAATCACCACCATCTTTTGATCTTCGTCCATCCCACATGGACACCAGTCTGTACATACTGGCTTCTAATCACCACCATCTTCTGGTCTTTGTCCATCCCACTTGGACACCAGTCTGTACATTCTGGCTTCTAACACCACCATCTACTGGTCTTCCGTCTATTCCACATAGACACCAATCTGTCTCATTGGCTTCTACTCCATTATCATCGTTTGGTTTTAGGATATACGCGGCGATCAGCTAGAAACGTCTAGCCTCCCTAAGGTGGGATCGCCACCAAAGGTTTTCGCAATTGCGCTTTTTCCTTACTATTATAATGGAAACGAATCGTATATATACCCCAAAATTTGAAGAAAGCGGGCAAGAGGGGTACCCTTCACTTTAAACGTCAATATTAGCAAAGTTTGAGATGATATTAGGTATAACTTTATTTTAAACGATTTAACTATTATTAATGTTAATTATTGAAGATTAAAATAATTAAAAATAATTATATTTATTTTAATATTAATGATAATCTTGTTTCTCAACTCAAAATTAATACGGAAAGAGTTAAAAAGCAGTCTATGTTTTTACCTCTCCGAGTGACGTATGTCACGGAGAGGTTCTGTAACGATCGTGTGTGTCTGTCTGTGTGTGTGTCTGTCTGTGTGTCTGTGTGTGTGTCTGTTGTTACACCCACGTGACCGCGTTCGCAGTTTCCAAATCGGAGCAAACGTGTTCGCCATTTCCGAACTGCTTTCACAGTCACGGAAATGGCTACTCTATGGCGAGTTCTCACACCACCATCTTCTGGTCTTTGTCCATCCCACACGGACACCAGTCTGTACTTACAGGCTTCTAATCACCAGCATCTTATGGCCTTCGTCCATCCCACATGGACACCAGTCTGTACACACTGGCTTCTAACACCACCATCTTCTGGTCATTGTCCATCCCACATGGACACCAGTCTGTACACACTGGCTTCTAACACCACCATCTTCTGGTCTTCGTTTTTGTCCATCGCACATGGACACCAGTCTGTACTTACTGGCTTCTAACACCACCATCTTCTGGTCATTGTCCATCCCACATGGACACCAGTCTGTACACACTGGCTTCTAACACCACCATCTTCTGGTCTTTGTTTTTGTCCATCCCACATGGACACCAGTCTGCACACCTGGCTTCTACTCCATCGTCATCGTTTGGTTTAAGACATTCGCGGCGATCAGCTAGGGTTACGAGAAACGTCTAGCCTCCCTAGGGTGGGTTGTCCACGATAGGTTTTCGCAATTGCGGTTGTTCTTGCTTTTAACTGTAGTTCGACACCCTTATATACTACCTATTTGAATAAGGCGAAGCAACCGGCGTATGCTTCATTTCAAACGCCAATATTAGTCAAGTCTCTCAAGAATGTTTATTTGTTCTTTTTTAAAACGATGTAACGTTCAATAAGGCGAATAACTAGCGAAGAAAATATTAAATATTAATTATATTCATTTTAATATTTAAGATAATCTTGTTTCTCAATTCAAAATTAATACGGAAAGAGTTAAAAAGCAATCTATGCTTTTGTCTGTGTGTGTCCGTCCGTTGTTACAGTAGTGCGCTGCGTTAGAAGTTCGTTTTGTTTTGATGTGTAAAGGAATCCTACAGAACCATAATATTCCCTTTATCCTTAATATAAAGTGAATATGTGGAAATACTTTTCGTAATTATGATGCATTTAGTACTTTTGTAGCTTTAAAGCTCTATTTCATTTTGATATTCCAAAAATGTTTTTTAATATTATTATTTAAAATGGATGTTTATATATTACCTAAGCTATACTACATCTGTTTATAGCATAATCCTTTCTAAAGTGAATACAAGTACAATGCTACTATGTTGGTCAAATGAACTTTAATGTGTCAATAGGCCTAGTGAACCAAAAAGTAAACGCTTTGGTTTGGATTTCGTTTCTGTAATGCAGAGACATTAACGGTTCAGAGTGAGCCGAAAGTTAAGTACACTTTAGGCTTAGATATTATAATCATGGTGGAAATCTGGGCCGCGTTCAGCAGAGCCCAGCGCTGTTAACAGTGTCCTACATAACGGGATTTTGTTTTTGAATTTTGACGTCATGGTGCTTAGCGCTGAGCTAGCGCGGTTTTCAAAGAAAATAGTCGGCTTTTTGGATAACGTGACGTAAAACGTGTAGTTCTCAGCTTGGCGAAAAAACCATGGATGAATTAATACAAATAGCTCTTTGGGACTATAGCTATTTAATTGGCGTGAAACCAGTTGATCACGCGAGAATTTTGAGAGATATGCTTGTTTCTAATTTTAATTATAAAAGTTGTTATCTATCTCTATAAATATGTTATCATACAATTTTTGTTAAGCCTTGGTACCTTGCACGCTTTATTGCGCTAGCGTCATTTATAAAATGCCGATGACCGGAGAGAAGCTATGACGACAGAGCTCACCAGTAAACATTTCCAAAATCCGCTGTCTTTTTTGGTGAGCTCTGCTGAACGCAGCCCAGACCAGTGAAAGGTCTGATCGTAATCGGATAATAGCTTCGTGTTTTCATGCTTTTTATGGTACGCATTTACTTTTAGTGTGTGTAGCCACAAATAAGCTTTGGTGTTATGTAACGTTAACAGTCATGTTGACAAACTAAGAAAATCGTTGAGGTGAAACGAGAGGATAGTGTTTATATGGCAACCCTGTTGTGAATATGGCTTTGAACATAGAGGGCATACAGTTGAGGAGTAGAAAATTGGGCCTTTACAAACACGTAAAGGTAGTATCCCTCCAAAGTTTTATCTCTTCATTTCCCGTTTCTCCCCCATCGGATGATTTTAATGTGTACAAGTATATCATTATTGGATGTAAAATGTCGTCTGATTTACAGTATATTTGCTATGCTTTGTATACTGCTTTAATATTTCATACATTTTAACTTAAGAAACATTTCCATATCTGGGTAAATAAGTTTGTAAGTAGTCGTCTTGACTCGGAGAGGTCATATTTTGGTTTTCCCAACTTGTTGTCTGTGTGTGTCCGTCCATTGTTACACTAGTGCGTCGCGTTAGCAGTTAGCCTTGTGTTGATGTGTTAAGAAATCATACAGAACCTTAATATTCCCTTTTCCATAATATAAAGTGAATATGTGGAAGTATTTTTCGTAATTATGTTGCATTTAGTACTTTTGTAGCTTTAAAGCTCTGTTTCATTTTGATATTCCAAAGATTATTTTTAATATTGTTATTTGAAATGGCTGTTTATATATTACTTAAGCTATACTACATCTGTATATACAATAATCCTTGGTTGAGTGATTTCATGAAGAAAACTAAGACCTAGACTCCGGCGGGTATATTAAGTATCATCCGCAATAGGCTTAGTGAAACAAAGAGTAAATAATTGAGGCCTGAGGTGAAGTAAACTTGTGGCTTTGATTTTCGTGTCTGAAATGAAGAGACATCAACGGTTCAGAGTGAGCCGAAAGTTAAATACACTATTAAATAATCAGGTTAAGATTTTATAATAGAAGAAAAGATCATGGTGGCAATTAGAATAGTAAAAGGGCTAATGGTAAACGGGTAGTAGCTACAGACTTTTTTCTCTTTATGGTGCGCATTGATTATTAGTGCGTCTAGCTACAATTTAGCTTTGGTGTTATTTAACATTAACATTCATGTTGGCAAACTGAGAATATTGTTGAGGTGAGACGAGACGATAGTGTTTACACTGCAAACCAGTTGTAAATGTAGCTATCAGAATATACGGTAAACAGCTGAAGCGTAGACTTCATTTCCTGATCTTTTCCCCATTGACTGATTTCCATGTGTCCAAGATTTATCCTTATTGGATGTAAAATATCGTCTGCTTTACTGTATATTCGCTATGCTTGGAATACTGCTTCAATATTTCATAAATTTTACTTCAAAAAAGAGAAATTATTCCATATCTAGGTAAATAAAATGTAGTAGTAGGCCTCTTGACTCGGAGAGGTAATATTGTGGTTTTCCCAACTTGTTTTTAATTAGTTGCGACTATTAACGTAAGTGTGAAACACTATCCTAAATTGCCCTTTTTTACAATTATTCATCAAAATTACTAAACCCTTGTGTTTAAGCCTAAAACACAAAACGATAAGAGTTTTTTCCAGTTGACTGAAGCGCGGATATTTTATTTTTCTATATAATTTTAAAGACAATCTGTATTTTACTACTTTTTAATTCAATCTCCTGATTTTACTGGTAATGGATTTATTTCCTATAAATTAATTGAAATAAAATACTACTTATCTCAGATTTTTCAACAACAATTCCATTTTCGTAAAAATTTTATCATGAAAAATCTGAGATAAGTAATATTTTATTTCAATTAATTTATAGGAAATAAATCCATTACCAGTAAAATCAGGAGATTGAATTAAAGAGTAGTAAAATACAGATTGTCTTTAAAATTATATAGCAAAATAAAATATCCGCGCTTCAGTCAACTGGAAAAAACTCTTATCGTTTTGTTTTTTAGGCTTGGGCAAACCAAGTCCTTTTTTATATAATATCTGTTCCTTCAGTCTTTATTTGTATTAATCTATTATAAAATAATATTTGCCTGAAATGCGAAATTTTTCACTTCTAGGACGAGGTTAAAAATGGTTCTACACTTCTACTAATTCTTATATGATACGGCTCACAATTCGTTTTAGAACCCGAGCTTTATAGTCAACTTCAAAACAAACCTGCCACGATTTTAAACTATCAAAGCCGTATCTTTTACAGTCCACTTTACGATTGCAATTATCCATGACATTGCGTACACTGCCCTTGTACGTTTACAGTGATTGGCACCGTGGACAGTTATTTTAATTAAAATACCTAGGCCACAGGTCCAGTTTTAAAAATATCCTTATTTCCAACACTGATCCATCTATCCTTCCAGCTTTTACAATCACCCATTGCATAGACTCACTCAATAGTCTGCCTAAGCATGGACTTATAATAGAAGCTTACGCTTCCTGGATATTTCACTCACCTTAAAACGCGCACAACATTTATTCCTCGTCTGAAATAGTACCAGCCTGGCACGCGCGTTTGTGACGTAGAATTTGAGGCAAATTCAGAGTTCTAATTTTGAATAGCGCGCGCGCACGCACGCCTAAAGAAAAACGTTTGCCTCAATTTCTACGTCATCAGCCCCCCAGTCCCCACCCGCGCGAATTTTTGTAACATAAATGTGTTTAAAATCAAAATGCCTTACTGAAGGCTACAGGGAAATATACATGAAGCGTAAGCTTCTATTATAAATCCATGGCCTAAGTAAGGCAACTTAAGCCTTGGTCGAAACTAACATCTAAAATATAAATTAAAAAGGTATCTTAAGTATAGAATTTCAACCGAGACACATAAATAAACGAAAATTAGACCCGCCAGAGAAGTTTTTAATAAATATAGTGTTATATTTATTGAAAAATATCAAGTTAAAGTTTCAAGGCGGCGAAATGGCAAATTAGCGTCGTCTACTGTAGGGTAACGAACAATTAGCGTCGTCTGCTGTAGAATAATCTTTTGAGGTACTTACGTTTTTAATTAAATTAACATACTTAGACTTAATTAAATTTGATGAAACTTGAAAAAGGCACACCTTGAATAGTTACTTGTTAATTTAAATGTATTCCGAAAGCTAACTTGCATGTAGTTTTTAAATGATTCGATGTACAGGAGCACCAAAAACACCATGTTATTCCTATGGGAAAATCGGCTAAAATCTGTGAATTTTCATTTAACATTACGGGAGGGTGTGGGATCTTATCTAGAAGGGCCTACCGGCCCTCTAGAATAGGCTTATTTTTTAGCTCCGCCTTAATTAACCTATCCAATGAAATTTATCTCTTTACTTACACCCCGCCTAATAAGCCAAGTAGGAACCAATCAACAATATCGCTTTCCTTGCTATTATATTACATATATATCACGTACTAGCTATTTAAATATCATTTGCTTTTGTAACCCGCCCAATATGCTATGCCTCATTTTCTTTTTTGTTTACGGGTTAATAGTCAACATTTTGTTAACTCTTTACGAAATCGAGCGGCGAAGCTGAAAACAGCTGGAAAATAAACCCAAACGGCCCTCCGCCGATTGCACTTCCGAGTCAAATAACGATACGGGGTCAATGTGAAAAATGAACTCGTTAAAACATGTTTGTTTATCCTTGCTGGTTGTTGATTATTTTGTACTATATATTGTGTATTTATTTATTACGCATATCTGTACATCTTATAAAAAGTAAATATTTGATGTCTTAAAATCTGTGTTTTTATTAACTTTAGGCTAACAGAAAGCTGGTTCGGGCCAGCAGGCAAAGGATGACGTCAAGGTTGAATATAGCTTTTAGTTTTGGTTTAAGTTAAGAAGATGATGTCATGGGGGTTGAAACTAACAGCTCGGGCTAGTCCAGACTTGTCTGAAAAGTTTGGTTTGAGTTTGGTGGATGGGGAGAGGGCGGCCATCTTGGGGTGGCGGCCATCTTGGATGTCTGCATATCTAGGTAGTTCCTACTACTCACTAACCCTTTAAAATTTAACGTCAATAGTCATTTTTGGGTTTCTCTTGCCCAGAGTCCCCTTTCACTTCTCGTGAGTCATGTTTACGGAATGCAACCTTTAAGACGCCACAACCTCGCTGGAGGGAAAAATCGCTCCTTATATGGAGTTGCTAAGCGGCTACCGTACTGCACGTGACCCCTTCGACCCAATGGGCAAGAGCCCCCAAAAATGACAAATCTTTCTCATCGAAGAGAGAAAACTTCGATGGATGAGAAAACTTGAGTAGTACAAAAATTCACCTGTACGAGGAAGGCACGGGCCGACCTCTCTCCCTCTACCCCGTCTCGGGACGGTAAATTACAATTTTTCGCTTTCGCCGTGTATAAGTTTGTTTTTTCTTTTGTATTCGCAATTAAAGTATTAAGTTTTTTTATATTAAATCAGTTTATTATTCCACCGAATGATTGCTAATCGACGTTATTTCGAACAACCCTTCAATTTTATTAAAAGGAATAAAATTGGCTTTAAAGTTCTTTTTTCAGTCGGGAATTTTAAAGTATTCTAAGCTCTCCCACTCTTGAGCAACCCCTCGGCCAAAATCCCACTACATAACATCAATACTCGACCTATTTTAACTTTCTAGAGTTTCCATGATTAGTAATACAGTGGGCTAAATTCTTAAATACTCGCTCTGTATTAACTATGAAATGTGTACACCGTATCGACTTTATACGCAATCTTCATTACTCGTCCTATATAAACTTTAACTACTAACATCAATACTCGACCTATTTTAACTCTCTAGAGTTTCCATGATTAGTAATACAGTGGGCTAAATCGTTTATAGAAACGTTATTCTATTATCATTTGAAACTTGGCTAATATAGACATTTTAAGTGCAGCATGCACCCTTTGTTTCGCCTTATCCAATTAGGTAGAATATAAGGATGTCGAACTACAGTTAAAAGCAAGAACAACCGCAATTGCGAAAACCTTTGGTGGATAACCCACTCTAGGGAGGCTAGACATTTCTCGTAACCCTAGCCGATCGCCGCGAATGTCTTAAACCCCACGATGACGACGGAGTTAGAAGCCAATGAGGCAGATTGGTGTCTATGTGGAATAGACGGAAGACCAGTAGATGGTGGAAATTAGAAGCCAGTATGTACAGACTGGTGTCCAAGTGGGATGTACAATGACCAGAAGATGGTGGTGATTAGAAGCCAGTATGTACAGACTGTTGTCCGTGTGGGATGGACAAAGACCAGAAGATGGTGGTGTGAGAACTCAAGTAGAGGAACCATTTCCGTGACTGTGAATGCAGTTCGGAAATGGCGAACACGTTTGCTCCAATTTGGAAACTGCGAACATACGTCACTCGGAGAGGTAAAAAAAGTCTGTAACTACTGCCCGTTTACCATTGGCTCTTTTACTATTCTAATTGCCACCATGATCATTTCATCTATTATAAAATCTTAACCTGATTATTTAAGAGTGTATTTAACTTTCGGCTCAGTCTGAACCGTTGATGTCTCTTCATTTCAGACACGAAAATCAGAGCCCAAAGTTCACCTCACCTCAGGCCTCAATTATTTACTCTTTGTTTCACTAAGCCTATTGCGGATAATACTTGATATAACCGCCCGAGTCTAGGTCTTAGTTTTCTTCATGAAATCACTAAACCAAGGATTATTCTATATACAGATGTAGTATAGCTTAAGTTATATATAAACAGCCATTTCAAATAACAATATTAAAAACAACTTTGGAATATCAAAATGAAACAGAGCTTTAAAGCTACAATAGTACTAAATGCATCATAATTACGAAAAATACTTCCAGATATACACTTTATAGTATGAAAAAAGGGAATATTAAGGTTCTGTATGATTTCTTAACACATCAACATGGGGCTAACTGCTAACGCGACGCACAAGTGTAACAATGGACGGACACACACAGACAAAAACATAGACTGCTTTTTAACTCTTTCCGTATTAATTTTGAGTTTGATTATCTTAAATATTAAAATAAATATAATTAATATTAAATATTTTCTTCGTTAGTTGTTCGCCTTATTGAGCGTTACATCGTTTTGATAAAGAACAATTAAACATTCTTGAAAGACTTGACTAATATTGGCGTTTGAAATGAAGCATACGCCGGTTGCTTCGCCTTACTCAGATAGGTGTCGAACTACAGTTAAAAGCAAGAACAATCGCAATAGCGAAAACCTTTGGTGGACAACCCACCCTAGGGAGGCTAGACGTTTCTCGTAACCCTAGCTGATCGCCGCGAATGTCTTAAACCAAACGATGACGATGGAGTTAGAAGCCAATGAGACAGATTGGTGTCTATGTGGAATAGACGGAAGACCAGTAGATGGTGGTGTTTAGAAGCAGGGTTGGCAAGTTTTAAACAAATTGTTTTAAACTTTGGTTTAAAACTTGTTTTAAACAGCCATGAAAAAAAACTTTAATTTGTTTAAAACGTTTTAAACAAAAAGTTTAAAACATGTTTTTTTTTTATGGAGAAAAATTTCGAATATTTTTAACTCTTTTTTATTTGAAAATGAGCGAAAAGATTAAATAATAGAAATAATAAGCTCCAGTCAAAACCTTCCAATTATTCGACTGTTTCAAATGTGTGTTTAATGGTTTGGAGACCCTACCAGTTGTTTTATCCATTACCAATCTGTATTGAAGACTGATATTCAGAACTATGATTAAGGATAACTTATTTTGTCATCTACTTAAAGCAAAGCAATAACATTTTTCCTATGTGGTTTCTCTACACTGTTGGTACATTTTACTGTTCTAAAAAGATTACGCGTAGTCTATAAAGCCAGGCCTTTGACAGTGCTCAAATTAATACGCCTAATCCTAAAACGGAAAACATGAGCGCCTACAAATAAGTAAGGTGTGGTGAAGTTTCAAATGTATGATGAGTTCTGACCAAGAAACTCGGAAGTACGGAAGCGGAAATGACTGAATAGTGGGCACAAAAAAAATGAGGCATTTAGACATTAGGGGTTAAATGTACAAATTTACGCATCACACTCATTTTGTATCCGCTATTAAAAAAATTATATTTTCCTTATGAAAAGATCGTTTGCTCTTTTTTAAACAGTCAGTAGAATTTTTCAAATATTCAATATTGTACCCTCAACACGCACTCCCTTTCAAATAGTTAATTTCATGATAAAATGTTTTCCGAAAATCTAACTTTAAATCGTGTTATGAACAATAAAAACACAAATATTTTTAACTAAGTTTTTGCCAACCCTGACAAGGACCCTTTCTTACACCTTCAAATTCTAAATTTTAGGAGCTCTTGATTTTCCTGTTTGACTTTGCAGTACATGTTCGTTGTACGTTGGTCTAGGGGTATGATACTCGCGCTGGTTGCGAGTGGTACCAGGTTAAATCCCGGAAGGTCGCGTCTTAGAGCTTCATATTATAAATTTAGGAGTATTTTTATTTTCGTGTTTTACTTCTCAATACGTTTCGTGGTCCGTTGGTCTAGGTGTATAATACTTGCTTTGGGTTCAAGAGGTCCCTGGTTCTAATTCCACACGGACAATTTCTTACACCTTGAAATTCTAAATTTATTCAATATTGAACGCTCAAAATAATTAATATCATAAAATAATTTCGCAAAATCTAATTTGTTCTTGAAAATGCGTAAATTTGTAGTTTTTTCAATCAATTTGGAGGGAATAAATCTACTAACTGTTAAATCAGTTGATTTAAATATTGATTAAGGATTAAATTAATATAAATAAAGAAAAATTGCAATATCGGGACTTCAGTCAATTGGTAAACGTCACTCTTATCGTTTGTTTTTTCTGTCTTGGTCCAAACCAAGACCCTTTTTAATGAAGTAGGTTGTGAAAATTAGCGCCTTGCGCTAGCGGGAGTTGTGGATTAAATGGAGAGCCGCGATGTATAATATATAGGCTATTAGATCTGGAAGAGTGATTTAAACATGTTTAAAACTAGTTTTTTTTGTGTTTTTTTACTGTTTTTTTCTACTTGTTTAAAAAACAGTTTAAAACAAAAAATCGTGTTTTAAACAATAAAAAACACCACTTTTGTTTTTTTTAAAAAAAACTTAATTTTTGCCAACCCTGTATGCAATATTGCACGTCGCACTCAAGAATGGTCCAAGAAACCTTCGAAAATCTAGGCAACTTTGGTTTTGTTCTATCAGTAGTGGTCCCGACTCGGACACATTCTCAACTATTTCAGTTTTCAATGTACAATGAACATTTGAATGTTATATAATATTAAGAGGGTATGCAATATTGCATGTCGCACTCAAGAATGGTCCAAGAAACCTTCGAAAATCTAGGCAACTTTGGTTTTCTTCTATCAGTAGTGGTCCCGACTCGGACACATTCTCAACTATTTCAGTTTTCAATGTACAATGAACATTTGAATGTTATATAATATTAAGAGGGTATGCAATATTGCATGTCGCACTCAAGAATGGTCCAAGAAACCTTCGAAAATCTAGGCAACTTTGGTTTTCTTCTATCAGTAGTGGTCCTGACTCGGACACATTCTCAACTATTTTAGTTTTCAATGTACATTGATTTTTTTACCAAAAATATTTGAATGTTATATAAAATTAAGAGGGTATGCAATATTGCATGTCGCACTCAAGAATGGTCCAAGAAACCTTCGAAAATCTAGGCAACTTTGGTTTTCTTCTATCAGTAGTGGTCCCGACTCGGACACATTATCAACTATTTCAGTTTTCAATGTACATTGATTTTTTTACCAAAAATGTATGATTGTTATATAAAATTAAGAGGGTATGCAATATTGCATGTCGCACTCAAGAATGGTCCAAGAAACCTTCGAAAATCTATGCAACTTTGGTTTTATTCTATCAGAGGTGGTCCCGACTCGGACACATTCTCAACTATTTCAGTTTTCAATGTACAATGAACATTTGAATGTTATATAATATTAAGAGGGTATGCAATATTGCATGTCGCACTCAAGAATGGTCCAAGAAACCTTCGAAAATCTAGGCAACTTTGGTTTTCTTCTATCAGTAGTGGTCCCGACTCGGACACATTATCAACTATTTCAGTTTTCAATGTACATTGATTTTTTTACCAAAAATATTTGAATGTTATATAAAATTAAGAGGGTATGCAATATTGCATGTCGCACTCAAGAATGGTCCAAGAAACCTTCGAAAATCTAGGCAACTTTGGTTTTATTCTATCAGAGGTGGTCCCGACCCGGACACATTCTCAACTATTTCAGTTTTCAATGTACATTGATTTTTTTACCAAAAATATTTGAATGTTATATAAAATTAAGAGGGTATGCAATATTGCATGTCGCACTCAAGAATGGTCCAAGAAACCTTCGAAAATCTATGCAACTTTGGTTTTGTTCTATCAGTAGTGGTCCCGACTCGGACACATTCTCAACTATTATAAAAAAATGTCTTGGTTTGGACCAAGGCCGAAAAAACAAACGATATGTGTGAGGTTTATCAATTGACTGAAGTTTCAGATATTGAAATATTTTTCTAGTTATTTCTATCCACTCAATCTTTAATCAATATTTAATTCAATCAACTGATTTTACTGTTAATCGATCTAGTCCCTCTAAATTAATTGAAAAAATTACATATCTACGCTTTTTCAAGAACAATTACATTTTCCGAAAACATTTTATCATGAAATTAATTATTTTGAAGGGAGTACGTGTTGAGGGATTAGTATTGAATATTTGAAATGTTCTACTGGATGTCTAAAAAGAGCAAGCGAACTTTGGTATAACTCGAATGGAAAATGTAAATATTTAATAGATGCCAAAGCAGGGTGTTGCGCGAATTTATACATTTAATTTCGTATATAGAAATTCTTCATTTCTATTGCCGCCTCTATGAAGGTAAAGTTGCACTGGAACTTCCATTTCCGTACTTTAGAATTTCTTGGTCATAACTCAGTCTTCATTTGAAACGTCACCACCCCTTTCTACATTGTTGGCGCTACTTTTACACCGGTTACGTATTACGCGTAATCATTTTAGCAAGCGCAAAGATCAGGGGCGAGGTGTATTCTCCCTCGCACCAAGGGTCATCGCCAGACGGTGCCAAAGTTCACTACGGGCAGGAGGCTAGTCAACTAGCACTGCCTATAGCGGTGTTTCTAAGCGAGCGAGAGAATGAGAGAAAACACCCCAATGGCGGGATCACACCTGTGTTTTAGTTTCTCTGTATGTAATTTCCAAAATGGTCTACTCACTTACAAATGTACACCGATTACACTGAGTGATCGGTCGTTCGGGCGCTAGCGAGTGTCAAGCCATAACCATAACCATTCATGTACACGAATGTTTTATAGTGTTAGGTTAACAAGGTTGGCGGGCAAGTCCGGAGTGTCATGTACCGTTTACTAATGTGAAAAGGTTTCGATCTATATGGTAATATAATATAGTGTGTTGCGACGGCTCAGATGACCCATACACTGGAACCACTGGTGATTATAAAATGCAATATATTGGGAAAATAGAGGAAGGGAGGGGGTGTCGGAGTTAAATGTGACCTTCTTGGCATAACTAGTAATGAATGATATGTTTAACCATATTATCTCCGCGGGAAATGAATATAACAAGTCATTGGTACTGAGAAGTATTTCTGTTTATGTGATCTTTACCCTTAACCACGCAGGATAAACTTTGTTGCTTTGTCTTAAGTAGACGACATTCACTGTAAACGACAGTCTTACCAACAACTTAAAACAGATTTAAACTTCTTTTGGTGCAAACTTGAAAATTTGTCAAGCCAGCAACAATTAAAACTATGTTGGTCAAGGTGCTTACAAGTTAGTGATCATCGACACGAAATCCCTTCAAAATAATTAATTTCATGATAAAATGTTTTCGGAAAATGTAATTGTTCTTGAAAAAGCGTAGATATGTAATTTTTTCAATTAATTTAGAGGGACTAGATCGATTAACAGTAAAATCAGTTGATTGAATTAAATATTGATTAAAGATTGAGTGGATAGAAATAACTAGAAAAATATTTCAATATCTGAAACTTCAGTCAATTGATAAACCTCACACATATCGTTTGTTTTTTCGGCCTTGGTCCAAACCAAGACATTTTTTTATAATATCTGTCACTTCAGTCTTAATGTAATTAAATTTTGAATAATTATGTTTGCTTTACCGTCATACCATTGCACTCTAAAATATAACGGTGCATTCAAACACCATTTATGCTGTTTTTTCCGGTGCCAAAAAAGACATCATTTATGGTGTACTTTAACCCCATTTTTATGATCAATTGACGCCATTTTCTAATATTATTTGCAAGTATTAAGGAAATATTAGGCATTTATGCACCATTTACAGTGGTTTTTAACATCTTTTTTAGGCAATCTGTTGAACTTCTAATATTACTAAGTTTAATGGTGTTAAAAGTAGGGAAAAAGTACGCTACCTATAACACATTATTAAACCAAGTGAAGTGAAAAACTGTGAAATAGTTGTTAAATATTTTTTTTCCATATTTAGCACCACGTTTATGGTGTAAAACAAACCCGTTAATACAACATTTCAAGTCCCTGTTTACCCATTTAAAGACCCTATTTCCCCCGTTTTAAGGCCCTATTGACCCATTTAGGTCTGATTAATTTATAAAGATTGAGTGGTTGTGTAAAATGAGCAAAAATCCCATCTATTTTGTAAAACATTAAGCAAAATTTATAGTTTAGAAGAATGAAAAATTTTTAAGTCGCAGAAATGGACCGTTATAAAGCGATTCGCTTATTTTAATTTTTAAGTCAAATTACGTAACACTGTAACGAACTTAAACGAAGTTTGAACATAGAATGAGTTCCCAAAAATAATTTTCTAACGTAATATAGTGCCTATATTATTACATATTATTAAAAGCAAATATTTTTATTTTTAAACGCTGTCAACGATAAAACGTTTGTTATTATTGAACTATTTTTTTATTAAATTTATAGCATTTATAGGATAAATACTTCTACTATTAAGAGGCACAATGCTTTAAATTTGTGTCTCAATGAAACGTAACCTAACTAACATATGCCTTACCTAACCCGACCTATAAAACAAGCAATATATTCAACGTTTTTAGTTGAAGGACCTTGAAAAATAAACGATTTTTTTTGGAAAAGGCCCGCGTTCACGCGTTGTTTAGTAATGACCTAATATTAAATATCGATTTGTAAAATAAAAATAAAATTTTTATGCCATGAAATATTTTCCAATAAGCAATAATTGAAAGCATGAATTTTTAAAAAATTGTGCATACAAAACTCGGAAAGGTTTTTAAGTGATGTTTTAAAAAGTAAAACATGCTCATTATTAAAACCAATCTGACTCCATTAGTTGTTGCCCAAAAGAGTTCATTTGGATAATTTTATCGGCATTAACTTATAATCGTGTTCATTCAGGATTGATTTAATAAGAAAGCCTTCAACGTGTACGTACACAATAGGAAAGGTAGTAAAGTCCCACTGAACACGACTATGAATTATCCTGTAAATCAGGCGTATGGTCCTGAAATGGGGTGAACAGGGGTTTGATATGAGATTAATAGGGGTTTTAATTTGGGACATGAAATGGAGGTAAATATGGACTTGAAATGGGGGTAAATATGGACTTGAAATGGGGGTAAATATGGACTTGAAATGGGGGTAAATATGGACTTGAATTGGGGGTAAATATGGACTTGAATTGGGGGTAAATATGGACTTGAATTGGGGGTAAATATGGACTTGAAATGGGGGTAAATATGGACTTGAAATGGGGGTAAATATGGACTTGAAATGGGGGGTAAATATGGACTTGAAATGGGGGGTAAATATGGACTTGAAATGGGGGGAAAATATGGACTTGAAATGGGGGGTAAATATGGACTTGAAATGGGGTAATTATGGACTTGAAATGGGGGTAATTATGGACTTGAAATGGGGGTAATTATGGACTTGAAATGGGGGTAAATATGGACTTGAAATGGGGGTAAATATGGACTTGAAATGGGGGTAAATATGGACTTGAAATGGGGGTAAATATGGACTTGAAATGGGGGTAAATATGGACTTGAAATGGGGGTAAATATGGACTTGAAATGGGTGTCAATATGGACTTGAAATGGGTGTCAATATCGACTAGAAATGGGTGTCAATATCGACTTGATATGGGTGTCAATATGGACTTGATATGGGTGTCAATATGGACTTGAAATGGGTGTAAATATGGACTTGAAATGGGGGGTAAATATGGACTTGAAATGGGGGGTAAATATGGACTTGAAATGGGGGGAAAATATGGACTTGAAATGGGGGAAAATATGGACTTGAAATGGGGGTAATTATGGACTTGAAATGGGGGTAATTATGGACTTGAAATGGGGGTAAATATGGACTTGAAATGGGGGTAAATATGGACTTGAAATGGGGGTAAATATGGACTTGAAATGGGGGTAAATATGGACTTGAAATGGGGGTAAATATGGACTTGAAATGGGTGTCAATATGGACTTGAAATGGGTGTCAATATCGACTAGAAATGGGTGTCAATATCGACTTGAAATGGGTGTCAATATGGACTTGAAATGGGTGTAAATATGGACTTGAAATGGGTGTAAATATCGACTTGAAATGGGTGTAAATATCGACTTGAAATGGGTGTAAATATCGACTTGAAATGGGTGTAAATATCGACTTGAAATGGGTGTAAATATCGACTTGTAATTGGTGTAAATATCGACTTGTAATGGGTGTAAATATCGACTTGTAATGGGTGTAAATATCGACTTGTAATGGGTGTAAATATCGATTTGAAATGGGTGTAAATATCGATTTGAAATGGGTGTAAATATCGACTTGAAATGGGTGTAAATATCGACTTGAAATGGGGGTAAATATCGACTTGAAATGGGGGTAAATATGGACTTGAAATGGGGGTAAATATGGACTTGAAATAGGGGTAAATATGGACTTGAATTGGAGGTAAATATGGACTTGAATTGGGGGTAAATATGGACTTGAAATGGGGGTAAATATGGACTTGAAATGGGGGTAAATATGGACTTGAATTGGGGGTAAATATGGACTTGAATTGGGGGTAAATATGGACTTGAAATGGGGGTAAATATGGACTTGAATTGGGGGTAAATATGGACTTGAAATGGGGGTAAATATGGACTTGAAATGGGGGTAAATATGGACTTGAATTGGGGGTAAATATGGACTTGAAATGGGGGTAAATATGGACTTGAAATGGGGGTAAATATGGACTTGAAATGGGGGTAAATATGGACTTGAAATGGGGGTAAATATGGACTTGAATTGGGGGTAAATATGGACTTGAAATAGGGGTAAATATGGACTTGAAATAGGGGTAAATATGGACTTGAAATAGGGGTAAATATGGACTTGAATTGGGGGTAAATATGGACTTGAAATGGGGGTAAATATGGACTTGAAATGGGGGTAAATATGGACTTGAAATGGGGGTAAATATGGACTTGAATTGGGGGTAAATATGGACTTGAATTGGGGGTAAATATGGACTTGAATTGGGGGTAAATATGGACTTGAATTGGGGGTAAATATGGACTTGAAATGGGGGTAAATATGGACTTGAAATGGGGGTAAATATGGACTTGAAATGGGGGTAAATATGGACTTGAAATGGGGGTAAATATGGACTTGAAATGGGGGTAAATACGGACTTGAAATGGGGGTAAATACGGACTTGAAATGGGGGTAAATACGGACTTGAAATGGGGGTAAATACGGACTTGAAATGGGGGTAAATACGGACTTGAAATGGGGGTAAATATGGACTTGAAATGGGGGTAAATATGGACTTGAAATGGGGGTAAATATGGACTTGAAATGGGGGGTAAATATGGACTTGAAATGGGGGGTAAATATGGACTTGAAATGGGGGGTAAATATGGACTTGAAATGGGGGGTAAATATGGACTTGAAATGGGGGTAATTATGGACTTGAAATGGGGGGTAATTATGGACTTGAAATGGGGGTAAATATGGACTTGAAATGGGGGTAAATATGGACTTGAAATGGGGGTAAATATGGACTTGAAATGGGGGTAAATATGGACTTGAATTGGGGGTAAATATGGACTTGAAATGGGGGTAAATATGGACTTGAAATGGGTGTCAATATGGACTTGAAATGGGTGTCAATATCGACTAGAAATGGGTGTCAATATCGACTTGAAATGGGTGTCAATATCGACTTGAAATGGGTGTCAATATCGACTTGAAATGCGTGTAAATATCGACTTGAAATGGGTGTAAATATCGACTTGAAATGGGTGTAAATATCGACTTGAAATGGGTGTAAATATCGACTTGAAATGGGTGTAAATATCGACTTGTAATGGGTGTAAATATCAACTTGATATGGGTGTAAATATCGACTTGAAATGGGTGTAAATATCGACTTGAAATGGGTGTAAATATCGACTTGAAATGGGTGTAAATACCAACTTGATATGGGTGTAAATATCGACTTGAAATGGGTGTAAATATCGACTTGAAATGGGTGTAAATATCGACTTGAAATGGGTGTAAATATCGACTTGAAATGGGTGTAAATATCGACTTGAAATGGGTGTAAATATCGACTTGAAATGGGTGTAAATATCAACTTGATATGGGTGTAAATATCGACTTGAAATGGGTGTAAATATCGACTTGAAATGGGTGTAAATATCGACTTGAAATGGGTGTAAATATCAACTTGAAATGGGTGTAAATATCAACTTGAAATGGGTGTAAATATCGACTTGAAATGGGTGTAAATATCGACTTGAAAAGGGTGTAAATATCGACTTGAAATGGGTGTAAATATCAACTTTAATTAATAATATAATAATGATCCTCATTTAATTGTAAAGATTAAAATGGAAAATTGAGACTGGGTGAAAGAAAAATTTAGTTTTAATTTTAATTAAATAAGGTATCCATGAATTGAACCAAAAAAATCGTGTTTTGGGTTAGTTTCACCTTAATTTTATTTAAGTTTAAAGGTTTATCTCGATTAAGTTTAGTTTAAAGGTTTATCTCGATTAAGTTCAATTTAATTTAAAGGTATATCTCGATTAAGTTCAATTTAATTTAAAGGTATATCTCGATTAAGTTCAATTTAATTTAAAGGTATATCTCGATTAAGTTCAATTTAATTTAAAGGTATATCTCGATTAAGTTCAATTTAATTTAAAGGTATATCTCGATTAAGTTCAATTTAATTTAAAGGTATATCTCGATTAAGTTTAATTTAAAGGTATATCTCGATTAAGTTTAATTTAAAGGTATATCTCGATTAAGTTTAATTTAAAGGTATATCTCGATTAAGTTTAATTTAAAGGTATATCTCGATTAAGTTTAAATTGAAGGTATATCTCGATTAAGTTTGATTTGAAGGTATATCTCGATTAAGTTTGATTTGAAGGTATATCTCGATTAAGTTTGATTTGAAGGTATATCTCGATTAAGTTCAATTTAAAGGTTTAATCTTGATTAAGTTTAATTTAAAGGTTTTAGGCTTAATTGAGTTGAAATTAATGATGGATTATGGTTTGGCAATATTGATTTAGCTTATAAATTGAGCTTGTTTAGATGAGTTTTTAATTAGTTCCAACACATAGCCCCGTGATAAATTTGCGGTAACGTGAAGATTAACAATAAAATATGTTGTACCGGGGAGCCCGTTACAACGGATCACTACAAAGGTTACAATGTTAATGAATGATGTGATTCCATAGTTTCGCTTAAATACCAGTAATTAAATCAAATACCTAAACAATTCATAGCAATTCTGACATATAAACAAACAGCAATGAGGACTGTGGAAATAGCGAACGTAACCCTCTGTTTCCCACATGGTTACGTTGACTAATTAAATTACGTAAAGACAATGTTCTCCTGGATTAACCAGCACCACTGTTACTTATATTTCTAAATTAAACAATCCTCTCTTGGTAACAAACAATTTATAAAACGAAATATCATATACGGACTGTTGCAACAGGAAAAAATTGTTTTAACGAATCATGTCGTCCTCTACATTGGTTGAGTTTCAGGAATTATACCACACACCTTCTGAATTAGTAGCATTTTAGTGAGATTAACAAATACTAAAACCCTGTATACCTCAAAGGAATGTTGAATTAACTGCTATAGAAACAGTTATTGTAACGGTTGCGGAGCTTCTGAAATTTTAATAATACTTCTAAAATAAAATAAAGATAAGTCCTTCAAGTAGCAGCTCTTTTTCTACAACATACTGTTACTATCCTAAAGAGTAAAGATCAAGAAGCATCACTATTATTAAAATTATCCAAGTCTGTAAACCAAAAACGTTGCAACATAACCTTCAGCTTAAAAACGTGACGAGAGCGTAAGCCAAACTAGACGACACTGGAGGCTCGGAAGCTGGCTAAGTGTAACTGGGTTCTCCCGAGTCCCGACTCCGAGAATCCAGAATATATACAAATACAATACATAAGCAACCTAAGCCTTGGTCTTAAATAACATCCAAAAACCAATATCTTATAATATAATGAAATCAATTACCTTTAGTTTTATACCTGGATTGCTTTATTAAACAAAATTTCGACCTGATAGCAAAGTGTTTCTTAGCAAGAGTGTTACAGAAAATTTATAAAATGAAATAAATATTTGAAGCCGGTAAAATACTAAACAAGCGTCGACTGCTCAAAAACAAGTTAAACCATGGAGCCTGTATCTCTTTAAGATTCAGGCTCCATGGTTCAACTTCCACAGAATGAATCAAACTGAAAATGTCAACTTAACTTGTTATTAGGCACAAAGCTAGGCCCTCCCTTGTTCTCAATATGCTTGATAATTGAAGAAATGGGTATCAGCGCGCTAACAGGTTAACCTGACGTTTAACTCAAGAGCTGTATTTCCGTAATTAACTAAAATTAACATACTTAGACTTAATTGTTTCTGATAATACTAGCGGATCGCACACCCTGAATACTTAATTGTTAAATTAAGAGTATTCCGAAAAGTAACTTCGCTCTAGTTTTTCGGTTAGTGGTGGCTAAATATCACGAAAAACCCCATGTTAATCTCCATAGGAAAATTGGCAAAAGCATGTGAATTTTGCTTTAACGTTACAAAAGAGTATCAAGTCATATCTACAAGGGCCTACCGGCCCTGTAGAATTTCAGTTTTCAATGTACATTGATTTTTTTACCAAAAATATTTGAATGTTATATAAAATTAAGAGGGTATGCAATATTGCATGTCGCACTCAAGAATGGTCCAAGAAACCTTCGAAAATCTATGCAACTTTGGTTTTATTCTATCAGAGGTGGTCCCGACCCGGACACATTCTCAACTATTTCAGTTTTCAATGTACAATGAACATTTGAATGTTATATAATATTAAGAGGGTATGCAATATTGCACGTCGCACTCAAGAATGGTCCAAGAAACCTTCGAAAATCTAGGCAACTTTGGTTTTGTTCTATCAGTAGTGGTCCCGACTCGGACACATTCTCAACTATTTCAGTTTTCAATGTACAATGAACATTTGAATGTTATATAATATTAAGAGGGTATGCAATATTGCATGTCGCACTCAAGAATGGTCCAAGAAACCTTCGAAAATCTAGGCAACTTTGGTTTTCTTCTATCAGTAGTGGTCCCGACTCGGACACATTCTCAACTATTTCAGTTTTCAATGTACAATGAACATTTGAATGTTATATAATATTAAGAGGGTATGCAATATTGCATGTCGCACTCAAGAATGGTCCAAGAAACCTTCGAAAATCTAGGCAACTTTGGTTTTCTTCTATCAGTAGTGGTCCTGACTCGGACACATTCTCAACTATTTTAGTTTTCAATGTACATTGATTTTTTTACCAAAAATATTTGAATGTTATATAAAATTAAGAGGGTATGCAATATTGCATGTCGCACTCAAGAATGGTCCAAGAAACCTTCGAAAATCTATGCAACTTTGGTTTTATTCTATCAGAGGTGGTCCCGACTCGGACACATTCTCAACTATTTCAGTTTTCAATGTACATTGATTTTTTTACCAAAAATATTTGAATGTTATATAAAATTAAGAGGGTATGCAATATTGCATGTCGCACTCAAGAATGGTCCAAGAAACTTTCGAAAATCTATGCAACTTTGGTTTTATTCTATCAGAGGTGGTCCCGACTCGGACACATTCTCAACTATTTCAGTTTTCAATGTACATTGATTTTTTTACCAAAAATATTTGAATGTTATATAAAATTAAGAGGGTATGCAATATTGCATGTTGCACTCAAGAATGGTCCAAGAAACCTTCGAAAATCTAGGCAACTTCGGTTTTGTTCTATCAGTAGTGGTCCCGATTCGGACACATTCTCAACTATTTCAGTTTTCAATGTACATTGATTTTTTTACCAAAAATATTTGAATGTTATAGAAAATTAAGAGGGTATGCAATATTGCATGTTGCACTCAAGAATGGTCCAAGAAACCTTCGAAAATCTAGGCAACTTTGGTTTTCTTCTATCAGTAGTGGTCCCGACTCGGACACATTCTCAACTATTTCAGTTTTCAATGTACATTGAACATTTGAATGTTACATAAAATTAAGAGGGTATGCAATATTGCACGTCGCACTCAAGAATGGTCCAAGAAACCTTCGAAAATCTAGGCAACTTTGGTTTTGTTCTATCAGTAGTGGTCCCGACTCGGACACATTCTCAACTATTTCAGTTTTCAATGTACAATGAACATTTGAATGTTATATAATATTAAGAGGGTATGCAATATTGCATGTCGCACTCAAGAATGGTCCAAGAAGCGTTCGAAAATCTATGCAACTTTGGTTTTATTCTATCAGAGGTGGTCCCGACTCGGACACATTCTCAACTATTTCAGTTTTCAATGTACATTGAACTTTTGCAAAATATTTAAATGTTACATAAAATTAAGAGGGTATGCAATATTGCATGTCGCACTCAAGAATGGTCCAAGAAACCTTCGAAAATCTTTGCAACCTTGGTTTTGTTCTATCAGTAGTGGTCCCGACTCGGACACATTCTCAACTATTTCAGTTTTCAATGTACAATGAACATTTGAATGTTATATAATATTAAGAGGGTATGCAATATTGCATGTCGCACTCAAGAATGGTCCAAGAAACCTTCGAAAATCTAGGCAACTTTGGTTTTGTTCTATCAGTAGTGGTCCCGACTCGGACACATTCTCAACTATTTCAGTTTTCAATGTACATTGAACATTTGAATGTTATATAAAATTAAGAGGGTATGCATTATTGCATGTCGCACTCAAGAATGGTCCAAGAAACCTTCGAAAATCTAGGCAACTTTGGTTTTCTTCTATCAGTAGTGGTCCCGACTCGGACACAATATCAACTATTTCAGTTTTCAATGTACATTGATTTTTTTACCAAAAATGTATGATTGTTATATAAAATTAAGAGGGTATGCAATATTGCATGTCGCACTCAAGAATGGTCCAAGAAACCTTCGAAAATCTATGCAACTTTGGTTTTATTCTATCAGAGGTGGTCCCGACTCGGACACATTCTCAACTATTTCAGTTTTCAATGTACAATGAACATTTGAATGTTATATAATATTAAGAGGGTATGCAATATTGCATGTCGCACTCAAGAATGGTCCAAGAAACCTTCGAAAATCTAGGCAACTTTGGTTTTATTCTATCAGAGGTGGTCCCGACCCGGACACATTCTCAACTATTTCAGTTTTCAATGTACATTGATTTTTTTACCAAAAATATTTGAATGTTATATAAAATTAAGAGGGTATGCAATATTGCATGTCGCACTCAAGAATGGTCCAAGAAACCTTCGAAAATCTATGCAACTTTGGTTTTATTCTATCAGAGGTGGTCCCGACCCGGACACATTCTCAACTATTTCAGTTTTCAATGTACAATGAACATTTGAATGTTATATAATATTAAGAGGGTATGCAATATTGCACGTCGCACTCAAGAATGGTCCAAGAAACCTTCGAAAATCTAGGCAACTTTGGTTTTGTTCTATCAGTAGTGGTCCCGACTCGGACACATTCTCAACTATTTCAGTTTTCAATGTACAATGAACATTTGAATGTTATATAATATAAAGAGGGTATGCAATATTGCATGTCGCACTCAAGAATGGTCCAAGAAACCTTCGAAAATCTAGGCAACTTTGGTTTTCTTCTATCAGTAGTGGTCCCGACTCGGACACATTCTCAACTATTTCAGTTTTCAATGTACAATGAACATTTGAATGTTATATAATATTAAGAGGGTATGCAATATTGCATGTCGCACTCAAGAATGGTCCAAGAAACCTTCGAAAATCTAGGCAACTTTGGTTTTCTTCTATCAGTAGTGGTCCTGACTCGGACACATTCTCAACTATTTTAGTTTTCAATGTACATTGATTTTTTTACCAAAAATATTTGAATGTTATATAAAATTAAGAGGGTATGCAATATTGCATGTCGCACTCAAGAATGGTCCAAGAAACCTTCGAAAATCTATGCAACTTTGGTTTTATTCTATCAGAGGTGGTCCCGACTCGGACACATTCTCAACTATTTCAGTTTTCAATGTACATTGATTTTTTTACCAAAAATATTTGAATGTTATATAAAATTAAGAGGGTATGCAATATTGCATGTCGCACTCAAGAATGGTCCAAGAAACCTTCGAAAATCTATGCAACTTTGGTTTTATTCTATCAGAGGTGGTCCCGACTCGGACACATTCTCAACTATTTCAGTTTTCAATGTACATTGATTTTTTTTACCAAAAATATTTGAATGTTATATAAAATTAAGAGGGTATGCAATATTGCATGTCGCACTCAAGAATGGTCCAAGAAGCGTTCGAAAATCTATGCAACTTTGGTTTTATTCTATCAGAGGTGGTCCCGACTCGGACACATTCTCAACTATTTCAGTTTTCAATGTACATTGAACTTTTGCAAAATATTTAAATGTTACATAAAATTAAGAGGGTATGCAATATTGCATGTCGCACTCAAGAATGGTCCAAGAAACCTTCGAAAATCTATGCAACTTTGGTTTTGTTCTATCAGTAGTGGTCCCGACTCGGACACATTCTCAACTATTTCAGTTTTCAATGTACATTGATTTTTTTACCAAAAATATTTGAATGTTATATAAAATTAAGAGGGTATGCAATATTGCATGTCGCACTCAAGAATGGTCCAAGAAACCTTCGAAAATCTATGCAACTTTGGTTTTATTCTATCAGAGGTGGTCCCGACCCGGACACATTCTCAACTATTTCAGTTTTCAATGTACAATGAACATTTGAATGTTATATAATATTAAGAGGGTATGCAATATTGCACGTCGCACTCAAGAATGGTCCAAGAAACCTTCGAAAATCTAGGCAACTTTGGTTTTGTTCTATCAGTAGTGGTCCCGACTCGGACACATTCTCAACTATTTCAGTTTTCAATGTACAATGAACATTTGAATGTTATATAATATTAAGAGGGTATGCAATATTGCATGTCGCACTCAAGAATGGTCCAAGAAACCTTCGAAAATCTAGGCAACTTTGGTTTTCTTCTATCAGTAGTGGTCCCGACTCGGACACATTCTCAACTATTTCAGTTTTCAATGTACAATGAACATTTGAATGTTATATAATATTAAGAGGGTATGCAATATTGCATGTCGCACTCAAGAATGGTCCAAGAAACCTTCGAAAATCTAGGCAACTTTGGTTTTCTTCTATCAGTAGTGGTCCTGACTCGGACACATTCTCAACTATTTTAGTTTTCAATGTACATTGATTTTTTTACCAAAAATATTTGAATGTTATATAAAATTAAGAGGGTATGCAATATTGCATGTCGCACTCAAGAATGGTCCAAGAAACCTTCGAAAATCTATGCAACTTTGGTTTTATTCTATCAGAGGTGGTCCCGACTCGGACACATTCTCAACTATTTCAGTTTTCAATGTACATTGATTTTTTTACCAAAAATATTTGAATGTTATATAAAATTAAGAGGGTATGCAATATTGCATGTCGCACTCAAGAATGGTCCAAGAAACCTTCGAAAATCTATGCAACTTTGGTTTTATTCTATCAGAGGTGGTCCCGACTCGGACACATTCTCAACTATTTCAGTTTTCAATGTACATTGATTTTTTTTACCAAAAATATTTGAATGTTATATAAAATTAAGAGGGTATGCAATATTGCATGTCGCACTCAAGAATGGTCCAAGAAGCGTTCGAAAATCTATGCAACTTTGGTTTTATTCTATCAGAGGTGGTCCCGACTCGGACACATTCTCAACTATTTCAGTTTTCAATGTACATTGAACTTTTGCAAAATATTTAAATGTTACATAAAATTAAGAGGGTATGCAATATTGCATGTCGCACTCAAGAATGGTCCAAGAAACCTTCGAAAATCTATGCAACTTTGGTTTTGTTCTATCAGTAGTGGTCCCGACTCGGACACATTCTCAACTATTTCAGTTTTCAATGTACATTGATTTTTTTACCAAAAATATTTGAATGTTATATAAAATTAAGAGGGTATGCAATATTGCATGTCGCACTCAAGAATGGTCCAAGAAACCTTCGAAAATCTATGCAACTTTGGTTTTATTCTATCAGAGGTGGTCCCGACCCGGACACATTCTCAACTATTTCAGTTTTCAATGTACAATGAACATTTGAATGTTATATAATATTAAGAGGGTATGCAATATTGCACGTCGCACTCAAGAATGGTCCAAGAAACCTTCGAAAATCTAGGCAACTTTGGTTTTGTTCTATCAGTAGTGGTCCCGACTCGGACACATTCTCAACTATTTCAGTTTTCAATGTACAATGAACATTTGAATGTTATATAATATTAAGAGGGTATGCAATATTGCATGTCGCACTCAAGAATGGTCCAAGAAACCTTCGAAAATCTAGGCAACTTTGGTTTTCTTCTATCAGTAGTGGTCCCGACTCGGACACATTCTCAACTATTTCAGTTTTCAATGTACAATGAACATTTGAATGTTATATAATATTAAGAGGGTATGCAATATTGCATGTCGCACTCAAGAATGGTCCAAGAAACCTTCGAAAATCTAGGCAACTTTGGTTTTCTTCTATCAGTAGTGGTCCTGACTCGGACACATTCTCAACTATTTTAGTTTTCAATGTACATTGATTTTTTTACCAAAAATATTTGAATGTTATATAAAATTAAGAGGGTATGCAATATTGCATGTCGCACTCAAGAATGGTCCAAGAAACCTTCGAAAATCTATGCAACTTTGGTTTTATTCTATCAGAGGTGGTCCCGACTCGGACACATTCTCAACTATTTCAGTTTTCAATGTACATTGATTTTTTTACCAAAAATATTTGAATGTTATATAAAATTAAGAGGGTATGCAATATTGCATGTCGCACTCAAGAATGGTCCAAGAAGCGTTCGAAAATCTATGCAACTTTGGTTTTATTCTATCAGAGGTGGTCCCGACTCGGACACATTCTCAACTATTTCAGTTTTCAATGTACATTGAACTTTTGCAAAATATTTAAATGTTACATAAAATTAAGAGGGTATGCAATATTGCATGTCGCACTCAAGAATGGTCCAAGAAACCTTCGAAAATCTTTGCAACCTTGGTTTTGTTCTATCAGTAGTGGTCCCGACTCGGACACATTCTCAACTATTTCAGTTTTCAATGTACAATGAACATTTGAATGTTATATAATATTAAGAGGGTATGCAATATTGCATGTCGCACTCAAGAATGGTCCAAGAAGCGTTCGAAAATCTATGCAACTTTGGTTTTATTCTATCAGAGGTGGTCCCGACTCGGACACATTCTCAACTATTTCAGTTTTCAATGTACATTGAACTTTTGCAAAATATTTAAATGTTACATAAAATTAAGAGGGTATGCAATATTGCATGTCGCACTCAAGAATGGTCCAAGAAACCTTCGAAAATCTTTGCAACCTTGGTTTTGTTCTATCAGTAGTGGTCCCGACTCGGACACATTCTCAACTATTTCAGTTTTCAATGTACAATGAACATTTGAATGTTATATAATATTAAGAGGGTATGCAATATTGCATGTCGCACTCAAGAATGGTCCAAGAAACCTTCGAAAATCTAGGCAACTTTGGTTTTGTTCTATCAGTAGTGGTCCCGACTCGGACACATTCTCAACTATTTCAGTTTTCAATGTACATTGAACATTTGAATGTTATATAAAATTAAGAGGGTATGCATTATTGCATGTCGCACTCAAGAATGGTCCAAGAAACCTTCGAAAATCTAGGCAACTTTGGTTTTCTTCTATCAGTAGTGGTCCCGACTCGGACACATTATCAACTATTTCAGTTTTCAATGTACATTGATTTTTTTACCAAAAATGTATGATTGTTATATAAAATTAAGAGGGTATGCAATATTGCATGTCGCACTCAAGAATGGTCCAAGAAACCTTCGAAAATCTATGCAACTTTGGTTTTATTCTATCAGAGGTGGTCCCAACCCGGACACATTCTCAACTATTTCAGTTTTCAATGTACAATGAACATTTGAATGTTATATAAAATTAAGAGGGTATGCAATATTGCACGTCGCACTCAAGAATGGTCCAAGAAGCGTTCGAAAATCTATGCAACTTTGGTTTTATTCTATCAGAGGTGGTCCCGACTCGGACACATTCTCAACAATTTCAGTTTTCAATGTACAATGAACTTTTGCAAAATATTTAAATGTTACATAAAATTAAGAGGGTATGCAATATTGCATGTCGCACTCAAGAATGGTCCAAGAAACCTTCGAAAATCTATGCAACTTTGGTTTTATTCTATCAGAGGTGGTCCCGACTCGGACACATTCTCAACTATTTCAGTTTTCAATGTACAATGAACATTTGAATGTTATATAATATTAAGAGGGTATGCAATATTGCATGTCGCACTCAAGAATGGTCCAAGAAACCTTCGAAAATCTAGGCAACTTTGGTTTTCTTCTATCAGTAGTGGTCCCGACTCGGACACATTATCAACTATTTCAGTTTTCAATGTACATTGATTTTTTTACCAAAAATATTTGAATGTTATATAAAATTAAGAGGGTATGCAATATTGCATGTCGCACTCAAGAATGGTCCAAGAAACCTTCGAAAATCTAGGCAACTTTGGTTTTATTCTATCAGAGGTGGTCCCGACCCGGACACATTCTCAACTATTTCAGTTTTCAATGTACATTGATTTTTTTACCAAAAATATTTGAATGTTATATAAAATTAAGAGGGTATGCAATATTGCATGTCGCACTCAAGAATGGTCCAAGAAACCTTCGAAAATCTATGCAACTTTGGTTTTGTTCTATCAGTAGTGGTCCCGACTCGGACACATTCTCAACTATTTCAGTTTTCAATGTACATTGATTTTTTTACCAAAAATATTTGAATGTTATATAAAATTAAGAGGGTATGCAATATTGCATGTCGCACTCAAGAATGGTCCAAGAAACCTTCGAAAATCTATGCAACTTTGGTTTTATTCTATCAGAGGTGGTCCCGACCCGGACACATTCTCAACTATTTCAGTTTTCAATGTACAATGAACATTTGAATGTTATATAATATTAAGAGGGTATGCAATATTGCACGTCGCACTCAAGAATGGTCCAAGAAACCTTCGAAAATCTAGGCAACTTTGGTTTTGTTCTATCAGTAGTGGTCCCGACTCGGACACATTCTCAACTATTTCAGTTTTCAATGTACAATGAACATTTGAATGTTATATAATATTAAGAGGGTATGCAATGTTGCATGTCGCACTCAAGAATGGTCCAAGAAACCTTCGAAAATCTAGGCAACTTTGGTTTTCTTCTATCAGTAGTGGTCCCGACTCGGACACATTCTCAACTATTTCAGTTTTCAATGTACAATGAACATTTGAATGTTATATAATATTAAGAGGGTATGCAATATTGCATGTCGCACTCAAGAATGGTCCAAGAAACCTTCGAAAATCTAGGCAACTTTGGTTTTCTTCTATCAGTAGTGGTCCTGACTCGGACACATTCTCAACTATTTTAGTTTTCAATGTACATTGATTTTTTTACCAAAAATATTTGAATGTTATATAAAATTAAGAGGGTATGCAATATTGCATGTCGCACTCAAGAATGGTCCAAGAAACCTTCGAAAATCTATGCAACTTTGGTTTTATTCTATCAGAGGTGGTCCCGACTCGGACACATTCTCAACTATTTCAGTTTTCAATGTACATTGATTTTTTTACCAAAAATATTTGAATGTTATATAAAATTAAGAGGGTATGCAATATTGCATGTCGCACTCAAGAATGGTCCAAGAAACCTTCGAAAATCTATGCAACTTTGGTTTTATTCTATCAGAGGTGGTCCCGACTCGGACACATTCTCAACTATTTCAGTTTTCAATGTACATTGATTTTTTTACCAAAAATATTTGAATGTTATATAAAATTAAGAGGGTATGCAATATTGCATGTTGCACTCAAGAATGGTCCAAGAAACCTTCGAAAATCTAGGCAACTTCGGTTTTGTTCTATCAGTAGTGGTCCCGACTCGGACACATTCTCAACTATTTCAGTTTTCAATGTACATTGATTTTTTTACCAAAAATATTTGAATGTTATAGAAAATTAAGAGGGTATGCAATATTGCATGTTGCACTCAAGAATGGTCCAAGAAACCTTCGAAAATCTATGCAACTTTGGTTTTCTTCTATCAGTAGTGGTCCCGACCCGGACACATTCTCAACTATTTCAGTTTTCAATGTACATTGATTTTTTTACCAAAAATATTTGAATGTTATATAAAATTAAGAGGGTATGCAATATTGCATGTCGCACTCAAGAATGGTCCAAGAAGCGTTCGAAAATCTATGCAACTTTGGTTTTATTCTATCAGAGGTGGTCCCGACTCGGACACATTCTCAACTATTTCAGTTTTCAATGTACATTGAACTTTTGCAAAATATTTAAATGTTACATAAAATTAAGAGGGTATGCAATATTGCATGTCGCACTCAAGAATGGTCCAATAAACCTTCGAAAATCTTTGCAACCTTGGTTTTGTTCTATCAGTAGTGGTCCCGACTCGGACACATTCTCAACTATTTCAGTTTTCAATGTACAATGAACATTTGAATGTTATATAAAATTAAGAGGGTATGCAATATTGCATGTCGCACTCAAGAATGGTCCAAGAAGCGTTCGAAAATCTATGCAACTTTGGTTTTATTCTATCAGAGGTGGTCCCGACTCGGACACATTCTCAACTATTTCAGTTTTCAATGTACATTGAACTTTTGCAAAATATTTAAATGTTACATAAAATTAAGAGGGTATGCAATATTGCATGTCGCACTCAAGAATGGTCCAAGAAACCTTCGAAAATCTTTGCAACCTTGGTTTTGTTCTATCAGTAGTGGTCCCGACTCGGACACATTCTCAACTATTTCAGTTTTCAATGTACAATGAACATTTGAATGTTATATAATATTAAGAGGGTATGCAATATTGCATGTCGCACTCAAGAATGGTCCAAGAAACCTTCGAAAATCTAGGCAACTTTGGTTTTATTCTATCAGAGGTGGTCCCGACCCGGACACATTCTCAACTATTTCAGTTTTCAATGTACATTGATTTTTTTACCAAAAATATTTGAATGTTATATAAAATTAAGAGGGTATGCAATATTGCATGTCGCACTCAAGAATGGTCCAAGAAACCTTCGAAAATCTATGCAACTTTGGTTTTGTTCTATCAGTAGTGGTCCCGACTCGGACACATTCTCAACTATTTCAGTTTTCAATGTACATTGATTTTTTTACCAAAAATATTTGAATGTTATATAAAATTAAGAGGGTATGCAATATTGCACGTCGCACTCAAGAATGGTCCAAGAAACCTTCGAAAATCTAGGCAACTTTGGTTTTGTTCTATCAGTAGTGGTCCCGACTCGGACACATTCTCAACTATTTCAGTTTTCAATGTACAATGAACATTTGAATGTTATATAATATTAAGAGGGTATGCAATGTTGCATGTCGCACTCAAGAATGGTCCAAGAAACCTTCGAAAATCTAGGCAACTTTGGTTTTCTTCTATCAGTAGTGGTCCCGACTCGGACACATTCTCAACTATTTCAGTTTTCAATGTACAATGAACATTTGAATGTTATATAATATTAAGAGGGTATGCAATATTGCATGTCGCACTCAAGAATGGTCCAAGAAACCTTCGAAAATCTAGGCAACTTTGGTTTTCTTCTATCAGTAGTGGTCCTGACTCGGACACATTCTCAACTATTTTAGTTTTCAATGTACATTGATTTTTTTACCAAAAATATTTGAATGTTATATAAAATTAAGAGGGTATGCAATATTGCATGTCGCACTCAAGAATGGTCCAAGAAACCTTCGAAAATCTATGCAACTTTGGTTTTATTCTATCAGAGGTGGTCCCGACTCGGACACATTCTCAACTATTTCAGTTTTCAATGTACATTGATTTTTTTACCAAAAATATTTGAATGTTATATAAAATTAAGAGGGTATGCAATATTGCATGTCGCACTCAAGAATGGTCCAAGAAACCTTCGAAAATCTATGCAACTTTGGTTTTATTCTATCAGAGGTGGTCCCGACTCGGACACATTCTCAACTATTTCAGTTTTCAATGTACATTGATTTTTTTACCAAAAATATTTGAATGTTATAGAAAATTAAGAGGGTATGCAATATTGCATGTTGCACTCAAGAATGGTCCAAGAAACCTTCGAAAATCTATGCAACTTTGGTTTTCTTCTATCAGTAGTGGTCCCGACCCGGACACATTCTCAACTATTTCAGTTTTCAATGTACATTGATTTTTTTACCAAAAATATTTGAATGTTATATAAAATTAAGAGGGTATGCAATATTGCATGTCGCACTCAAGAATGGTCCAAGAAGCGTTCGAAAATCTATGCAACTTTGGTTTTATTCTATCAGAGGTGGTCCCGACTCGGACACATTCTCAACTATTTCAGTTTTCAATGTACATTGAACTTTTGCAAAATATTTAAATGTTACATAAAATTAAGAGGGTATGCAATATTGCATGTCGCACTCAAGAATGGTCCAAGAAACCTTCGAAAATCTTTGCAACCTTGGTTTTGTTCTATCAGTAGTGGTCCCGACTCGGACACATTCTCAACTATTTCAGTTTTCAATGTACAATGAACATTTGAATGTTATATAATATTAAGAGGGTATGCAATATTGCATGTCGCACTCAAGAATGGTCCAAGAAGCGTTCGAAAATCTATGCAACTTTGGTTTTATTCTATCAGAGGTGGTCCCGACTCGGACACATTCTCAACTATTTCAGTTTTCAATGTACATTGAACTTTTGCAAAATATTTAAATGTTACATAAAATTAAGAGGGTATGCAATATTGCATGTCGCACTCAAGAATGGTCCAAGAAACCTTCGAAAATCTTTGCAACCTTGGTTTTGTTCTATCAGTAGTGGTCCCGACTCGGACACATTCTCAACTATTTCAGTTTTCAATGTACAATGAACATTTGAATGTTATATAATATTAAGAGGGTATGCAATATTGCATGTCGCACTCAAGAATGGTCCAAGAAACCTTCGAAAATCTAGGCAACTTTGGTTTTGTTCTATCAGTAGTGGTCCCGACTCGGACACATTCTCAACTATTTCAGTTTTCAATGTACATTGAACATTTGAATGTTATATAAAATTAAGAGGGTATGCAATATTGCATGTCGCACTCAAGAATGGTCCAAGAAACCTTCGAAAATCTAGGCAACCTTGGTTTTCTTCTATCAGTAGTGGTCCCGACTCGGACACATTCTCAACTATTTCAGTTTTCAATGTACAATGAACATTTGAATGTTATATAATATTAAGAGGGTATGCAATATTGCATGTCGCACTCAAGAATGGTCCAAGAAACCTTCGAAAATCTTTGCAACCTTGGTTTTGTTCTATCAGTAGTGGTCCCGACTCGGACACATTCTCAACTATTTCAGTTTTCAATGTACAATGAACATTTGAATGTTATATAATATTAAGAGGGTATGCAATATTGCATGTCGCACTCAAGAATGGTCCAAGAAGCGTTCGAAAATCTATGCAACTTTGGTTTTATTCTATCAGAGGTGGTCCCGACTCGGACACATTCTCAACTATTTCAGTTTTCAATGTACATTGAACTTTTGCAAAATATTTAAATGTTACATAAAATTAAGAGGGTATGCAATATTGCATGTCGCACTCAAGAATGGTCCAAGAAACCTTCGAAAATCTTTGCAACCTTGGTTTTGTTCTATCAGTAGTGGTCCCGACTCGGACACATTCTCAACTATTTCAGTTTTCAATGTACAATGAACATTTGAATGTTATATAATATTAAGAGGGTATGCAATATTGCATGTCGCACTCAAGAATGGTCCAAGAAACCTTCGAAAATCTTTGCAACCTTGGTTTTGTTCTATCAGTAGTGGTCCCGACTCGGACACATTCTCAACTATTTCAGTTTTCAATGTACAATGAACATTTGAATGTTATATAATATTAAGAGGGTATGCAATATTGCATGTCGCACTCAAGAATGGTCCAAGAAACCTTCGAAAATCTAGGCAACTTTGGTTTTGTTCTATCAGTAGTGGTCCCGACTCGGACACATTCTCAACTATTTCAGTTTTCAATGTACATTTAACATTTGAATGTTATATAAAATTAAGAGGGTATGCAATATTGCATGTCGCACTCAAGAATGGTCCAAGAAACCTTCGAAAATCTAGGCAACCTTGGTTTTCTTCTATCAGTAGTGGTCCCGACTCGGACACATTCTCAACTATTTCAGTTTTCAATGTACAATGAACATTTGAATGTTATATAATATTAAGAGGGTATGCAATATTGCATGTCGCACTCAAGAATGGTCCAAGAAACCTTCGAAAATCTTTGCAACCTTGGTTTTGTTCTATCAGTAGTGGTCCCGACTCGGACACATTCTCAACTATTTCAGTTTTCAATGTACAATGAACATTTGAATGTTATATAATATTAAGAGGGTATGCAATATTGCATGTCGCACTCAAGAATGGTCCAAGAAGCGTTCGAAAATCTATGCAACTTTGGTTTTATTCTATCAGAGGTGGTCCCGACTCGGACACATTCTCAACTATTTCAGTTTTCAATGTACATTGAACTTTTGCAAAATATTTAAATGTTACATAAAATTAAGAGGGTATGCAATATTGCATGTCGCACTCAAGAATGGTCCAAGAAACCTTCGAAAATCTTTGCAACCTTGGTTTTGTTCTATCAGTAGTGGTCCCGACTCGGACACATTCTCAACTATTTCAGTTTTCAATGTACAATGAACATTTGAATGTTATATAATATTAAGAGGGTATGCAATATTGCATGTCGCACTCAAGAATGGTCCAAGAAACCTTCGAAAATCTAGGCAACTTTGGTTTTGTTCTATCAGTAGTGGTCCCGACTCGGACACATTCTCAACTATTTCAGTTTTCAATGTACATTGAACATTTGAATGTTATATAAAATTAAGAGGGTATGCAATATTGCATGTCGCACTCAAGAATGGTCCAAGAAACCTTCGAAAATCTAGGCAACCTTGGTTTTCTTCTATCAGTAGTGGTCCCGACTCGGACACATTCTCAACTATTTCAGTTTTCAATGTACAATGAACATTTGAATGTTATATAATATTAAGAGGGTATGCAATATTGCATGTCGCACTCAAGAATGGTCCAAGAAACCTTCGAAAATCTTTGCAACCTTGGTTTTGTTCTATCAGTAGTGGTCCCGACTCGGACACATTCTCAACTATTTCAGTTTTCAATGTACAATGAACATTTGAATGTTATATAATATTAAGAGGGTATGCAATATTGCATGTCGCACTCAAGAATGGTCCAAGAAGCGTTCGAAAATCTATGCAACTTTGGTTTTATTCTATCAGAGGTGGTCCCGACTCGGACACATTCTCAACTATTTCAGTTTTCAATGTACATTGAACTTTTGCAAAATATTTAAATGTTACATAAAATTAAGAGGGTATGCAATATTGCATGTCGCACTCAAGAATGGTCCAAGAAACCTTCGAAAATCTAGGCAACCTTGGTTTTCTTCTATCAGTAGTGGTCCCGACTCGGACACATTCTCAACTATTTCAGTTTTCAATGTACAATGAACATTTGAATGTTATATAATATTAAGAGGGTATGCAATATTGCATGTCGCACTCAAGAATGGTCCAAGAAACCTTCGAAAATCTAGGCAACTTTGGTTTTGTTCTATCAGTAGTGGTCCCGACTCGGACACATTCTCAACTATTTCAGTTTTCAATGTACATTGAACATTTGAATGTTATATAAAATTAAGAGGGTATGCAATATTGCATGTCGCACTCAAGAATGGTCCAAGAAACCTTCGAAAATCTAGGCAACCTTGGTTTTGTTCTATCAGTAGTGGTCCCGACTCGGACACATTCTCAACTATTTCAGTTTTCAATGTACAATGAACATTTGAATGTTATATAATATTAAGAGGGTATGCAATATTGCATGTCGCACTCAAGAATGGTCCAAGAAACCTTCGAAAATCTAGGCAACTTTGGTTTTGTTCTATCAGTAGTGGTCCCGACTCGGACACATTATCAACTATTTCAGTTTTCAATGTACATTGAACATTTGAATGTTATATAAAATTAAGAGGGTATGCAATATTGCATGTCGCACTCAAGAATGGTCCAAGAAACCTTCGAAAATCTAGGCAACCTTGGTTTTGTTCTATCAGTAGTGGTCCCGACTCGGACACATTCTCAACTATTTCAGTTTTCAATGTACAATGAACATTTGAATGTTATATAATATTAAGAGGGTATGCAATATTGCATGTCGCACTCAAGAATGGTCCAAGAAACCTTCGAAAATCTAGGCAACTTTGGTTTTGTTCTATCAGTAGTGGTCCCGACTCGGACACATTCTCAACTATTTCAGTTTTCAATGTACATTGAACATTTGAATGTTATATAAAATTAAGAGGGTATGCAATATTGCATGTCGCACTCAAGAATGGTCCAAGAAACCTTCGAAAATCTAGGCAACCTTGGTTTTGTTCTATCAGTAGTGGTCCCGACTCGGACACATTCTCAACTATTTCAGTTTTCAATGTACATTGAACATTTGAATGTTATATAAAATTAAGAGGGTATGCATTATTGCATGTCGCACTCAAGAATGGTCCAAGAAACCTTCGAAAATCTAGGCAACTTTGGTTTTCTTCTATCAGTAGTGGTCCCGACTCGGACACATTATCAACTATTTCAGTTTTCAATGTACATTGATTTTTTTACCAAAAATGTATGATTGTTATATAAAATTAAGAGGGTATGCAATATTGCATGTCGCACTCAAGAATGGTCCAAGAAACCTTCGAAAATCTATGCAACTTTGGTTTTATTCTATCAGAGGTGGTCCCAACCCGGACACATTCTCAACTATTTCAGTTTTCAATGTACAATGAACATTTGAATGTTATATAAAATTAAGAGGGTATGCAATATTGCACGTCGCACTCAAGAATGGTCCAAGAAGCGTTCGAAAATCTATGCAACTTTGGTTTTATTCTATCAGAGGTGGTCCCGACTCGGACACATTCTTAACTATTTCAGTTTTCAATGTACAATGAACTTTTGCAAAATATTTAAATGTTACATAAAATTAAGAGGGTATGCAATATTGCATGTCGCACTCAAGAATGGTCCAAGAAACCTTCGAAAATCTTTGCAACCTTGGTTTTGTTCTATCAGTAGTGGTCCCGACTCGGACACATTCTCAACTATTTCAGTTTTCAATGTACAATGAACATTTGAATGTTATATAATATTAAGAGGGTATGCAATATTGCATGTCGCACTCAAGAATGGTCCAAGAAACCTTCGAAAATCTAGGCAACTTTGGTTTTGTTCTATCAGTAGTGGTCCCGACTCGGACACATTCTCAACTATTTCAGTTTTCAATGTACATTGAACATTTGAATGTTACATAAAATTAAGAGGGTATGCAATATTGCATGTCGCACTCAAGAATGGTCCAAGAAACCTTCGAAAATCTAGGCAACTTTGGTTTTCTTCTATCAGTAGTGGTCCCGACTCGGACACATTATCAACTATTTCAGTTTTCAATGTACATTGATTTTTTTACCAAAAATGTATGATTGTTATATAAAATTAAGAGGGTATGCAATATTGCATGTCGCACTCAAGAATGGTCCAAGAAACCTTCGAAAATCTATGCAACTTTGGTTTTATTCTATCAGAGGTGGTCCCGACTCGGACACATTCTCAACTATTTCAGTTTTCAATGTACAATGAACATTTGAATGTTATATAATATTAAGAGGGTATGCAATATTACATGTCGCACTCAAGAATGGTCCAAGAAACCTTCGAAAATCTAGGCAACTTTGGTTTTCTTCTATCAGTAGTGGTCCCGACTCGGACACATTATCAACTATTTCAGTTTTCAATGTACATTGATTTTTTTACCAAAAATATTTGAATGTTATATAAAATTAAGAGGGTATGCAATATTGCATGTCGCACTCAAGAATGGTCCAAGAAACCTTCGAAAATCTAGGCAACTTTGGTTTTATTCTATCAGAGGTGGTCCCGACCCGGACACATTCTCAACTATTTCAGTTTTCAATGTACATTGATTTTTTTACCAAAAATATTTGAATGTTATATAAAATTAAGAGGGTATGCAATATTGCATGTCGCACTCAAGAATGGTCCAAGAAACCTTCGAAAATCTATGCAACTTTGGTTTTGTTCTATCAGTAGTGGTCCCGACTCGGACACATTCTCAACTATTTCAGTTTTCAATGTACATTGATTTTTTTACCAAAAATATTTGAATGTTATATAAAATTAAGAGGGTATGCAATATTGCATGTCGCACTCAAGAATGGTCCAAGAAACCTTCGAAAATCTATGCAACTTTGGTTTTATTCTATCAGAGGTGGTCCCGACCCGGACACATTCTCAACTATTTCAGTTTTCAATGTACAATGAACATTTGAATGTTATATAATATTAAGAGGGTATGCAATATTGCACGTCGCACTCAAGAATGGTCCAAGAAACCTTCGAAAATCTAGGCAACTTTGGTTTTGTTCTATCAGTAGTGGTCCCGACTCGGACACATTCTCAACTATTTCAGTTTTCAATGTACAATGAACATTTGAATGTTATATAATATTAAGAGGGTATGCAATATTGCATGTCGCACTCAAGAATGGTCCAAGAAACCTTCGAAAATCTAGGCAACTTTGGTTTTCTTCTATCAGTAGTGGTCCCGACTCGGACACATTCTCAACTATTTCAGTTTTCAATGTACAATGAACATTTGAATGTTATATAATATTAAGAGGGTATGCAATATTGCATGTCGCACTCAAGAATGGTCCAAGAAACCTTCGAAAATCTAGGCAACTTTGGTTTTCTTCTATCAGTAGTGGTCCTGACTCGGACACATTCTCAACTATTTTAGTTTTCAATGTACATTGATTTTTTTACCAAAAATATTTGAATGTTATATAAAATTAAGAGGGTATGCAATATTGCATGTCGCACTCAAGAATGGTCCAAGAAACCTTCGAAAATCTATGCAACTTTGGTTTTATGCTATCAGAGGTGGTCCCGACTCGGACACATTCTCAACTATTTCAGTTTTCAATGTACATTGATTTTTTTACCAAAAATATTTGAATGTTATATAAAATTAAGAGGGTATGCAATATTGCATGTTGCACTCAAGAATGGTCCAAGAAACCTTCGAAAATCTATGCAACTTTGGTTTTATTCTATCAGAGGTGGTCCCGACTCGGACACATTCTCAACTATTTCAGTTTTCAATGTACATTGATTTTTTTACCAAAAATATTTGAATGTTATATAAAATTAAGAGGGTATGCAATATTGCATGTTGCACTCAAGAATGGTCCAAGAAACCTTCGAAAATCTAGGCAACTTCGGTTTTGTTCTATCAGTAGTGGTCCCGACTCGGACACATTCTCAACTATTTCAGTTTTCAATGTACATTGATTTTTTTACCAAAAATATTTGAATGTTATAGAAAATTAAGAGGGTATGCAATATTGCATGTTGCACTCAAGAATGGTCCAAGAAACCTTCGAAAATCTATGCAACTTTGGTTTTCTTCTATCAGTAGTGGTCCCGACCCGGACACATTCTCAACTATTTCAGTTTTCAATGTACATTGATTTTTTTACCAAAAATATTTGAATGTTATATAAAATTAAGAGGGTATGCAATATTGCATGTCGCACTCAAGAATGGTCCAAGAAGCGTTCGAAAATCTATGCAACTTTGGTTTTATTCTATCAGAGGTGGTCCCGACTCGGACACATTCTCAACTATTTCAGTTTTCAATGTACATTGAACTTTTGCAAAATATTTAAATGTTACATAAAATTAAGAGGGTATGCAATATTGCATGTCGCACTCAAGAATGGTCCAAGAAACCTTCGAAAATCTTTGCAACCTTGGTTTTGTTCTATCAGTAGTGGTCCCGACTCGGACACATTCTCAACTATTTCAGTTTTCAATGTACAATGAACATTTGAATGTTATATAATATTAAGAGGGTATGCAATATTACATGTCGCACTCAAGAATGGTCCAAGAAACCTTCGAAAATCTAGGCAACTTTGGTTTTCTTCTATCAGTAGTGGTCCCGACTCGGACACATTATCAACTATTTCAGTTTTCAATGTACATTGATTTTTTTACCAAAAATATTTGAATGTTATATAAAATTAAGAGGGTATGCAATATTGCATGTCGCACTCAAGAATGGTCCAAGAAACCTTCGAAAATCTAGGCAACTTTGGTTTTATTCTATCAGAGGTGGTCCCGACCCGGACACATTCTCAACTATTTCAGTTTTCAATGTACATTGATTTTTTTACCAAAAATATTTGAATGTTATATAAAATTAAGAGGGTATGCAATATTGCATGTCGCACTCAAGAATGGTCCAAGAAACCTTCGAAAATCTATGCAACTTTGGTTTTGTTCTATCAGTAGTGGTCCCGACTCGGACACATTCTCAACTATTTCAGTTTTCAATGTACATTGATTTTTTTACCAAAAATATTTGAATGTTATATAAAATTAAGAGGGTATGCAATATTGCATGTCGCACTCAAGAATGGTCCAAGAAACCTTCGAAAATCTATGCAACTTTGGTTTTATTCTATCAGAGGTGGTCCCGACCCGGACACATTCTCAACTATTTCAGTTTTCAATGTACAATGAACATTTGAATGTTATATAATATTAAGAGGGTATGCAATATTGCACGTCGCACTCAAGAATGGTCCAAGAAACCTTCGAAAATCTAGGCAACTTTGGTTTTGTTCTATCAGTAGTGGTCCCGACTCGGACACATTCTCAACTATTTCAGTTTTCAATGTACAATGAACATTTGAATGTTATATAATATTAAGAGGGTATGCAATATTGCATGTCGCACTCAAGAATGGTCCAAGAAACCTTCGAAAATCTAGGCAACTTTGGTTTTCTTCTATCAGTAGTGGTCCCGACTCGGACACATTCTCAACTATTTCAGTTTTCAATGTACATTGATTTTTTTACCAAAAATATTTGAATGTTATATAAAATTAAGAGGGTATGCAATATTGCATGTCGCACTCAAGAATGGTCCAAGAAACCTTCGAAAATCTATGCAACTTTGGTTTTATTCTATCAGAGGTGGTCCCGACCCGGACACATTCTCAACTATTTCAGTTTTCAATGTACAATGAACATTTGAATGTTATATAATATTAAGAGGGTATGCAATATTGCACGTCGCACTCAAGAATGGTCCAAGAAACCTTCGAAAATCTAGGCAACTTTGGTTTTGTTCTATCAGTAGTGGTCCCGACTCGGACACATTCTCAACTATTTCAGTTTTCAATGTACAATGAACATTTGAATGTTATATAATATTAAGAGGGTATGCAATATTGCATGTCGCCCTCAAGAATGGTCCAAGAAACCTTCGAAAATCTAGGCAACTTTGGTTTTCTTCTATCAGTAGTGGTCCCGACTCGGACACATTCTCAACTATTTCAGTTTTCAATGTACAATGAACATTTGAATGTTATATAATATTAAGAGGGTATGCAATATTGCATGTCGCACTCAAGAATGGTCCAAGAAACCTTCGAAAATCTAGGCAACTTTGGTTTTCTTCTATCAGTAGTGGTCCTGACTCGGACACATTCTCAACTATTTTAGTTTTCAATGTACATTGATTTTTTTACCAAAAATATTTGAATGTTATATAAAATTAAGAGGGTATGCAATATTGCATGTCGCACTCAAGAATGGTCCAAGAAACCTTCGAAAATCTATGCAACTTTGGTTTTATTCTATCAGAGGTGGTCCCGACTCGGACACATTCTCAACTATTTCAGTTTTCAATGTACATTGATTTTTTTACCAAAAATATTTGAATGTTATATAAAATTAAGAGGGTATGCAATATTGCATGTCGCACTCAAGAATGGTCCAAGAAACCTTCGAAAATCTATGCAACTTTGGTTTTATTCTATCAGAGGTGGTCCCGACTCGGACACATTCTCAACTATTTCAGTTTTCAATGTACATTGATTTTTTTACCAAAAATATTTGAATGTTATATAAAATTAAGAGGGTATGCAATATTGCATGTTGCACTCAAGAATGGTCCAAGAAACCTTCGAAAATCTAGGCAACTTCGGTTTTGTTCTATCAGTAGTGGTCCCGACTCGGACACATTCTCAACTATTTCAGTTTTCAATGTACATTGATTTTTTTACCAAAAATATTTGAATGTTATATAAAATTAAGAGGGTATGCAATATTGCATGTCGCACTCAAGAATGGTCCAAGAAGCGTTCGAAAATCTATGCAACTTTGGTTTTATTCTATCAGAGGTGGTCCCGACTCGGACACATTCTCAACTATTTCAGTTTTCAATGTACATTGAACTTTTGCAAAATATTTAAATGTTACATAAAATTAAGAGGGTATGCAATATTGCATGTCGCACTCAAGAATGGTCCAAGAAACCTTCGAAAATCTTTGCAACCTTGGTTTTGTTCTATCAGTAGTGGTCCCGACTCGGACACATTCTCAACTATTTCAGTTTTCAATGTACAATGAACATTTGAATGTTATATAATATTAAGAGGGTATGCAATATTGCATGTCGCACTCAAGAATGGTCCAAGAAGCGTTCGAAAATCTATGCAACTTTGGTTTTATTCTATCAGATGTGGTCCCGACTCGGACACATTCTCAACTATTTCAGTTTTCAATGTACATTGAACTTTTGCAAAATATTTAAATGTTACATAAAATTAAGAGGGTATGCAATATTGCATGTCGCACTCAAGAATGGTCCAAGAAACCTTCGAAAATCTTTGCAACCTTGGTTTTGTTCTATCAGTAGTGGTCCCGACTCGGACACATTCTCAACTATTTCAGTTTTCAATGTACAATGAACATTTGAATGTTATATAATATTAAGAGGGTATGCAATATTGCATGTCGCACTCAAGAATGGTCCAAGAAACCTTCGAAAATCTAGGCAACTTTGGTTTTGTTCTATCAGTAGTGGTCCCGACTCGGACACATTCTCAACTATTTCAGTTTTCAATGTACATTGAACATTTGAATGTTACATAAAATTAAGAGGGTATGCAATATTGCATGTCGCACTCAAGAATGGTCCAAGAAACCTTCGAAAATCTAGGCAACTTTGGTTTTCTTCTATCAGTAGTGGTCCCGACTCGGACACATTATCAACTATTTCAGTTTTCAATGTACATTGATTTTTTTACCAAAAATGTATGATTGTTATATAAAATTAAGAGGGTATGCAATATTGCATGTCGCACTCAAGAATGGTCCAAGAAACCTTCGAAAATCTATGCAACTTTGGTTTTATTCTATCAGAGGTGGTCCCGACTCGGACACATTCTCAACTATTTCAGTTTTCAATGTACAATGAACATTTGAATGTTATATAATATTAAGAGGGTATGCAATATTGCATGTCGCACTCAAGAATGGTCCAAGAAACCTTCGAAAATCTAGGCAACTTTGGTTTTCTTCTATCAGTAGTGGTCCCGACTCGGACACATTATCAACTATTTCAGTTTTCAATGTACATTGATTTTTTTACCAAAAATATTTGAATGTTATATAAAATTAAGAGGGTATGCAATATTGCATGTCGCACTCAAGAATGGTCCAAGAAACCTTCGAAAATCTAGGCAACTTTGGTTTTATTCTATCAGAGGTGGTCCCGACCCGGACACATTCTCAACTATTTCAGTTTTCAATGTACATTGATTTTTTTACCAAAAATATTTGAATGTTATATAAAATTAAGAGGGTATGCAATATTGCATGTCGCACTCAAGAATGGTCCAAGAAGCGTTCGAAAATCTATGCAACTTTGGTTTTATTCTATCAGATGTGGTCCCGACTCGGACACATTCTCAACTATTTCAGTTTTCAATGTACATTGAACTTTTGCAAAATATTTAAATGTTACATAAAATTAAGAGGGTATGCAATATTGCATGTCGCACTCAAGAATGGTCCAAGAAACCTTCGAAAATCTTTGCAACCTTGGTTTTGTTCTATCAGTAGTGGTCCCGACTCGGACACATTCTCAACTATTTCAGTTTTCAATGTACAATGAACATTTGAATGTTATATAATATTAAGAGGGTATGCAATATTGCATGTCGCACTCAAGAATGGTCCAAGAAACCTTCGAAAATCTAGGCAACTTTGGTTTTGTTCTATCAGTAGTGGTCCCGACTCGGACACATTCTCAACTATTTCAGTTTTCAATGTACATTGAACATTTGAATGTTACATAAAATTAAGAGGGTATGCAATATTGCATGTCGCACTCAAGAATGGTCCAAGAAACCTTCGAAAATCTAGGCAACTTTGGTTTTCTTCTATCAGTAGTGGTCCCGACTCGGACACATTATCAACTATTTCAGTTTTCAATGTACATTGATTTTTTTACCAAAAATGTATGATTGTTATATAAAATTAAGAGGGTATGCAATATTGCATGTCGCACTCAAGAATGGTCCAAGAAACCTTCGAAAATCTATGCAACTTTGGTTTTATTCTATCAGAGGTGGTCCCGACTCGGACACATTCTCAACTATTTCAGTTTTCAATGTACAATGAACATTTGAATGTTATATAATATTAAGAGGGTATGCAATATTGCATGTCGCACTCAAGAATGGTCCAAGAAACCTTCGAAAATCTAGGCAACTTTGGTTTTCTTCTATCAGTAGTGGTCCCGACTCGGACACATTATCAACTATTTCAGTTTTCAATGTACATTGATTTTTTTACCAAAAATATTTGAATGTTATATAAAATTAAGAGGGTATGCAATATTGCATGTCGCACTCAAGAATGGTCCAAGAAACCTTCGAAAATCTAGGCAACTTTGGTTTTATTCTATCAGAGGTGGTCCCGACCCGGACACATTCTCAACTATTTCAGTTTTCAATGTACATTGATTTTTTTACCAAAAATATTTGAATGTTATATAAAATTAAGAGGGTATGCAATATTGCATGTCGCACTCAAGAATGGTCCAAGAAACCTTCGAAAATCTATGCAACTTTGGTTTTGTTCTATCAGTAGTGGTCCCGACTCGGACACATTCTCAACTATTTCAGTTTTCAATGTACATTGAACTTTTGCAAAATATTTAAATGTTACAATAAAATTAAGAGGGTATGCAATATTGCATGTCGCACTCAAGAATGGTCCAAGAAACCTTCGAAAATCTAGGCAACTTTGGTTTTGTTCTATCAGTAGTGGTCCCGACTCGGACACATTCTCAACTATTTCAGTTTTCAATGTACAATGAACATTTGAATGTTATATAATATTAAGAGGGTATGCAATATTGCATGTCGCACTCAAGAATGGTCCAAGAAACCTTCGAAAATCTAGGCAACTTTGGTTTTGTTCTATCAGTAGTGGTCCCGACTCGGACACATTCTCAACTATTTCAGTTTTCAATGTACATTGAACATTTGAATGTTACATAAAATTAAGAGGGTATGCAATATTGCATGTCGCACTCAAGAATGGTCCAAGAAACCTTCGAAAATCTAGGCAACTTTGGTTTTCTTCTATCAGTAGTGGTCCCGACTCGGACACATTATCAACTATCTCAGTTTTCAATGTACATTGATTTTTTTACCAAAAATGTATGATTGTTATATAAAATTAAGAGGGTATGTAATATTGCATGTCGCACTCAAGAATGGTCCAAGAAACCTTCGAAAATCTATGCAACTTTGGTTTTATTCTATCAGAGGTGGTCCCAACCCGGACACATTCTCAACTATTTCAGTTTTCAATGTACAATGAACATTTGAATGTTATATAAAATTAAGAGGGTATGCAATATTGCACGTCGCACTCAAGAATGGTCCAAGAAACCTTCGAAAATCTATGCAACTTTGGTTTTGTTCTATCAGTAGTGGTCCCGACTCGGACACATTCTCAACTATTTCAGTTTTCAATGTACATTGATTTTTTTACCAAAAATATTTGAATGTTATATAAAATTAAGAGGGTATGCAATATTGCATGTCGCACTCAAGAATGGTCCAAGAAACCTTCGAAAATCTAGGCAACTTTGGTTTTGTTCTATCAGTGGTGGTCCCGGCTCGGACACATTCTCAACTATTTCAGTTTTCAATGTACATTGATTTTTTTACCAAAAATATTTGAATGTTATATAAAATTAAGAGGGTATGCAATATTGCATGTCGCACTCAAGAATGGTCCAAGAAACCTTCGAAAATCTAGGCAACTTTGGTTTTATTCTATCAGAGGTGGTCCCGACTCGGACACATTCTCAACTATTTCAGTTTTCAATGTACATTTAACTTTTGCAAAATATTTAAATGTTATAAAATAAGAGGGTATGCAATATTGCACGTCGCGCTCAAGAATGGTCCAAGAAGCCTTCGAAAATCTATGCAATTTTAGTTTTTTTCTATCAGAGGTGGTCCTGACTCGGACACAATCTCAACTATTTCAATGTACATTGAACTTTTGGAAAATATTTTAATATTATATAAAATTAAGAGCGTATACAGTTACAGATACATATTGCACGTCCCCTTACGAAATCTTTCCTAAGAATGCTTAAGAACAAATTGAAGGGAATTTAGTGGGACAGGCTTAAGAAAATACTTAAATACTTCTTAAGAAAATTGGCACCTTTCCCTACAGAAATGCTGTAGAAACTGCTTAGGCAATTCCTTCATATTTCTTTAAACAATCATTAAGTAAATGTAAGGAATTTTTAGGAAAATATTCATATATTCTTAAGCGTTTATTCGTAAAACTCCGTAAAATTTCCTTTCATTTACGTAAGAATTAATTTTAATTTTACTTTGGTGAACCTTAAAAATTACTAATATTTTACTTTAAAATCCCTTTTATTTACTTTGATTAACCTTAAAAGTTCTCCAGTTTTTCCTTTTAGAACATTTAGAAAGCATTTATATTTAAATTCTAAAGAAATTCCATTGGTATTCATTCGAAGTTCTTAAGAAATTTCCCTACCTTAAAAATTCCTTTCGTATTTCTTTCAAGTGTTTAAGAAATTCCCGTCGTATTCCTTTGAAGTGCTTAAGAAATTCCCGTAGTATTCCTTTGTAGTGCCTTTGAAATTCCTTTGGTATTCCATCGAAATGCCTAAGAAATTCCTTTGGTATTCCATGGACGTGCCTAAAAAATTCCTTTGGTATTCCTTGGAAGTGCTTAAGAAATTGGTGGCTTCTAATATCTGGGATTTGATCACCTGCCGTTGGTGGCTTCTAATATCAGAGATTTGGGGGCTATGAGTATCTAGGATTTCATGCCTGCCTTTGGGGCTGGGAAATTCTCAGACTTGAAACGGCCGTTGGGTGCTGTGAATATCTGGAATTTGATACCTGCCGTAGGGGCTGGGAATATCTGGGATTCTATTCCTGCCGTTGTGGGCTTCTTAAATCTGGAATTTGATACCTACCGTTGGGGGCTTCTAATATCTGAGATTTGATCACCTGCCGTTGGTGGCTTCTAATATCTTGGATTTGATAACCGGGCGTCGGTGGCTTGTAATATCTGGTATTTGAAACCTGCCGTTGGGGGCTCTAATATCTGGTATTTGAAACCTGCCGTTGGGGGCTGCATATATATTCGATTTGAAATCTGCCGTTTGGGGCTGCATATAGCCTCGATTTTATACCTGCCGTTTAGGGCTGCTAATATCTTGGATATGAAACTTGCCGTTGGGGACTAGGAATATCTGGGATTTGAAACTTGCCGTTTGGGGCTTTTTAATCGTGGAAATGATCACCCGTTGTTGGTGGCTTCTAATATCTGGGATTTGATCACCCACCGTTGGTGGCTTCTAATATCTGGGATTTGATCACCTGCCGTTGGTGGCTTCTAATATCTGGGATTTGATCACCGGCCATTGGTGGCTTCTAATATCTGGGATTTGATCACCTGAAGTTGGGCGCTACTAATATCTGGAATTTGATCACCTGCCGTTGGTGGCTTCTAATATCAGGAATTAAATCACCTGCCGTTGGTGACTTCTAACATCTGTAATTTGATCACCTGCCGTTGGTTGCTTCTAAAATAGGGAATATTATCACCTGCCGTTGGTGGCTTCTTATATCTGGGATTTGATCTAATGCCGTTGGTGGCTTCTAATATCTGGGATTTGATCACCTGCCGTTGGTGGCTACTAATATCTGGTATTTGATCACCTGCCGTTTGTGGGTTCTAATATTTGAGATTTGGGGGCTATGAGTATCTAGGATTTCATGTCTGCCTTTGGGGCAAGGAAATTCTCAGACTTGAAACGGCCGTTGGGTGCTGTGAATATCTGGAATCTGATATCTGCCGTTGGGGTCTGGGAATATCTGGGATTCTATTCCTGCCGTTGGTGGCTTCTAATATCTGGTATTTGAAACCTGCCGTTGGGGGCTGCTTATATCTTATAACTTAGATTTGAAACGTGCTGTTGGGGGCTGGTTATATCTTCGATTTGAAACCTGCCGTTGGGGGCTGCTAATATCTGGGATTTGATCACCTGCCGTTGGTGGCTTCTAATATCTGGGATTTGATCATCAGCCGTTGGTGGCTTCTAATATCTGAGATTTTATCACCTGCCGTTGGTGGCTTTTAATATCTGGGATTTGATCACCTGCCGTTGGGGGCTTTTAATATCTGGGATTTGATCACCTGCCGTTGGGGGCTTCTAATATCTGGGATTTGATCACCTGCCGTTGGTGGCTTCTAATATCTGGGATTTGATCACCTGCCGTTGGTGGCTTCTAATATCTGGGATTTGATCACCTGCCGTTGGTGGCTTCTAATATCTGGGATTTGATCACCTGCCGTTGGTGGCTTCTAATATCTGGGATTTGATCACCTGCCGTAGGTGGCTTCTAATATCTGAGATTGATCAATTGCCGTTGGTGGCTTTTAATATCTGGGATTTGATCACCTGCCATTGGTGGCTTCTAATATCTGAGATTTGATCACCGGCCGTTGGTGGCTTGTAATATCTGGTATTTGAAACCTGCCGTTGGTGGCTTCTAATATCTGAGATTTGATCACCTGCCGTTGGTTGCTTTTAATATCTGGGATTTGATCACCTGCCGTTGGTGGCTTTTAATATCTGGGATTTGATCACCTGCCGTTGGTGGCTTCTAATATCTGGGATTTGATCATCAGCCGTTGGTGGCTTCTAATATCTGAGATTTTATCACCTGCCGTTGGTGGCTTTTAATATCTGGGATTTGATCACCTGCCGTTGGGGGCTTCTAATATCTGAGATTTGATCACCGGCCGTTGGTGGCTTGTAATAACTGGTATTTGAAACCTGCCGTTGGGGGCTGCTTATATCTTATATTTTAGATTTGAAACGTGCTCTTGGGGGCTGCTTATATCTTATATGTTAGATATGAAAAGTGCTGTTGGGGGCTGGTTATATCTTCGATTTGAAACCTGCCGTTGGGGGCTGCTAATATCTGGTATTTGAAACATGCCGTTGGTGGCTTCTAATATTTGGGATTATATCACCTGCCGTTGAAGGCTTCTAATATTTGAGATTTGATCACCTGCAGTTGGTGGCTTCTAATATCTGGGAATTGATCACCTGCCGTTGGTGGCTTCTAATACCTGGGATTTGATCATAAGCCGTTGGTGGCTTCTAATATCTGAGATTTGATCACCTGCCGTTGGTGGCTTTTAATATCTGGGATTTGATCACCTGCCGTTGGTGGCTTTTAATATCTGAGATTTGATCACCTGCCGTTGGGGGCTTCTAATATCTGGGATTTGATCACCTGCCGTTGGTGGCTTCTAATATCTGGGATTTGATCACCTGCCGTTGGGGGCTTCTAATATCTGGGATTTGATCACCTGCCGTTGGGGCTGCTTATATCTTATATGTTAGATATGAATAGTGCTGTTGGGGGCTGGTTATATCTTCGATTTGAAACCTGCCGTTGGGGGCTGCTAATATCTGGTATTTGAAACATGCCGTTGGTGGCTTCTAATATTTGGGATTATATCACCTGCCGTTGAAGGCTTCCAATATTTGAGATTTGATCACCTGCCGTTGGTGGCTTCTAATATCTGGGAATTGATCACCTGCCGTTGGTGGCTTCTAATACCTGGGATTTGATCATCAGCCGTTGGTGGCTTCTAATATCTGAGATTTGATCACCTGCCGTTGGTGGCTACTAATATCTGGTATTTGATCACCTGCCGTTTGTGGGTTCTAATATTTGAGATTTGGGGGCTATGAGTATCTAGGATTTCATGCCTGCCTTTGGGGCAAGGAAATTCTCAGACTTGAAACGGCCGTTGGGTGCTGTGAATATCTGGAATCTGATATCTGCCGTTGGGGTCTGGGAATATCTGGAATCTGATATCTGCCGTTGGGGTCTGGGAATATCTGGGATTCTATTCCTGCCGTTGGTGGCTTCTAATATCTGGTATTTGAAACCTGCCGTTGGGGGCTGCTTATATCTTATAACTTAGATTTGAAACGTGCTGTTGGGGGCTGGTTATATCTTCGATTTGAAACCTGCCGTTGGGGGCTGCTAATATCTGGTATTTGAAACCTGTCGTTGGTGGCTTCTAATATTTGGGATTTTATCACCTGCCGTTGGTGGCTTTTAATATCTGGGATTTGATCACCTGCCGTTGGTGGCTTCTAATATCTGGGATTTGATCATCAGCCGTTGGTGGCTTCTAATATCTGAGATTTTATCACCTGCCGTTGGTGGCTTTTAATATCTGGGATTTGATCACCTGCCGTTGGGGGCTTTTAATATCTGGGATTTGATCACCTGCCGTTGGGGGCTTCTAATATCTGGGATTTGATCACCTGCCGTTGGTGGCTTCTAATATCTGGGATTTGATCAGCTGCCGTTGGTGGCTTCTAATATCTGGGATTTGATCACCTGCCGTTGGTGGCTTCTAATATCTGGGATTTGATCACCTGCCGTTGGTGGCTTCTAATATCTGGGATTTGATCACCTGCCGTAGGTGGCTTCTAATATCTGAGATTGATCAATTGCCGTTGGTGGCTTTTAATATCTGGGATTTGATCACCTGACATTGGTGGCTTCTAATATCTGAGATTTGATCACCGGCCGTTGGTGGCTTGTAATATCTGGTATTTGAAACCTGCCGTTGGTGGCTTCTAATATCTGAGATTTGATCACCTGCCGTTGGTTGCTTTTAATATCTGGGATTTGATCACCTGCCGTTGGTGGCTTTTAATATCTGGGATTTGATCACCTGCCGTTGGTGGCTTCTAATATCTGGGATTTGATCATCAGCCGTTGGTGGCTTCTAATATCTGAGATTTTATCACCTGCCGTTGGTGGCTTTTAATATCTGGGATTTGATCACCTGCCGTTGGGGGCTTCTAATATCTGAGATTTGATCACCGGCCGTTGGTGGCTTGTAATAACTGGTATTTGAAACCTGCCGTTGGGGGCTGCTTATATCTTATATTTTAGATTTGAAACGTGCTCTTGGGGGCTGCTTATATCTTATATGTTAGATATGAAAAGTGCTGTTGGGGGCTGGTTATATCTTCGATTTGAAACCTGCCGTTGGGGGCTGCTAATATCTGGTATTTGAAACATGCCGTTGGTGGCTTCTAATATTTGGGACTATATCACCTGCCGTTGAAGGCTTCTAATATTTGAGATTTGATCACCTGCAGTTGGTGGCTTCTAATATCTGGGAATTGATCACCTGCCGTTGGTGGCTTCTAATACCTGGGATTTGATCATAAGCCGTTGGTGGCTTCTAATATCTGAGATTTGATCACCTGCCGTTGGTGGCTTTTAATATCTGGGATTTGATCACCTGCCGTTGGTGGCTTTTAATATCTGAGATTTGATCACCTGCCGTTGGGGGCTTCTAATATCTGGGATTTGATCACCTGCCGTTGGTGGCTTCTAATATCTGGGATTTGATCACCTGCCGTTGGGGGCTTCTAATATCTGGGATTTGATCACCTGCCGTTGGGGCTGCTTATATCTTATATGTTAGATATGAATAGTGCTGTTGGGGGCTGGTTATATCTTCGATTTGAAACCTGCCGTTGGGGGCTGCTAATATCTGGTATTTGAAACATGCCGTTGGTGGCTTCTAATATTTGGGATTATATCACCTGCCGTTGAAGGCTTCCAATATTTGAGATTTGATCACCTGCCGTTGGTGGCTTCTAATATCTGGGAATTGATCACCTGCCGTTGGTGGCTTCTAATACCTGGGATTTGATCATCAGCCGTTGGTGGCTTCTAATATCTGAGATTTGATCACCTGCCGTTGGTGGCTTTTAATATCTGAGATTTGATCACCTGCCGTTGGTGGCTTTTAATATCTGGGATTTGATCACCTGCCGTTGGTGGCTTTTAATATCTGAGATTTGATCACCTGCCGTTGGGGGCTTCTAATATCTAGGATTTGATCACCTGCCGTTGGTGGCTTCTAATATCTGGGATTTGATCACCTGCCGTTGGGGGCTTCTAATATCTGGGATTTGATCACCTTCCGTTGGGGCTTCTTATATCTTAGATTTGAAACGTGCTGTTGGAAGCTGGTTATATAGGATTTGAAATCTGCCGTTGGGGGCTGCATATACCCTCGATTGTATACCTGCCGTTGAGGGCTGCTAATATCTTGGATATGAAACTTGCCGTTGGGGACTAGGAATATCTGGGATTTGCAGCTTGCCGTTGGGGGCTTTTTAATCGTGGAAATGATCACCCGTTGTTGGTGGCTTCTAATATGTGGGATTTGATCACCTGCCATTGGTGGCTTCTAATATCTGGGATTTGATCACCTGCCATTGGTGGCTTCTAATATCTGGGATTTGATCATCAGCCGTTGGTGGCTTCTAATATTTGGGATTATATCACCTGCCGTTGAAGGCTTCTAATATTTGAGATTTGATCACCTGCCGTTGGTGGCTTCTAATATCTGGGAATTGATCACCTGCCGTTGGTGGCTTCTAATACCTGGGATTTGATCATCAGCCGTTGGTGGCTTCTAATATCTGGGATTTGATCACCTGCCGTTTATGGCTTTTAATATCTGAGATTTGATCACCTGCCGTTGGGGGCTTCTAATATCTGGGATTTGATCACCTGCCGTTGGTGGCTTCTAATATCTGGGATTTGATCACCTGCCGTTGGGGGCTTCTAATATCTGGGATTTGATCACCTGCCGTTTATGGCTTTTAATATCTGAGATTTGATCACCTGCCGTTGGGGGCTTCTAATATCTGGGATTTGATCACCTGCCGTTGGTGGCTTCTAATATCTGGGATTTGATCACCTGCCGTTGGTGGCTTCTAATACCTGGGATTTGATCATCAGCCGTTGGTGGCTTCTAATATCTGGGATTTGATCACCTGCCGTTTATGGCTTTTAATATCTGAGATTTGATCACCTGCCGTTGGGGGCTTCTAATATCTGGGATTTGATCACCTGCCGTTGGTGGCTTCTAATATCTGGGATTTGATCACCTGCCGTTGGGGGCTTCTAATATCTGGGATTTGATCACCTGCCGTTTATGGCTTTTAATATCTGAGATTTGATCACCTGCCGTTGGGGGCTTCTAATATCTGGGATTTGATCACCTGCCGTTGGTGGCTTCTAATATCTGGGATTTGATCACCTGCCGTTGGGGGCTTCTAATATCTGGGATTTGATCACCTTCCGTTGGGGCTGCTTATATCTTATATCTTAGATTTGAAACGTGCTGTTGGAAGCTGGTTATATAGGATATGAAATCTGCCGTTGGGGGCTGCATATACCCTCGAATTTATACCTGCCGTTGAGGGCTGCTAATATCTTGGACATGAAACTTGCCGTTGGGGACTAGGAATATCTGGGATTTGCAGCTTGCCGTTGGGGGCTTTTTAATCGTGGAAATGATCACCCACCGTTGGTGGCTTTTAATATCTGGGATTTGATCACCTGCCATTGGTGGCTTCTAATATCTGAGATTTGATCACCGGCCGTTGGTGGCTTGTAATATCTGGTATTTGAAACCTGCCGTTGGTGGCTTCTAATATCTGAGATTTGATCACCTGCCGTTGGTGGCTTTTAATATCTGGGATTTGATCACCTGCCGTTGGTGGCTTTTAATATCTGGGATTTGATCACCTGCCGTTGGTGGCTTCTAATATCTGGGATTTGATCATCAGCCGTTGGTGGCTTCTAATATCTGAGATTTTATCACCTGCCGTTGGTGGCTTTTAATATCTGGGATTTGATCACCTGCCGTTGGGGGCTTCTAATATCTGAGATTTGATCACCGGCCGTTGGTGGCTTGTAATAACTGGTATTTGAAACCTGCCGTTGGGCGCTGCTTATATCTTATATTTTAGATTTGAAACGTGCTCTTGGGGGCTGCTTATATCTTATATGTTAGATATGAAAAGTGCTGTTGGGGGCTGGTTATATCTTCGATTTGAAACCTGCCGTTGGGGGCTGCTAATATCTGGTATTTGAAACATGCCGTTGGTGGCTTCTAATATTTGGGATTATATCACCTGCCGTTGAAGGCTTCTAATATTTGAGATTTGATCACCTGCCGTTGGTGGCTTCTAATATCTGGGAATTGATCACCTGCCGTTGGTGGCTTCTAATACCTGGGATTTGATCATAAGCCGTTGGTGGCTTCTAATATCTGAGATTTGATCACCTGCCGTTGGTGGCTTTTAATATCTGGGATTTGATCACCTGCCGTTGGTGGCTTTTAATATCTGAGATTTGATCACCTGCCGTTGGGGGCTTCTAATATCTGGGATTTGATCACCTGCCGTTGGTGGCTTCTAATATCTGGGATTTGATCACCTGCCGTTGGGGGCTTCTAATATCTGGGATTTGATCACCTGCCGTTGGGGCTGCTTATATCTTATATGTTAGATATGAATAGTGCTGTTGGGGGCTGGTTATATCTTCGATTTGAAACCTGCCGTTGGGGGCTGCTAATATCTGGTATTTGAAACATGCCGTTGGTGGCTTCTAATATTTGGGATTATATCACCTGCTGTTGAAGGCTTCCAATATTTGAGATTTGATCACCTGCCGTTGGTGGCTTCTAATATCTGGGAATTGATCACCTGCCGTTGGTGGCTTCTAATACCTGGGATTTGATCATCAGCCGTTGGTGGCTTCTAATATCTGAGATTTGATCACCTGCCGTTGGTGGCTTTTAATATCTGAGATTTGATCACCTGCCGTTGGTGGCTTTTAATATCTGGGATTTGATCACCTGCCGTTGGGGGCTTCTAATATCTGGGATTTGATCACCTGCCGTTGGGGGCTTCTAATATCTGGGATTTGATCACCTTCCGTTGGGGCTTCTTATATCTTAGATTTGAAACGTGCTGTTGGAAGCTGGTTATATAGGATTTGAAATCTGCCGTTGGGGGCTGCATATACCCTCGATTGTATACCTGCCGTTGAGGGCTGCTAATATCTTGGATATGAAACTTGCCGTTGGGGACTAGGAATATCTGGGATTTGCAGCTTGCCGTTGGGGGCTTTTTAATCGTGGAAATGATCACCCGTTGTTGGTGGCTTCTAATATGTGGGATTTGATCACCTGCCATTGGTGGCTTCTAATATCTGGGATTTGATCACCTGCCATTGGTGGCTTCTAATATCTGGGATTATATCACCTGCCGTTGAAGGCTTCTAATATTTGAGATTTGATCACCTGCCGTTGGTGGCTTCTAATATCTGGGAATTGATCACCTGCCGTTGGTGGCTTCTAATACCTGGGATTTGATCATCAGCCGTTGGTGGCTTCTAATATCTGAGATTTGATCACCTGCCGTTGGTGGCTTTTAATATCTGGGATTTGATCACCTGCCGTTTATGGCTTTTAATATCTGAGATTTGATCACCTGCCGTTGGGGGCTTCTAATATCTGGGATTTGATCACCTGCCGTTGGTGGCTTCTAATATCTGGGATTTGATCACCTGCCGTTGGGGGCTTCTAATATCTGGGATTTGATCACCTTCCGTTGGGGCTGCTTATATCTTATATCTTAGATTTGAAACGTGCTGTTGGAAGCTGGTTATATAGGATTTGAAATCTGCCGTTGGGGGCTGCATATACCCTCGAATTTATACCTGCCGTTGAGGGCTGCTAATATCTTGGATATGAAACTTGCCGTTGGGGACTAGGAATATCTGGGATTTGCAGCTTGCCGTTGGGGGCTTTTTAATCGTGGAAATGATCACCCACCGTTGGTGGCTTTTAATATCTGGGATTTGATCACCTGCCATTGGTGGCTTCTAATATCTGAGATTTGATCACCGGCCGTTGGTGGCTTGTAATATCTGGTATTTGAAACCTGCCGTTGGTGGCTTCTAATATCTGAGATTTGATCACCTGCCGTTGGTGGCTTTTAATATCTGGGATTTGATCACCTGCCGTTGGTGGCTTTTAATATCTGGGATTTGATCACCTGCCGTTGGTGGCTTCTAATATCTGGGATTTGATCATCAGCCGTTGGTGGCTTCTAATATCTGAGATTTTATCACCTGCCGTTGGTGGCTTTTAATATCTGGGATTTGATCACCTGCCGTTGGGGGCTTCTAATATCTGAGATTTGATCACCGGCCGTTGGTGGCTTGTAATAACTGGTATTTGAAACCTGCCGTTGGGCGCTGCTTATATCTTATATTTTAGATTTGAAACGTGCTCTTGGGGGCTGCTTATATCTTATATGTTAGATATGAAAAGTGCTGTTGGGGGCTGGTTATATCTTCGATTTGAAACCTGCCGTTGGGGGCTGCTAATATCTGGTATTTGAAACATGCCGTTGGTGGCTTCTAATATTTGGGATTATATCACCTGCCGTTGAAGGCTTCTAATATTTGAGATTTGATCACCTGCCGTTGGTGGCTTCTAATATCTGGGAATTGATCACCTGCCGTTGGTGGCTTCTAATACCTGGGATTTGATCATAAGCCGTTGGTGGCTTCTAATATCTGAGATTTGACCACCTGCCGTTGGTGGCTTTTAATATCTGGGATTTGATCACCTGCCGTTGGTGGCTTTTAATATCTGAGATTTGATCACCTGCCGTTGGGGGCTTCTAATATCTGGGATTTGATCACCTGCCGTTGGTGGCTTCTAATATCTGGGATTTGATCACCTGCCGTTGGGGGCTTCTAATATCTGGGATTTGATCACCTGCCGTTGGGGCTGCTTATATCTTATATGTTAGATATGAATAGTGCTGTTGGGGGCTGGTTATATCTTCGATTTGAAACCTGCCGTTGGGGGCTGCTAATATCTGGTATTTGAAACATGCCGTTGGTGGCTTCTAATATTTGGGATTATATCACCTGCCGTTGAAGGCTTCCAATATTTGAGATTTGATCACCTGCCGTTGGTGGCTTCTAATATCTGGGAATTGATCACCTGCCGTTGGTGGCTTCTAATACCTGGGATTTGATCATCAGCCGTTGGTGGCTTCTAATATCTGAGATTTGATCACCTGCCGTTGGTGGCTTTTAATATCTGAGATTTGATCACCTGCCGTTGGTGGCTTTTAATATCTGGGATTTGATCACCTGCCGTTGGTGGCTTTTAATATCTGAGATTTGATCACCTGCCGTTGGGGGCTTCTAATATCTGGGATTTGATCACCTGCCGTTGGTGGCTTCTAATATCTGGGATTTGATCACCTGCCGTTGGGGGCTTCTAATATCTGGGATTTGATCACCTTCCGTTGGGGCTTCTTATATCTTAGATTTGAAACGTGCTGTTGGAAGCTGGTTATATAGGATTTGAAATCTGCCGTTGGGGGCTGCATATACCCTCGATTGTATACCTGCCGTTGAGGGCTGCTAATATCTTGGATATGAAACTTGCCGTTGGGGACTAGGAATATCTGGGATTTGCAGCTTGCCGTTGGGGGCTTTTTAATCGTGGAAATGATCACCCGTTGTTGGTGGCTTCTAATATGTGGGATTTGATCACCTGCCATTGGTGGCTTCTAATATCTGGGATTTGATCACCTGCCATTGGTGGCTTCTAATATCTGGGATTTGATCATCAGCCGTTGGTGGCTTCTAATATTTGGGATTATATCACCTGCCGTTGAAGGCTTCTAATATTTGAGATTTGATCACCTGCCGTTGGTGGCTTCTAATATCTGGGAATTGATCACCTCTCGTTGGTGGCTTCTAATACCTGGGATTTGATCATCAGCCGTTGGTGGCTTCTAATATCTGAGATTTGATCACCTGCCGTTGGTGGCTTTTAATATCTGGGATTTGATCACCTGCCGTTTATGGCTTTTAATATCTGAGATTTGATCACCTGCCGTTGGGGGCTTCTAATATCTGGGATTTGATCACCTGCCGTTGGTGGCTTCTAATATCTGGGATTTGATCACCTGCCGTTGGGGGCTTCTAATATCTGGGATTTGATCACCTTCCGTTGGGGCTGCTTATATCTTATATCTTAGATTTGAAACGTGCTGTTGGAAGCTGGTTATATAGGATTTGAAATCTGCCGTTGGGGGCTGCATATACCCTCGAATTTATACCTGCCGTTGAGGGCTGCTAATATCTTGGATATGAAACTTGCCGTTGGGGACTAGGAATATCTGGGATTTGCAGCTTGCCGTTGGGGGCTTTTTAATCGTGGAAATGATCACCCACCGTTGGTGGCTTTTAATATCTGGGATTTGATCACCTGCCATTGGTGGCTTCTAATATCTGAGATTTGATCACCGGCCGTTGGTGGCTTGTAATATCTGGTATTTGAAACCTGCCGTTGGTGGCTTCTAATATCTGAGATTTGATCACCTGCCGTTGGTGGCTTTTAATATCTGGGATTTGATCACCTGCCGTTGGTGGCTTTTAATATCTGGGATTTGATCACCTGCCGTTGGTGGCTTCTAATATCTGGGATTTGATCATCAGCCGTTGGTGGCTTCTAATATCTGAGATTTTATCACCTGCCGTTGGTGGCTTTTAATATCTGGGATTTGATCACCTGCCGTTGGGGGCTTCTAATATCTGAGATTTGATCACCGGCCGTTGGTGGCTTGTAATAACTGGTATTTGAAACCTGCCGTTGGGCGCTGCTTATATCTTATATTTTAGATTTGAAACGTGCTCTTGGGGGCTGCTTATATCTTATATGTTAGATATGAAAAGTGCTGTTGGGGGCTGGTTATATCTTCGATTTGAAACCTGCCGTTGGGGGCTGCTAATATCTGGTATTTGAAACATGCCGTTGGTGGCTTCTAATATTTGGGATTATATCACCTGCCGTTGAAGGCTTCTAATATTTGAGATTTGATCACCTGCCGTTGGTGGCTTCTAATATCTGGGAATTGATCACCTGCCGTTGGTGGCTTCTAATACCTGGGATTTGATCATAAGCCGTTGGTGGCTTCTAATATCTGAGATTTGATCACCTGCCGTTGGTGGCTTTTAATATCTGGGATTTGATCACCTGCCGTTGGTGGCTTTTAATATCTGAGATTTGATCACCTGCCGTTGGGGGCTTCTAATATCTGGGATTTGATCACCTGCCGTTGGTGGCTTTTAATATCTGAGATTTGATCACCTGCCGTTGGGGGCTTCTAATATCTGGGATTTGATCACCTGCCGTTGGTGGCTTCTAATATCTGGGATTTGATCACCTGCCGTTGGGGGCTTCTAATATCTGGGATTTGATCACCTTCCGTTGGGGCTGCTTATATCTTATATCTTAGATTTGAAACGTGCTGTTGGAAGCTGGTTATATAGGATTTGAAATCTGCCGTTGGGGGCTGCATATACCCTCGAATTTATACCTGCCGTTGAGGGCTGCTAATATCTTGGATATGAAACTTGCCGTTGGGGACTAGGAATATCTGGGATTTGCAGCTTGCCGTTGGGGGCTTTTTAATCGTGGAAATGATCACCCACCGTTGGTGGCTTTTAATATCTGGGATTTGATCACCTGCCATTGGTGGCTTCTAATATCTGAGATTTGATCACCGGCCGTTGGTGGCTTGTAATATCTGGTATTTGAAACCTGCCGTTGGTGGCTTCTAATATCTGAGATTTGATCACCTGCCGTTGGTGGCTTTTAATATCTGGGATTTGATCACCTGCCGTTGGTGGCTTTTAATATCTGGGATTTGATCACCTGCCGTTGGTGGCTTCTAATATCTGGGATTTGATCATCAGCCGTTGGTGGCTTCTAATATCTGAGATTTTATCACCTGCCGTTGGTGGCTTTTAATATCTGGGATTTGATCACCTGCCGTTGGGGGCTTCTAATATCTGAGATTTGATCACCGGCCGTTGGTGGCTTGTAATAACTGGTATTTGAAACCTGCCGTTGGGCGCTGCTTATATCTTATATTTTAGATTTGAAACGTGCTCTTGGGGGCTGCTTATATCTTATATGTTAGATATGAAAAGTGCTGTTGGGGGCTGGTTATATCTTCGATTTGAAACCTGCCGTTGGGGGCTGCTAATATCTGGTATTTGAAACATGCCGTTGGTGGCTTCTAATATTTGGGATTATATCACCTGCCGTTGAAGGCTTCTAATATTTGAGATTTGATCACCTGCCGTTGGTGGCTTCTAATATCTGGGAATTGATCACCTGCCGTTGGTGGCTTCTAATACCTGGGATTTGATCATAAGCCGTTGGTGGCTTCTAATATCTGAGATTTGATCACCTGCCGTTGGTGGCTTTTAATATCTGGGATTTGATCACCTGCCGTTGGTGGCTTTTAATATCTGAGATTTGATCACCTGCCGTTGGGGGCTTCTAATATCTGGGATTTGATCACCTGCCGTTGGTGGCTTCTAATATCTGGGATTTGATCACCTGCCGTTGGGGGCTTCTAATATCTGGGATTTGATCACCTGCCGTTGGGGCTGCTTATATCTTATATGTTAGATATGAATAGTGCTGTTGGGGGCTGGTTATATCTTCGATTTGAAACCTGCCGTTGGGGGCTGCTAATATCTGGTATTTGAAACATGCCGTTGGTGGCTTCTAATATTTGGGATTATATCACCTGCCGTTGAAGGCTTCCAATATTTGAGATTTGATCACCTGCCGTTGGTGGCTTTTAATATCTGAGATTTGATCACCTGCCGTTGGTGGCTTTTAATATCTGGGATTTGATCACCTGCCGTTGGTGGCTTTTAATATCTGAGATTTGATCACCTGCCGTTGGGGGCTTCTAATATCTGGGATTTGATCACCTGCCGTTGGTGGCTTCTAATATCTGGGATTTGATCACCTGCCGTTGGGGGCTTCTAATATCTGGGATTTGATCACCTTCCGTTGGGGCTTCTTATATCTTAGATTTGAAACGTGCTGTTGGAAGCTGGTTATATAGGATTTGAAATCTGCCGTTGGGGGCTGCATATACCCTCGATTGTATACCTGCCGTTGAGGGCTGCTAATATCTTGGATATGAAACTTGCCGTTGGGGACTAGGAATATCTGGGATTTGCAGCTTGCCGTTGGGGGCTTTTTAATCGTGGAAATGATCACCTGCCGTTGGGGGCTTCTAATATCTGGGATTTGATCACCTGCCGTTGGTGGCTTCTAATATCTGGGATTTGATCACCTGCCGTTGGGGGCTTCTAATATCTGGGATTTGATCACCTGCCGTTGGGGCTGCTTATATCTTATATGTTAGATATGAATAGTGCTGTTGGGGGCTGGTTATATCTTCGATTTGAAACCTGCCGTTGGGGGCTGCTAATATCTGGTATTTGAAACATGCCGTTGGTGGCTTCTAATATTTGGGATTATATCACCTGCCGTTGAAGGCTTCCAATATTTGAGATTTGATCACCTGCCGTTGGTGGCTTTTAATATCTGAGATTTGATCACCTGCCGTTGGTGGCTTTTAATATCTGGGATTTGATCACCTGCCGTTGGTGGCTTTTAATATCTGAGATTTGATCACCTGCCGTTGGGGGCTTCTAATATCTGGGATTTGATCACCTGCCGTTGGTGGCTTCTAATATCTGGGATTTGATCACCTGCCGTTGGGGGCTTCTAATATCTGGGATTTGATCACCTGCCGTTGGTGGCTTCTAATATCTGGGATTTGATCACCTGCCGTTGGGGGCTTCTAATATCTGGGATTTGATCACCTTCCGTTGGGGCTTCTTATATCTTAGATTTGAAACGTGCTGTTGGAAGCTGGTTATATAGGATTTGAAATCTGCCGTTGGGGGCTGCATATACCCTCGATTGTATACCTGCCGTTGAGGGCTGCTAATATCTTGGATATGAAACTTGCCGTTGGGGACTAGGAATATCTGGGATTTGCAGCTTGCCGTTGGGGGCTTTTTAATCGTGGAAATGATCACCTGCCGTTGGGGGCTTCTAATATGTGGGATTTGATCACCTGCCATTGGTGGCTTCTAATATCTGGGATTTGATCACCTGCCATTGGTGGCTTCTAATATCTGGGATTTGATCATCAGCCGTTGGTGGCTTCTAATATTTGGGATTATATCACCTGCCGTTGAAGGCTTCTAATATTTGAGATTTGATCACCTGCCGTTGGTGGCTTCTAATATCTGGGAATTGATCACCTGCCGTTGGTGGCTTCTAATACCTGGGATTTGATCATCAGCCGTTGGTGGCTTCTAATATCTGAGATTTGATCACCTGCCGTTGGTGGCTTTTAATATCTGGGATTTGATCACCTGCCGTTTATGGCTTTTAATATCTGAGATTTGATCACCTGCCGTTGGGGGCTTCTAATATCTGGGATTTGATCACCTGCCGTTGGTGGCTTCTAATATCTGGGATTTGATCACCTGCCGTTGGGGGCTTCTAATATCTGGGATTTGATCACCTTCCGTTGGGGCTGCTTATATCTTATATCTTAGATTTGAAACGTGCTGTTGGAAGCTGGTTATATAGGATTTGAAATCTGCCGTCGGGGGCTGCATATACCCTCGAATTTATACCTGCCGTTGGGGGCTTCTAATATCTGGGATTTGATCACCTGCCGTTGGTGGCTTCTAATATCTGGGATTTGATCACCTGCCGTTGGGGGCTTCTAATATCTGGGATTTGATCACCTTCCGTTGGGGCTTCTTATATCTTAGATTTGAAACGTGCTGTTGGAAGCTGGTTATATAGGATTTGAAATCTGCCGTTGGGGGCTGCATATACCCTCGATTGTATACCTGCCGTTGAGGGCTGCTAATATCTTGGATATGAAACTTGCCGTTGGGGACTAGGAATATCTGGGATTTGCAGCTTGCCGTTGGGGGCTTTTTAATCGTGGAAATGATCACCCGTTGTTGGTGGCTTCTAATATGTGGGATTTGATCACCTGCCATTGGTGGCTTCTAATATCTGGGATTTGATCACCTGCCATTGGTGGCTTCTAATATCTGGGATTTGATCATCAGCCGTTGGTGGCTTCTAATATTTGGGATTATATCACCTGCCGTTGAAGGCTTCTAATATTTGAGATTTGATCACCTGCCGTTGGTGGCTTCTAATATCTGGGAATTGATCACCTCTCGTTGGTGGCTTCTAATACCTGGGATTTGATCATCAGCCGTTGGTGGCTTCTAATATCTGAGATTTGATCACCTGCCGTTGGTGGCTTTTAATATCTGGGATTTGATCACCTGCCGTTTATGGCTTTTAATATCTGAGATTTGATCACCTGCCGTTGGGGGCTTCTAATATCTGGGATTTGATCACCTGCCGTTGGTGGCTTCTAATATCTGGGATTTGATCACCTGCCGTTGGGGGCTTCTAATATCTGGGATTTGATCACCTTCCGTTGGGGCTGCTTATATCTTATATCTTAGATTTGAAACGTGCTGTTGGAAGCTGGTTATATAGGATTTGAAATCTGCCGTTGGGGGCTGCATATACCCTCGAATTTATACCTGCCGTTGAGGGCTGCTAATATCTTGGATATGAAACTTGCCGTTGGGGACTAGGAATATCTGGGATTTGCAGCTTGCCGTTGGGGGCCTTTTAATCGTGGAAATGATCACCCACCGTTGGTGGCTTTTAATATCTGGGATTTGATCACCTGCCATTGGTGGCTTCTAATATCTGAGATTTGATCACCGGCCGTTGGTGGCTTGTAATATCTGGTATTTGAAACCTGCCGTTGGTGGCTTCTAATATCTGAGATTTGATCACCTGCCGTTGGTGGCTTTTAATATCTGGGATTTGATCACCTGCCGTTGGTGGCTTTTAATATCTGGGATTTGATCACCTGCCGTTGGTGGCTTCTAATATCTGGGATTTGATCATCAGCCGTTGGTGGCTTCTAATATCTGAGATTTTATCACCTGCCGTTGGTGGCTTTTAATATCTGGGATTTGATCACCTGCCGTTGGGGGCTTCTAATATCTGAGATTTGATCACCGGCCGTTGGTGGCTTGTAATAACTGGTATTTGAAACCTGCCGTTGGGCGCTGCTTATATCTTATATTTTAGATTTGAAACGTGCTCTTGGGGGCTGCTTATATCTTATATGTTAGATATGAAAAGTGCTGTTGGGGGCTGGTTATATCTTCGATTTGAAACCTGCCGTTGGGGGCTGCTAATATCTGGTATTTGAAACATGCCGTTGGTGGCTTCTAATATTTGGGATTATATCACCTGCCGTTGAAGGCTTCTAATATTTGAGATTTGATCACCTGCCGTTGGTGGCTTCTAATATCTGGGAATTGATCACCTGCCGTTGGTGGCTTCTAATACCTGGGATTTGATCATAAGCCGTTGGTGGCTTCTAATATCTGAGATTTGATCACCTGCCGTTGGTGGCTTTTAATATCTGGGATTTGATCACCTGCCGTTGGTGGCTTTTATTATCTGAGATTTGATCACCTGCCGTTGGGGGCTTCTAATATCTGGGATTTGATCACCTGCCGTTGGTGGCTTCTAATATCTGGGATTTGATCACCTGCCGTTGGGGGCTTCTAATATCTGGGATTTGATCACCTGCCGTTGGGGCTGCTTATATCTTATATGTTAGATATGAATAGTGCTGTTGGGGGCTGGTTATATCTTCGATTTGAAACCTGCCGTTGGGGGCTGCTAATATCTGGTATTTGAAACATGCCGTTGGTGGCTTCTAATATTTGGGATTATATCACCTGCCGTTGAAGGCTTCCAATATTTGAGATTTGATCACCTGCCGTTGGTGGCTTTTAATATCTGAGATTTGATCACCTGCCGTTGGTGGCTTTTAATATCTGGGATTTGATCACCTGCCGTTGGTGGCTTTTAATATCTGAGATTTGATCACCTGCCGTTGGGGGCTTCTAATATCTGGGATTTGATCACCTGCCGTTGGTGGCTTCTAATATCTGGGATTTGATCACCTGCCGTTGGGGGCTTCTAATATCTGGGATTTGATCACCTTCCGTTGGGGCTTCTTATATCTTAGATTTGAAACGTGCTGTTGGAAGCTGGTTATATAGGATTTGAAATCTGCCGTTGGGGGCTGCATATACCCTCGATTGTATACCTGCCGTTGACGGCTGCTAATATCTTGGATATGAAACTTGCCGTTGGGGACTAGGAATATCTGGGATTTGCAGCTTGCCGTTGGGGGCTTTTTAATCGTGGAAATGATCACCTGCCGTTGGGGGCTTCTAATATCTGGGATTTGATCACCTGCCGTTGGTGGCTTCTAATATCTGGGATTTGATCACCTGCCGTTGGGGGCTTCTAATATCTGGGATTTGATCACCTGCCGTTGGGGCTGCTTATATCTTATATGTTAGATATGAATAGTGCTGTTGGGGGCTGGTTATATCTTCGATTTGAAACCTGCCGTTGGGGGCTGCTAATATCTGGTATTTGAAACATGCCGTTGGTGGCTTCTAATATTTGGGATTATATCACCTGCCGTTGAAGGCTTCCAATATTTGAGATTTGATCACCTGCCGTTGGTGGCTTTTAATATCTGAGATTTGATCACCTGCCGTTGGTGGCTTTTAATATCTGGGATTTGTTCACCTGCCGTTGGTGGCTTTTAATATCTGAGATTTGATCACCTGCCGTTGGGGGCTTCTAATATCTGGGATTTGATCACCTGCCGTTGGTGGCTTCTAATATCTGGGATTTGATCACCTGCCGTTGGGGGCTTCTAATATCTGGGATTTGATCACCTGCCGTTGGTGGCTTCTAATATCTGGGATTTGATCACCTGCCGTTGGGGGCTTCTAATATCTGGGATTTGATCACCTTCCGTTGGGGCTTCTTATATCTTAGATTTGAAACGTGCTGTTGGAAGCTGGTTATATAGGATTTGAAATCTGCCGTTGGGGGCTGCATATACCCTCGATTGTATACCTGCCGTTGAGGGCTGCTAATATCTTGGATATGAAACTTGCCGTTGGGGACTAGGAATATCTGGGATTTGCAGCTTGCCGTTGGGGGCTTTTTAATCGTGGAAATGATCACCTGCCGTTGGGGGCTTCTAATATGTGGGATTTGATCACCTGCCATTGGTGGCTTCTAATATCTGGGATTTGATCACCTGCCATTGGTGGCTTCTAATATCTGGGATTTGATCATCAGCCGTTGGTGGCTTCTAATATTTGGGATTATATCACCTGCCGTTGAAGGCTTCTAATATTTGAGATTTGATCACCTGCCGTTGGTGGCTTCTAATATCTGGGAATTGATCACCTGCCGTTGGTGGCTTCTAATACCTGGGATTTGATCATCAGCCGTTGGTGGCTTCTAATATCTGAGATTTGATCACCTGCCGTTGGTGGCTTTTAATATCTGGGATTTGATCACCTGCCGTTTATGGCTTTTAATATCTGAGATTTGATCACCTGCCGTTGGGGGCTTCTAATATCTGGGATTTGATCACCTGCCGTTGGTGGCTTCTAATATCTGGGATTTGATCACCTGCCGTTGGGGGCTTCTAATATCTGGGATTTGATCACCTTCCGTTGGGGCTGCTTATATCTTATATCTTAGATTTGAAACGTGCTGTTGGAAGCTGGTTATATAGGATTTGAAATCTGCCGTCGGGGGCTGCATATACCCTCGAATTTATACCTGCCGTTGAGGGCTGCTAATATCTTGGATATGAAACTTGCCGTTGGGGACTAGGAATATCTGGGATTTGCAGCTTGCCGTTGGGGGCTTTTTAATCGTGGAAATGATCACCCACCGTTGGTGGTTTTTAATATCTGGGATTTGATCACCTGAAATTGGTGGCTTCTAATATCTGAGATTTGATCACCGGCCGTTGGTGGCTTGTAATATCTGGTATTTGAAACCTGCCGTTGGTGGCTTCTAATATCTGAGATTTGATCACCTGCCGTTGGTGGCTTTTAATATCTGGGATTTGATCACCTGCCGTTGGTGGCTTTTAATATCTGGGATTTGATCACCTGCCGTTGGTGGCTTCTAATATCTGGGATTTGATCATCAGCCGTTGGTGGCTTCTAATATCTGAGATTTTATCACCTGCCGTTGGTGGCTTTTAATATCTGGGATTTGATCACCTGCCGTTGGGGGCTTCTAATATCTGAGATTTGATCACCGGCCGTTGGTGGCTTGTAATAACTGGTATTTGAAACCTGCCGTTGGGCGCTGCTTATATCTTATATTTTAGATTTGAAACGTGCTCTTGGGGGCTGCTTATATCTTATATGTTAGATATGAAAAGTGCTGTTGGGGGCTGGTTATATCTTCGATTTGAAACCTGCCGTTGGGGGCTGCTAATATCTGGTATTTGAAACATGCCGTTGGTGGCTTCTAATATTTGGGATTATATCACCTGCCGTTGAAGGCTTCTAATATTTGAGATTTGATCACCTGCCGTTGGTGGCTTCTAATATCTGGGAATTGATCACCTGCCGTTGGTGGCTTCTAATACCTGGGATTTGATCATAAGCCGTTGGTGGCTTCTAATATCTGAGATTTGATCACCTGCCGTTGGTGGCTTTTAATATCTGGGATTTGATCACCTGCCGTTGGTGGCTTTTAATATCTGAGATTTGATCACCTGCCGTTGGGGGCTTCTAATATCTGGGATTTGATCACCTGCCGTTGGTGGCTTCTAATATCTGGGATTTGATCACCTGCCGTTGGGGGCTTCTAATATCTGGGATTTGATCACCTGCCGTTGGGGCTGCTTATATCTTATATGTTAGATATGAATAGTGCTGTTGGGGGCTGGTTATATCTTCGATTTGAAACCTGCCGTTGGGGGCTGCTAATATCTGGTATTTGAAACATGCCGTTGGTGGCTTCTAATATTTGGGATTATATCACCTGCCGTTGAAGGCTTCCAATATTTGAGATTTGATCACCTGCCGTTGGTGGCTTTTAATATCTGAGATTTGATCACCTGCCGTTGGTGGCTTTTAATATCTGGGATTTGATCACCTGCCGTTGGTGGCTTTTAATATCTGAGATTTGATCACCTGCCGTTGGGGGCTTCTAATATCTGGGATTTGATCACCTGCCGTTGGTGGCTTCTAATATCTGGGATTTGATCACCTGCCGTTGGGGGCTTCTAATATCTGGGATTTGATCACCTTCCGTTGGGGCTTCTTATATCTTAGATTTGAAACGTGCTGTTGGAAGCTGGTTATATAGGATTTGAAATCTGCCGTTGGGGGCTGCATATACCCTCGATTGTATACCTGCCGTTGAGGGCTGCTAATATCTTGGATATGAAACTTGCCGTTGGGGACTAGGAATATCTGGGATTTGCAGCTTGCCGTTGGGGGCTTTTTAATCGTGGAAATGATCACCTGCCGTTGGGGGCTTCTAATATGTGGGATTTGATCACCTGCCATTGGTGGCTTCTAATATCTGGGATTTGATCACCTGCCATTGGTGGCTTCTAATATCTGGGATTTGATCATCAGCCGTTGGTGGCTTCTAATATTTGGGATTATATCACCTGCCGTTGAAGGCTTCTAATATTTGAGATTTGATCACCTGCCGTTGGTGGCTTCTAATATCTGGGAATTGATCACCTGCCGTTGGTGGCTTCTAATACCTGGGATTTGATCATCAGCCGTTGGTGGCTTCTAATATCTGAGATTTGATCACCTGCCGTTGGTGGCTTTTAATATCTGGGATTTGATCACCTGCCGTTGGTGGCTTTTAATATCTGAGATTTGATCACCTGCCGTTGGGGGCTTCTAATATCTGGGATTTGATCACCTGCCGTTGGTGGCTTCTAATATCTGGGATTTGATCACCTGCCGTTGGGGGCTTCTAATATCTGGGATTTGATCACCTTCCGTTGGGGCTTCTTATATCTTAGATTTGAAACGTGCTGTTGGAAGCTGGTTATATAGGATTTGAAATCTGCCGTTGGGGGCTGCATATACCCTCGATTGTATACCTGCCGTTGAGGGCTGCTAATATCTTGGATATGAAACTTGCCGTTGGGGACTAGGAATATCTGGGATTTGCAGCTTGCCGTTGGGGGCTTTTTAATCGTGGAAATGATCACCTGCCGTTGGGGGCTTCTAATATGTGGGATTTGATCACCTGCCATTGGTGGCTTCTAATATCTGGGATTTGATCACCTGCCATTGGTGGCTTCTAATATCTGGGATTTGATCATCAGCCGTTGGTGGCTTCTAATATTTGGGATTATATCACCTGCCGTTGAAGGCTTCTAATATTTGAGATTTGATCACCTGCCGTTGGTGGCTTCTAATATCTGGGAATTGATCACCTGCCGTTGGTGGCTTCTAATACCTGGGATTTGATCATCAGCCGTTGGTGGCTTCTAATATCTGAGATTTGATCACCTGCCGTTGGTGGCTTTTAATATCTGGGATTTGATCACCTGCCGTTTATGGCTTTTAATATCTGAGATTTGATCACCTGCCGTTGGGGGCTTCTAATATCTGGGATTTGATCACCTGCCGTTGGTGGCTTCTAATATCTGGGATTTGATCACCTGCCGTTGGGGGCTTCTAATATCTGGGATTTGATCACCTTCCGTTGGGGCTGCTTATATCTTATATCTTAGATTTGAAACGTGCTGTTGGAAGCTGGTTATATAGGATTTGAAATCTGCCGTCGGGGGCTGCATATACCCTCGAATTTATACCTGCCGTTGAGGGCTGCTAATATCTTGGATATGAAACTTGCCGTTGGGGACTAGGAATATCTGGGATTTGCAGCTTGCCGTTGGGGGCTTTTTAATCGTGGAAATGATCACCCACCGTTGGTGGCTTTTAATATCTGGGATTTGATCACCTGCCATTGGTGGCTTCTAATATCTGAGATTTGATCACCGGCCGTTGGTGGCTTGTAATATCTGGTATTTGAAACCTGCCGTTGGTGGCTTCTAATATCTGAGATTTGATCACCTGCCGTTGGTGGCTTTTAATATCTGGGATTTGATCACCTGCCGTTGGTGGCTTTTAATATCTGGGATTTGATCACCTGCCGTTGGTGGCTTCTAATATCTGGGATTTGATCATGAGCCGTTGGTGGCTTCTAATATCTGAGATTTTATCACCTGCCGTTGGTGGCTTTTAATATCTGGGATTTGATCACCTGCCGTTGGGGGCTTCTAATATCTGAGATTTGATCACCGGCCGTTGGTGGCTTGTAATAACTGGTATTTGAAACCTGCCGTTGGGCGCTGCTTATATCTTATATTTTAGATTTGAAACGTGCTCTTGGGGGCTGCTTATATCTTATATGTTAGATATGAAAAGTGCTGTTGGGGGCTGGTTATATCTTCGATTTGAAACCTGCCGTTGGGGGCTGCTAATATCTGGTATTTGAAACATGCCGTTGGTGGCTTCTAATATTTGGGATTATATCACCTGCCGTTGAAGGCTTCTAATATTTGAGATTTGATCACCTGCCGTTGGTGGCTTCTAATATCTGGGAATTGATCACCTGCCGTTGGTGGCTTCTAATACCTGGGATTTGATCATAAGCCGTTGGTGGCTTCTAATATCTGAGATTTGATCACCTGCCGTTGGTGGCTTTTAATATCTGGGATTTGATCACCTGCCGTTGGTGGCTTTTAATATCTGAGATTTGATCACCTGCCGTTGGGGGCTTCTAATATCTGGGATTTGATCACCTGCCGTTGGTGGCTTCTAATATCTGGGATTTGATCACCTGCCGTTGGGGGCTTCTAATATCTGGGATTTGATCACCTGCCGTTGGGGCTGCTTATATCTTATATGTTAGATATGAATAGTGCTGTTGGGGGCTGGTTATATCTTCGATTTGAAACCTGCCGTTGGGGGCTGCTAATATCTGGTATTTGAAACATGCCGTTGGTGGCTTCTAATATTTGGGATTATATCACCTGCCGTTGAAGGCTTCCAATATTTGAGATTTGATCACCTGCCGTTGGTGGCTTTTAATATCTGAGATTTGATCACCTGCCGTTGGTGGCTTTTAATATCTGGGATTTGATCACCTGCCGTTGGTGGCTTTTAATATCTGAGATTTGATCACCTGCCGTTGGGGGCTTCTAATATCTGGGATTTGATCACCTGCCGTTGGTGGCTTCTAATATCTGGGATTTGATCACCTGCCGTTGGGGGCTTCTAATATCTGGGATTTGATCACCTTCCGTTGGGGCTTCTTATATCTTAGATTTGAAACGTGCTGTTGGAAGCTGGTTATATAGGATTTGAAATCTGCCGTTGGGGGCTGCATATACCCTCGATTGTATACCTGCCGTTGAGGGCTGCTAATATCTTGGATATGAAACTTGCCGTTGGGGACTAGGAATATCTGGGATTTGCAGCTTGCCGTTGGGGGCTTTTTAATCGTGGAAATGATCACCTGCCGTTGGGGGCTTCTAATATGTGGGATTTGATCACCTGCCATTGGTGGCTTCTAATATCTGGGATTTGATCACCTGCCATTGGTGGCTTCTAATATCTGGGATTTGATCATCAGCCGTTGGTGGCTTCTAATATTTGGGATTATATCACCTGCCGTTGAAGGCTTCTAATATTTGAGATTTGATCACCTGCCGTTGGTGGCTTCTAATATCTGGGAATTGATCACCTGCCGTTGGTGGCTTCTAATACCTGGGATTTGATCATCAGCCGTTGGTGGCTTCTAATATCTGAGATTTGATCACCTGCCGTTGGTGGCTTTTAATATCTGGGATTTGATCACCTGCCGTTTATGGCTTTTAATATCTGAGATTTGATCACCTGCCGTTGGGGGCTTCTAATATCTGGGATTTGATCACCTGCCGTTGGTGGCTTCTAATATCTGGGATTTGATCACCTGCCGTTGGGGGCTTCTAATATCTGGGATTTGATCACCTTCCGTTGGGGCTGCTTATATCTTATATCTTAGATTTGAAACGTGCTGTTGGAAGCTGGTTATATAGGATTTGAAATCTGCCGTCGGGGGCTGCATATACCCTCGAATTTATACCTGCCGTTGAGGGCTGCTAATATCTTGGATATGAAACTTGCCGTTGGGGACTAGGAATATCTGGGATTTGCAGCTTGCCGTTGGGGGCTTTTTAATCGTGGAAATGATCACCCACCGTTGGTGGCTTTTAATATCTGGGATTTGATCACCTGCCATTGGTGGCTTCTAATATCTGAGATTTGATCACCGGCCGTTGGTGGCTTGTAATATCTGGTATTTGAAACCTGCCGTTGGTGGCTTCTAATATCTGAGATTTGATCACCTGCCGTTGGTGGCTTTTAATATCTGGGATTTGATCACCTGCCGTTGGTGGCTTTTAATATCTGGGATTTGATCACCTGCCGTTGGTGGCTTCTAATATCTGGGATTTGATCATGAGCCGTTGGTGGCTTCTAATATCTGAGATTTTATCACCTGCCGTTGGTGGCTTTTAATATCTGGGATTTGATCACCTGCCGTTGGGGGCTTCTAATATCTGAGATTTGATCACCGGCCGTTGGTGGCTTGTAATAACTGGTATTTGAAACCTGCCGTTGGGCGCTGCTTATATCTTATATTTTAGATTTGAAACGTGCTCTTGGGGGCTGCTTATATCTTATATGTTAGATATGAAAAGTGCTGTTGGGGGCTGGTTATATCTTCGATTTGAAACCTGCCGTTGGGGGCTGCTAATATCTGGTATTTGAAACATGCCGTTGGTGGCTTCTAATATTTGGGATTATATCACCTGCCGTTGAAGGCTTCTAATATTTGAGATTTGATCACCTGCCGTTGGTGGCTTCTAATATCTGGGAATTGATCACCTGCCGTTGGTGGCTTCTAATACCTGGGATTTGATCATAAGCCGTTGGTGGCTTCTAATATCTGAGATTTGATCACCTGCCGTTGGTGGCTTTTAATATCTGGGATTTGATCACCTGCCGTTGGTGGCTTTTAATATCTGAGATTTGATCACCTGCCGTTGGGGGCTTCTAATATCTGGGATTTGATCACCTGCCGTTGGTGGCTTCTAATATCTGGGATTTGATCACCTGCCGTTGGGGGCTTCTAATATCTGGGATTTGATCACCTGCCGTTGGGGCTGCTTATATCTTATATGTTAGATATGAATAGTGCTGTTGGGGGCTGGTTATATCTTCGATTTGAAACCTGCCGTTGGGGGCTGCTAATATCTGGTATTTGAAACATGCCGTTGGTGGCTTCTAATATTTGGGATTATATCACCTGCCGTTGAAGGCTTCCAATATTTGAGATTTGATCACCTGCCGTTGGTGGCTTTTAATATCTGAGATTTGATCACCTGCCGTTGGTGGCTTTTAATATCTGGGATTTGATCACCTGCCGTTGGTGGCTTTTAATATCTGAGATTTGATCACCTGCCGTTGGGGGCTTCTAATATCTGGGATTTGATCACCTGCCGTTGGTGGCTTCTAATATCTGGGATTTGATCACCTGCCGTTGGGGGCTTCTAATATCTGGGATTTGATCACCTTCCGTTGGGGCTTCTTATATCTTAGATTTGAAACGTGCTGTTGGAAGCTGGTTATATAGGATTTGAAATCTGCCGTTGGGGGCTGCATATACCCTCGATTGTATACCTGCCGTTGAGGGCTGCTAATATCTTGGATATGAAACTTGCCGTTGGGGACTAGGAATATCTGGGATTTGCAGCTTGCCGTTGGGGGCTTTTTAATCGTGGAAATGATCACCTGCCGTTGGGGGCTTCTAATATGTGGGATTTGATCACCTGCCATTGGTGGCTTCTAATATCTGGGATTTGATCACCTGCCATTGGTGGCTTCTAATATCTGGGATTTGATCATCAGCCGTTGGTGGCTTCTAATATTTGGGATTATATCACCTGCCGTTGAAGGCTTCTAATATTTGAGATTTGATCACCTGCCGTTGGTGGCTTCTAATATCTGGGAATTGATCACCTGCCGTTGGTGGCTTCTAATACCTGGGATTTGATCATCAGCCGTTGGTGGCTTCTAATATCTGAGATTTGATCACCTGCCGTTGGTGGCTTTTAATATCTGGGATTTGATCACCTGCCGTTTATGGCTTTTAATATCTGAGATTTGATCACCTGCCGTTGGGGGCTTCTAATATCTGGGATTTGATCACCTGCCGTTGGTGGCTTCTAATATCTGGGATTTGATCACCTGCCGTTGGGGGCTTCTAATATCTGGGATTTGATCACCTTCCGTTGGGGCTGCTTATATCTTATATCTTAGATTTGAAACGTGCTGTTGGAAGCTGGTTATATAGGATTTGAAATCTGCCGTCGGGGGCTGCATATACCCTCGAATTTATACCTGCCGTTGAGGGCTGCTAATATCTTGGATATGAAACTTGCCGTTGGGGACTAGGAATATCTGGGATTTGCAGCTTGCCGTTGGGGGCTTTTTAATCGTGGAAATGATCACCCACCGTTGGTGGCTTTTAATATCTGGGATTTGATCACCTGCCATTGGTGGCTTCTAATATCTGAGATTTGATCACCGGCCGTTGGTGGCTTGTAATATCTGGTATTTGAAACCTGCCGTTGGTGGCTTCTAATATCTGAGATTTGATCACCTGCCGTTGGTGGCTTTTAATATCTGGGATTTGATCACCTGCCGTTGGTGGCTTTTAATATCTGGGATTTGATCACCTGCCGTTGGTGGCTTCTAATATCTGGGATTTGATCATCAGCCGTTGGTGGCTTCTAATATCTGAGATTTTATCACCTGCCGTTGGTGGCTTTTAATATCTGGGATTTGATCACCTGCCGTTGGGGGCTTCTAATATCTGAGATTTGATCACCGGCCGTTGGTGGCTTGTAATAACTGGTATTTGAAACCTGCCGTTGGGCGCTGCTTATATCTTATATTTTAGATTTGAAACGTGCTCTTGGGGGCTGCTTATATCTTATATGTTAGATATGAAAAGTGCTGTTGGGGGCTGGTTATATCTTCGATTTGAAACCTGCCGTTGGGGGCTGCTAATATCTGGTATTTGAAACATGCCGTTGGTGGCTTCTAATATTTGGGATTATATCACCTGCCGTTGAAGGCTTCTAATATTTGAGATTTGATCACCTGCCGTTGGTGGCTTCTAATATCTGGGAATTGATCACCTGCCGTTGGTGGCTTCTAATACCTGGGATTTGATCATAAGCCGTTGGTGGCTTCTAATATCTGAGATTTGATCACCTGCCGTTGGTGGCTTTTAATATCTGGGATTTGATCACCTGCCGTTGGTGGCTTTTAATATCTGAGATTTGATCACCTGCCGTTGGGGGCTTCTAATATCTGGGATTTGATCACCTGCCGTTGGTGGCTTCTAATATCTGGGATTTGATCACCTGCCGTTGGGGGCTTCTAATATCTGGGATTTGATCACCTGCCGTTGGGGCTGCTTATATCTTATATGTTAGATATGAATAGTGCTGTTGGGGGCTGGTTATATCTTCGATTTGAAACCTGCCGTTGGGGGCTGCTAATATCTGGTATTTGAAACATGCCGTTGGTGGCTTCTAATATTTGGGATTATATCACCTGCCGTTGAAGGCTTCCAATATTTGAGATTTGATCACCTGCCGTTGGTGGCTTTTAATATCTGAGATTTGATCACCTGCCGTTGATGGCTTTTAATATCTGGGATTTGATCACCTGCCGTTGGTGGCTTTTAATATCTGAGATTTGATCACCTGCCGTTGGGGGCTTCTAATATCTGGGATTTGATCACCTGCCGTTGGTGGCTTCTAATATCTGGGATTTGATCACCTGCCGTTGGGGGCTTCTAATATCTGGGATTTGATCACCTTCCGTTGGGGCTTCTTATATCTTAGATTTGAAACGTGCTGTTGGAAGCTGGTTATATAGGATTTGAAATCTGCCGTTGGGGGCTGCATATACCCTCGATTGTATACCTGCCGTTGAGGGCTGCTAATATCTTGGATATGAAACTTGCCGTTGGGGACTAGGAATATCTGGGATTTGCAGCTTGCCGTTGGGGGCTTTTTAATCGTGGAAATGATCACCCGTTGTTGGTGGCTTCTAATATGTGGGATTTGATCACCTGCCATTGGTGGCTTCTAATATCTGGGATTTGATCACCTGCCATTGGTGGCTTCTAATATCTGGGATTTGATCATCAGCCGTTGGTGGCTTCTAATATTTGGGATTATATCACCTGCCGTTGAAGGCTTCTAATATTTGAGATTTGATCACCTGCCGTTGGTGGCTTCTAATATCTGGGAATTGATCACCTGCCGTTGGTGGCTTCTAATACCTGGGATTTGATCATCAGCCGTTGGTGGCTTCTAATATCTGAGATTTGATCACCTGCCGTTGGTGGCTTTTAATATCTGGGATTTGATCACCTGCCGTTTATGGCTTTTAATATCTGAGATTTGATCACCTGCCGTTGGGGGCTTCTAATATCTGGGATTTGATCACCTGCCGTTGGTGGCTTCTAATATCTGGGATTTGATCACCTGCCGTTGGGGGCTTCTAATATCTGGGATTTGATCACCTTCCGTTGGGGCTGCTTATATCTTATATCTTAGATTTGAAACGTGCTGTTGGAAGCTGGTTATATAGGATTTGAAATCTGCCGTTGGGGGCTGCATATACCCTCGAATTTATACCTGCCGTTGAGGGCTGCTAATATCTTGGATATGAAACTTGCCGTTGGGGACTAGGAATATCTGGGATTTGCAGCTTGCCGTTGGGGGCTTTTTAATCGTGGAAATGATCACCCACCGTTGGTGGCTTTTAATATCTGGGATTTGATCACCTGCCATTGGTGGCTTCTAATATCTGAGATTTGATCACCGGCCGTTGGTGGCTTGTAATATCTGGTATTTGAAACCTGCCGTTGGTGGCTTCTAATATCTGAGATTTGATCACCTGCCGTTGGTGGCTTTTAATATCTGGGATTTGATCACCTGCCGTTGGTGGCTTTTAATATCTGGGATTTGATCACCTGCCGTTGGTGGCTTCTAATATCTGGGATTTGATCATCAGCCGTTGGTGGCTTCTAATATCTGAGATTTTATCACCTGCCGTTGGTGGCTTTTAATATCTGGGATTTGATCACCTGCCGTTGGGGGCTTCTAATATCTGAGATTTGATCACCGGCCGTTGGTGGCTTGTAATAACTGGTATTTGAAACCTGCCGTTGGGCGCTGCTTATATCTTATATTTTAGATTTGAAACGTGCTCTTGGGGGCTGCTTATATCTTATATGTTAGATATGAAAAGTGCTGTTGGGGGCTGGTTATATCTTCGATTTGAAACCTGCCGTTGGGGGCTGCTAATATCTGGTATTTGAAACATGCCGTTGGTGGCTTCTAATATTTGGGATTATATCACCTGCCGTTGAAGGCTTCTAATATTTGAGATTTGATCACCTGCCGTTGGTGGCTTCTAATATCTGGGAATTGATCACCTGCCGTTGGTGGCTTCTAATACCTGGGATTTGATCATAAGCCGTTGGTGGCTTCTAATATCTGAGATTTGATCACCTGCCGTTGGTGGCTTTTAATATCTGGGATTTGATCACCTGCCGTTGGTGGCTTTTAATATCTGAGATTTGATCACCTGCCGTTGGGGGCTTCTAATATCTGGGATTTGATCACCTGCCGTTGGTGGCTTCTAATATCTGGGATTTGATCACCTGCCGTTGGGGGCTTCTAATATCTGGGATTTGATCACCTGCCGTTGGGGCTGCTTATATCTTATATGTTAGATATGAATAGTGCTGTTGGGGGCTGGTTATATCTTCGATTTGAAACCTGCCGTTGGGGGCTGCTAATATCTGGTATTTGAAACATGCCGTTGGTGGCTTCTAATATTTGGGATTATATCACCTGCCGTTGAAGGCTTCCAATATTTGAGATTTGATCACCTGCCGTTGGTGGCTTCTAATATCTGGGAATTGATCACCTGCCGTTGGTGGCTTCTAATACCTGGGATTTGATCATCAGCCGTTGGTGGCTTCTAATATCTGAGATTTGATCACCTGCCGTTGGTGGCTTTTAATATCTGAGATTTGATCACCTGCCGTTGGTGGCTTTTAATATCTGGGATTTGATCACCTGCCGTTGGTGGCTTTTAATATCTGAGATTTGATCACCTGCCGTTGGGGGCTTCTAATATCTGGGATTTGATCACCTGCCGTTGGTGGCTTCTAATATCTGGGATTTAATCACCTGCCGTTGGGGGCTTCTAATATCTGGGATTTGATCACCTTCCGTTGGGGCTGCTTATATCTTATATCTTAGATTTGAAACGTGCTGTTGGAAGCTGGTTATATAGGATTTGAAATCTGCCATTGGGGGCTGCATATACCCTCGATTGTATACCTGCCGTTGAGGGCTGCTAATATCTTGGATATGAAATTTGCCGTTGGGGACTAGGAATACCTGGGATTTGCAGCTTGCCGTTGGGGGCTTTTTAATCGTGGAAATGATCACCCGTTGTTGGTGGCTTCTAATATGTGGGATTTGATCACCTGCCATTGGTGGCTTCTAATATCTGGGATTTGATCACCTGCCATTGGTGGCTTCTAATATCTGGGATTTGATCACCTGCCGTTGGTGGCTTCTAATACCTGGGATTTGATCATCAGCCGTTGGTGGCTTCTAATATCTGGGATTTGATCACCTGCCGTTGGGGGCTTCTAATATCTGGGATTTGATCACCTTCCGTTGGGGCTGCTTATATCTTATATCTTAGATTTGAAACGTGCTGTTGGAAGCTGGTTATATAGGATTTGAAATCTGCCGTTGGGGGCTGCATATACCCTCGATTTTATACCTGCCGTTGAGGGCTGCTAATATCTTGGATATGAAACTTGCCGTTGGGGACTAGGAATATCTGGGATTTGCAGCTTGCCGTTGGGGGCTTTTTAATCGTGGAAATGATCACCCACCGTTGGTGGCTTTTAATATCTGGGATTTGATCACCTGCCATTGGTGGCTTCTAATATCTGAGATTTGATCACCGGCCGTTGGTGGCTTGTAATATCTGGTATTTGAAACCTGCCGTTGGTGGCTTCTAATATCTGAGATTTGATCACCTGCCGTTGGTGGCTTTTAATATCTGGGATTTGATCACCTGCCGTTGGTGGCTTTTAATATCTGGGATTTGATCACCTGCCGTTGGTGGCTTCTAATATCTGGGATTTGATCATCAGCCGTTGGTGGCTTCTAATATCTGAGATTTTATCACCTGCCGTTGGTGGCTTTTAATATCTGGGATTTGATCACCTGCCGTTGGTGGCTTCTAATACCTGGGATTTGATCATAAGCCGTTGGTGGCTTCTAATATCTGAGATTTGATCATAAGCCGTTGGTGGCTTCTAATATCTGAGATTTGATCACCTGCCGTTGGTGGCTTTTAATATCTGGGATTTGATCACCTGCCGTTGGTGGCTTTTAATATCTGAGATTTGATCACCTGCCGTTGGGGGCTTCTAATATCTGGGATTTGATCACCTGCCGTTGGTGGCTTCTAATATCTGGGATTTGATCACCTGCCGTTGGGGGCTTCTAATATCTGGGATTTGATCACCTGCCGTTGGGGCTGCTTATATCTTATATGTTAGATATGAATAGTGCTGTTGGGGGCTGGTTATATCTTCGATTTGAAACCTGCCGTTGGGGGCTGCTAATATCTGGTATTTGAAACATGCCGTTGGTGGCTTCTAATATTTGGGATTATATCACCTGCCGTTGAAGGCTTCCAATATTTGAGATTTGATCACCTGCCGTTGGTGGCTTCTAATATCTGGGAATTGATCACCTGCCGTTGGTGGCTTCTAATACCTGGGATTTGATCATCAGCCGTTGGTGGCTTCTAATATCTGAGATTTGATCACCTGCCGTTGGTGGCTTTTAATATCTGAGATTTGATCACCTGCCGTTGGTGGCTTTTAATATCTGGGATTTGATCACCTGCCGTTGGTGGCTTTTAATATCTGAGATTTGATCACCTGCCGTTGGGGGCTTCTAATATCTGGGATTTGATCACCTGCCGTTGGTGGCTTCTAATATCTGGGATTTGATCACCTGCCGTTGGGGGCTTCTAATATCTGGGATTTGATCACCTTCCGTTGGGGCTGCTTATATCTTATATCTTAGATTTGAAACGTGCTGTTGGAAGCTGGTTATATAGGATTTGAAATCTGCCATTGGGGGCTGCATATACCCTCGATTGTATACCTGCCGTTGAGGGCTGCTAATATCTTGGATATGAAACTTGCCGTTGGGGACTAGGAATACCTGGGATTTGCAGCTTGCCGTTGGGGGCTTTTTAATCGTGGAAATGATCACCCGTTGTTGGTGGCTTCTAATATGTGGGATTTGATCACCTGCCATTGGTGGCTTCTAATATCTGGGATTTGATCACCTGCCATTGGTGGCTTCTAATATCTGGGATTTGATCACCTGCCGTTGGTGGCTTCTAATACCTGGGATTTGATCATCAGCCGTTGGTGGCTTCTAATATCTGGGATTTGATCACCTGCCGTTGGGGGCTTCTAATATCTGGGATTTGATCACCTTCCGTTGGGGCTGCTTATATCTTATATCTTAGATTTGAAACGTGCTGTTGGAAGCTGGTTATATAGGATTTGAAATCTGCCGTTGGGGGCTGCATATACCCTCGATTTTATACCTGCCGTTGAGGGCTGCTAATATCTTGGATATGAAACTTGCCGTTGGGGACTAGGAATATCTGGGATTTGCAGCTTGCCGTTGGGGGCTTTTTAATCGTGGAAATGATCACCCACCGTTGGTGGCTTTTAATATCTGGGATTTGATCACCTGCCATTGGTGGCTTCTAATATCTGAGATTTGATCACCGGCCGTTGGTGGCTTGTAATATCTGGTATTTGAAACCTGCCGTTGGTGGCTTCTAATATCTGAGATTTGATCACCTGCCGTTGGTGGCTTTTAATATCTGGGATTTGATCACCTGCCGTTGGTGGCTTTTAATATCTGGGATTTGATCACCTGCCGTTGGTGGCTTCTAATATCTGGGATTTGATCATCAGCCGTTGGTGGCTTCTAATATCTGAGATTTTATCACCTGCCGTTGGTGGCTTTTAATATCTGGGATTTGATCACCTGCCGTTGGTGGCTTCTAATACCTGGGATTTGATCATAAGCCGTTGGTGGCTTCTAATATCTGAGATTTGATCACCTGCCGTTGGTGGCTTTTAATATCTGGGATTTGATCACCTGCCGTTGGTGGCTTTTAATATCTGAGATTTGATCACCTGCCGTTGGGGGCTTCTAATATCTGGGATTTGATCACCTGCCGTTGGTGGCTTCTAATATCTGGGATTTGATCACCTGCCGTTGGGGGCTTCTAATATCTGGGATTTGATCACCTGCCGTTGGGGCTGCTTATATCTTATATGTTAGATATGAATAGTGCTGTTGGGGGCTGGTTATATCTTCGATTTGAAACCTGCCGTTGGGGGCTGCTAATATCTGGTATTTGAAACATGCCGTTGGTGGCTTCTAATATTTGGGATTATATCACCTGCCGTTGAAGGCTTCCAATATTTGAGATTTGATCACCTGCCGTTGGTGGCTTCTAATATCTGGGAATTGATCACCTGCCGTTGGTGGCTTCTAATACCTGGGATTTGATCATCAGCCGTTGGTGGCTTCTAATATCTGAGATTTGATCACCTGCCGTTGGTGGCTTTTAATATCTGAGATTTGATCACCTGCCGTTGGTGGCTTTTAATATCTGGGATTTGATCACCTGCCGTTGGTGGCTTTTAATATCTGAGATTTGATCACCTGCCGTTGGGGGCTTCTAATATCTGGGATTTGATCACCTGCCGTTGGTGGCTTCTAATATCTGGGATTTGATCACCTGCCGATGGGGGCTTCTAATATCTGGGATTTGATCACCTTCCGTTGGGGCTGCTTATATCTTATATCTTAGATTTGAAACGTGCTGTTGGAAGCTGGTTATATAGGATTTGAAATCTGCCGTTGGGGGCTGCATATACCCTCGATTGTATACCTGCCGTTGAGGGCTGCTAATATCTTGGATATGAAACTTGCCGTTGGGGACTAGGAATATCTGGGATTTGCAGCTTGCCGTTGGGGGCTTTTTAATCGTGGAAATGATCACCCGTTGTTGGTGGCTTCTAATATGTGGGATTTGATCACCTGCCATTGGTGGCTTCTAATATCTGGGATTTGATCACCTGCCATTGGTGGCTTCTAATATCTGGGATTTGATCATCAGCCGTTGGTGGCTTCTAATATTTGGGATTATATCACCTGCCGTTGAAGGCTTCTAATATTTGAGATTTGATCACCTGCCGTTGGTGGCTTCTAATATCTGGGAATTGATCACCTGCCGTTGGTGGCTTCTAATACCTGGGATTTGATCATCAGCCGTTGGTGGCTTCTAATATCTGAGATTTGATCACCTGCCGTTGGTGGCTTTTAATATCTGAGATTTGATCACCTGCCGTTGGTGGCTTTTAATATCTGGGATTTGATCACCTGCCGTTGGTGGCTTTTAATATCTGAGATTTGATCACCTGCCGTTGGGGGCTTCTAATATCTGGGATTTGATCACCTGCCGTTGGTGGCTTCTAATATCTGGGATTTGATCACCTGCCGTTGGGGGCTTCTAATATCTGGGATTTGATCACCTTCCGTTGGGGCTGCTTATATCTTATATCTTAGATTTGAAACGTGCTGTTGGAAGCTGGTTATATAGGATTTGAAATCTGCCGTTGGGGGCTGCATATACCCTCGATTGTATACCTGCCGTTGAGGGCTGCTAATATCTTGGATATGAAACTTGCCGTTGGGGACTAGGAATATCTGGGATTTGCAGCTTGCCGTTGGGGGCTTTTTAATCGTGGAAATGATCACCCGTTGTTGGTGGCTTCTAATATGTGGGATTTGATCACCTGCCATTGGTGGCTTCTAATATCTGGGATTTGATCACCTGCCATTGGTGGCTTCTAATATCTGGGATTTGATCATCAGCCGTTGGTGGCTTCTAATATTTGGGATTATATCACCTGCCGTTGAAGGCTTCTAATATTTGAGATTTGATCACCTGCCGTTGGTGGCTTCTAATATCTGGGAATTGATCACCTGCCGTTGGTGGCTTCTAATACCTGGGATTTGATCATCAGCCGTTGGTGGCTTCTAATATCTGGGATTTGATCACCTGCCGTTGGGGGCTTCTAATATCTGGGATTTGATCACCTTCCGTTGGGGCTGCTTATATCTTATATCTTAGATTTGAAACGTGCTGTTGGAAGCTGGTTATATAGGATTTGAAATCTGCCGTTGGGGGCTGCATATACCCTCGATTTTATACCTGCCGTTGAGGGCTGCTAATATCTTGGATATGAAACTTGCCGTTGGGGACTAGGAATATCTGGGATTTGCAGCTTGCCGTTGGGGGCTTTTTAATCGTGGAAATGATCACCCACCGTTGGTGGCTTTTAATATCTGGGATTTGATCACCTGCCATTGGTGGCTTCTAATATCTGAGATTTGATCACCGGCCGTTGGTGGCTTGTAATATCTGGTATTTGAAACCTGCCGTTGGAGGCTTCTAATATCTGAGATTTGATCACCTGCCGTTGGTGGCTTTTAATATCTGGGATTTGATCACCTGCCGTCGGTGGCTTTTAATATCTGGGATTTGATCACCTGCCGTTGGTGGCTTCTAATATATGGGATTTGATCATCAGCCGTTGGTGGCTTCTAATATCTGAGATTTTATCACCTGCCGTTGGTGGCTTTTAATATCTGGGATTTGATCACCTGCCGTTGGTGGCTTCTAATATCTGGGAATTGATCACCTGCCGTTGGTGGCTTCTAATACCTGGGATTTGATCATCAGCCGTTGGTGGCTTCTAATATCTGGGATTTGATCACCTGCCGTTGGGGGCTTCTAATATCTGGGATTTGATCACCTTCCGTTGGGGCTGCTTATATCTTATATCTTAGATTTGAAACGTGCTGTTGGAAGCTGGTTATATAGGATTTGAAATCTGCCGTTGGGGGCTGCATATACCCTCGATTTTATACCTGCCGTTGAGGGCTGCTAATATCTTGGATATGAAACTTGCCGTTGGGGACTAGGAATATCTGGGATTTGCAGCTTGCCGTTGGGGGCTTTTTAATCGTGGAAATGATCACCCACCGTTGGTGGCTTTTAATATCTGGGATTTGATCACCTGCCATTGGTGGCTTCTAATATCTGAGATTTGATCACCGGCCGTTGGTGGCTTGTAATATCTGGTATTTGAAACCTGCCGTTGGAGGCTTCTAATATCTGAGATTTGATCACCTGCCGTTGGTGGCTTTTAATATCTGGGATTTGATCACCTGCCGTTGGTGGCTTTTAATATCTGGGATTTGATCACCTGCCGTTGGTGGCTTCTAATATCTGGGATTTGATCATCAGCCGTTGGTGGCTTCTAATATCTGAGATTTTATCACCTGCCGTTGGTGGCTTTTAATATCTGGGATTTGATCACCTGCCGTTGGGGGCTTCTAATATCTGAGATTTGATCACCGGCCGTTGGTGGCTTGTAATAACTGGTATTTGAAACCTGCCGTTGGGGGCTGCTTATATCTTATATTTTAGATTTGAAACGTGCTCTTGGGGGCTGCTTATATCTTATATGTTAGATATGAAAAGTGCTGTTGGGGGCTGGTTATATCTTCGATTTGAAACCTGCCGTTAGGGGCTGCTAATATCTGGTATTTGAAACATGCCGTTGGTGGCTTCTAATATTTGGGATTATATCACTTGCCGTTGAAGGCTTCTAATATTTGAGATTTGATCACCTGCCGTTGGTGGCTTCTAATATCTGAGATTTGATCACCTGCCGTTGGTGGCTTTTAATATCTGGGATTTGATCACCTGCCATTGGTGGCTTTTAATATCTGAGATTTGATCACCTGCCGTTGGGGGCTTCTAATATCTGGGATTTGATCATCTGCCGTTGGTGGCTTCTAATATCTGGGATTTGATCACCTGCCGTTGGGGGCTTCTAATATCTGGGATTTGATCACCTGCCGTTGGGGCTGCTTATATCTTATATGTTAGATATGAATAGTGCTGTTGGGGGCTGGTTATATCTTCGATTTGAAACCTGCCGTTGGGGGCTGCTAATATCTGGTATTTGAAACATGCCGTTGGTGGCTTCTAATATTTGGGATTATATCACCTGCCGTTGAAGGCTTCCAATATTTGAGATTTGATCACCTGCCGTTGGTGGCTTCTAATATCTGGGAATTGATCACCTGCCGTTGGTGGCTTCTAATACCTGGGATTTGATCATCAGCCGTTGGTGGCTTCTAATATCTGAGATTTGATCACCTGCCGTTGGTGGCTTTTAATATCTGAGATTTGATCACCTGCCGTTGGTGGCTTTTAATATCTGGGATTTGATCACCTGCCGTTGGTGGCTTTTAATATCTGAGATTTGATCACCTGCCGTTGGGGGCTTCTAATATCTGGGATTTGATCACCTGCCGTTGGTGGCTTCTAATATCTGGGATTTGATCACCTGCCGTTGGGGGCTTCTAATATCTGGGATTTGATCACCTTCCGTTGGGGCTGCTTATATCTTATATCTTAGATTTGAAACGTGCTGTTGGAAGCTGGTTATATAGGATTTGAAATCTGCCGTTGGGGGCTGCATATACCCTCGATTGTATACCTGCCGTTGAGGGCTGCTAATATCTTGGATATGAAACTTGCCGTTGGGGACTAGGAATATCTGGGATTTGCAGCTTGCCGTTGGGGGCTTTTTAATCGTGGAAATGATCACCCGTTGTTGGTGGCTTCTAAATGTGGGATTTGATCACCTGCCATTGGTGGCTTCTAATATCTGGGATTTGATCACCTGCCATTGGTGGCTTCTAATATCTGGGATTTGATCATCAGCCGTTGGTGGCTTCTAATATTTGGGATTATATCACCTGCCGTTGAAGGCTTCTAATATTTGAGATTTGATCACCTGCCGTTGGTGGCTTCTAATATCTGGGAATTGATCACCTGCCGTTGGTGGCTTCTAATACCTGGGATTTGATCATCAGCCGTTGGTGGCTTCTAATATCTGAGATTTGGTCACCTGCCGTTGGTGGCTTTTAATATCTGGGATTTGATCACCTGCCGTTGGTGGCTTTTAATATCTGGGATTTGATCACCTGCCGTTGGGGGCTTCTAATATATGGGATTTGATCACCTGCCGTTGGTGGCTTCTAATATCTGGGATTTGATCACCTGCCGTTGGGGGCTTCTAATATCTGGGATTTGATCACCTGCCGTTGGTGGCTTCTAATATCTGGGATTTGATCACCTGCCGTTGGTGGCTTCTAATATCTGGGATTTGATCACCTGCCGTTGGTGGCTTGTAATGTCTGGAATTTGAAACCTGCCGTTGGTGGCTTCTAATATTTGAGATTATATCACCTGCCGTTGGGGGCTGCTAATATCTGGTATTTGAAACCTGCCGTTGGTGGCTTCTAATATTTGAGATTATATCACCTGCCGTTGGTGGCTTCTAATATTTGAGATTTGATCACCTGCCGTTGGTGGCTTCTAATATCTGGGAATTGATCACCTGCCGTTGGTGGCTTCTAATACCTGGGATTTGATCATCAGCCGTTGGTGGCTTCTAATATCTGAGATTTGATCACCTGCCGTTGGTGGCTTTTAATATCTGGGATTTGATCACCTGCCATTGGTGGCTTCTAATATCTGGGATTTGATCACCTGCCATTGGTGGCTTCTAATATCTGGGATTTGATCACCTGCCATTGGTGGCTTCTAATATCTGGGATTTGATCACCTGCCGTTGGTGGCTTCTAATATCTGGGATTTGATCACCTGCCATTGGTGGCTTCTAATATCTGGGATTAAATCACCTGCCGTTGGTGACTTCTAACATCTGTAATTTGATCACCTGCCGTTGGTTGCTTCTAATATAGGGAATATTATCACCTGCCGTTGGTGGCTTCTAATATCTGGGATTTGATCACCTGCCGTTGGTGGCTTCTAATATCTGGGATTTGATCACCTGCCGTTGGTGGCTTCTAATATCTGGGATTTGATCACCTGCCGTTGGTGGCTTCTAATATCTGGGATTTGATCACCTGCCGTTGGTGGCTTCTAATATCTGGGATTTGATCACCTGCCGTTGGTGGCTTGTAATATCTGGTATTTGAAACCTGCCATTGGGGCTGCTTATAACTTATATCTTATATCTTAGATTTGAAACGTGCTGTTGGAAGCTGGTTATATAGGATTTGAAATCTGCCGTTGGGGGCTGCATATACCCTCGATTTTATACCTGCCGTTGAGGGCTGATAATATCTTGGATATGAAACTTGCCGTTGGGGACTAGGAATATCTGGGATTTGCAGCTTGCCGTTGGGGGCTTTTTAATCGTGGAAATGATCACCCGTTGTTGGTGGCTTCTAATATGTGGGATTTGATCACCTGCCATTGGTGGCTTCTAATATCTGGGATTTGATCACCTGCCATTGGTGGCTTCTAATATCTGGGATTAAATCACCTGCCGTTGGTGACTTCTAACATCTGTAATTTGATCACCTGCCGTTGGTTGCTTCTAATATAGGGAATATTATCACCTGCTGTTGGTGGCTTCATATATCTGGGATTTGATATCCTGCCGTTGGTGACTTCTTATATCTGGGATTTGATCACCTGCCGTTGGTGGCTACTAATATCTGGTATTTGGTCACCTGGCGTTGGTGGCTTCTAATATCTGAGATTGGGGGCTATGATAATCTAGGATTTCATGCCTGCCTTGGGGCAGGGAAAATCTCAGACTTGAAACGGCCGTTGGGTGCTGTGAATATCAGGAATTTGATATCTGTTGTTGGGGTCTGGGAATATCTGGGATTCTATTCCTGCCGTTGGTGGCTTCTAATATCTGGTATTTGAAACCTGCCGTTGGGGGCTGTTTATATCTTATATGTTAGATTTGAAACGTGCTGTTGAGGGCTGGTTATATCTTCGATTTGAAACCTGCCGTTGGGGGCTGCTAATATCTGGTATTTGAAACCTGCCGTTGGTGGCTTCTAATATTTGAGATTATATCACCTGCCGTTGATGGCTTCTAATATTTGAGATTTGATCACCTGCCGTTGGTGGCTTCTAATATCTGGGAATTGATCACCTGCCGTTGGGGGCTTCTAATATCTGGGATTTGATCACCTGCCGTTGGTGGCTTCTAATATCTGGGATTTGATCACCTGCCGTTGGGGGCTTCTAATATCTGGGATTTGATCACCTGCCGTTGGGGCTGCTTATATCTTATATCTTAGATTTGAAACGTGCTGTTGGAAGCTGGTTATATAGGATTTGAAATCTGCCCTTGGGGGCTGCATATACCCTCGATTTTATACCTGCCGTTGAGGGCTGCTAATATCTTGGATATGAAACTTGCCGTTGGGGACTAGGAATATCTGGGATTTGCAGCTTGCCGTTGGGGGCTTTTTAATCGTGGAAATGATCACCCACCGTTGGTGGCTTCTAATATGTGGGATTTGATCACCTGCCATTGGTGGCTTCTAATATCTGGGATTTGATCACCTGCCGTTGGTGGCTTCTAATATCTGGGATTTGATCACCTGCCGTTGGTGGCTTCTAATATCTGGGATTTGATCACCTGCCATTGGTGGCTTCTAATATCTGGGATTAAATCACCTGCCGTTGGTGACTTCTAACATCTGTAATTTGATCACCTGCCGTTGGTTGCTTCTAATATAGGGAATATTATCACCTGCTGTTGGTGGCTTCATATATCTGGGATTTGATATCCTGCCGTTGGTGACTTCTTATATCTGGGATTTGATCACCTGCCGTTGGTGGCTACTAATATCTGGTATTTATCACCTGGCGTTGGTGGCTTCTAATATCTGAGATTGGGGGCTATGATAATCTAGGATTTCATGCCTGCCTTGGGGCAGGGAAAATCTCAGACTTGAAACGGCCGTTGGGTGCTGTGAATATCAGGAATTTGATATCTGTTGTTGGGGTCTGGGAATATCTGGGATTCTATTCCTGCCGTTGGTGGCTTCTAATATCTGGTATTTGAAACCTGCCGTTGGGGGCTGTTTATATCTTATATGTTAGATTTGAAACGTGCTGTTGAGGGCTGGTTATATCTTCGATTTGAAACCTGCCGTTGGGGGCTGCTAATATCTGGTATTTGAAACCTGCCGTTGGTGGCTTCTAATATTTGAGATTATATCACCTGCCGTTGGGGGCTTCTAATATCTGGGATTTGATCACCTGCCGTTGGTGGCTTCTAATATCTGGGATTTGATCACCTGCCGTTGGTGGCTTCTAATATCTGGGATTTGATCACCTGCCGTTGGTGGCTTGTAATGTCTGGTATTTGAAACCTGCCGTTGGTGGCTTCTAATATTTGAGATTATATCACCTGCCGTTGGGGGCTGCTAATATCTGGTATTTGAAACCTGCCGTTGGTGGCTTCTAATATTTGAGATTATATCACCTGCCGTTGGTGGCTTCTAATATTTGAGATTTGATCACCTGCCGTTGGTGGCTTCTAATATCTGGGAATTGATCACCTGCCGTTGGTGGCTTCTAATACCTGGGATTTGATCATCAGCCGTTGGTGGCTTCTAATATCTGAGATTTGATCACCTGCCGTTGGTGGCTTTTAATATCTGGGATTTGATCACCTGCCATTGGTGGCTTCTAATATCTGGGATTTGATCACCTGCCATTGGTGGCTTCTAATATCTGGGATTTGATCACCTGCCATTGGTGGCTTCTAATATCTGGGATTTGATCACCTGCCGTTGGTGGCTTCTAATATCTGGGATTTGATCACCTGCCATTGGTGGCTTCTAATATCTGGGATTAAATCACCTGCCGTTGGTGACTTCTAACATCTGTAATTTGATCACCTGCCGTTGGTTGCTTCTAATATAGGGAATATTATCACCTGCCGTTGGTGGCTTCTAATATCTGGGATTTGATCACCTGCCGTTGGTGGCTTCTAATATCTGGGATTTGATCACCTGCCGTTGGTGGCTTCTAATATCTGGGATTTGATCACCTGCCGTTGGTGGCTTCTAATATCTGGGATTTGATCACCTGCCGTTGGTGGCTTGTAATATCTGGTATTTGAAACCTGCCATTGGGGCTGCTTATAACTTATATCTTATATCTTAGATTTGAAACGTGCTGTTGGAAGCTGGTTATATAGGATTTGAAATCTGCCGTTGGGGGCTGCATATACCCTCGATTTTATACCTGCCGTTGAGGGCTGATAATATCTTGGATATGAAACTTGCCGTTGAGGGCTGATAATATCTTGGATATGAAACTTGCCGTTGGGGACTAGGAATATCTGGGATTTGCAGCTTGCCGTTGGGGGCTTTTTAATCGTGGAAATGATCACCCGTTGTTGGTGGCTTCTAATATGTGGGATTTGATCACCTGCCATTGGTGGCTTCTAATATCTGGGATTTGATCACCTGCCATTGGTGGCTTCTAATATCTGGGATTAAATCACCTGCCGTTGGTGACTTCTAACATCTGTAATTTGATCACCTGCCGTTGGTTGCTTCTAATATAGGGAATATTATCACCTGCTGTTGGTGGCTTCATATATCTGGGATTTGATATCCTGCCGTTGGTGACTTCTTATATCTGGGATTTGATCACCTGCCGTTGGTGGCTACTAATATCTGGTATTTGATCACCTGGCGTTGGTGGCTTCTAATATCTGAGATTGGGGGCTATGATAATCTAGGATTTCATGCCTGCCTTGGGGCAGGGAAAATCTCAGACTTGAAACGGCCGTTGGGTGCTGTGAATATCAGGAATTTGATATCTGTTGTTGGGGTCTGGGAATATCTGGGATTCTATTCCTGCCGTTGGTGGCTTCTAATATCTGGTATTTGAAACCTGCCGTTGGGGGCTGTTTATATCTTATATGTTAGATTTGAAACGTGCTGTTGAGGGCTGGTTATATCTTCGATTTGAAACCTGCCGTTGGGGGCTGCTAATATCTGGTATTTGAAACCTGCCGTTGGTGGCTTCTAATATTTGAGATTATATCACCTGCCGTTGATGGCTTCTAATATTTGAGATTTGATCACCTGCCGTTGGTGGCTTCTAATATCTGGGAATTGATCACCTGCCGTTGGGGGCTTCTAATATCTGGGATTTGATCACCTGCCGTTGGTGGCTTCTAATATCTGGGATTTGATCACCTGCCGTTGGGGGCTTCTAATATCTGGGATTTGATCACCTGCCGTTGGGGCTGCTTATATCTTATATCTTAGATTTGAAACGTGCTGTTGGAAGCTGGTTATATAGGATTTGAAATCTGCCCTTGGGGGCTGCATATACCCTCGATTTTATACCTGCCGTTGAGGGCTGCTAATATCTTGGATATGAAACTTGCCGTTGGGGACTAGGAATATCTGGGATTTGCAGCTTGCCGTTGGGGGCTTTTTAATCGTGGAAATGATCACCCACCGTTGGTGGCTTCTAATATGTGGGATTTGATCACCTGCCATTGGTGGCTTCTAATATCTGGGATTTGATCACCTGCCGTTGGTGGCTTCTAATATCTGGGATTTGATCACCTGCCGTTGGTGGCTTCTTATATCTGGGATTTGATCACCTGCCATTGGTGGCTTCTAATATCTGGGATTAAATCACCTGCCGTTGGTGACTTCTAACATCTGTAATTTGATCACCTGCCGTTGGTTGCTTCTAATATAGGGAATATTATCACCTGCTGTTGGTGGCTTCATATATCTGGGATTTGATATCCTGCCGTTGGTGACTTCTTATATCTGGGATTTGATCACCTGCCGTTGGTGGCTACTAATATCTGGTATTTATCACCTGGCGTTGGTGGCTTCTAATATCTGAGATTGGGGGCTATGATAATCTAGGATTTCATGCCTGCCTTGGGGCAGGGAAAATCTCAGACTTGAAACGGCCGTTGGGTGCTGTGAATATCAGGAATTTGATATCTGTTGTTGGGGTCTGGGAATATCTGGGATTCTATTCCTGCCGTTGGTGGCTTCTAATATCTGGTATTTGAAACCTGCCGTTGGGGGCTGTTTATATCTTATATGTTAGATTTGAAACGTGCTGTTGAGGGCTGGTTATATCTTCGATTTGAAACCTGCCGTTGGGGGCTGCTAATATCTGGTATTTGAAACCTGCCGTTGGTGGCTTCTAATATTTGAGATTATATCACCTGCCGTTGATGGCTTCTAATATTTGAGATTTGATCACCTGCCGTTGGTGGCTTCTAATATCTGGGAATTGATCACCTGCCGTTGGGGGCTTCTAATATCTGGGATTTGATCACCTGCCGTTGGTGGCTTCTAATATCTGGGATTTGATCACCTGCCGTTGGGGGCTTCTAATATCTGGGATTTGATCACCTGCCGTTGGGGCTGCTTATATCTTATATCTTAGATTTGAAACGTGCTGTTGGAAGCTGGTTATATAGGATTTGAAATCTGCCCTTGGGGGCTGCATATACCCTCGATTTTATACCTGCCGTTGAGGGCTGCTAATATCTTGGATATGAATCTTGCCGTTGGGGACTAGGAATATCTGGGATTTGCAGCTTGCCGTTGGGGGCTTTTTAATCGTGGAAATGATCACCCACCGTTGGTGGCTTCTAATATGTGGGATTTGATCACCTGCCATTGGTGGCTTCTAATATCTGGGATTTGATCACCTGCCGTTGGTGGCTTCTAATATCTGGGATTTGATCACCTGCCGTTGGTGGCTTCTAATATCTGGGATTTGATCACCTGCCGTTGGTGGCTTCTAATATCTGGGATTTGATCACCTGCCGTTGGTGGCTTCTAATATCTGGGATTTGATCACCTGCCGTTGGTGGCTTGTAATATCTGGTATTTGAAACCTGCCATTGGGGCTGCTTATAACTTATATCTTATATCTTAGATTTGAAACGTGCTGTTGGAAGCTGGTTATATAGGATTTGAAATCTGCCGTTGGGGGCTGCATATACCCTCGATTTTATACCTGCCGTTGAGGGCTGATAATATCTTGGATATGAAACTTGCCGTTGGGGACTAGGAATATCTGGGATTTGCAGCTTGCCGTTGGGGGCTTTTTAATCGTGGAAATGATCACCCGTTGTTGGTGGCTTCTAATATGTGGGATTTGATCACCTGCCATTGGTGGCTTCTAATATCTGGGATTTGATCACCTGCCATTGGTGGCTTCTAATATCTGGGATTAAATCACCTGCCGTTGGTGACTTCTAACATCTGTAATTTGATCACCTGCCGTTGGTTGCTTCTAATATAGGGAATATTATCACCTGCTGTTGGTGGCTTCATATATCTGGGATTTGATATCCTGCCGTTGGTGACCTCTTATATCTGGGATTTGATCACCTGCCGTTGGTGGCTACTAATATCTGGTATTTGATCACCTGGCGTTGGTGGCTTCTAATATCTGAGATTGGGGGCTATGATAATCTAGGATTTCATGCCTGCCTCGGGGCAGGGAAAATCTCAGACTTGAAACGGCCGTTGGGTGCTGTGAATATCAGGAATTTGATATCTGTTGTTGGGGTCTGGGAATATCTGGGATTCTATTCCTGCCGTTGGTGGCTTCTAATATCTGGTATTTGAAACCTGCCGTTGGGGGCTGTTTATATCTTATATGTTAGATTTGAAACGTGCTGTTGAGGGCTGGTTATATCTTCGATTTGAAACCTGCCGTTGGGGGCTGCTAATATCTGGTATTTGAAACCTGCCGTTGGTGGCTTCTAATATTTGAGATTATATCACCTGCCGTTGGTGGCTTCTAATATTTGAGATTTGATCACCTGCCGTTGGTGGCTTCTAATATCTGGGAATTGATCACCTGCCGTTGGGGGCTTCTAATATCTGGGATTTGATCACCTGCCGTTGGTGGCTTCTAATATCTGGGATTTGATCACCTGCCGTTGGTGGCTTCTAATATCTGGGATTTGATCACCTGCCATTGGTGGCTTCTAATATCTGGGATTAAATCACCTGCCGTTGGTGACTTCTAACATCTGTAATTTGATCACCTGCCTTTGGTTGCTTCTAATATAGGGAATATTATCACCTGCTGTTGGTGGCTTCATATATCTGGGATTTGATATCCTGCCGTTGGTGACTTCTTATATCTGGGATTTGATCACCTGCCGTTGGTGGCTACTAATATCTGGTATTTGATCACCTGCCGTTGGTGGCTTCTAATATCTGAGATTGGGGGCTATGATAATCTAGGATTTCATGCCTGCCTTGGGGCAGGGAAAATCTCAGACTTGAAACGGCCGTTGGGTGCTGTGAATATCAGGAATTTGATATCTGCCGTTGGGGTCTGGGAATATCTGGGATTCTATTCCTGCCGTTGGTGGCTTCTAATATCTGGTATTTGAAACCTGCCGTTGGGGGCTGCTTATATCTTATATGTTAGATTTGAAACGTGCTGTTGAGGGCTGGTTATATCTTCGATTTGAAACCTGCCCGTGGGGGCTGCTAATATCTGGTATTTGAAACCTGCCGTTGGTGGCTTCTAATATTTGAGATTATATCACCTGCCGTTGATGGCTTCTAATATTTGAGATTTGATCACCTGCCGTTGGTGGCTTCTAATATCTGGGAATTGATCACCTGCCGTTGGTGGCTTCTAATACCTGGGATTTGATCATCAGCCGTTGGTGGCTTCTAATATCTGAGATTTGATCACCTGCCGTTGGTGGCTTTTAATATCTGGGATTTGATCACCTGCCATTGGTGGCTTCTAATATCTGGGATTTGATCACCTGCCATTGGTGGCTTCTAATATCTGGGATTAAATCACCTGCCGTTGGTAACTTCTAACATCTGTAATTTGATCACCTGCCATTGGTTGCTTCTAATATAGGGAATATTATCACCTGCCGTTGGTGGCTTCATATATCTGGGATTTGATATCCTGCCGTTGGTGGCTTCTTATATCTGGGATTTGATCACCTGCCGTTGGTGGCTACTAATATCTGGTATTTGATCACCTGCCGTTGGTGGCTTCTAATATCTGAGATTGGGGGGCAATGATAATCTAGGATTTCATGCCTGCCTTGGGGCAGGGAAAATCTCAGACTTGAAACGGCCGTTGGGTGCTGTGAATATCAGGAATTTGATATCTGCCGTTGGGGTCTGGGAATATCTGGGATTCTATTCCTGCCGTTGGTGGCTTCTAATATCTGGTATTTGAAACCTGCCGTTGGGGGCTGCTTATATCTTATATTTTAGATTTGAAACGTGCTTTTGGGGGCTGCTTATATCTTATATGTTAGATTTGAAACGTGCTGTTGAGGGCTGGTTATATCTTCGATTTGAAACCTGCCGTTGGGGGCTGCTAATATCTGGTATTTGAAACCTGCCGTTGGTGGCTTCTAATATTTGAGATTATATCACCTGCCGTTGGTGGCTTCTAATATTTGAGATTTGATCACCTGCCGTTGGTGGCTTCTAATATCTGGGAATTGATCACCTGCCGTTGGTGGCTTCTAATACCTGGGATTTGATCATCAGCCGTTGGTGGCTTCTAATATCTGAGATTTGATCACCTGCCGTTGGTGGCTTTTAATATCTGGGATTTGATCACCTGCCATTGGTGGCTTCTAATATCTGGGATTTGATCACCTGCCATTGGTGGCTTCTAATATCTGGGATTTGATCACCTGCCATTGGTGGCTTCTAATATCTGGGATTTGATCACCTGCCGTTGGTGGCTTCTAATATCTGGGATTTGATCACCTGCCATTGGTGGCTTCTAATATCTGGGATTAAATCACCTGCCGTTGGTGACTTCTAACATCTGTAATTTGATCACCTGCCGTTGGTTGCTTCTAATATAGGGAATATTATCACCTGCCGTTGGTGGCTTCTAATATCTGGGATTTGATCACCTGCCGTTGGTGGCTTCTAATATCTGGGATTTGATCACCTGCCGTTGGTGGCTTCTAATATCTGGGATTTGATCACCTGCCGTTGGTGGCTTCTAATATCTGGGATTTGATCACCTGCCGTTGGTGGCTTCTAATATCTGGGATTTGATCACCTGCCGTTGGTGGCTTGTAATATCTGGTATTTGAAACCTGCCATTGGGGCTGCTTATAACTTATATCTTATATCTTAGATTTGAAACGTGCTGTTGGAAGCTGGTTATATAGGATTTGAAATCTGCCGTTGGGGGCTGCATATACCCTCGATTTTATACCTGCCGTTGAGGGCTGATAATATCTTGGATATGAAACTTGCCGTTGGGGACTACGAATATCTGGGATTTGCAGCTTGCCGTTGGGGGCTTTTTAATCGTGGAAATGATCACCCGTTGTTGGTGGCTTCTAATATGTGGGATTTGATCACCTGCCATTGGTGGCTTCTAATATCTGGGATTTGATCACCTGCCATTGGTGGCTTCTAATATCTGAGATTGGGGGCTATGATAATCTAGGATTTCATGCCTGCCTTGGGGCAGGGAAAATCTCAGACTTGAAACGGCCGTTGGGTGCTGTGAATATCAGGAATTTGATATCTGCCGTTGGGGTCTGGGAATATCTGGGATTCTATTCCTGCCGTTGGTGGCTTCTAATATCTGGTATTTGAAACCTGCCGTTGGGGGCTGCTTATATCTTATATGTTAGATTTGAAACGTGCTGTTCAGGGCTGGTTATATCTTCGATTTGAAACCTGCCCGTGGGGGCTGCTAATATCTGGTATTTGAAACCTGCCGTTGGTGGCTTCTAATATTTGAGATTATATCACCTGCCGTTGATGGCTTCTAATATTTGAGATTTGATCACCTGCCGTTGGTGGCTTCTAATATCTGGGAATTGATCACCTGCCGTTGGTGGCTTCTAATACCTGGGATTTGATCATCAGCCGTTGGTGGCTTCTAATATCTGAGATTTGATCACCTGCCGTTGGTGGCTTTTAATATCTGGGATTTGATCACCTGCCATTGGTGGCTTCTAATATCTGGGATTTGATCACCTGCCATTGGTGGCTTCTAATAACTGGGATTAAATCACCTGCCGTTGGTAACTTCTAACATCTGTTATTTGATCACCTGCCATTGGTTGCTTCTAATATAGGGAATATTATCACCTGCCGTTGGTGGCTTCATATATCTGGGATTTGATATCCTGCCGTTGGTGGCTTCTTATATCTGGGATTTGATCACCTGCCGTTGGTGGCTACTAATATCTGGTATTTGATCACCTGCCGTTGGTGGCTTCTAATATCTGAGATTGGGGGGCTATGATAATCTAGGATTTCATGCCTGCCTTGGGGCAGGGAAAATCTCAGACTTGAAACGGCCGTTGGGTGCTGTGAATATCAGGAATTTGATATCTGCCGTTGGGGTCTGGGAATATCTGGGATTCTATTCCTGCCGTTGGTGGCTTCTAATATCTGGTATTTGAAACCTGCCGTTGGGGGCTGCTTATATCTTATATTTTAGATTTGAAACGTGCTTTTGGGGGCTGCTTATATCTTATATGTTAGATTTGAAACGTGCTGTTGAGGGCTGGTTATATCTTCGATTTGAAACCTGCCGTTGGGGGCTGCTAATATCTGGTATTTGAAACCTGCCGTTGGTGGCTTCTAATATTTGAGATTATATCACCTGCCGTTGGTGGCTTCTAATATTTGAGATTTGATCACCTGCCGTTGGTGGCTTCTAATATCTGGGAATTGATCACCTGCCGTTGGTGGCTTCTAATACCTGGGATTTGATCATCAGCCGTTGGTGGCTTCTAATATCTGAGATTTGATCACCTGCCGTTCGTGGCTTTTAATATCTGGGATTTGATCACCTGCCATTGGTGGCTTCTAATATCTGGGATTTGATCACCTGCCATTGGTGGCTTCTAATATCTGGGATTAAATCACCTGCCGTTGGTGACTTCTAACATCTGTAATTTGATCACCTGCCGTTGGTTGCTTCTAATATAGGGAATATTATCACCTGCCGTTGGTGGCTTCATATATCTGGGATTTGATATCCTGCCGTTGGTGGCTTCTAATATCTGGGATTTGATCACCTGCCGTTGGTGGCTTCTAATATCTGGGATTTGATCACCTGCCGTTGGTGGCTTCTAATATCTGGGATTTGATCACCTGCCGTTGGTGGCTTCTAATATCTGGGATTTGATCACCTGCCATTGGTGGCTTCTAATATCTGGGATTAAATCACCTGCCGTTGGTGACTTCTAACATCTGTAATTTGATCACCTGCCGTTGGTTGCTTCTAATATAGGGAATATTATCACCTGCTGTTGGTGGCTTCATATATCTGGGATTTGATATCCTGCCGTTGGTGACTTCTTATATCTGGGATTTGATCACCTGCCGTTGGTGGCTACTAATATCTGGAATTTGATCACCTGCCGTTGGTGGCTTCTAATATCTGAGATTGGGGGCTATGATAATCTAGGATTTCATGCCTGCCTTGGGGCAGGGAAAATCTCAGACTTGAAACGGCCGTTGGGTGCTGTGAATATCAGGAATTTGATATCTGCCGTTGGGGTCTGGGAATATCTGGGATTCTATTCCTGCCGTTGGTGGCTTCTAATATCTGGTATTTGAAACCTGCCGTTGGGGGCTGCTTATATCTTATATGTTAGATTTGAAACGTGCTGTTGAGGGCTGGTTATATCTTCGATTTGAAACCTGCCGTTGGGGGCTGCTAATATCTGGTATTTGAAACCTGCCGTTGGTGGCTTCTAATATTTGAGATTATATCACCTGCCGTTGGTGGCTTCTAATATTTGAGATTTGATCACCTGCCGTTGGTGGCTTCTAATATCTGGGAATTGATCACCTGCCGTTGGTGGCTTCTAATACCTGGGATTTGATCATCAGCCGTTGGTGGCTTCTAATATCTGAGATTTGATCACCTGCCGTTGGTGGCTTTTAATATCTGGGATTTGATCACCTGCCATTGGTGGCTTCTAATATCTGGGATTTGATCACCTGCCATTGGTGGCTTCTAATATCTGGGATTAAATCACCTGCCGTTGGTGACTTCTAACATCTGTAATTTGATCACCTGCCGTTGGTTGCTTCTAATATAGGGAATATTATCACCTGCCGTTGGTGGCTTCATATATCTGGGATTTGATATCCTGCCGTTGGTGGCTTCTAATATCTGGGATTTGATCACCTGCCGTTGGTGGCTTCTAATATCTGGGATTTGATCACCTGCCGTTGGTGGCTTCTAATATCTGGGATTTGATCACCTGCCGTTGGTGGCTTCTAATATCTGGGATTTGATCACCTGCCGTTGGTGGCTTCTAATATCTGGGATTTGATCACCTGCCGTTGGTGGCTTGTAATATCTGGTATTTGAAACCTGCCATTGGGGCTGCTTATAACTTATATCTTATATCTTAGATTTGAAATGTGCTGTTGGAAGCTGGTTATATAGGATTTGAAATCTGCCGTTGGGGGCTGCATATACCCTCGATTTTATACCTGCCGTTGAGGGCTGATAATATCTTGGAAATGAAACTTGCCGTTGGGGACTAGGAATATCTGGGATTTGCAGCTTGCCGTTGGGGGCTTTTTAATCGTGGAAATGATCACCCGTTGTTGGTGGCTTCTAATATGTGGGATTTGATCACCTGCCATTGGTGGCTTCTAATATCTGGGATTTGATCACCTGCCATTGGTGGCTTCTAATATCTGGGATTAAATCACCTGCCGTTGGTGACTTCTAACATCTGTAATTTGATCACCTGCCGTTGGTTGCTTCTAATATAGGGAATATTATCACCTGCTGTTGGTGGCTTCATATATCTGGGATTTGATATCCTGCCGTTGGTGACTTCTTATATCTGGGATTTGATCACCTGCCGTTGGTGGCTACTAATATCTGGTATTTGATCACCTGCCGTTGGTGGCTTCTAATATCTGAGATTGGGGGCTATGATAATCTAGGATTTCATGCCTACCTTGGGGCAGGGAAAATCTCAGACTTGAAACGGCCGTTGGGTGCTGTGAATATCAGGAATTTGATATCTGCCGTTGGGGTCTGGGAATATCTGGGATTCTATTCCTGCCGTTGGTGGCTTCTAATATCTGGTATTTGAAACCTGCCGTTGGGGGCTGCTTATATCTTATATGTTAGATTTGAAACGTGCTGTTGAGGGCTGGTTATATCTTCGATTTGAAACCTGCCCGTGGGGGCTGCTAATATCTGGTATTTGAAACCTGCCGTTGGTGGCTTCTAATATTTGAGATTATATCACCTGCCGTTGATGGCTTCTAATATTTGAGATTTGATCACCTGCCGTTGGTGGCTTCTAATATCTGGGAATTGATCACCTGCCGTTGGTGGCTTCTAATACCTGGGATTTGATCATCAGCCGTTGGTGGCTTCTAATATCTGAGATTTGATCACCTGCCGTTGGTGGCTTTTAATATCTGGGATTTGATCACCTGCCATTGGTGGCTTCTAATATCTGGGATTTGATCACCTGCCATTGGTGGCTTCTAATATCTGGGATTAAATCACCTGCCGTTGGTAACTTCTAACATCTGTAATTTGATCACCTGCCATTGGTTGCTTCTAATATAGGGAATATTATCACCTGCCGTTGGTGGCTTCATATATCTGGGATTTGATATCCTGCCGTTGGTGGCTTCTTATATCTGGGATTTGATCACCTGCCGTTGGTGGTTACTAATATCTGGTATTTGATCACCTGCCGTTGGTGGCTTCTAATATCTGAGATTGGGGGGCTATGATAATCTAGGATTTCATGCCTGCCTTGGGGCAGGGAAAATCTCAGACTTGAAACGGCCGTTGGGTGCTGTGAATATCAGGAATTTGATATCTGCCGTTGGGGTCTGGGAATATCTGGGATTCTATTCCTGCCGTTGGTGGCTTCTAATATCTGGTATTTGAAACCTGCCGTTGGGGGCTGCTTATATCTTATATTTTAGATTTGAAACGTGCTTTTGGGGGCTGCTTATATCTTATATGTTAGATTTGAAACGTGCTGTTGAGGGCTGGTTATATCTTCGATTTGAAACCTGCCGTTGGGGGCTGCTAATATCTGGTATTTGAAACCTGCCGTTGGTGGCTTCTAATATTTGAGATTATATCACCTGCCGTTGGTGGCTTCTAATATTTGAGATTTGATCACCTGCCGTTGGTGGCTTCTAATATCTGGGAATTGATCACCTGCCGTTGGTGGCTTCTAATACCTGGGATTTGATCATCAGCCGTTGGTGGCTTCTAATATCTGAGATTTGATCACCTGCCGTTGGTGGCTTTTAATATCTGGGATTTGATCACCTGCCATTGATGGCTTCTAATATCTGGGATTTGATCACCTGCCATTGGTGGCTTCTAATATCTGGGATTAAATCACCTGCCGTTGGTGACTTCTAACATCTGTAATTTGATCACCTGCCGTTGGTTGCTTCTAATATAGGGAATATTATCACCTGCCGTTGGTGGCTTCATATATCTGGGATTTGATATCCTGCCGTTGGTGGCTTCTAATATCTGGAATTTGATCACCTGCCGTTGGTGGCTTCTAATATCTGGGATTTGATCACCTGCCGTTGGTGGCTTGTAATATCTTGTATTTGAAACCTGCCATTGGGGCTGCTTATAACTTGTATCTTATATCTTAGATTTGAAACGTGCTGTTGGAAGCTGGTTATATAGGATTTGAAATCTGCCGTTGGGGGCTGCATATACCCTCGATTTTATACCTGCCGTTGAGGGCTGCTAATATCTTGGATATGAAACTTGCCGTTGGGGACTAGGAATATCTGGGATTTGCAGCTTGCCGTTGGGGGCTTTTTAATCGTGGAAATGATCACCCACCGTTGGTGGCTTCTAATATGTGGGATTTGATCACCTGCCATTGGTGGCTTCTAATATCTGGGATTTGATCACCTGCCGTTGGTGGCTTCTAATATCTGGGATTTGATCACCTGCCGTTGGTGGCTTCTAATATCTGGGATTTGATCACCTGCCGTTGGTGGCTTCTAATATCTGGGATTTGATCACCTGCCGTTGGTGGCTTCTAATATCTGGGATTTGATCACCTGCCGTTGGTGGCTTGTAATATCTGGTATTTGAAACCTGCCATTGGGGCACTTATAACTTATATCTTATATCTTAGATTTGAAACGTGCTGTTGGAAGCTGGTTATATAGGATTTGAAATCTGCCGTTGGGGGCTGCATATACCCTCGATTTTATACCTGCCGTTGAGGGCTGCGAATATCTTGGATATGAAACTTGCCGTTGGGGACTAGGAATATCTGGGATTTGCAGCTTGCCGTTGGGGGCTTTTTAATCGAGGAAATGATCACCCGTTGTTGGTGGCTTCTAATATGTGGGATTTGATCACTTGCCATTGGTGGCTTCTAATATCTGGGATTTGATCACCTGCCATTGGTGGCTTCTAATATCTGGGATTTGATCATCAGCCGTTGGTGGCTTCTAATATTTGGGATTATATCACCTGCCGGTGAAGGCTTCTAATATTTGAGATTTGATCACCTGCCGTTGGTGGCTTCTAATATCTGGGAATTGATCACCTGCCGTTGGTGGCTTCTAATACCTGGGATTTGATCATCAGCCGTTGGTGGCTTCTAATATCTGAGATTTGGTCACCTGCCGTTGGTGGCTTTTAATATCTGGGATTTGATCACCTGCCGTTGGTGGCTTTTAATATCTGGGATTTGATCACCTGCCGTTGGGGGCTTCTAATATCTGGGATTTGATCACCTGCCGTTGGGGCTGCTTATATCTTATATCTTAGATTTGAAACGTGCTGTTGGAAGCTGGTTATATAGGATTTGAAATCTGCCGTTGGGGGCTGCATATACCCTCGATTTTATACCTGCCGTTGAGGGCTGCTAATATCTTGGATATGAAACTTGCCGTTGGGGACTAGGAATATCTGGGATTTGCAGCTTGCCGTTGGGGGCTTTTTAATCGTGGAAATGATCACCCACCGTTGGTGGCTTCTAATATGTGGGATTTGATCACCTGCCATTAGTGGCTTCTAATATCTGGGATTTGATCACCTGCCGTTGGTGGCTTCTAATATCTGGGATTTGATCACCTGCCGTTGGTGGCTTCTAATATCTGGGATTTGATCACCTGCCGTTGGTGGCTTCTAATATCTGGCATTTGATCACCTGCCGTTGGTCGCTTCTAATATCTGGGATTTGATCACCTGCCGTTGGTGGCTTGTAATATCTGGTATTTGAAACCTGCCATTGGGGCTGCTTATAACTTATATCTTATATCTTAGATTTGAAACGTGCTGTTGGAAGCTGGTTATATAGGATTTGAAATCTGCCGTTGGGGGCTGCATATACCCTCGATTTTATACCTGCCGTTGAGGGCTGCTAATATCTTGGATATGAAACTTGCCGTTGGGGACTAGGAATATCTGGGATTTGCAGCTTGCCGTTGGGGACTAGGAATATCTGGGATTTGCAGCTTGCCGTTGGGGGCTTTTTAATCGTGGAAATGATCACCCGTTGTTGGTGGCTTCTAATATCTGGGATTTGATCACCTGCCATTGGTGGCTTCTAATATCTGGGATTAAATCACCTGCCGTTGGTGACTTCTAACATCTGTAATTTGATCACCTGCCGTTGGTTGCTTCTAATATAGGGAATATTATCACCTGCTGTTGGTGGCTTCATATATCTGGGATTTGATATCCTGCCGTTGGTGACTTCTTATATCTGGGATTTGATCACCTGCCGTTGGTGGCTACTAATATCTGGTATTTGATCACCTGCCGTTGGTGGCTTCTAATATCTGAGATTGGGGGCTATGATAATCTAGGATTTCATGCCTGCATTGGGGCAGGGAAAATCTCAGACTTGAAACGGCCGTTGGGTGCTGTGAATATCAGGAATTTGATATCTGCCGTTGGGGTCTGGGAATATCTGGGATTCTATTCCTGCCGTTGGTGGCTTCTAATATCTGGTATTTGAAACCTGCCGTTGGGGGCTGCTTATATCTTATATGTTAGATTTGAAACGTGCTGTTGAGGGCTGGTTATATCTTCGATTTGAAACCTGCCGTTGGGGGCTGCTAATATCTGGTATTTGAAACCTGCCGTTGGTGGCTTCTAATATTTGAGATTATATCACCTGCCGTTGGTGGCTTCTAATATTTGAGATTTGATCACCTGCCGTTGGTGGCTTCTAATATCTGGGAATTGATCACCTGCCGTTGGTGGCTTCTAATACCTGGGATTTGATCATCAGCCGTTGGTGGCTTCTAATATCTGAGATTTGATCACCTGCCGTTGGTGGCTTTTAATATCTGGGATTTGATCACCTGCCATTGGTGGCTTCTAATATCTGGGATTTGATCACCTGCCGTTGGTGGCTTGTAATATCTGGTATTTGAAACCTGCCATTGGGGCTGCTTATAACTTATATCTTATATCTTAGATTTGAAACGTGCTGTTGGAAGCTGGTTATATAGGATTTGAAATCTGCCGTTGGGGGCTGCATATACCCTCGATTTTATACCTGCCGTTGAGGGCTGCTAATATCTTGGATATGAAACTTGCCGTTGGGGACTAGGAATATCTGGGATTTGCAGCTTGCCGTTGGCGGCTTTTTAATCGTGGAAATGATCACCCGTTGTTGGTGGCTTCTAATATGTGGGATTTGATCACCTGCCATTGGTGGCTTCTAATATCTGGGATTTGATCACCTGCCATTGGTGGCTTCTAATATCTGGGATTAAATCACCTGCCGTTGGTGACTTCTAACATCTGTAATTTGATCACCTGCCGTTGGTTGCTTCTAATATAGGGAATATTATCACCTGCTGTTGGTGGCTTCATATATCTGGGATTTGATATCCTGCCGTTGGTGACTTCTTATATCTGGGATTTGATCACCTGCCGTTGGTGGCTACTAATATCTGGTATTTGATCACCTGCCGTTGGTGGCTTCTAATAACTGAGATTGGGGGGCTATGATAATCTAGGATTTCATGCCTGCCTTGGGGCAGGGAAAATCTCAGACTTGAAACGGCCGTTGGGTGCTGTGAATATCAGGAATTTGATATCTGCCGTTGGGGTCTGGGAATATCTGGGATTCTATTCCTGCCGTTGGTGGCTTCTAATATCTGGTATTTGAAACCTGCCGTTGGGGGCTGCTTATATCTTATATTTTAGATTTGAAACGTGCTTTTGGGGGCTGCTTATATCTTATATGTTAGATTTGAAACGTGCTGTTGAGGGCTGGTTATATCTTCGATTTGAAACCTGCCGTTGGTTGCTTCTAATATAGGGAATATTATCACCTGCTGTTGGTGGCTTCATATATCTGGGATTTGATATCCTGCCGTTGGTGACTTCTTATATCTGGGATTTGATCACCTGCCGTTGGTGGCTACTAATATCTGGTATTTGATCACCTGCCGTTGGTGGCTTCTAATAACTGAGATTGGGGGGCTATGATAATCTAGGATTTCATGCCTGCCTTGGGGCAGGGAAAATCTCAGACTTGAAACGGCCGTTGGGTGCTGTGAATATCAGGAATTTGATATCTGCCGTTGGGGTCTGGGAATATCTGGGATTCTATTCCTGCCGTTGGTGGCTTCTAATATCTGGTATTTGAAACCTGCCGTTGGGGGCTGCTTATATCTTATATTTTAGATTTGAAACGTGCTTTTGGGGGCTGCTTATATCTTATATGTTAGATTTGAAACGTGCTGTTGAGGGCTGGTTATATCTTCGATTTGAAACCTGCCGTTGGGGGCTGCTAATATCTGGTATTTGAAACCTGCCGTTGGTGGCTTCTAATATTTGAGATTATATCACCTGCCGTTGGTGGCTTCTAATATTTGAGATTTGATCACCTGCCGTTGGTGGCTTCTAATATCTGGGAATTGATCACCTGCCGTTGGTGGCTTCTAATACCTGGGATTTGATCATCAGCCGTTGGTGGCTTCTAATATCTGAGATTTGATCACCTGCCGTTGGTGGCTTTTAATATCTGGGATTTGATCACCTGCCATTGATGGCTTCTAATATCTGGGATTTGATCACCTGCCATTGGTGGCTTCTAATATCTGGGATTAAATCACCTGCCGTTGGTGACTTCTAACATCTGTAATTTGATCACCTGCCGTTGGTTGCTTCTAATATAGGGAATATTATCACCTGCCGTTGGTGGCTTCATATATCTGGGATTTGATATCCTGCCGTTGGTGGCTTCTAATATCTGGAATTTGATCACCTGCCGTTGGTGGCTTCTAATATCTGGGATTTGATCACCTGCCGTTGGTGGCTTCTAATATCTGGGATTTGATCACCTGCCGTTGGTGGCTTCTAATATCTGGGATTTGATCACCTGCCGTTGGTGGCTTCTAATATCTGGGATTTGATCACCTGCCGTTGGTGGCTTGTAATATCTTGTATTTGAAACCTGCCATTGGGGCTGCTTATAACTTGTATCTTATATCTTAGATTTGAAACGTGCTGTTGGAAGCTGGTTATATAGGATTTGGAATCTGCCGTTGGGGGCTGCATATACCCTCGATTTTATACCTGCCGTTGAGGGCTGCTAATATCTTGGATATGAAACTTGCCGTTGGGGACTAGGAATATCTGGGATTTGCAGCTTGCCGTTGGGGGCTTTTTAATCGTGGAAATGATCACCCACCGTTGGTGGCTTCTAATATGTGGGATTTGATCACCTGCCATTGGTGGCTTCTAATATCTGGGATTTGATCACCTGCCGTTGGTGGCTTCTAATATCTGGGATTTGATCACCTGCCGTTGGTGGCTTCTAATATCTGGGATTTGATCACCTGCCGTTGGTGGCTTCTAATATCTGGGATTTGATCACCTGCCGTTGGTGGCTTCTAATATCTGGGATTTGATCACCTGCCGTTGGTGGCTTGTAATATCTGGTATTTGAAACCTGCCATTGGGGCACTTATAACTTATATCTTATATCTTAGATTTGAAACGTGCTGTTGGAAGCTGGTTATATAGGATTTGAAATCTGCCGTTGGGGGCTGCATATACCCTCGATTTTATACCTGCCGTTGAGGGCTGCGAATATCTTGGATATGAAACTTGCCGTTGGGGACTAGGAATATCTGGGATTTGCAGCTTGCCGTTGGGGGCTTTTTAATCGTGGAAATGATCACCCGTTGTTGGTGGCTTCTAATATGTGGGATTTGATCACTTGCCATTGGTGGCTTCTAATATCTGGGATTTGATCACCTGCCATTGGTGGCTTCTAATATCTGGGATTTGATCATCAGCCGTTGGTGGCTTCTAATATTTGGGATTATATCACCTGCCGTTGAAGGCTTCTAATATTTGAGATTTGATCACCTGCCGTTGGTGGCTTCTAATATCTGGGAATTGATCACCTGCCGTTGGTGGCTTCTAATACCTGGGATTTGATCATCAGCCGTTGGTGGCTTCTAATATCTGAGATTTGGTCACCTGCCGTTGGTGGCTTTTAATATCTGGGATTTGATCACCTGCCGTTGGTGGCTTTTAATATCTGGGATTTGATCACCTGCCGTTGGGGGCTTCTAATATCTGGGATTTGATCACCTGCCGTTGGGGCTGCTTATATCTTATATCTTAGATTTGAAACGTGCTGTTGGAAGCTGGTTATATAGGATTTGAAATCTGCCGTTGGGGGCTGCATATACCCTCGATTTTATACCTGCCGTTGAGGGCTGCTAATATCTTGGATATGAAACTTGCCGTTGGGGACTAGGAATATCTGGGATTTGCAGCTTGCCGTTGGGGGCTTTTTAATCGTGGAAATGATCACCCACCGTTGGTGGCTTCTAATATGTGGGATTTGATCACCTGCCATTAGTGGCTTCTAATATCTGGGATTTGATCACCTGCCGTTGGTGGCTTCTAATATCTGGGATTTGATCACCTGCCGTTGGTGGCTTCTAATATCTGGGATTTGATCACCTGCCGTTGGTGGATTCTAATATCTGGGATTTGATCACCTGCCGTTGGTGGCTTCTAATATCTGGGATTTGATCACCTGCCGTTGGTGGCTTGTAATATCTGGTATTTGAAACCTGCCATTGGGGCTGCTTATAACTTATATCTTATATCTTAGATTTGAAACGTGCTGTTGGAAGCTGGTTATATAGGATTTGAAATCTGCCGTTGGGGGCTGCATATACCCTCGATTTTATACCTGCCGTTGAGGGCTGCTAATATCTTGGATATGAAACTTGCCGTTGGGGACTAGGAATATCTGGGATTTGCAGCTTGCCGTTGGGGACTAGGAATATCTGGGATTTGCAGCTTGCCGTTGGGGGCTTTTTAATCGTGGAAATGATCACCCGTTGTTGGTGGCTTCTAATATCTGGGATTTGATCACCTGCCATTGGTGGCTTCTAATATCTGGGATTAAATCACCTGCCGTTGGTGACTTCTAACATCTGTAATTTGATCACCTGCCGTTGGTTGCTTCTAATATAGGGAATATTATCACCTGCTGTTGGTGGCTTCATATATCTGGGATTTGATATCCTGCCGTTGGTGACTTCTTATATCTGGGATTTGATCACCTGCCGTTGGTGGCTACTAATATCTGGTATTTGATCACCTGCCGTTGGTGGCTTCTAATATCTGAGATTGGGGGCTATGATAATCTAGGATTTCATGCCTGCATTGGGGCAGGGAAAATCTCAGACTTGAAACGGCCGTTGGGTGCTGTGAATATCAGGAATTTGATATCTGCCGTTGGGGTCTGGGAATATCTGGGATTCTATTCCTGCCGTTGGTGGCTTCTAATATCTGGTATTTGAAACCTGCCGTTGAAGGCTTCTAATATTTGAGATTTGATCACCTGCCGTTGGTGGCTTCTAATATCTGGGAATTGAACACCTGCCGTTGGTGGCTTCTAATACCTGGGATTTGATCATCAGCCGTTGGTGGCTTCTAATATCTGAGATTTGGTCACCTGCCGTTGGTGGCTTTTAATATCTGGGATTTGATCACCTGCCGTTGGTGGCTTTTAATATCTGGGATTTGATCACCTGCCGTTGGGGGCTTCTAATATCTGGGATTTGATCACCTGCCGTTGGGGCTGCTTATATCTTATATCTTAGATTTGAAACGTGCTGTTGGAAGCTGGTTATATAGGATTTGAAATCTGCCGTTGGGGGCTGCATATACCCTCGATTTTATACCTGCCGTTGAGGGCTGCTAATATCTTGGATATGAAACTTGCCGTTGGGGACTAGGAATATCTGGGATTTGCAGCTTGCCGTTGGGGGCTTTTTAATCGTGGAAATGATCACCCACCGTTGGTGGCTTCTAATATGTGGGATTTGATCACCTGCCATTAGTGGCTTCTAATATCTGGGATTTGATCACCTGCCGTTGGTGGCTTCTAATATCTGGGATTTGATCACCTGCCGTTGGTGGCTTCTAATATCTGGGATTTGATCACCTGCCGTTGGTGGATTCTAATATCTGGGATTTGATCACCTGCCGTTGGTGGCTTCTAATATCTGGGATTTGATCACCTGCCGTTGGTGGCTTGTAATATCTGGTATTTGAAACCTGCCATTGGGGCTGCTTATAACTTATATCTTATATCTTAGATTTGAAACGTGCTGTTGGAAGCTGGTTATATAGGATTTGAAATCTGCCGTTGGGGGCTGCATATACCCTCGATTTTATACCTGCCGTTGAGGGCTGCTAATATCTTGGATATGAAACTTGCCGTTGGGGACTAGGAATATCTGGGATTTGCAGCTTGCCGTTGGGGACTAGGAATATCTGGGATTTGCAGCTTGCCGTTGGGGGCTTTTTAATCGTGGAAATGATCACCCGTTGTTGGTGGCTTCTAATATCTGGGATTTGATCACCTGCCATTGGTGGCTTCTAATATCTGGGATTAAATCACCTGCCGTTGGTGACTTCTAACATCTGTAATTTGATCACCTGCCGTTGGTTGCTTCTAATATAGGGAATATTATCACCTGCTGTTGGTGGCTTCATATATCTGGGATTTGATATCCTGCCGTTGGTGACTTCTTATATCTGGGATTTGATCACCTGCCGTTGGTGGCTACTAATATCTGGTATTTGATCACCTGCCGTTGGTGGCTTCTAATATCTGAGATTGGGGGCTATGATAATCTAGGATTTCATGCCTGCATTGGGGCAGGGAAAATCTCAGACTTGAAACGGCCGTTGGGTGCTGTGAATATCAGGAATTTGATATCTGCCGTTGGGGTCTGGGAATATCTGGGATTCTATTCCTGCCGTTGGTGGCTTCTAATATCTGGTATTTGAAACCTGCCGTTGGGGGCTGCTTATATCTTATATGTTAGATTTGAAACGTGCTGTTGAGGGCTGGTTATATCTTCGATTTGAAACCTGCCGTTGGGGGCTGCTAATATCTGGTATTTGAAACCTGCCGTTGGTGGCTTCTAATATTTGAGATTATATCACCTGCCGTTGGTGGCTTCTAATATTTGAGATTTGATCACCTGCCGTTGGTGGCTTCTAATATCTGGGAATTGATCACCTGCCGTTGGTGGCTTCTAATACCTGGGATTTGATCATCAGCCGTTGGTGGCTTCTAATATCTGAGATTTGATCACCTGCCGTTGGTGGCTTTTAATATCTGGGATTTGATCACCTGCCATTGGTGGCTTCTAATATCTGGGATTTGATCACCTGCCATTGGTGGCTTCTAATATCTGGGATTAAATCACCTGCCGTTGGTGACTTCTAACATCTGTAATTTGATCACCTGCCGTTGGTTGCTTCTAATATAGGGAATATTATCACCTGCCGTTGGTGGCTTCATATATCTGGGATTTGATATCCTGCCGTTGGTGGCTTCTAATATCTGGGATTTGATCACCTGCCGTTGGTGGCTTCTAATATCTGGGATTTGATCACCTTCCGTTGGTGGCTTCTAATATCTGGGATTTGATCACCTGCCGTTGGTGGCTTCTAATATCTGGGATTTGATCACCTGCCGTTGGTGGCTTCTAATATCTGGGATTTGATCACCTGCCGTTGGTGGCTTGTAATATCTGGTATTTGAAACCTGCCATTGGGGCTGCTTATAACTTATATCTTATATCTTAGATTTGAAACGTGCTGTTGGAAGCTGGTTATATAGGATTTGAAATCTGCCGTTGGGGGCTGCATATACCCTCGATTTTATACCTGCCGTTGAGGGCTGCTAATATCTTGGATATGAAACTTGCCGTTGGGGACTAGGAATATCTGGGATTTGCAGCTTGCCGATGGGGGCTTTTTAATCGTGGAAATGATCACCCGTTGTTGGTGGCTTCTAATATGTGGGATTTGATCACCTGCCATTGGTGGCTTCTAATATCTGGGATTTGATCACCTGCCATAGGTGGCTTCTAATATCTGGGATTAAATCACCTGCCGTTGGTGACTTCTAACATCTGTAATTTGATCACCTGCCGTTGGTTGCTTCTAATATAGGGAATATTATCACCTGCTGTTGGTGGCTTCATATATCTGGGATTTGATATCCTGCCGTTGGTGACTTCTTATATCTGGGATTTGATCACCTGCCGTTGGTGGCTACTAATATCTGGTATTTGATCACCTGCCGTTGGTGGCTTCTAATATCTGAGATTGGGGGCTATGATAATCTAGGATTTCATGCCTGCCTTGGGGCAGGGAAAATCTCAGACTTGAAACGGCCGTTGGGTGCTGTGAATATCAGGAATTTGATATCTGCCGTTGGGGTCTGGGAATATCTGGGATTCTATTCCTGCCGTTGGTGGCTTCTAATATCTGGTATTTGAAACCTGCCGTTGGGGGCTGCTTATATCTTATATGTTAGATTTGAAACGTGCTGTTTAGGGCTGGTTATATCTTCGATTTGAAACCTGCCGTTGGGGGCTGCTAATATCTGGTATTTGAAACCTGCCGTTGGTGGCTTCTAATATTTGAGATTATATCACCTGCCGTTGGTGGCTTCTAATATTTGAGATTTGATCACCTGCCGTTGGTGGCTTCTAATATCTGGGAATTGATCACCTGCCGTTGGTGGCTTCTAATACCTGGGATTTGATCATCAGCCGTTGGTGGCTTCTAATATCTGAGATTTGATCACCTGCCGTTGGTGGCTTTTAATATCTGGGATTTGATCACCTGCCATTGGTGGCTTCTAATATCTGGGATTTGATCACCTGCCATTGGTGGCTTCTAATATCTGGGATTAAATCACCTGCCGTTGGTAACTTCTAATATCTGGGATTTGATCACCGGCCGTTGGTGGCTTCTAATATCTGGGATTTGATCACCTGCCGTTGGTGGCTTCTAATATCTGGGATTTGATCACCTGAATTTGGGGCTACTAATATCTGGGATTTGATCACGTGCCGTTGGTGGCTTCTAATATCTGGGATGTGATCACCTGCCGTTGGTGGCTTCTAATACCTGGGATTTGATCATCAGCCGTTGGTGGCTTCTAATATCTGAGATTTGATCACCTGCCGTTGGTGGCTTTTAATATCTGGGATTTGATTACCTGCCGTTGGTGGCTTTTAATATCTGGGATTTGATCACCTGCCGTTAGGGGCTTCTAATATCTGGGATTTGATCACCTGCCGTTGGTGGCTTCTAATATCTGGGATTTGATCACCTGCCGTTGGTGGCTTCTAATATTTGAGATTTGATCACCGGCCGTTGGTGGCTTGTAATATCTGGTATTTGAAACCTGCCGTTGGGGCTGCTTATATCTTATATGTTAGATTTGAAACGTGCTGTTGGGGGCTGGTTATATCTTCGATTTGAAACCTGCCGTTGGGGGCTGCTAATATCTGGGATTTGATCACCTGCCGTTGGTGGCTTCTAATATTTGGGATTATATAACCTGCCGTTGGTGGCTTCTAATATTTGAGATTTGATCACCTGCCGTTGGTGGCTTCTAATATCTGCGAATTGATCACCTGCCGTTGGTGGCTTCAAATACCTGGGATTTGATCATCAGCCGTTGGTGGCTTCTAATATCTGAGATTTTATCACCTGCCGTTGGGGGCTTCTAATATCTGGGATTTGACCACCTGCCGTTGGTGGCTTCTAATATCTGGGATTTGATCACCTGCCGTTGGTGGCTTCTATTATCTGGGATTTGATCACCTGCCGTTGGTGGCTTCTAATATCTGGGATTTGATCACCTAACGTTGGTGGCTTTTAACATCTGGGATTTGATCACCTGCCGTTGGTGGCTTCTAATATCTGAGATTTGATCACCGGCCGTTGGTGGCTTGTAATATCTGGTATTTGAAATCTGCCGTTGGGGGCTGCATATACCCTCGATTTTATACCTGCCGTTTAGGGCTGCTAATATCTTGGATATGAAACTTGCCGTTGGAGACTAGGAATATCTGGGATTTGCAGCTTGCCGTTGGGGACTTTTTAATCGTGGAAATGATCACCCGTTGTTGGTGGCTTCTAATATGTGGGATTTGATCACCTGCCATTGGTGGCTTCTAATATCTGGGATTTGATCACCTGCCGCTGGTGGCTTCTAATATCTGGGATTTGATCACCTGCCGTTGGTGGCTTCTAATATCTGGGATTTGATCACGTGCCATTGGTGGCTTCTAATATCTGTGATTTGATCACCTGCCGTTGGTGGCTTCTAATATCAGGAATTAAATCACCTGCCGTTGGTGACTTCTAACATATGTAATTTGATCACCTGCAGTTGGTTGCTTCTAATATAGGGAATATTATCACCTGCCGTTGGTGGCTTCTTATATGTGGGATTTGATCTCCTGCCGTTGGTGGCTTCTAATATCTGGGATTTGATCACCTGCCGTTGGTGGCTTCTAATATCTGAGATTTGCGGGCTATGAGTATCTAGGATTTCATGCCTGCCTTGGGGCAGGGAAATTCTCAGACTTGAAACGGCCGTTGGGTGCTGTGAATATCTGGAATTTGATATCTGCCGTTGGTGTCTGGGAATATCTGGGATTCTATTCCTGCCGTTGGTGGCTTCTAATATCTTATATCTTAGATTTGAAACGTGCTGTTGGGGGCTGCTTATATCTTATACGTTAGATTTGAAACGTGCTGTTGGGGGCTGGTTATATCTTCGATTTGAAACCTGCCGTTGGGGGCTGCTAATATCTGGTATTTGAAACCTGCCGTTGGTGGCTTTAATATTTGGGATTATATCACCTGCCGTTGGTGGCTTCTAATATTTGAGATTTGATCACCTGCCGTTGGTGGCTTCTAATATCTGGGATGTGATCACCTGCCGCTGGTGGCTCCTAATAATTGGGATTATATCACCTGCCGTTGGTGGCTTTAATATTTGGGATTATATCACCTGCCGTTGGTGGCTTCTAATATTTGAGATTTGATCACCTGCCGTTGGTGGCTTCTAATATCTGGGATGTGATCACCTGCCGCTGGTGGCTCCTAATAATTGGGATTAGATCACCTGCCGTTGGTGGCTTCTAATATCTGGGATTTGATCACCTGCCGTTGGCGGCTTCTAATATCTGGAATTTGATCACCTGCCGTTGGTGGCTTCTAATATCTGGGATTTGATCACCGGCCGTTGGTGGCTTCTAATATCTGGGATTTGATCACCTGCCGTTGGTGGCTTCTAATATCTGGGATTTGATCACCTGAATTTGGGGCTACTAATATCTGGGATTTGATCACGTGCCGTTGGTGGCTTCTAATATCTGGGATGTGATCACCTGCCGTTGGTGGCTTCTAATACCTGGGATTTGATCATCAGCCGTTGGTGGCTTCTAATATCTGAGATTTGATCACCTGCCGTTGGTGGCTTTTAATATCTGGGATTTGATTACCTGCCGTTGGTGGCTTTTAATATCTGGGATTTGATCACCTGCCGTTGGTGGCTTCTAATATCTGGGATTTGATCACCTGCCGTTGGTGGCTTTTAATATCTGGGATTTGATCACCGGCCGTTGGTGGCTTCTAATATCTGGGATTTGATCACCTGCCGTTGGTGGCTTCTAATATCTGGGATTTGATCACCTGAATTTGGGGCTACTAATATCTGGGATTTGATCACGTGCCGTTGGTGGCTTCTAATACCTGGGATTTGATCATCAGCCGTTGGTGGCTTCTAATATCTGGGATTTGACCACCTGCCGTTGGTGGCTTCTAATATCTGGGATTTGATCACCTGCCGTTGGTGGCTTCTAATATTTGAGATTTGATCACCGGCCGTTGGTGGCTTGTAATATCTGGTATTTGAAACCTGCCGTTGGGGCTGCTTATATCTTATATGTTAGATTTGAAACGTGCTGTTGGGGGCTGGTTATATCTTCGATTTGAAACCTGCCGTTGGGGGCTGCTAATATCTGGGATTTGATCACCTGCCGTTGGTGGCTTCTAATATTTGGGATTATATAACCTGCCGTTGGTGGCTTCTAATATTTGAGATTTGATCACCTGCCGTTGGTGGCTTCTAATATCTGCGAATTGATCACCTGCCGTTGGTGGCTTCAAATACCTGGGATTTGATCATCAGCCGTTGGTGGCTTCTAATATCTGAGATTTTATCACCTGCCGTTGGGGGCTTCTAATATCTGGGATTTGACCACCTGCCGTTGGTGGCTTCTAATATCTGGGATTTGATCACCTGCCGTTGGTGGCTTCTATTATCTGGGATTTGATCACCTGCCGTTGGTGGCTTCTAATATCTGGGATTTGATCACCTAACGTTGGTGGCTTTTAACATCTGGGATTTGATCACCTGCCGTTGGTGGCTTCTAATATCTGAGATTTGATCACCGGCCGTTGGTGGCTTGTAATATCTGGTATTTGAAATCTGCCGTTGGGGGCTGCATATACCCTCGATTTTATACCTGCCGTTTAGGGCTGCTAATATCTTGGATATGAAACTTGCCGTTGGAGACTAGGAATATCTGGGATTTGCAGCTTGCCGTTGGGGACTTTTTAATCGTGGAAATGATCACCCGTTGTTGGTGGCTTCTAATATGTGGGATTTGATCACCTGCCATTGGTGGCTTCTAATATCTGGGATTTGATCACCTGCCGCTGGTGGCTTCTAATATCTGGGATTTGATCACCTGCCGTTGGTGGCTTCTAATATCTGGGATTTGATCACGTGCCATTGGTGGCTTCTAATATCTGTGATTTGATCACCTGCCGTTGGTGGCTTCTAATATCAGGAATTAAATCACCTGCCGTTGGTGACTTCTAACATATGTAATTTGATCACCTGCAGTTGGTTGCTTCTAATATAGGGAATATTATCACCTGCCGTTGGTGGCTTCTTATATGTGGGATTTGATCTCCTGCCGTTGGTGGCTTCTAATATCTGGGATTTGATCACCTGCCGTTGGTGGCTTCTAATATCTGAGATTTGCGGGCTATGAGTATCTAGGATTTCATGCCTGCCTTGGGGCAGGGAAATTCTCAGACTTGAAACGGCCGTTGGGTGCTGTGAATATCTGGAATTTGATATCTGCCGTTGGTGTCTGGGAATATCTGGGATTCTATTCCTGCCGTTGGTGGCTTCTAATATCTTATATCTTAGATTTGAAACGTGCTGTTGGGGGCTGCTTATATCTTATACGTTAGATTTGAAACGTGCTGTTGGGGGCTGGTTATATCTTCGATTTGAAACCTGCCGTTGGGGGCTGCTAATATCTGGTATTTGAAACCTGCCGTTGGTGGCTTTAATATTTGGGATTATATCACCTGCCGTTGGTGGCTTCTAATATTTGAGATTTGATCACCTGCCGTTGGTGGCTTCTAATATCTGGGATGTGATCACCTGCCGCTGGTGGCTCCTAATAATTGGGATTAGATCACCTGCCGTTGGTGGCTTCTAATATCTGGGATTTGATCACCTGCCGTTGGCGGCTTCTAATATCTGGAATTTGATCACCTGCCGTTGGTGGCTTCTAATATCTGGGATTTGATCACCGGCCGTTGGTGGCTTCTAATATCTGGGATTTGATCACCTGCCGTTGGTGGCTTCTAATATCTGGGATTTGATCACCTGAATTTGGGGCTACTAATATCTGGGATTTGATCACGTGCCGTTGGTGGCTTCTAATATCTGGGATGTGATCACCTGCCGTTGGTGGCTTCTAATACCTGGGATTTGATCATCAGCCGTTGGTGGCTTCTAATATCTGAGATTTGATCACCTGCCGTTGGTGGCTTTTAATATCTGGGATTTGATTACCTGCCGTTGGTGGCTTTTAATATCTGGGATTTGATCACCTGCCGTTGGTGGCTTCTAATATCTGGGATTTGATCACCTGCCGTTGGTGGCTTTTAATATCTGGGATTTGATCACCGGCCGTTGGTGGCTTCTAATATCTGGGATTTGATCACCTGCCGTTGGTGGCTTCTAATATCTGGGATTTGATCACCTGAATTTGGGGCTACTAATATCTGGGATTTGATCACGTGCCGTTGGTGGCTTCTAATATCTGGGATGTGATCACCTGCCGTTGGTGGCTTCTAATACCTGGGATTTGATCATCAGCCGTTGGTGGCTTCTAATATCTGGGATTTGACCACCTGCCGTTGGTGGCTTCTAATATCTGGGATTTGATCACCTGCCGTTGGTGGCTTCTATTATCTGGGATTTGATCACCTGCCGTTGGTGGCTTCTAATATCTGGGATTTGATCACCTGCCGTTGGTGGCTTTTAACATCTGGGATTTGATCACCTGCCGTTGGTGGCTTCTAATATCTGAGATTTGATCACCGGCCGTTGGTGGCTTGTAATATCTGGTATTTGAAATCTGCCGTTGGGGGCTGCATATACCCTCGATTTTATACCTGCCGTTTAGGGCTGCTAATATCTTGGATATGAAACTTGCCGTTGGAGACTAGGAATATCTGGGATTTGCAGCTTGCCGTTGGGGACTTTTTAATCGTGGAAATGATCACCCGTTGTTGGTGGCTTCTAATATGTGGGATTTGATCACCTGCCATTGGTGGCTTCTAATATCTGGGATTTGATCACCTGCCGCTGGTGGCTTCTAATATCTGGGATTTGATCACCTGCCGTTGGTGGCTTCTAATATCTGGGATTTGATCACGTGCCATTGGTGGCTTCTAATATCTGTGATTTGATCACCTGCCGTTGGTGGCTTCTAATATCAGGAATTAAATCACCTGCCGTTGGTGACTTCTAACATATGTAATTTGATCACCTGCAGTTGGTTGCTTCTAATATAGGGAATATTATCACCTGCCGTTGGTGGCTTCTTATATGTGGGATTTGATATCCTGCCGTTGGTGGCTTTTAATATCTGGGATTTGATCACCTGCCGTTGGTGGCTTCTAATATCTGGGATTTGATCACCTGCCGTTGGTGGCTTTTAATATCTGGGATTTGATCACCGGCCGTTGGTGGCTTCTAATATCTGGGATTTGATCACCTGCCGTTGGTGGCTTCTAATATCTGGGATTTGATCACCTGAATTTGGGGCTACTAATATCTGGGATTTGATCACGTGCCGTTGGTGGCTTCTAATATCTGGGATGTGATCACCTGCCGTTGGTGGCTTCTAATACCTGGGATTTGATCATCAGCCGTTGGTGGCTTCTAATATCTGGGATTTGATCACCTGCCGCTGGTGGCTTCTAATATCTGGGATTTGATCACCTGCCGTTGGTGGCTTCTAATATCTGGGATTTGATCACGTGCCATTGGTGGCTTCTAATATCTGTGATTTGATCACCTGCCGTTGGTGGCTTCTAATATCAGGAATTAAATCACCTGCCGTTGGTGACTTCTAACATATGTAATTTGATCACCTGCAGTTGGTTGCTTCTAATATAGGGAATATTATCACCTGCCGTTGGTGGCTTCTTATATGTGGGATTTGATCTCCTGCCGTTGGTGGCTTCTAATATCTGGGATTTGATCACCTGCCGTTGGTGGCTTCTAATATCTGAGATTTGCGGGCTATGAGTATCTAGGATTTCATGCCTGCCTTGGGGCAGGGAAATTCTCAGACTTGAAACGGCCGTTGGGTGCTGTGAATATCTGGAATTTGATATCTGCCGTTGGTGTCTGGGAATATCTGGGATTCTATTCCTGCCGTTGGTGGCTTCTAATATCTTATATCTTAGATTTGAAACGTGCTGTTGGGGGCTGCTTATATCTTATACGTTAGATTTGAAACGTGCTGTTGGGGGCTGGTTATATCTTCGATTTGAAACCTGCCGTTGGGGGCTGCTAATATCTGGTATTTGAAACCTGCCGTTGGTGGCTTTAATATTTGGGATTATATCACCTGCCGTTGGTGGCTTCTAATATTTGAGATTTGATCACCTGCCGTTGGTGGCTTCTAATATCTGGGATGTGATCACCTGCCGCTGGTGGCTCCTAATAATTGGGATTAGATCACCTGCCGTTGGTGGCTTCTAATATCTGGGATTTGATCACCTGCCGTTGGCGGCTTCTAATATCTGGAATTTGATCACCTGCCGTTGGTGGCTTCTAATATCTGGGATTTGATCACCGGCCGTTGGTGGCTTCTAATATCTGGGATTTGATCACCTGCCGTTGGTGGCTTCTAATATCTGGGATTTGATCACCTGAATTTGGGGCTACTAATATCTGGGATTTGATCACGTGCCGTTGGTGGCTTCTAATATCTGGGATGTGATCACCTGCCGTTGGTGGCTTCTAATACCTGGGATTTGATCATCAGCCGTTGGTGGCTTCTAATATCTGAGATTTGATCACCTGCCGTTGGTGGCTTTTAATATCTGGGATTTGATTACCTGCCGTTGGTGGCTTTTAATATCTGGGATTTGATCACCTGCCGTTGGTGGCTTCTAATATCTGGGATTTGATCACCTGCCGTTGGTGGCTTTTAATATCTGGGATTTGATCACCGGCCGTTGGTGGCTTCTAATATCTGGGATTTGATCACCTGCCGTTGGTGGCTTCTAATATCTGGGATTTGATCACCTGAATTTGGGGCTACTAATATCTGGGATTTGATCACGTGCCGTTGGTGGCTTCTAATATCTGGGATGTGATCACCTGCCGTTGGTGGCTTCTAATACCTGGGATTTGATCATCAGCCGTTGGTGGCTTCTAATATCTGGGATTTGACCACCTGCCGTTGGTGGCTTCTAATATCTGGGATTTGATCACCTGCCGTTGGTGGCTTCTATTATCTGGGATTTGATCACCTGCCGTTGGTGGCTTCTAATATCTGGGATTTGATCACCTGCCGTTGGTGGCTTTTAACATCTGGGATTTGATCACCTGCCGTTGGTGGCTTCTAATATCTGAGATTTGATCACCGGCCGTTGGTGGCTTGTAATATCTGGTATTTGAAATCTGCCGTTGGGGGCTGCATATACCCTCGATTTTATACCTGCCGTTTAGGGCTGCTAATATCTTGGATATGAAACTTGCCGTTGGAGACTAGGAATATCTGGGATTTGCAGCTTGCCGTTGGGGACTTTTTAATCGTGGAAATGATCACCCGTTGTTGGTGGCTTCTAATATGTGGGATTTGATCACCTGCCATTGGTGGCTTCTAATATCTGGGATTTGATCACCTGCCGCTGGTGGCTTCTAATATCTGGGATTTGATCACCTGCCGTTGGTGGCTTCTAATATCTGGGATTTGATCACGTGCCATTGGTGGCTTCTAATATCTGTGATTTGATCACCTGCCGTTGGTGGCTTCTAATATCAGGAATTAAATCACCTGCCGTTGGTGACTTCTAACATATGTAATTTGATCACCTGCAGTTGGTTGCTTCTAATATAGGGAATATTATCACCTGCCGTTGGTGGCTTCTTATATGTGGGATTTGATATCCTGCCGTTGGTGGCTTTTAATATCTGGGATTTGATCACCTGCCGTTGGTGGCTTCTAATATCTGGGATTTGATCACCTGCCGTTGGTGGCTTTTAATATCTGGGATTTGATCACCGGCCGTTGGTGGCTTCTAATATCTGGGATTTGATCACCTGCCGTTGGTGGCTTCTAATATCTGGGATTTGATCACCTGAATTTGGGGCTACTAATATCTGGGATTTGATCACGTGCCGTTGGTGGCTTCTAATATCTGGGATGTGATCACCTGCCGTTGGTGGCTTCTAATACCTGGGATTTGATCATCAGCCGTTGGTGGCTTCTAATATCTGGGATTTGACCACCTGCCGTTGGTGGCTTCTAATATCTGGGATTTGATCACCTGCCGTTGGTGGCTTCTATTATCTGGGATTTGATCACCTGCCGTTGGTGGCTTCTAATATCTGGGATTTGATCACCTGCCGTTGGTGGCTTTTAACATCTGGGATTTGATCACCTGCCGTTGGTGGCTTCTAATATCTGAGATTTGATCACCGGCCGTTGGTGGCTTGTAATATCTGGTATTTGAAATCTGCCGTTGGGGGCTGCATATACCCTCGATTTTATACCTGCCGTTTAGGGCTGCTAATATCTTGGATATGAAACTTGCCGTTGGAGACTAGGAATATCTGGGATTTGCAGCTTGCCGTTGGGGACTTTTTAATCGTGGAAATGATCACCCGTTGTTGGTGGCTTCTAATATGTGGGATTTGATCACCTGCCATTGGTGGCTTCTAATATCTGGGATTTGATCACCTGCCGCTGGTGGCTTCTAATATCTGGGATTTGATCACCTGCCGTTGGTGGCTTCTAATATCTGGGATTTGATCACGTGCCATTGGTGGCTTCTAATATCTGTGATTTGATCACCTGCCGTTGGTGGCTTCTAATATCAGGAATTAAATCACCTGCCGTTGGTGACTTCTAACATATGTAATTTGATCACCTGCAGTTGGTTGCTTCTAATATAGGGAATATTATCACCTGCCGTTGGTGGCTTCTTATATGTGGGATTTGATCTCCTGCCGTTGGTGGCTTCTAATATTTGGGATTTGATCACCTGCCGTTGGTGGCTTCTAATATCTGAGATTTGCGGGCTATGAGTATCTAGGATTTCATGCCTGCCTTGGGGCAGGGAAATTCTCAGACTTGAAACGGCCGTTGGGTGCTGTGAATATCTGGAATTTGATATCTGCCGTTGGTGTCTGGGAATATCTGGGATTCTATTCCTGCCGTTGGTGGCTTCTAATATCTTATATCTTAGATTTGAAACGTGCTGTTGGGGGCTGCTTATATCTTATACGTTAGATTTGAAACGTGCTGTTGGGGGCTGGTTATATCTTCGATTTGAAACCTGCCGTTGGGGGCTGCTAATATCTGGTATTTGAAACCTGCCGTTGGTGGCTTTAATATTTGGGATTATATCACCTGCCGTTGGTGGCTTCTAATATTTGAGATTTGATCACCTGCCGTTGGTGGCTTCTAATATCTGGGATGTGATCACCTGCCGCTGGTGGCTCCTAATAATTGGGATTAGATCACCTGCCGTTGGTGGCTTCTAATATCTGGGATTTGATCACCTGCCGTTGGCGGCTTCTAATATCTGGAATTTGATCACCTGCCGTTGGTGGCTTCTAATATCTGGGATTTGATCACCGGCCGTTGGTGGCTTCTAATATCTGGGATTTGATCACCTGCCAGTGGTGGCTTCTAATATCTGGGATTTGATCACCTGAATTTGGGGCTACTAATATCTGGGATTTGATCACGTGCCGTTGGTGGCTTCTAATATCTGGGATGTGATCACCTGCCGTTGGTGGCTTCTAATACCTGGGATTTGATCATCAGCCGTTGGTGGCTTCTAATATCTGAGATTTGATCACCTGCCGTTGGTGGCTTTTAATATCTGGGATTTGATTACCTGCCGTTGGTGGCTTTTAATATCTGGGATTTGATCACCTGCCGTTAGGGGCTTCTAATATCTGGGATTTGATTACCTGCCGTTGGTGGCTTCTAATATCTGGGATTTGATCACCTGCCGTTGGTGGCTTCTAATATCTGAGATTTGATCACCGGCCGTTGGTGGCTTGTAATATCTGGTATTTGAAACCTGCCGTTGGGGCTGCTTATATCTTATATGTTAGATTTGAAACCTGCTGTTGGGGGCTGGTTATATCTTCGATTTGAAACCTGCCGTTGGGGGCTGCTAATATCTGGGATTTGATCACCTGCCGTTGGTGGCTTCTAATATTTGGGATTATATAACCTGCCGTTGGTGGCTTCTAATATTTGAGACTTGATCACCTGCCGTTGGTGGCTTCTAATATCTGCGAATTGATCACCTGCCGTTGGTGGCTTCAAATACCTGGGATTTGATCATCAGCCGTTGGTGGCTTCTAATATCTGAGATTTGATCACCTGCCGTTGGGGTGTTCTAATATCTGGGATTTGATCACCTGCCGTTGGTGGCTTCTAATATCTGGGATTTGATCACCTGCCGTTGGTGGCTTCTATTATCTGGGATTTGATCACCTGCCGTTGGTGGCTTCTAATATCTGGGATTTGATTACCTGCCGTTGGTGGCTTTTAACATCTGGGATTTGATCACCTGCCGTTGGTGGCTTCTAATATCTGGGATTTGATCACCTGCCGTTGGTGGCTTCTAATATCTGGGATTTGATCACCTGCCGTTGGTGGCTTCTATTATCTGGGATTTGATCACCTGCCGTTGGTGGCTTCTAATATCTGGGATTTGATCACCTGCCGTTGGTGGCTTTTAACATCTGGGATTTGATCACCTGCCGTTGGTGGCTTCTAATATCTGAGATTTGATCACCGGCCGTTGGTGGCTTGTAATATCTGGTATTTGAAATCTGCCGTTGGGGGCTGCATATACCCTCGATTTTATACCTGCCGTTTAGGGCTGCTAATATCTTGGATATGAAACTTGCCGTTGGAGACTAGGAATATCTGGGATTTGCAGCTTGCCGTTGGGGACTTTTTAATCGTGGAAATGATCACCCGTTGTTGGTGGCTTCTAATATGTGGGATTTGATCACCTGCCATTGGTGGCTTCTAATATCTGGGATTTAATCACCTGCCGCTGGTGGCTTCTAATATCTGGGATTTGATCACCTGCCGTTGGTGGCTTCTAATATCTGGGATTTGATCACGTGCCATTGGTGGCTTCTAATATCTGTGATTTGATCACCTGCCGTTGGTGGCTTCTAATATCAGGAATTAAATCACCTGCCGTTGGTGACTTCTAACATATGTAATTTGATCACCTGCAGTTGGTTGCTTCTAATATAGGGAATATTATCACCTGCCGTTGGTGGCTTCTTATATGTGGGATTTGATCTCCTGCCGTTGGTGGCTTCTAATATTTGGGATTTGATCACCTGCCGTTGGTGGCTTCTAATATCTGAGATTTGCGGGCTATGAGTATCTAGGATTTCATGCCTGCCTTGGGGCAGGGAAATTCTCAGACTTGAAACGGCCGTTGGGTGCTGTGAATATCTGGAATTTGATATCTGCCGTTGGTGTCTGGGAATATCTGGGATTCTATTCCTGCCGTTGGTGGCTTCTAATATCTTATATCTTAGATTTGAAACGTGCTGTTGGGGGCTGCTTATATCTTATACGTTAGATTTGAAACGTGCTGTTGGGGGCTGGTTATATCTTCGATTTGAAACCTGCCGTTGGGGGCTGCTAATATCTGGTATTTGAAACCTGCCGTTGGTGGCTTTAATATTTGGGATTATATCACCTGCCGTTGGTGGCTTCTAATATTTGAGATTTGATCACCTGCCGTTGGTGGCTTCTAATATCTGGGATGTGATCACCTGCCGCTGGTGGCTCCTAATAATTGGGATTAGATCACCTGCCGTTGGTGGCTTCTAATATCTGGGATTTGATCACGTGCCGTTGGTGGCTTCTAATATCTGGGATGTGTCACCTGCCGTTGGTGGCTTCTAATACCTGGGATTTGATCATCAGCCGTTGGTGGCTTCTAATATCTGAGATTTGATCACCTGCCGTTGGTGGCTTTTAATATCTGGGATTTGATTACCTGCCGTTGGTGGCTTTTAATATCTGGGATTTGATCACCTGCCGTTAGGGGCTTCTAATATCTGGGATTTGATTACCTGCCGTTGGTGGCTTCTAATATCTGGGATTTGATCACCTGCCGTTGGTGGCTTCTAATATCTGAGATTTGATCACCGGCCGTTGGTGGCTTGTAATATCTGGTATTTGAAACCTGCCGTTGGGGCTGCTTATATCTTATATGTTAGATTTGAAACGTGCTGTTGGGGGCTGGTTATATCTTCGATTTGAAACCTGCCGTTGGGGGCTGCTAATATCTGGGATTTGATCACCTGCCGTTGGTGGCTTCTAATATTTGGGATTATATAACCTGCCGTTGGTGGCTTCTAATATTTGAGATTTGATCACCTGCCGTTGGTGGCTTCTAATATCTGCGAATTGATCACCTGCCGTTGGTGGCTTCAAATACCTGGGATTTGATCATCAGCCGTTGGTGGCTTCTAATATCTGAGATTTGATCACCTGCCGTTGGGGTGTTCTAATATCTGGGATTTGATCACCTGCCGTTGGTGGCTTCTAATATCTGGGATTTGATCACCTGCCGTTGGTGGCTTCTATTATCTGGGATTTGATCACCTGCCGTTGGTGGCTTCTAATATCTGGGATTTGATTACCTGCCGTTGGTGGCTTTTAACATCTGGGATTTGATCACCTGCCGTTGGTGGCTTCTAATATCTGGGATTTGATCACCTGCCGTTGGTGGCTTCTAATATCTGGGATTTGATCACCTGCCGTTGGTGGCTTCTATTATCTGGGATTTGATCACCTGCCGTTGGTGGCTTCTAATATCTGGGATTTGATCACCTGCCGTTGGTGGCTTTTAACATCTGGGATTTGATCACCTGCCGTTGGTGGCTTCTAATATCTGAGATTTGATCACCGGCCGTTGGTGGCTTGTAATATCTGGTATTTGAAATCTGCCGTTGGGGGCTGCATATACCCTCGATTTTATACCTGCCGTTTAGGGCTGCTAATATCTTGGATATGAAACTTGCCGTTGGAGACTAGGAATATCTGGGATTTGCAGCTTGCCGTTGGGGACTTTTTAATCGTGGAAATGATCACCCGTTGTTGGTGGCTTCTAATATGTGGGATTTGATCACCTGCCATTGGTGGCTTCTAATATCTGGGATTTAATCACCTGCCGCTGGTGGCTTCTAATATCTGGGATTTGATCACCTGCCGTTGGTGGCTTCTAATATCTGGGATTTGATCACGTGCCATTGGTGGCTTCTAATATCTGTGATTTGATCACCTGCCGTTGGTGGCTTCTAATATCAGGAATTAAATCACCTGCCGTTGGTGACTTCTAACATATGTAATTTGATCACCTGCAGTTGGTTGCTTCTAATATAGGGAATATTATCACCTGCCGTTGGTGGCTTCTTATATGTGGGATTTGATCTCCTGCCGTTGGTGGCTTCTAATATTTGGGATTTGATCACCTGCCGTTGGTGGCTTCTAATATCTGAGATTTGCGGGCTATGAGTATCTAGGATTTCATGCCTGCCTTGGGGCAGGGAAATTCTCAGACTTGAAACGGCCGTTGGGTGCTGTGAATATCTGGAATTTGATATCTGCCGTTGGTGTCTGGGAATATCTGGGATTCTATTCCTGCCGTTGGTGGCTTCTAATATCTTATATCTTAGATTTGAAACGTGCTGTTGGGGGCTGCTTATATCTTATACGTTAGATTTGAAACGTGCTGTTGGGGGCTGGTTATATCTTCGATTTGAAACCTGCCGTTGGGGGCTGCTAATATCTGGTATTTGAAACCTGCCGTTGGTGGCTTTAATATTTGGGATTATATCACCTGCCGTTGGTGGCTTCTAATATTTGAGATTTGATCACCTGCCGTTGGTGGCTTCTAATATCTGGGATGTGATCACCTGCCGCTGGTGGCTCCTAATAATTGGGATTAGATCACCTGCCGTTGGTGGCTTCTAATATCTGGGATTTGATCACGTGCCGTTGGTGGCTTCTAATATCTGGGATGTGTCACCTGCCGTTGGTGGCTTCTAATACCTGGGATTTGATCATCAGCCGTTGGTGGCTTCTAATATCTGAGATTTGATCACCTGCCGTTGGTGGCTTTTAATATCTGGGATTTGATTACCTGCCGTTGGTGGCTTTTAATATCTGGGATTTGATCACCTGCCGTTAGGGGCTTCTAATATCTGGGATTTGATTACCTGCCGTTGGTGGCTTCTAATATCTGGGATTTGATCACCTGCCGTTGGTGGCTTCTAATATCTGAGATTTGATCACCGGCCGTTGGTGGCTTGTAATATCTGGTATTTGAAACCTGCCGTTGGGGCTGCTTATATCTTATATGTTAGATTTGAAACGTGCTGTTGGGGGCTGGTTATATCTTCGATTTGAAACCTGCCGTTGGGGGCTGCTAATATCTGGGATTTGATCACCTGCCGTTGGTGGCTTCTAATATTTGGGATTATATAACCTGCCGTTGGTGGCTTCTAATATTTGAGATTTGATCACCTGCCGTTGGTGGCTTCTAATATCTGCGAATTGATCACCTGCCGTTGGTGGCTTCAAATACCTGGGATTTGATCATCAGCCGTTGGTGGCTTCTAATATCTGAGATTTGATCACCTGCCGTTGGGGTGTTCTAATATCTGGGATTTGATCACCTGCCGTTGGTGGCTTCTAATATCTGGGATTTGATCACCTGCCGTTGGTGGCTTCTATTATCTGGGATTTGATCACCTGCCGTTGGTGGCTTCTAATATCTGGGATTTGATTACCTGCCGTTGGTGGCTTTTAACATCTGGGATTTGATCACCTGCCGTTGGTGGCTTCTAATATCTGGGATTTGATCACCTGCCGTTGGTGGCTTCTAATATCTGGGATTTGATCACCTGCCGTTGGTGGCTTCTATTATCTGGGATTTGATCACCTGCCGTTGGTGGCTTCTAATATCTGGGATTTGATTACCTGCCGTTGGTGGCTTTTAACATCTGGGATTTGATCACCTGCCGTTGGTGGCTTCTAATATCTGAGATTTGATCACCGGCCGTTGGTGGCTTGTAATATCTGGTATTTGAAATCTGCCGTTGGGGGCTGCATATACCCTCGATTTTATACCTGCCGTTTAGGGCTGCTAATATCTTGGATATGAAACTTGCCGTTGGGGACTAGGAATATCTGGGATTTGCAGCTTGCCGTTGGGGACTTTTTAATCGTGGAAATGATCACCCGTTGTTGGTGGCTTCTAATATGTGGGATTTGATCACCTGCCATTGGTGGCTTCTAATATCTGGGATTTGATCACCTGCCGCTGGTGGCTTCTAATATCTGGGATTTGATCACCTGCCGTTGGTGGCTTCTAATATCTGGGATTTGATCACGTGCCATTGGTGGCTTCTAATATCTGTGATTTGATCACCTGCCGTTGGTGGCTTCTAATATCAGGAATTAAATCACCTGCCGTTGGTGACTTCTAACATCTGTAATTTGATCACCTGCAGTTGGTTGCTTCTAATATAGGGAATATTATCACCTGCCGTTGGTGGCTTCTTATATCTGGGATTTGATCTCCTGCCGTTGGTGGCTTCTAATATCTGGGATTTGATCACCTGCCGTTGGTGGCTTCTAATATCTGAGATTTGCGGGCTATGAGTATCTAGGATTTCATGCCTGCCTTGGGGCAGGGAAATTCTCAGACTTGAAACGGCCGTTGGGTGCTGTGAATATCTGGAATTTGATATCTGCCGTTGGTGTCTGGGAATATCTGGGATTCTATTCCTGCCGTTGGTGGCTTCTAATATCTTATATCTTAGATTTGAAACGCGCTGTTGGGGGCTGCTTATATCTTATACGTTAGATTTGAAACGTGCTGTTGGGGGCTGGTTATATCTTCGATTTGAAACCTGCCGTTGGGGGCTGCTAATATCTGTTATTTGAAACCTGCCGTTGGTGGCTTCTAATATTTGGGATTATATCACCTACCCTTGGTGGCTTCTAATATTTGAGATTTGATCACCTGCCGTTGGTGGCTTCTAATATCTGGGATGTGATCACCTGCCGCTGGTGGCTCCTAATAATTGGGATTAGATCACCTGCCGTTGGTGGCTTCTAATATCTGGGATTTGATCACCTGCCGTTGGCAGCTTCTAATATCTGGGATTTGATCACCTGCCGTTGGTGGCTTCTAATATCTGCGATTTGACCACCTGCCGTTGGTGGCTTCTAATATCTGGGATTTGATCACCTGCCGTTGGTGGCTTCTAATATCTGGGATTTGATCACCTGAATTTGGGGGCTACAAATATCTGCGATTTGATCACGTGCCGTTGGTGGTTTCTAATATCTGGGATGTGATCACCTGCCGCTTGTGGCTTCTAATATTTGGGATTAGATCACCTGCCGTTGGTGGCTTCTAATATCTGGGATTTGATCACCTGCCGTAGGGGGCTGGGAATATCTGAGATACTATTCCTGCCGTTTGGGGCTTCTTAAATCATTTGATACCTGCCGTTGGGGGCTGGAAATATCAGGGATTTGATGCCTGCCGTTAGAAATTTTCACATGTCTCTTAAATTTCTCGCATGATCAATTGTTTTCACGCCAATTAAATTGGTATAGTCCCATCAGAATCAGCAAGAGCTATTTGTAATAATTCCTCCAGGTTCTTTTCGCCAAGCTGAGAACCATGCGTTTTACGTCACGTTTTCCAAAAACCCGACTATTTTCTTTGGTGACTGCACTGGCTCAGAGCTGAGCAGCGTGACGTCAAAATTCAAAAACCAAATATTATTAGTCGGTTTAGTGACGGCATCTAGTTTTCTAACTGCTCTTTGATTAGTTAGTTTTGAGTCGGCTTGAAGGCAGTGTTATTATTATTCGAGTTACTACTCAATGGCTTGGCCCTGTTAAGTATGGTCGACAGACAGTCCGATAACACTTCTGACCGATTGGTAAGTATTGGTGTCGGCCTGACTAGCTTTTGCTAGTGGGGACGAGGCACCAATCTGTATACTTAGCCTTCTCACCACCAATTCTGAAAATGTTCATTGTAAACTTAATTATTCTCAGTTTTGCTGCCTCGAAATATCAGTTGCAACAGTTCAGACTGAACATAAAAAGACACAATGTTTCGTTGATTTTGTTATTAAGTTAAATTGATAAAAATTTTGTCAATTTATATTTTATATTATTAGTTAACATCAAAAATAATTTACATATCAAAATCTTGTGTTATTTTGAATATTTACATTATTTTTTTTCCGATTACTTACTAGTTGTTCCCTAATAAAGCGTGATAGTTTGCTTTTAAAAAAATATTTTTAGTTTTTAGACTATTTATGATGAAAGATTAAAACTAACCTTTTCACCACACTGCCTTTTCAAGCGCTTTGTTTCTTTTTCGGGGCCCTTCTCTTACGTGTCCTTCTAGGGTTAAACGCTGGATGACCCTTACGACTATTTGGAGTCTAAAATAGAGACGTTTCCATAGTATTACTTTATTTTCCAGCAAAAATTATTTAATTAACAAACAAGTTGGGTAAACAAAATTATACCTCTTTGAGGCGAGAAAATAACTATCTATCCACTTATTTACCTCGAGTTGCAAGTATTGCTTTCTATTGATAAGAAACTGCTAACGTCAAAATGAAAATTATCAATTATACGTGTTATAAAAACTAATGTTCACAACTCGGTTGACGTGAAAACACTATCCTCTCGTTATGCCTCAACAATGTATAGCTTTAATGCTAACTTTTTAAAATAATAAAGCTGGATTGTGTCTAACCTCACTAATTTATATATATATATTCATTTTATGTTGTGGAAAATTAAAATATTAAGGTTTGTGGGATTACTTAACATATTAGAAGATAAAAAAGTAGGCTAGGGTATGAAACAAAGATTAGAAGCTGTTTTCTGGTATATTATTTTAAGGAAAAATCGTATTCTCATTGATCAAAATACACCAAGAAACATTGTCTAACCATTTCTTTTACCCTTACAACGGAATAGTATTTGATAATAATATTCAAGGTAGACACATTGATTATGAGTACAATGCCGCAGTACTACTACTTATTTCTAGCCTTTCTAGCATACTGATGGTTTTCCGTAAATCAATCAATTATAAAAAGTTTAGCAAAGATGTTAGAGACTGGCCGATACGATACCAATATCGGTGTCGGTACCAGTATTTGGCTAAACCGATATATCGGTATCGATTTAAACTGGTATCGGCCCATCTCTGAAAGATATACTCCTATAATTAAGCGTTCATCTGATCACTTACACTCTGTATATTTTAGCAGGAGTTCCTTATAAACCCCCTTCGGGGAGAAGTACGAAACTGGCCATAGAGCTAATGGTAAAAATTGCGAACAACAAGATTTTGTCGTTGCGCATAGAAACGACTAGCTTGTTGATGGACATACAACTTCGCAGTAGATTGTAATGGTATCTATGGTCCTTGGTTTTGGTTCCAAAACTTCCGTTGGCTGGGATCTCCGTCGTTAAGAAAAATGGCGACTATGGTGGACGTAGAAACAGGATGGAATTCTTATATTAAAGACAGAGCTGTGCTAATTAATTAGTTAGCTAATTGAATTTCTAATTAATTAACAACATTTACTAATTGAAAAAGAAATTTAATTTTAATTACATTAGTGCTAATTGAGAAGTAATTCTAATTAATTAGTATGAATAGGAAAGGTAATTATCTAATTAAAATTTAATTAGATTTAGGATTGACTAATTAGCCAATTGGATTTTCAATTAATCATTTAATTTAGTAAAAACTAAAAATCGAGGAATTAACTCTTGATTAATCTATTTGAATATGAAAACGGCCTTATTATATCGATGAGGAAACCTTAGTGCTACTCTAAATATTTCAGCTCCTCAAAACATGAGAGAATACTAGTACTAGTAGAAAATTTCGTAAATCGTAACTGTCCAATTTCGAAATTTCGACTGTTTTTCCTACTAGAATTTATAGCAGTGCCCATGGATTTACTACTCAGAGTCCATCATAGGAACTGTGGCAAGAAAATGAAGAAATGAGACAAATTTTATCATGACGGAAGGCTCGAGGCTTGTTTCATTTTTCGTGAATAATTCACGGCTTCCTTACCCGCTTTTCAATGGCATTAAAACATTAAGCTTTGCATTACCAAAGTACTAAATCCATGGGCACTTTTAAACTTTTATGGTTTCCTTTTTTCCTTAATTAGACAAGTAGTTAATTTGAAATTAGTAATTCTATTTAATTAGTTTGATAAATAAATGGCTAACTGACAGCGATTCGGACATAATCTGCCTCACTGAAACGTATTACTATTACTGTTACGGGCGTGAGGATCAAATCAAGGACATTAAAACTGAGATAACGCCTGTAGGAAACTTAATATGTTGAGTTAGATTTGCGTCGGCTAGTAATTGTAAAAATTGATCGTGTTCGGGGAAGCGCGTGGGAGCGTAGTGAAGGTATCCCAATTAATTAATGGTAGGTTGAAGTCACCGGTAATAACAAAGTCAGTTTTAGTGGTAGAAATATGGAGTAAATTCTGATAAAGTTGCGACGTTTGCTCCTTTGGCGTAGAAGGACTCCGGTAGATACAACCCAATGTTAGCCATGACTTGGAGGTGGGAGGATTAATTTCAAGCCACAAGGATTCATCAAATTGGTTAGGGACAGTTAGTTCATGGTATAATAGAGAGTTCTTGATATAAATAATTATACCGCCTCCATTGTGAAGGGCGCGGTCTTTACGAAGAAATGAATAGTTAGGCAAGTTAAAAATGGCATCGGCATGATTGGTGGAGGCCCAGCTTTCACAGATACAAATACAATCGGGAGTACTGGCAGATGCAAGGGTAAGTTGTTCATCACGCTTTTTGAAGAGACACTGGGCGTTGAGTGAGTAAACACATAGACTTGCGACTCGTGGTGGTAGGGAGATTGGTGATAATACGGCAGGGGGTTGTAGTAGTTTAACGGTGGTGACTGATCCAGCAGCGAAGATTGCGGGAGCGAGACTGGAGAGGGGGTGTACGGGGCGTTCGTTGAATAGGAAACAATCTTGCCTTGACGAATACAAAGGTCATAACGGCCTTGGGCTTTCAATTGACGAAGGTCCGCGAGGAGGGAGCGATGAGTCTGCCGTTGGACAGGGTTACGATCATGGGAGGCGGCATACGGAAAATTATTATGGCGCCGCCATTCATGGATGCTTTGTACGAAATATTGTCGATGCGACACAGTTAAAAAGGTTATTAGCAGGGGACGGTTATAGTTCTGGCGAAGAGGCCCAACTCGGCGTATAGAGACAGAATTGTACTCGTCTGGTTTGAAGAACAAGTCTTGTAGAAGTTTGCGGACAAAGTACAAGTCTTCCTTTGGATCATTATGGTCAGGAACGTTAAAGAGCAACGCATTCAGCTTTCGAGCGGATGAGGTAGAGATTTCACCGGCTGTATTTTGTGGCTGACCAGACAGTGGGGCTGGCGGTACAGAGACATGTGTAATTGGTTGGTCATTTGATAAAGTCTTGACTGCACAAGAACTATTTTCGAAAAGTTCGCGACCAGCGATTGGGGCAGAGGATGATACGTTTTGATTAGGAGTCGGAGAATTGTTAGAATTGTTAGGCTCCGAAGAGAGTTCAGGTGGACCGGAAGAGCCTGATGTCACTTGAATGTCATTAAGAGGGCTACCAGGAATTATCTGGGGCGGTGACTCGTTGATTGTTTGACTAGCTGAATCACAGGTTACTTTGGTAGCACAAAAGGCCGGAGCCGGAACTGAAGTAGAAATCGAAACGCGAATGTCTTCAAGCTGTCCAGAAAGGTTACAAACCTTGTCAGAAATTAAAATTTGATGAGTCCTATTATGAATAAGATGATTGTCTACCATTGGGTCGAATCCCATTGGATCGAATGTCTCGTTCGACCGAATCCCATTAGACCGAATACCGCAATTAGGGCGGTTTTCCAATCATGAATTTTCCTTTCAATCCTATTTTTCTATTGATTTTCCTATTAAACTTCTTGTTATTGCAGAAAATACTAAACCAAACGTAACCTAATATAACAGTAATGTTTTGGAAAAGGCATATTTTTGGAGAAGTCAATGAAGCTAAATTTCAATATTTTGGAAAAGGCGTAACATTGTTAAATGATTTATAAATTATTACTAACCTAATTTAACCAAACCTAACCTAACATAGAAGTAATGTTTTGGAAAAGGCATATTATTTGAGAAGTCAATGAAGCTAAACATCAATATTTTGGAAAAGGCGTAACATCGTTAAATGAATTATAAAATATTACTAACCTAACCTAACCTAACCTAACCAAACCAAACCAAACCTAACCTAACATAACAGTAATGTTTTGGAAAAGGCATATTATTTGAGAAGTCAATGAAGCTAAATTTCAATATTTTGGAAAAGGCGTAACATTGTTAAATGATTTATAAAATATTACTAACCTAACCTAACCTAACCTAACCAAACCTAACCTAACCAAACCAAACCAAACCAAACCTAAACTAACCTAACCTAACCTAAAAATAAAATTGATTTTCTTATTAAACTTCTTGATACTGCAGCAAATAATATGTGTTCACAATAACATTCTTCAATAAATTTCAGAAAATAACTTCCATTTTTGGAAATTGTCTAACCCTAACCTAACGTAATCTAACCTTACCATTAAGAGATCTCCCTCCCAAGTACTGACGGCGCTCGATGCTGCTTAACTTCTTCGATCATCCAAATCACTTTATCCATTGCGCTACTGGAGCCCGGCAACTCAAGGAAAACGCTATGATTTTATATGTGTAAACCCATCCCATTCAGTCGAAAGCTCTTCCATTTAAATATTCCCATTCAGTAGAAAATCGCTCTTTGGGCTATAAATTGTTTTAAATTTGGCTACAATTTTAGAAATTTGAATTCGATCCAACGGGATTCTATCCAATAGGATATTACCAATAAGATCGGTTCGCAAGGCGGAGATTTTGTCCGAATGACTATCATAGTCTACCCGTAGGGAGTCAATTTCAGTCTGACAAGCAGTCAGGATGTTTAATTGAGAAAGTAATTGAGCGCGGAAGTCGGATTGAGGAGTTAAATCATTCGTTGGCTCCGTGGTAACGAGGGCTTTGACCGCGAGAGCACAGTACTGGGCTTGTAATTGTAAGACTTCTTTGGGGAGGGAGCTCACTTGCTGTCGGAATACATAAAAGTCTGACATAAATTTAGAGAGCGATCGGAGGGCCAGCGGGCCCTTAGAGGCACATGACGGGCAAAAAAATGAAAAATGTTTACTGTTAGATGTGGTGTGAAAAGCGTAGATATCGTCTGGGATATTGACACAGGAAATGTGGCACCAGGAGAGACACAAATCACATTGGAAAGCCTTGTGGGTAGCGTCAACTTGGGTGAGACACGAGGAGCACGGGTGCTTAGGTCGTTTTCTAGAGTTAGGTTTGCTTTTACGACCGGGTGTTTTTTGTTTAGTACAAAGACGAAGTCGCGAACTTCGTAGTCTTTTGTTAGTAAGGGGACCAGTTTGTGAGTCTAAACCGAGCACTGAATCGGAATCAGACGGGGTATCACATGTATTTTCTATTGTAAGTTCAGATTGAGGTTGGGTTAAAATAGAGGAAGCTACTGTCGTATCCGAACAGTTAATTAAAGGGCCAGTAGAGAGAGATAAACTGTCCGTAGAACCAAGTGGATGAGAGAGTAAAGTTTTATGTGGTATACTTGTAAGATCAAAAGTGGACGAAGATAAGGCCTCGTTTTAGGTCGCAATCGGGGATCGCGAAACAACCATGATGATGATCTATAGCTGGGTAATGCAACGAGGCGACCAAGGCTTAAGAGACCATGGTTGAATCCGAATAAAAAATCACCAAGAACGCGACTCACACGCAAAGTTTACCATATAATAACTAAACTAAGCCATTAACTATCACTTTTAAAACTAAATATAGACAAATCATAAGAAAAACCCGCAAAAATAACATAATTGCGGTAGCGTTTTACTGCGCGATTCATTGCGGTAGTATACTGAGTATGCTCACTCAGAAATAGTTAAATTAATAAAGCTTTTTAATTATTTACTCATTTTTATTAGGCGTACGTTACTGTTTTTTCAAAATTTTCGCATTATTCATTGTAAATTTTAAAGACAGAGGTTTAAAAATCATAAAATTACTTAAACTTACGTTTTCATCATGCATTTAACGAATATACTATTCAGAAGTCAAGCCTTTTCGACTGAAAAATATGACTTAAATTTGGCTGTGAATTTTCAAATTTACTTTCCCGAAGGTTTTTGTCACAATTGAAACGAAAAACGAAAAAAAAGCAAAATCGAGTCTAACTGAAATGGAACTTTGAACTGACACGTACCACCAGCACGAATTCTAATTTAAATTTACATTTACTTTAAAAAGGGGCTATTAAACGTTTCCCTAGTAACACTACCTATGCATTTTTTTAAAGGAAAAATAAGATTGTTCACGTTACTCCGTACATATCTTCGCCGGATGAAAAAAATTACTGACTCAAATATTGCACGGTTTTTAAATGGAGAGTTAATTGCAGATTAATTATTTCGCGGGCGTTCTGCTGACCGCTCGGGTAATCCGTTTACCGCTCTTGGCCTTCCGGGCCTCCTTCGGACAGGCGCTGGTTCGCGGACAGGCTGGCCCTGGAGCAGGCTCCACAATTTCTTCTTCGAGGACAGCAGGATTAACCCGGGCAGGAGCGGGATTAGCAGGACGCGGGGGACGGGGGGCAGGAGGTAGATTTACTGGTCGGGGGCCACGGGGAGCAGGAGGTGGATTTGCTGGTCGGGGGCCACGGGGGGCACGTGGGGGATTAAAATTTTGTGGGCCATTACCAACACGTTGAACCCTCCGTGCCGCTGGGGCTCTCCCTCCATTGAAAACATTCACCGTAAACGTGCAGTTGTTAGCGACAGATACTACGTGTTCCATATTGTTAACTAGATTTTGAAATAAAGACATTTATTATTTTGGTATTAACCTTTGTTTTACTTAAGGACTATTTTTACATTAATGGAGGCTGATTTTAATAGAGAAAAATATTAAAGGGACTGAAAAACAGTCTTCACTCTTCAGGAGGACTATTCCCATCTGGAACTCCCTTCCTACCGAAGTGGTCTCCCAACCCACTCTTCCCCTCTTTAAATTCAAACTACGCAAGTTTCTTAAAATTTAACTCGAATGAAGAGAAAGTAATCCACCACTCCCTATCTATTCTTTATTATCGGTGTACTATTTAGTTACTTTATGTTCGTTAGATTGGAGCTGTAAGGCGTCATAGCCCTAGCTCGACAATTGAATGGAGCAAAAAAAATCGTTTTTAGCCACATCGTATAGTCTGTCAAACGAAAGAAGAGCCCTGAGAAATTTGTCCAAATTGGTGTCGCCACCATCGACCCCATAGTTCTTTATCAACTTGTTTTGTTTTGTCAATAGTCGTCTGTAATATAGTCTGCTATTATGTCATTAAAATATATTGCAATGCTAGTTCAACAAAGATAAAACTGGTGTCTTGTCGTTAATTTTGTTTTATATTCTTTAATACTCGATGATAGTAAAAAACCATGAAACATAAACATATTAAATATATATTGCAAAATGTATTGGTTCTATTGCGATTAAGCCTATCTGTTTATAGCAGACTATATTACAGACGACTATTGATAAAACAAAACAAGTTGATAAAGTACTATGGGGTCGATGGTGGCGACACCAATTTGGACAAATTTCTCAGGGCTCTTCTTTCGTTTGACAGACTATAGTATAGCTTGACCCGAGCCGTAGTAGTAGTAGTAGTAGTAGTGGCCGGGGTTGTCGCTTCGTTATCATTCACTCGTATGATGTGGCTACTATTACGAGCCCTTGGGCCGTCTTGTTGTATAATATCTGGCTATTTTTGGGGAGAAACGTTATTAGGAAAAATTGGTTCTGGAATTGTAAAGCTCAGTCGTCCTTTTTTAACAATAATTATATAGTATTTCACTAAACCGTAACTTACATTTTTCTTTTCTTTTTTTTAAGTCTTTTTTCTTTGCTTTTTTCTGGTTTTATTTTGGTACAATAGCTGAAAAAATAATTAGAACGTTAATTGCTTAGAAAGACAAAAAAATAGGCCCTAAAGATTTTAAAAAAATCACGTAAACTTACTTGGACAATCAAAATTCTCAAATTAAGCGCGAGATTTGAATTTAAACTTTAAAGTCATACGTGCTGGCGCGTGATGCTAGCCCGTGGTTTAAAGGAAAAGTTCAGGATACCTAACATTAGACCTTAAATTAACGGCCTCGTTTAGAAGATATCGAAATGATTGATAAAAAAATTATAATTTCCCTAATTACGATTAAAATCCAATTAATTGACCCAAAAGTTGAATAGAGCAGCCGCGCCTTTTTTTAAAGTCACGTGATAAACTCGCACACACGCCGTTATTGGCCAAATGGCTAGCGAATAGGAAAGTTAGGTTTCTCTACTGCAGACGACGATATTTATTGATATATTCAAGGTTGACTTTCAGCATAGCCCATTCGATCACGCGCATCACGACGTAAGCTGCTCGCGCTATAGAAGCCCGTTCAATCGGCCAAATAGTGCAACTTTTGGGTTCTTGGCGGGAAATTCGAAGTCAGCGAAAATTATCATTAAGTTCTATGGGATGAGGTAGATTTTTTGGCCAGATCCTCTGTCCTATTGATCGAAATGACCTGAAATTTTAATTGGACGTGTCTTTTGACGTGTTTTATTATTCTAAAAGGGATTCAAGCTTCTAGAGTGGAAAGGTTTTTTTAAAAAAATTATTTTCATAGCCAAAATGATGGGTTCAGTGCTAAGACTGAATATATCTTCAGATCTACTGGTCCAAATGTCCTGAAATTTTAATGAGAGGTGTGTTACAATCTATTATATTATATTAAAAAGGATTCAAGCTTTAATAGTGGATAATTATTTTAATAAAAATTTAGTTCCAATGTCATAATTTTAAACTAAGTACTTAATGCACTATATCTTTGAATCTAATGGCCCAAATGTGCCGAAAATGAAAAGGGACTGAAAAACAGGCTGAAGAAAAGGGTATATTTCATCCTGTATTGCTTACATACCTAGGAGGATTCATACCATTTACATAAGGAGGCCTGGTTTTAGACTCATTCAGTGAGTCAGGCCTCCTTGCGTAACACCTTAAGCCTGGCCTCCCGTGTAAATGGTATGAATCGTCCTAGACTGTAAACTATGTATAAACTGAGACTGCATTATCCCTTTAAATTTTAGGCGGTGGAAAAATTGGAAAAATTAGGGTGCCATAGCCGAGGGTAGAGAATGGAATTGGCTAGACCGAGCATGGATAACTCATAAGTTCATAAGATATGTTCACCATAAGTTTGTAACTGGAGCTTGTCATGAAGTGACAACGCAGGTTGTAGATTCTCATAAAGCGAATATACGCCTATTGAGGCGCTGTCAAAGGCTTAGTACTGTAACGGCGCGCTGTCAAAGGCTTATTACTGTAACGGCCATATCGCAAACGCGAAATGGCGTTACCTCTGGTAGGCCGTTGCTCCTCATAACGTTAAAATTAGCAATCTTAGGGTGGCCGCGGAACTAGCATACGCTTATAAATCTATCAGGGGGGTCTAAGAAAGTCCAATTGCACCGCGCAACTGTCCTCGTCGGAATCCCGACAGAGACTTAACCCCTTGACCAAAAGTCAAGGGGGAAGGAACCCTTAGACCCGACTCGAGACCCTGTGTCTATAAAAGGAGGGGCCGGGGACCAAAAAGACATCTTTTGGCTTCTCACCGAAGAGAGGAAGTTCTTCTTTTTATCTTGAATTTTTATTTTGTACTTTTTATTTTAAACTTTAAACGATGACTGGGTGAGTGAGAATAAATTATTGGTTGCTAAAACAGTGCTGTATTACTCTAGGGTAAGCCTACCAGTTTTGTGGGGCTTACAAACTGGCGCCCAACGTGGGGCTTTGAGAACATGGAGTAATACATGTACTTAGTTTAATTTTTCTCTAAGTTTAATTTAAAAGTGTTGTGGTCGCGAGCCGATTTAGTTGATTAAAAGCTAGTTTAGTTTTGAAATTAGTGATTTTAGTATAGTGATACCACTATATTGAATTATGCCGGAAACTAGATCCGGGGTTTCCGCTAATAATGGTGAAGGCACTGAGTCCGGAGACCCGGCTCAGCAAATGAGCCAACTTATTAGTGATGCCTTGCGTCAAGCCTTTCAAGGTTTTGTCTCAGGTAGTGGGGTAGCTAGTGTTGGAAATCCAACGCAAACACCTCAGGTAAGGTTGCGAGTAGACGTTCCAACCTATTTAGGACCCGCAGATGAGAAATCTCCGATGGATTTCCTCGAGGCTCTTCTGCGGTATCAATCAGCAACCGGTTATAGTGATAAGGATATCCTTTTTCACGTGATCCCGTTGTCTTCACAAGGGCCGGCCGATCGCTGGTTTAAATTTGTGGGGGGTTTAGCCGCTTTCAAAAACCTTTCGAAATTCCGAGATTGTTTTAGAAAAGAGTATCAGGCTACTGATTACTCTAGGCGCATTCAAATTGTGTTGGATAACCGAACTCAAGGAGAAAATGAACCATTGACTCAGTACATCCATTGTTTATCGGAGTATTCTCACCGATTAGAAACACCGGAGTCTGAGTCGGTACAAATTTAGCGAGTCCTACGGCAGTGTCATCCGACATACCGTAGAATGCTAAGGGAGAAAGCTCTCGCTACCCTTGCTGAATTGGCTGAAGAGGCTAAGATTATTCAATCTAATCTCCTAGCCGAGGTAATGTGCAGACCCCCACCGTCAATGGCGGAAACCTTAGAACCAGGTCTAGCATATGGGGCAAGCGCTACGATTGAGCAATCTCATCAATCGGTTAGTAAAGCCGTCACTATGTCTGTTTCTTCGGATGCAAATGCATTTGCGGGAAATCAGGTGGGAGTAGGATTGGCAGCCTTGGATCCGTACTCTTATTTTAGAGTACAGAGACAAGTGATGAGCGGAGTAAATACTCGCTCAGGTAATAATTCTGGTGCAACTTTTAATGCACAATCCAATGGCGGAAATCCAGTCCAAAGGAGAGGTAATCGGGTTATTGGGCGCTGTTACAAGTGCAACCAAATCTGGCCATTTCAAAAGGGATTGTACTAATCCGGGAAATGGGCAAACGAGGCAACCAAGATAATCGGAAATCCGAATTATTCTTGGGAGGGGCCTCGTGATAAAATTGAAACCAAAATAACGAAGGCCAAAAACCAGGCAAGAAATTCGAAAACTCGAATTTTCGCGCCATCGGTTAATCGCTGTTCCGATTTTGGCGGGAAAACTCCCTCATTGTTGAGATTTCAAGCTATGGGGCAATCGTTCCTTGGCTTGTTAGATAGCGGATCGTCAGTTTCTTTGTTGGGCGATGAATTCATACCCATGTTTGAAGAACGCGAAATGGCGATAAAAGCTAATAGAACAATGGTTAGATTCGGTCGTGGCACATGCCGCGTAGCCGGAGATATCCGTCTCCAGGTATATTGGCCCGGAGGGAAAAGAAGGCAGCGCTTTCTTATTGTGCGAAGTCTTTCACCCTCAGTTATTTTTGGGAGAGATTTTCTTCGAGGAACGGGGATAGACATTAGGTTAAGTGAAGGTGGGTGGTCAATCGGCCCCTTCCCTCAAATAGTCATCCCGTTCGATACCGAAGAAATGGAAAAAGGGGAGTCAAATTGCTTTGGCGAAATCGTCAAAAGTGAAAAAGACCCCTTAAATGTGTTAAAAGCTTTAGCGTCGAAATCGACCTGTAGCAAAGATGAAAGAGCTAGGTTGGTGGATATGCTTTCGGAATTCCAAAGTATATTCACAAAGAAACCTGGCGAAACCTCGCTAATTGAGCACTCTATAGAGACGGGTGACGCTAAGCCTATTGCTTGCCATCCCCGTCCGGTTATCAATAAGAAGAGGTAGGAGATCGACAGGGCTTTTGATGAGTTGTTGGAACTGGGAGTTATACGACCATCCAATAGTCCCTGGGCGTCCCTGATAGTTCTTGTTGAGAAAGCTAACCCAAACCCGGGTGAGATCAAACGGCTTTGTGTAGATGTGCGAAGGTTAAATGACGTGACTACTGCCGATAGATACCCAATGCCTTCGATCCCTGATATTTTAGCGTACTTAGGGAAGGCGCGGTATTTCACGACAATAGATCTCACAAAGGGGTTCCTCCAAGTGAGGATGAAAGATAGCGATATACAAAAGACAGCTTTCGTGTGCCATAGGGGACTTTACGAATTCGTAAAGATGCCCTTTGGACTTAAAAACGCACCGGCTACTTTCATGCGATTAGTTGACCGTGTGTTAGGACCCTGTAAATGGAATTTTGCTCTCGGTTTTTATGATGATATCACCATAAAATCCGAGACGTTTGAGGATCATTTGATTCACTTTCGAGAAACTCTAGGCAGCCTTAAAGATGCCGGGTTAACTATTAATCCGAGCAAGGTGCAACTTTGCACATATACCGTTAATCTTCTCGGTTAAAAGGTTGATCCAGGGTGCTGTATGCCAAACCCGGATAAGTTTCGAGCGATTGAGGAATTCCCCATCCCTCGAGACGTGAAATCATTACATGGCATGATAGGTTATTACCGCCAGTTTATACCGGACTTTGCGGGAATAGCTCGTCCTTTGTATAACCTATTTAAGAAGGATTCCACTTGGCGTTGTGAGGAAACCCATACCAACGCTATGAGGGAGTTAGTGGAAAAGGTAAAGAGTACCTCGGAATTAGCTCTCCCGGATTTGAATAAGAAATTTCTTATTCAAACCGATGCTAGTAGCCACGGCTTGGGTGCAGTATTGGCACAAGAGACAGATAGAGGATTAATGCCTATCTGGTTTATAAGTCGTGGGCTGACTCCAGCAGAGCGTAATTATTCCACTACAGAGTTAGAATGTTTTGCAGTAGTATTCGCTCTCAAAAAATTTAAATGTATGTTGAAGGTACTGATGTTATAATCGAAACCGACCATCAGGCCCTTCAATGGCTTAAGAAGATGAAAGAGCCAGTTGGAAGATTAGATCGCTGGTCTCTAGGCCTCCAACCATTTAATTACGAGGTGCGATACCGCCCTGGTAAATTAAATTTGGTAGCCGATGCTCTAAGTCGCGCTCCAATCGAAACCGATTTGGCCGACGAAGAAGCCGTCACATTGGTAGCAACAGTAGGAGGTGACAAACCCAAGTTTATTTTACCCTTTTATAGAGAAACCATAATAAAATCCCAAGTTACTGATCAAGAGTTATCTCGTTTAATCGAGGAATTAGAGCGGGTTAGAAGCTCTGTAGACCCGGAAACGGCGGTTCAAGCCGGGGCAGTTTTAGATCAGTACATAATGGATAAGGATGGGTTGCTATTAAGATACTTTGCACCATGGGACGAGGAGGATGAGGATGCCGTAGAGAAAGCTTAGATGGTGGTAATACCTCGAAGCTTAAGACTAGAGGTAATCAAATATTTTCACGACGAGCCCCTTGCCGGCCACCTGGGTGTTTGTAAAACGTATAAACGTTTACAATCCCGAGTCACGTGATCGGGTAATAAGCGCGACGTTTCAAAGTATGTTCGGGGTTGTGAGATGTGTCAAAAATCGAAGCCATCTGCACAATTAAAGCCCGGACTGCTATCAAGCGTTCGTAGCGAAAGGCCGTGGGAATTAGTGACCTGTGATCTCATGGGTCCCTATACCCGCAGCTCCAAGGGTAATCAATACCTGCTCGTCATCGTAGACCATTTCACTAAGTGGGTAAAAACCTATCCCTTAAGAAAAATGACTACGGAGAAAATTTAGGAGAAGTTATTTGAAGTTTTCTGTCGATTTCGATTCCCAAAGGAACTGATTACTGATAATGCTTCTGTGTTTTCCAGTCCGAAATTCAAGGAGACATGTAAAAGATTGGGTATACTCCCGAAAAATACATCTCCGTATCATGCTCAGGCAAACATTACTGAGCGCATGAATTGGAATATCAAGCCTATGATTATTTCTTATATTGAGAAACATAGCGATAGGGATGCTCGTATTCCTGAGTTGGGCTTCGCCTTAAGGTCAGCTGAAAACAGCTCGACTGGATTCACGCCCGAGGCGATGTATTTCGGTAGGGAGCTCTGCGCTCCGTTAGATTGGGAATTGGAACCGGTAAATATTTACCAGAACCGAAACCCAGATCTATATGCTGAGAGACTGATGTTATCTATCATGCATAACCTGCAGGACTCGAAACTGAAGCAGAAACTGCGCTACGACAAGCGTCGGAGACACGTGTATTTTCGACGTGGCGACCTTGTTTTGCGCCGTACGCACCCACTTTCCGATGCGAGTCGTGGTTTCACGGTTTCGCTCGCGAAAAAGTACGACAACCCATTCGTAGTGCAGGAAAGAACTTCCCCGTTGACGTGCAGGTTGGAGGAGGAAACTACACGAAAATTCGCTGGTATCTCTCACGTTTCAAACCTGAAACGGTACACTCCACCTTCGACGGGAGACTCTCCGCAGGATAGCGAAATCGCCGGTGAAAATTCACCTGTCGATATAGCTAAGTCTAAACGTAGGAGGAGAGAGCGGAGAGAGAGCGAAAAGAGTGTTCCTCGCCATAGGTACAATTTACGTTCCACCAAAGGAAACCCTTTGTAACGTTTTTGGGTTGGGGAAACCACGACACTCTTTTCATTTAACCCTCGGGAATTGTAAGAAACCTTACGATTACCGAAAGACTAATTTATCTTGCGCATACGCGCGACTTAAATAGTTGTACCAAATGCAGTTGCAACGGCAACGGAAGTCGCGCCCGGCGTCAAGGGAGCGATCCAGTGATGGCGGTAGCCCAGGTGGGTCACGCCCAACACCAGCCGCAGAAACAACAAGGCGCCGTGGGGAAACAGGTGGGAAGGGCACCCGTCCCACCAAAGACGACAGCAAAGGCGCCCCAACAGCCAAGTAGGCGAAGCGTCGCCACTTGGTGCCACTCGGGCCAAATATATCACAGCGACGCCCGGTGGCCGGCTGGCCAGATAACCAGCCGTGTTGGGGGCCCAACCCCCAATATATTTAGGGGGAAGACGCTCCCCCTGACGACCTCGTTGGGGTGAGTGGGACCGACTTTGGGGCCGCAGCCGCGGCTCCATCTCCGCCGGAGGCCCACGAGTCCAGCCCGTACGAATTCTCGGACGCGTTGGTTTTTCGCCAGTGCTGGAGGAGGAAGACCTTTTCTTCCCAGCGTTGGAATAGCATAGCCCTACCCATTAAGTATTTTTGGGTGGGGTAGTTATAATGGCCATATCGCAAACGCGAAATGGCGTTACCCCTGGTAGGCCTGTTGCTCCTCATTACAATAAAATTAGCGAGCTTGTGGTGGCAGCGGAACGAGCATACGCTTTTAAAACTATCAGGGGAGTCTTAAGAAAGTCCTATTGCCCCGCGCAACTGTCCTCGTCGGAATCCCGACAGAGACTTAACCCTTTATGCGTTCATATTTGATTGCTAATGCGTACCACCACAGTGGCAAGGTATTGAACGTTGAAACACTCAATTTGGATTGCTCTTTTTTTACTGTGTATTCTTCAAAATTTATGAAACAAATGTAGTCACCTTTTCTTTCCTTATTAGGCACTTTCGAATTCTTTGTGTAATTGTGATCATGTAAATGATGATTCGTATTTTGATTAATTTCCATTATCATCGACCAAGGCCCGACCAGCTGAGCTCAGCTGACGGAACCTCGAGACTGACCCAGAACCGTGAAAATAAATAACTCTCGACCCGAAGTCCCGAGGCTCGCAATGGAAGGCGCTGCAATCTTAGGCCCACGTAAACTAAAGCATCATAGGTAACTTATACTGCCGAGCGCGACGCAAGAGATTCCGGCATATTTTTCCCTCCAGTTAAGTTTGTTCCTACGAGATTCAAACAGCAGCAGGATGATGGTTTTAGAGTATCAGAAAATTTGCAGTCTTCGCCTTCCTATTGGCAGCATGGGCAGAAAGAGTTGATGGCTATGATCAGGCAGCTTGGTACGGCTACCTTTTCTATAACGTTTTCAGCTGCGGAAGGCAAATGGCCTGAGCTATTGAACATACTGAGGGTGATTTTCGGTCAGGATCGCTTAGCGAATGATGATATTTGCAATATAAATTTTTCGGAAAAGGCAAAGTTGATTCAGGGTGATCCTGTTACTTGTGCTAGATATTTAGACCACCGTTTTCGGGCTATGTTTAAAGCTTTGCAAAAACTAGGTCCCCTTGGTTTTATTGAAGATTATTACTTTAGAGTTGAAAAAGAGCAGCAAAGAGGCTCTCCACATCAACATGGGTTGATATGGATTAAAGATGCGCCTAAGCTTTAAGATGATTTGTCGAATGTTAAAGAGGTAGAGGACTTTATTGATAAAGTTATTTCTTGCGCTGATAATGGGGATTTGTTAACGTCATTGCAAATGCATAAACACACGGCAACGTGTATGTAGGAGGAAGGTTAAAAATAGTTCAGTTTGTCGTTTTGGAATTCCATTTCCTCCCATGCCTAGAACTGTCATTTATGATCCGAGTTTAATAGAACCGGGCAGTCATGACGAAGAACTTAAGTGTAAGAACAATTCCAAGAAAGGGACCGTCCATAAACTACGTCACGAAAAAAATGGCATTTTCTGACCCCCCGTCCCCCAGATCACGCTTCGTCACGTTTTCTAACACCCCTCCCCTGAAAACCACGTCACATTTCTTAACCCCAGCCCAACGAACTATGATTTGTCTTAATTTACCAATTCAATTTGATTAATTTAAAGAGATTCTTCTTGAGGCATGATATGGGTTCCACTCATAAATGTTTTGCTCGACTTGAAAGTCAAAGTTCATGTCCGTTTTAAGCTTTTACAAATATCGTTTGCCCATGATTGAGCTTTAGAACTTTAATGTCTGGATGTGCTTTTTTATAACGTTCCAACATATTTCCATAAAGCTTAGTTAAAGGGGCACACTTTATAGTTTTCGACATTGTCACTTGAAGACCTTAGGCTAATCGAGCTTGGGATTCAGATTTTAAAAATGTGCGAAAAAAACGAACCATTTAAACCGAGTGGATGATCCGATTGATCCTCGCTAATGCTAGTGGCGAAAAAGCATTGACATTAGAGAGTTTAAGCTGACACTACATTTAGCAGTTCTTATGCGTACGTGTAAGCTAGTTCTGCAGTGAAAGGGTCAATCGACCTCTTACTGACTTCGTAATAAAATTAATTTTAAATGTGACGTAACGCATCGAAGGACCCCTCCCTCCCCCCCTCGTCACGGACCGTCACAAACTTACAAACCCCTCCTTTCCCATAAGAATGTGACGTAGTTTATGGACGGTCCCAAATTGTGTGAGCTTTTGCAATCGAAAGAAAAAGAATTGTGGGTAGATGGATTTGAGATGATGTTGGAAAAGTTGCGTATAACTGAAGATGATTATATTAAAGCCATTACGTCAGGAAAGTGGTTTTATTGAAAAGGCACCCTAAAGATACTAGGGTTAATCCGTACAACCCGTGCACTATGCGCCTCTGGCAAGCGAATATGGACATTCAGTTTGTACTTGATCCTTTCGCTCTGGTTATGTATATCGTGTCTTATATAGGGAAATCTCAGCGTGGTATGTCGATGCTTTTGCGTGAAGCTGCTAAACGAGCACAGTCAGATAAATGTACGTTAAAGCAAAAGTTGAAAGTGATAGCAAATCAGTTTTTGAATGCGCACGAAGCGGCTTATAGTGTTTTACAAATTCCAGTCTTTAGATGTAGTCGGGCCTGTATTTACGTTAATACAAATTTGCCCGAAAATCGAGTCCATATTCTCAAAAGCAAAAGTGAGCTTGAACAGTTGACAGAAGATAGTATGGACGTTTTCGCTTCTGAAATGATGGACCATTATGTTCAAAGGCCAGATGATTTAGAGGCAGTGACGTTAGCTCAATTTGCGACGTGGTACGAGTTTTCCAAAAGTCGTAGAGTTGCGAAAACCCAAAGTCATATTGATGGCAGTGAAAACCTTGAAGTTGAATGTGGTAAATGGTTGAAATTGAAAAATGATTCAGGTTTTATTTGAAAACGTGGTCATTCTAAAATTATGCGGTATCGGAGATTCATTTTAGTGAAAGAACCCGAACAGTATTATCGTGAGCAAATAATGTTGTTCTTGCCTTGGCGCGATGAGAGTAGGGACATTTTGACAAAGATCTGAAATCAGAGTATGAACTTAAGGAATGTAGAAAAGAATTTAATAACAAAATTGATGAAGCGGCCATTGAACAGGCTGTCCGAATTTTCGAGAGTGAAGCTATTGAAGCTGATCTTACTAATATTCAGCATGAATTGGAACATCGAAATGAAATAGATAGATCTTTAATTGTTGAAGATTCTGAATTTCTAATTAATACGGTTCAGGAGTCTATAGGAAATATTACCCGTGATATTCTTGATGGTAATGCGGCAAGAACTATTGCTCCGTCAGTGACGTTAATCAATGATTCTTTGTACATTGTACTTGTTAGAATGCTGAATGTGAAACAGAAAGAAATATTTTACGAAGTTCTGCATCACTTAAAATGCAAGGAAACGCCTTTACGGCTATTTAATACCGGTGGCGCTGGTGTTGGAAAAAGCGTTTTGATAAGTGCCATATTTGAATCTGTTACTAGATTTTACAATAAGCAACCAGGGTCTAATCCCTCGGAGGTTAAAGTTCTGCGATGCGCACCTACGGGCAAGGCTGCCTTTAATATAGGTGGCGCTACTTTGCATAGTACCTTTTGTCTACCGGTTAGTCAATTTGCCGGGAATATTTCCAGGCTAGAAAGTGAAACTCTTCACAATCTTAGATTGATGTATGGTCAAGTGAAATTGGTAATTATTGACGAAATATCAGTGGTTGGTGCGAAGGTTTTTAGCCGAGGAAACGCAAGATTGCAAGAGATAATGGGTTGTCCAGATTATTTCGGTGGTGTATCTGTACTTTTATTTGGAGATTTTAACCAACTTAGACCAGTGCGCGATCATTTCGCTTTTCAAGGTCAAAGTGATACTGTCACTTGCGGCGTTAATTGGTAACCCAATATGGGAAGAATTCCAGTTTGCAGAGCTTGAAGAAATTATGAGGGAAAAAGATGACAAAAGGTTTGCGGAAGCTTTGAACAGAATGGCTGTGGGAAGTATGAATCTGGATGATATTGACTTTTTTGTAAGTTTAGAAGTAAATAGAGAGCGTGTACCGCCAAAAGAAGCGATACCTCTTTTCCCTACTAACGTTGAAGTGAACCAATTTAGCGAAAAGATGCTTTTAAACATGAATACAGAATAGTCTATTTCCGTTTCAGTAAATGTTGTAAATGGTGATCTTACTAGCGAAGTTAGAAATAACATTCTTTCTCAAGTTCAAACGTTGGCAACGTCTGATACGTATGGTCTGCCTAAAGAATTAACGCTCGCTTGTGGCGCCAGATACATGATGACTAACAATGTTGATACGTCTGACGGACTTACAAATGGTGCAACAGGTTGGTTAAGAAAAATTAGAGTACTGGACAAATAGGCTCGGTGAACAAATTCCGTTTAGGGTTTGGATTGAGTTTGCTGATGCTAATGTTGGAAAGTTGTTGAGACAAAAGAGAGAGCAGAATAACTTTAACAGGATTTGGACTCCTGTCGAGAAATAGCTGTAGAAGTTTAGTAAGAGCAACCGTTATCTTTGGTGAACTTCCTTGGTGTAGAAGCTTTGCAAAATCAACCGAAAGGGATTGTTAAAGTCCTAGCTCTCGAAGCTTTGTATTATAACCCTGTGAAAGCCCTAGCTCTCGAAGCTTTGTATTATAACCCTGTGAAAGCCCTAGCTCTCGAAGCTTTGTATTATAACCCTGTGAAAGCCATAGCTCTCGAAGCTTTGTATTATATCCCTGTGAAAGCCCTAGCTCTCGAAGCTTTGTATTATAACCCTGTGAAAGCCATAGCTCTCGAAGCTTTGTATTATAACCCTGTGAAAGCCCTAGCTCTCGAAGTTTTGTATTAGAACCCTGTGAAAGCCCTAGCTCTCGAAGCTTTGAATTATATCCCTGTGAAAGCCCTAGCTCTCGAAGCTTTGTATTATATCCCTGTGAAAGCACTAGCTCTCGAAGCTTTGTATTATAACCCTGTGAAAGCCTTAGCTCTCGAAGTTTTGTATTATAACCCTGTGATAGCCCTAGCTCTCGAAGCTTTGTATTATAACCCCGTGAAAGCCCTAGCTCTCGAAGCTTTGTATTATAACCCTGTGAAAGCCATAGCTCTCGAAGCTTTGTATTATATCCCTGTGAAAGCCCTAGCTCTCGAAGCTTTGTATTATAACCCTGTGAAAGCCATAGCTCTCGAAGCTTTGTATTATAACCCTGTGAAAGCCCTAGCTCTCGAAGTTTTGTATTATAACGCTGTGAAAGCCCTAGCTCTCGAAGCTTTGAATTATATCCCTGTGAAAGCCCTAGCTCTCGAAGCTTTGTATTATATCCCTGTGAAAGCCCTAGCTCTCGAAGTTTTGTATTATAACCCTGTGAAAGCCCTAGCTCTCGAAGCTTTGTATTATAACCCTGTGAAAGCCCTAGCTCTCGAAGCTTTGTATTATAACCCTGTGAAAGCCCTAGCTCTCGAAGCTTTGTACTATAACCCTGTGAAAGCCCTAGCTCTCGAAGCTTTGTATTATATCCCTGTGAAAGCCCTAGCTCTCGAAGTTTTGTATTATAACCCTGTGAAAGCCCTAGCTCTCGAAGCTTTGTATTATATCCCTGTGAAAGCCCTAGCTCTCGAAGCTTTGTATTATATCCCTGTGAAAGCCCTAGCTCGCGAAGTTTTGTATTATAACCCTGTGAAAGCCCTAGCTCTCGAAGCTTTGTATTATATCCCTGTGAAAGCCCTAGCTCTCGAAGCTTTGTATTATAACCCTGTGAAATCCCTTGCTCTCGAAGCTTTGTATTGTAACCCTGTGAAAATCATAGCTCTCGAAGCTTTGTATTATAACCCTGTGAATACCCTAGCTCTCGAAGTTTTGTATTATAACCCTGTGATAGCCCTAGCTCTCGAAGCTTTGTATTATAACCCTGTGAAAACCCTAGCTCTCGAAGTTTTGTATTATAACCCTGTGATAGCCCTAGCTCTCGAAGCTTTGTATTATAACCCTGTGAAAGCCCTAGCTCTCGAAGCTTTGTATTATATCCCTGTGAAAGCCCTAGCTCTCGAAGCTTTGTATTATATCCCTGTGAAAGCCCTAGCTCTCGAAGTTTTGTATTATAACCCTGTGAAAGCCCTAGCTCTCGAAGCTTTGTATTATATCCCTGTGAAAGCCCTAGCTCTCGAAGCTTTGTATTATATCCCTGTGAAAGCCCTAGCTCGTGAATTTTTGTATTATAACCCTGTGAAAGCCCTAGCTCTCGAAGCTTTGTATTATATCCCTGTGAAAGTCATAGCTCTCGAAGCTTTGTATTATAACCCTGTGAAAGCCATAGCTCTCGAAGCTTTTTATTATAACCCTGTGAAAGCCCTAGCTCTCGAAGCTTTGCATTATAACCCTGTGAAATCCCTTGCTCTCGAAGCTTTGTATTGTAACCCTGTGAAAACCCTAGCTCTCGAAGCTTTGTATTATAACCCTGTGAAAGCCATAGCTCTCGAAGCTTTGTATTATAACCCTGTGAAAGCCCTAGCTCTCGAAGCTTTGTATTATATCCCTGTGAAAGCCCTAGCTCTCGAAGTTTTGTATTATAACCCTGTGAAAGCCATAGCTCTCGAAGCTTTGTATTATAACCCTGTGAAAGCCCTAGCTCTCGAAGCTTTGTATTATATCCCTGTGAAAGCCCTAGCTCTCGAAGTTTTGTATTATAACCCTGTGAAAGCCCTAGCTCTCGAAGCTTTGTATTATAACCCTGTGAAAGCCCTAGCTCTCGAAGCTTTGTATTATAACCCTGTGAAAGCCCTAGCTCTCGAAGCTTTGTACTATAACCCTGTGAAAGCCCTAGCTCTCGAAGCTTTGTATTATATCCCTGTGAAAGCCCTAGCTCTCGAAGTTTTGTATTATAACCCTGTGAAAGCCCTAGCTCTCGAAGCTTTGTATTATATCCCTGTGAAAGCCCTAGCTCTCGAAGCTTTGTATTATATCCCTGTGAAAGCCCTAGCTCGCGAAGTTTTGTATTATAACCCTGTGAAAGCCCTAGCTCTCGAAGCTTTGTATTATATCCCTGTGAAAGCCCTAGCTCTCGAAGCTTTGTATTATAACCCTGTGAAATCCCTTGCTCTCGAAGCTTTGTATTGTAACCCTGTGAAAATCATAGCTCTCGAAGCTTTGTATTATAACCCTGTGAAAACCCTAGCTCTCGAAGTTTTGTATTATAACCCTGTGATAGCCCTAGCTCTCGAAGCTTTGTATTATATCCCTGTGAAAGCCCTAGCTCGCGAATTTTTGTATTATAACCCTGTGAAAGCCCTAGCTCTCGAAGCTTTGTATTATATCCCTGTGAAAGTCATAGCTCTCGAAGCTTTGTATTATAACCCTGTGAAAGCCATAGCTCTCGAAGCTTTTTATTATAACCCTGTGAAAGCCCTAGCTCTCGAAGCTTTGCATTATAACCCTGTGAAATCCCTTGCTCTCGAAGCTTTGTATTGTAACCCTGTGAAAACCCTAGCTCTCGAAGCTTTGTATTATAACCCTGTGAAAGCCATAGCTCTCGAAGCTTTGTATTATAACCCTGTGAAAGCCCTAGCTCTCGAAGCTTTGTATTATATCCCTGTGAAAGCCCTAGCTCTCGAAGTTTTGTATTATAACCCTGTGAAAGCCATAGCTCTCGAAGCTTTGTATTATAACCCTGTGAAAGCCCTAGCTCTCGAAGCTTTGTATTATATCCCTGTGAAAGCCCTAGCTCTCGAAGTTTTGTATTATAACCCTGTGAAAGCCCTAGCTCTCGAAGCTTTGTATTATAACCCTGTGAAAGCCCTAGCTCTCGAAGCTTTGTATTATAACCCTGTGAAAGCCCTAGCTCTCGAAGCTTTGTACTATAACCCTGTGAAAGCCCTAGCTCTCGAAGCTTTGTATTATATCCCTGTGAAAGCCCTAGCTCTCGAAGTTTTGTATTATAACCCTGTGAAAGCCCTAGCTCTCGAAGCTTTGTATTATATCCCTGTGAAAGCCCTAGCTCTCGAAGCTTTGTATTATATCCCTGTGAAAGCCCTAGCTCGCGAAGTTTTGTATTATAACCCTGTGAAAGCCCTAGCTCTCGAAGCTTTGTATTATATCCCTGTGAAAGCCCTAGCTCTCGAAGCTTTGTATTATAACCCTGTGAAATCCCTTGCTCTCGAAGCTTTGTATTGTAACCCTGTGAAAATCATAGCTCTCGAAGCTTTGTATTATAACCCTGTGAAAACCCTAGCTCTCGAAGTTTTGTATTATAACCCTGTGATAGCCCTAGCTCTCGAAGCTTTGTATTATAACCCTGTGAAAACCCTAGCTCTCGAAGTTTTGTATTATAACCCTGTGATAGCCCTTGCTCTCGAAGCTTTGTATTATAACCCTGTGAAAGCCCTAGCTCTCGAAGCTTTGTATTATAACCCTGTGAAAGCCTTAGCTCTCGAAGCTTTGTACTATAACCCTGTGAAAGCCCTAGCTCTCGAAGCTTTGTATTATAACCCTGTGAAAGCCCTAGCTCTCGAGGTATTGTATTATAACCCTGTGAAAGCCATAGCTCTCGAAGCTTTGTATTATAACCCTGTGAAAGCCCTAGCTCTCGAAGCTTTGTATTATATCCCTGTGAAAGCCCTAGCTCTCGAAGTTTTGTATTATAACCCTGTGAAAGCCCTAGCTCTCGAAGCTTTGTATTATATCCCTGTGAAAGCCCTAGCTCTCGAAGCTTTGTATTATATCCCTGTGAAAGCCCTAGCTCGCGAATTTTTGTATTATAACCCTGTGAAAGCCCTAGCTCTCGAAGCTTTGTATTATATCCCTGTGAAAGTCATAGCTCTCGAAGCTTTGTATTATAGCCCTGTGAAAGCCATAGCTCTCGAAGCTTTTTATTATAACCCTGTGAAAGCCCTAGCTCTCGAAGCTTTGCATTATAACCCTGTGAAATCCCTTGCTCTCGAAGCTTTGTATTGTAACCCTGTGAAAACCCTAGCTCTCGAAGCTTTGTATTATAACCCTGTGAAAGCCATAGCTCTCGAAGCTTTGTATTATAACCCTGTGAAAGCCCTAGCTCTCGAAGCTTTGTATTATATCCCTGTGAAAGCCCTAGCTCTCGAAGTTTTGTATTATAACCCTGTGAAAGCCATAGCTCTCGAAGCTTTGTATTATAACCCTGTGAAAGCCCTAGCTCTCGAAGCTTTGTATTATATCCCTGTGAAAGCCCTAGCTCTCGAAGTTTTGTATTATAACCCTGTGAAAGCCCTAGCTCTCGAAGCTTTGTATTATAACCCTGTGAAAGCCCTAGCTCTCGAAGCTTTGTATTATAACCCTGTGAAAGCCCTAGCTCTCGAAGCTTTGTACTATAACCCTGTGAAAGCCCTAGCTCTCGAAGCTTTGTATTATATCCCTGTGAAAGCCCTAGCTCTCGAAGTTTTGTATTATAACCCTGTGAAAGCCCTAGCTCTCGAAGCTTTGTATTATATCCCTGTGAAAGCCCTAGCTCTCGAAGCTTTGTATTATATCCCTGTGAAAGCCCTAGCTCGCGAAGTTTTGTATTATAACCCTGTGAAAGCCCTAGCTCTCGAAGCTTTGTATTATATCCCTGTGAAAGCCCTAGCTCTCGAAGCTTTGTATTATAACCCTGTGAAATCCCTTGCTCTCGAAGCTTTGTATTGTAACCCTGTGAAAATCATAGCTCTCGAAGCTTTGTATTATAACCCTGTGAAAACCCTAGCTCTCGAAGTTTTGTATTATAACCCTGTGATAGCCCTAGCTCTCGAAGCTTTGTATTATAACCCTGTGAAAACCCTAGCTCTCGAAGTTTTGTATTATAACCCTGTGATAGCCCTAGCTCTCGAAGCTTTGTATTATAACCCTGTGAAAGCCCTAGCTCTCGAAGCTTTGTATTATAACCCTGTGAAAGCCCTAGCTCTCGAAGCTTTGTATTACAACCCTGTGAAAGCCCTAGCTCTCGAAGCTTTGTATTATAACCCTGTGAAAGCCCTAGCTCTCGAAGCTTTGTACTATAACCCTGTGAAAGCCCTAGCTCTCGAAGCTTTGTATTATAACCCTGTGAAAGCCCTAGCTCTCGAGGTATTGTATTATAACCCTGTGAAAGCCATAGCTCTCGAAGCTTTGTATTATAACCCTGTGAAAGCCCTAGCTCTCGAAGCTTTGTATTATATCCCTGTGAAAGCCCTAGCTCTCGAAGTTTTGTATTATAACCCTGTGAAAGCCCTAGCTCTCGAAGCTTTGTATTATATCCCTGTGAAAGCCCTAGCTCTCGAAGCTTTGTATTATATCCCTGTGAAAGCCCTAGCTCGCGAATTTTTGTATTATAACCCTGTGAAAGCCCTAGCTCTCGAAGCTTTGTATTATATCCCTGTGAAAGTCATAGCTCTCGAAGCTTTGTATTATAACCCTGTGAAAGCCATAGCTCTCGAAGCTTTTTATTATAACCCTGTGAAAGCCCTAGCTCTCGAAGCTTTGCATTATAACCCTGTGAAATCCCTTGCTCTCGAAGCTTTGTATTGTAACCCTGTGAAAATCCTAGCTCTCGAAGCTTTGTATTATAACCCTGTGAAAGCCATAGCTCTCGAAGCTTTGTATTATAACCCTGTGAAAGCCCTAGCTCTCGAAGCTTTGTATTATAACCCGAAAGGGTCTGTAAAAGTCCTAGATCTCGAAGCTTTTTATAATAACCCGAAAGTGTCTGTGAAATCCTAGCTCTCGAAGCTTTGTATTATAACCCGAAAGGGTCTGTAAAAGTCCTAGCTCTCGAAGCTTTGTATTATAACCCGAAAGGATCCGTGAAAGTCCTAGCTCTCGAAGCTTTGTATTATAACCCTAAAGGGTCTGTGAAAGTCCTAGCTCTCGAAGCTTTGTATTATAACCCGAAAGGGTTAGTGATAGTCCTAGCTCTCGAAGCTTTGTATTATAACCCGAAAGGGTTAGTGATAGTCCTAGCTCTCGAAGCTTTGTATTATAACCCGAAAGGGTTAGTGAAAGTCCTAGCTCTCGAAGCTTTGTAAAGTCAGCCGTAATCAATGGTTGATGGAAATCCTAGCTCTATATGAGCTTTTTATGATGAAAGAGGTATCTTTGAAAGTAATGCATAATTTAGTGGCGTAGCGTGAGAGGGTGAAAGGATCTCTATTCTAGGGGATTAGATTGTACTGTTTTGTCGAAACTTGAAAGCGGTTACCTAACATAGTAATGCTGATAATATTCATCAAAGCTGCATTAAGTATGCGAGTTGAGAGAAGATTCTCGGAATTGAAATTAATCAAATGTATTAGTCTTCAATGTCTAAGTCAAATGTATTAGTCTTCAATGTCTAAGTCAAATGTATTAGTCTTCAATGTCTAAGTCAAATGTATTAGTCTTCAATGTCCAAGTCAAATGTATTAGTCTTCAATGTCCAAGTCAAATGTATTAGTCTTCAATGTCCAAATCGAGATTAACAAATCTCCTTATCTTGACAATCGAACAATAGGTATAAATCAACTTTTATCATTATACTAAAGACTTTGCATTGGAAAAAAACGCAAAATAAAAGTTCATTTAATGAAATACATTTCATTTCAATCCTTTAGAAAACAGTGAAACATTATCACAGCTTTATTGCAGAGCTTAAAAAGCATAATTGCGAAAAAAGAGAGGGCAGAATATCAATTGTTAGCCTCGGGTGGGATAAAGTCACGCTACGCCACTGCTATAGAAAGGGTTGCCCAAATTGTGTGAAGTGCTAGCTGTAGAAGCTTTGCATAGTAACTCGGAAGGGTTAGTGATAGTCCTAGCTCTCGAAGCTTTGTATTATAACCCGAAAGGGTTAGAGATAGTCCTAGCTCTCGAAGCTTTGTATTATAACCCGAAAGGGTTAGTGATAGTCCTAGCTCTCGGAGCTTTGTAAAATGAACTTATAACCCAGATGGGTTAGAAGCTTTACCTTTTTAAGTTGTTGAAAACCCTAGCTGTAGAAGCTTTGTATTATAACCCGAAAGGGTTAGAGATAGTCCTAGCTCTCGAAGCTTTGTATTATAACCCGAAAGGGTTAGTGATAGTCCTAGCTCTCGGAGCTTTGTAAAATGAACTTATAACCCAGATGGGTTAGAAGCTTTACCTTTTTAAGTTGTTGAAAACCCTAGCTGTAGAAGCTCTGTATTATAACCCTAAAGGGTTGGTGAAAGTCCTAGCTCTCGGAGCTTTATATGATCAGCCGTAATTAATGGTTGGTGGAAATCCTAGCTCTAGGAGCTTTGTAAAATTAACTCACCAGAAAGGGTTGCTTGAACTGGAAACTTATCACAAGAAAGGGTCGTTCAAATTAGAAACCTATTGCCCGAAAGGGTCGTTCAAATTAGAAACCTATTGCCCGAAAGGGTCGCTCAAATTAGAAACCTATTGCCCGAAAGGGTCGCTCAAATTGGAAACCTATTGCCCGAAAGGGTCGCTCAAATTGGAAACCTATTGCCCGAAAGGGTCGCTCAAATTGGAAACCTATTGCCCGAAAGAGTCGCACAAATTGGCAACCTATTGCCCGAAAGGGTCGCTCAAATTGGCAACCTATTGCCCGAAAGGGTCGCTCAAATTGGAAACCTATTGCCCGAAAGGGTCGCTCAAATTGGAAACCTATTGCCCGAAAGGGTCTTTCAAATTGGAAACCTATTGCGCGAAAGGGTCGCTCAAATTGGAAACCTATTTCCCGAAAGGGTCGCTCAAATTGGAAACCTATGGCCCGAAAGGATCGCTCAAATTGGAAACCCATTTCCCGAAAGGGTCGCTCAAATTGGAAACCTATTGCCCGAAAGGGTCACTCAAATTGGAAACCTATTGCCCGAAAGGGTCACTCAAATTGGAAAGCTATTGCCCGAAAGGGTCGCCCAAATTGGAAACCTATTGCCCGAAAGGGTCGCTCAAGTTGGAAACCTATTACCCGAAAGTGTCGCTCAAATTGGAAAACTATTTCCCGAAAGGGTCGCTCAAATTGGAAACCTATTGCCCGAAAGGGTCGCTCAAATCGGAAACCTATTGCCCGAAAGGGTCGCTCAAATTGGAAACCTATTGCCCGAAAGGGTCGCTCAAATTGGAAACCTATTACCGAAAGGGTCGCTCAAATTGGAAACCTATTACCGAAAGGGTCGCTCAAATTGGAAACCTATTGACCGAAAGGGTCGCTCAAATTGGAAACCTATTCTATTGCCCGAAAGGGTCGCTCAAATTGGAAACCTATTCTATTGCCCGAAAGAGTTGCTCAAATTGGAAACCTATTGCCCGAAAGGGTCGCTCAAATTGGAAACCTATTGCCCGCAAGTGTCCCTCAACTTGGAAACCTATTGCCCGCAAGTGTACCTCAAATTGGAAACCTATTGCCCGCAAGGGTCGCTCAAATTGGAAACCTATTGACCGCAAGGGTCGCTAAAATTGGAAACCTACTGCCCGAAATGGTCGTTCACATTGGAAACCTACTGCCCGAAATGGTCGTTCAAATTGGAAACCTACTGCCCGAAATGGTCGCTCAAATTGGAAACTGTGGAAGTTGTAACTGTGATATCTAGATATGAAGGGTTGCTGAAACTGGTATGTTCAGCTGGTAGAGTTACTATTCTCTCATCATATATAATTGGTAAGTTAAATAGAGTCACTTTTTGATAAAAAAATAGAGGAGGTAGCCTATCGTTAAATATAAAAAAATCACTTCTGTGTTAGATATAGTGAACAAGTTTATTTGCGTGAAGATGAGCGCGATACTAGTCGTATCCATATTAGTTATTACTAACGTTTTTTTTACCATCGTAGAAAAAGGACGCTAACCATTATTGCATTGTGTGGGTGCAATCAAGAGTACAACGGGAATTGCAACGCATGCAACAGTTAGGCATCATAGTGCCCGTCACGGAGCTCACCGATTGGGTCCATCCAATGGTAATAGTGGAAAAACCAAAAGGAAGGTCACACCCGGAACCCTTCTATCCAATGCCTACCGCTCAACAAATCTACGCTGACCTACACCGTCCTGGACGCGCAAAGTGCGTTCTGGCACATAGAGCTGGATGAACCAAGCTCTTACTTGTGTACAATCGCAACACCTTACGGACGATACAGATTCCTCCGGCTACCTTATGGTCTATCCTCAGCGTCAGAATTATTTCCAGCAACTAGCGGTAGACAAGATAGAATACTTGGGCAACATCCTGTCCTCCAAAGGCCTCGAAATTTCACCAACAAAGGTTCAAGCGATTCAATGAATACCGTCACCAACAGACAAAAAATCATTACCAAGATTCCTAGGCATGGTGAATTATTTGGCAAAATTCCTGCCCCAACACTCAGCAATCACAGCTCCCCTACGCGAGCTCCTGAAGAAAGAGGTCTCATTCATGTGGGACGCAAAGAGGGAAGTTGTCTTCCTAAAACCTAAACGCCTCAACTCCTCGTCCCCAGTACTGGCCTATTACAATTCGCAAGCCACCAGGACAATGTCAGTAAAAAGCAGCCTAATAGGCGTCGGTGCAGTACAAAATGGTAAACCTGTTGAGTATGCTTCAACCTCTTTCACCCGCACTCAACTAAACTACGCGCCAATAGAACATGAACTTCTAGGCATAGTCTACGCGTGCGAAAGATTCCACTATTATGTCATTGGAGTCCCCTTTATCGTACAGGCCGATCATAAACCTTTAATTGTCATCATTAAGACTCTCACCACGCATCCAGCGCTTACCCCAGTAGCAAAATCGACGTTGGGCCAACGGAGTCGGCTCGAGATTCAACCGACACTGCCCTATTCTGCCGCAAAATGGTGGGTAGACTTTCCTTTTGACAGTCGAAATGTCCTACCCGAAAATGGGTCAGTCCGGCGGTTTTCCAACCTTTTCAAACGTGCACGGAAAATTTTCGGGATTTCCAAAATGAGGTCGGGATAGAAATTTTGCCAGCACTTTAACCGACTCTAAAAATTAAGCGTGGCCAGCTCTTACATTATCAAACAAGATGTCGGCTTTGTTATCTGGTTATGGTCGGATTATTCCCCTAATTGCGGTCGGCTTTATCGACTGTTATTTGTCGGATTTATGGCTTATTTGTGGTCGGCTTTATGGCTTGTTTAGGGTAGGCTTTACGGCTTGATTATGATAGGCTTTACGATTTGTTTATGTTCGGCTTTATGGATTGTTTATGGTCGGCTTTATGGATTGTTTATGGTCGGCTTTATGAATTGTTTATGGTCGGCTTGATGGATTCTTAATGGTCGGCTGTAGAATTTTTTAAAGGTCGGTTTAGAGATCTTTTACTGTAGGTAATGCGAAGTGTCTTTGATGATTCCCTCCCATTGGACCGAAATCCCATTCAACCGAAACCAAAGAAGGGAGGTCCCATTGGACCGAATTCCGCACCTTGGGTGGTTTACGAAAAGTGGAGATAGCCATGAATGACTGCACTTAACGTTAGTGTGCAATGCAGTTATCTCCGATAAAAACGAAGTAGCAATGAGTTAACCGTGGAAACGGTTTTAAAGGCTTATGTAAATTTAAGGGAAAGCTAAAATAGGCCGTAAACCGTAACATTTTCTTTAATGTTACTTTAAAATGATACTTAAAACGAGAGATTTATATTTATATCAAGGTGAATAAACATATTACACTATATTGTTGATGCTAAAATTTTATTTTATGTTTTGTTTGTAATACAAATCCAAGTATCTTTGATTTGTCTTAAAACATAAGGAAATAATATATAGCTTCCTATAAGTATGAAACGTAGTACATTTTCATACTACAGCATTTGCTCCCAAATTTGGCGCGCTTACGCTTTTACGCCCCGTGGGAGAAGTTTCGGTACTGCGAGTAACTGGGGGGCGAAACCATCGCCGCCACCTAAGGTGCCCGCGAAAGGCACGATGGGCCGGGGAAATATCGCCGCGCAAGTAGAGACACAAGATACTCCTTACCTCGTACCAGTGTAGGAGCTAGCCTCGTTCGTCAAAATCTCGCGCCATCTATTAATTTATTATGATAATTTTGCAATGTACTAAATCAGTTATAATTATCATAATAATAATTTCAAGACCATTAACTATTTAATAACGATATAAAATTTGAAAATTTTATAAACAAATATTTCAACTTTTTAACGCCAAAAGCTCTTAATAGTGGCAAATAGTTACAAATTGCAATGGAAGAAAATAGTGTTTACATGGCTTAAATGGAGAGTTTCATACTTATAGGGAGCTATATATTATTTTCTTATGCTTAGAATAACGAAAGATGAAATGTTTAGTATTGATCGGTAGGTAGTCGGATATGTCGACCTCTCGACCCTTGTTGTAAATTTGATAAAAACCCATGTTAGTTGGTAAGGCGTTGAGCAGCCGACCTAATCCTTCCATACACCAACCGACTTAAAATGTAACTATCAGCCAACTCTATTTGTTTGTTCTCACGTCCGATTTCAAAGCGGAGCTAGTAACTGAAGTTGGATAAGAGTCGGACTTCAGTTGTAAGTGCCGATTGGACCATAAACCGACGAATCTACCTCGAACCGACTCAAACGCGGAAGAAGCTTCATTATAACTAAATCTGAAATCTTTAGTATGATCGGTAGGTAGTCGGATATGCCGACCTCTCGTCCCTTGTTATTTTGATAAAAACCAATGTTAGTTGGTAAGGAGTTGAGCAGCCGACCTAATCCTTTCTTACACCAACCGACGTAAAATGTAACTCTCAGCCAACTCTATTTGTTTGTTCTCACGTCCGACTTCAAAGTGGAGCTGGTATCTGAAATTGGATAAGAGTCGGACTTTAGTCGTAAGTGCTGACTAGGCCATAAAGCGAAGAATCTACCTCGAACCGACTCAAACGCGGAAGAAGCTTCATTAAAACGAAATCTGAAATGTTCAGTGTGATCGGTAGGCCGTCGGATATGTCGACCTCTAGACCCTTATTGTTATCTTTTATTTGATAGAAACGCATGTTAGTTGGTAGCGAGTCGAACAGCCGACCTAATCCTTCATTACATTAACCGACTTAAAATACACCTATCAGCCAACACTATTTTATTGTTCTCACGGCCGACTGCAAAGCGGAGTTGGCAACTGAAGTTAAATAAGTTTCGGAATTTAGTCGTAACTACCGACTAGACCATAAACCGACGAATCTACCTCGAACCGACTCGAACGCGGAACACTCGTGTTACTGGGGTAGTTCTTCGCCTGCTCAGATACCAAATAACGATGGTCTACATACCTGGCACTCATTTACAAGTGCCCGTCACGTTGTCACGTGCTCCTCAATCCACGACTGAAATTGACTCATCCTACTTAGAAACCGATGAGCCGGGAGTGTACAAACTCAATTCAACAACACTAACGCATCTGAGCCACCTGCACAAACGATACTGTTCTACATAAAAGAAGGATGGCGATCTGCATGCGAAAAATTACACAGCGAGTTAAAGCCGTTCTGGGCGATAAAAGAAGAACTTCATGCATCAGAAGGCCTAATTTACCGAGGGGATGCGCTTTACGATTCGAAGTGCCCCGCCGTGATGTCATGACCCAAATTCACTCGGTTCATCAAGGAATAACCGAGTGCATACCTAAAGCCAAGCTGTATCTCTACTGGCCACAAATGAAAAGAGACATCACAAAGTATGTCCAGAACTGTATAACTTGCCGAAAAAAGGGACCGTTCCAACACGCTATGCGCTTACGCCTCACGATGTACCTCAGCTACCCTCGCACACTGTTGGTGCGGATCTCTTCCACATCAATAATACAAATCTGATCATTCTAGTTGACTATTACTCCAAATGCGTAGAAGCTCAAGAGCTACGTAGCACTAATGATAAAGCGATAATAAAGTTCCTAAATCCACAATTCTGTCGATATGGTGCTACGCAGAAATTGGTGTCTGATAATAGTCCTCCCTTTAACTCGAGCTTTTTCAAGGGTTTACTCCAACAATGGGCAGTAGAACACGGAACATCCAGCGCATATCATTCTTAAAAAGCAACGGTATGACCGAACGAACCTTACAAACAATAAAAAACCTGGCAATCAAAGCGCAACAGGAAGGTCGTGACCTACAGTATGTTCTCATGGAATATCGTTCGAGGCCCATTGGAAAGCTAACGTCACCCAGCGAGATGTTAAAAGGACGCCGTACCAGAACACCGTAAACTATAAACAAAACAAACACTTCGAACGCACTTCTCAACTTGTCGTATTCGCAAACCTTACTGGATTAAAAAAACCAATGATTAAACGTCAAAATCACGCGCACCGCACAATACCTGAAACCCTAATGGCCGGGAGACCAGTATATTACCATGTCGGACCACGGTAATGGAAACCTGCAGAAGTACTACACGGAAGCAAACAGCCCTTGTCTTCTATCCTGAAGATAAATGACGGAAAAACATTGCGGAGAACTCACCACCAAATACGTCCGACACACCTACTCAATTCAGTACCTCAAAGCGACTACGCTGAACCCAACACGGCACAAGAAGTACAACAGGTGGAGGACAATTGTGTTAAGCATTTGCGGCAAAATTTAACCAATCTACCCGATCCTGCGGCCAATACTTACCGAACCACTTCAAGAGTCAGACTAGGAAGATTACCACCACCCATACAAAAACAAACTTCAATTTCAACAACTCAAATTTATTCACCGACCTCGGCAACGCAGAACACATCTCCAACACCACGACCCTTGCAAAATCAAACTTCAGTCTTAACAACTCAAACTCATTCACCGATTTCAGCAACACATATCCGATCTCCTACCATACTTTAAACGTCAAGACCAGACCAAAAGCAAATAGTGGTTGTAATTACACCGCGTAAACTCGAACCGCCACGTACTACATCAATATCAAACATTAGGACTTTAAGTCCTTCTGGCATGACGACTGGTCAGACGCTGGACAACACCCGAACAGCGCTACTCGAATTTCTCCGGGAACTTCCCCATTTCCCAAGACAATTTCTGTATCCGCCATACCTAGCACACGAGCACCATTTACACATTTACAGCAAGTACACAACAACCAAGGTCAACCCGAAAAAGAACTAATATTTTCAATCCAAAACGTTTTCGTAATACTTAATTTTTTAAAGAATGAAAGATGTTATATACTCCTGTTATATACTTTCGTAAAACACTTGATATATACTCTTGCTATATACTCTTAATAACATTATCATATATAGTTAGTCTCGCCACTAGTATACCCTGATCTATTCCACTAGTGCGCGCCACCTATAGCGAATAACGAGGTTTCCTCATAAAGGAGCTAGCTACTTTGTAGTAAGTTTATATTGGACACTTGATGAGCACAGTCAATAAATATTTTATTATAATTAATTCTGTCGACTTACTAAACACACATTTCCGGTCTTTGCAAAACATAAGTGGGTTTTCCCAGAACCTTGTTTTAGACGTACGAGTGGTTTTTTTGGTTCGAATTAGCCATTAGTAGTTTTGCATAAATTTGAAGTAATGAAAATCAGAGAAACGTTTAGGACATTTCATGTTTTTTTAATTAGGGAGACTAGAGATTAAATAAAGATTTATGATTTGATAGTGAACTTTAAAATTACCGAGATAAACGCTAAGGTAAAAGAAACCCTTTCAGTTCTATAACCTTGAAAAACTGATAAGGAAAGTTCAGTTTTTCGTTAGAAAGGAAACAAGATCTTCTAGTAAAGGTATGTTCTAATGGAAATCGTGACTTACAGATTTTATTCTGAATTAAACGTTATATAAGGCAAAGTTAGTGGTATGTATCAGAGAATGAAATTAACATAGAACTTATATATTCTTTGTAAGTAATGATTTGAAGCCTAGGATTAGCGGATGATTATATATTTTGACAATGTAGAGAAAACTATTCAATGACTTAAGCTTCGTTAGACAAAACAAAGCGAAAAAATGTTGGTCTATAGTCTGTCAAACGAAAGAAGAGCCCTGAGAAATTTGTCCAAATTGGTGTCGCCACCATCGACCCCATAGTACTTTATCAACTTGTTTTGTTTTGCCAATAGTCGTCTGTAATATAGTCTGCTATAAGCAGATAGGCTTAATCGTAATAGAACCAATACATTTTGCAATATATATATTAATATTTATATACTAATAATTATATATTATATTAAATATATATTGCAAAATGTATATTAATAGATATATATTATATTAAATATATATTGCAAGATGTATTGGTTCTATTGCGATTAAACCTATCTGCTTATAGCAGATTATATTACAGACGACTATTGACAAAATTAAAACAAGTTGATAAAGTACTATGGGGTCGATGGTGGCGACACCAATTTGGACAAATTTCTCAGGGCTCTTCTTTCGTTTGACAGACTATAGTATTTCGATATTGAGTCGTATAATAGTCTTTTCCACGACTCGGAGAGGTAATATTTTGGTTTTCCCAACTTGTTTTAATATTTAAGATAATCTTGTTTCTCAACTCAAAATTAATAAGGAAAGAGTTAAAAAGCAGTCTATGTTTTTTTGTCTGTGTGTGTCCGTCCATTGTTACACTAGTGCGTCGCGTTAGCAGTTAGCCTTGTGTTGATGTGTTAAGAAATCATACAGAACCTTAATATTCCCTTTTTCCATAATATAAAGTGAATATGTGGAAGTATTTTTCGTAATTATGATGCATTTAGTACTTTTGTATCTTTAAAGCTGTTTCATTTTGATATTCCAAAGATTTTTTTTAATACTGATATTTGAAATGGCTGTTTATAAGAGAATAGTAAGCCTCGATACCCGCGGGCAGCGCAAGGGGGATGAATTTTCTCCCCCCATGGTTTATACCCGCGAAGGGGGGACGAATTTTTGCCCCCATGCCTCCATCCCCGGAGGGGGTTGGTGGTTCTCCCCCTCACCTCCTCCACCCGAAGGGTGTAGGTTGTTCTTGAGTGTCTGCTCTCTCTTTTCGCTAAGTCCCCTTTTTATTCTGACTTTCACTTTCTCTTTACCCCGCCCGATACCCGCGAGAGCGCTGTGAAGGCTGGAGAGCTTTTTTTCTTACCATCTCTCTCTCTTGGTTCCCTCCTGACTTTCACCGTCTCTTTCCCTTTGACCTTCTCCTTATTTTTACTCTCGCGAGTGTACAAGCCTAGCGGCGCGCATTTTCTCTCTTGTATATAGGTCAACTCCGTATAGTACTGAAATGTACCATAGAATTCCTCTCTCGGGTCCCTCTCTCCGATACACGTACAAGGCGGGGAATGCATGTACAAGCCTGGGGACTTCCATCTCTCTCTAAATCTCCTTCTATTTCTCTCCCAACGTTTTTTTTAAAGCGGGGCATTTTTTTTACTTTTGCGCTATGTATGTTTAAATCAAGAGGCGTTAAATATTTTATCCATGTTTTATTTTTTTACATAAAGTATTTTTTCTAGTAAAGTATTAATATTACGGATGCGTTCATTAAAATGCAATTTATCGATATAATAATAGTTAAAACGATCCTCGTAAGGTATTTTATATATTACGGTAAAAGGGCAAAAAGTAACTTTTTTTTCACCATTGTAAGAGTCTTTTAAATTCATCTTTTCTTGATAAGACACATATAGTCATCGTTTTCCGTAACGTATACTTCGATAGGTACATTGAGCGTCCGTTTTCCAAGAATGAAGGGGCAGTCGGGGTACAATTGTCTATGTTTATCGCGTACCGATTCCGAGGTTGTCCATACTTGAAGAGTGCCGTGGCAAAAGAAACATCTGAAGGTATGGTCCGTGTGGACTAGCGTTTGTTGCCCAAAAATGTATGGACAGTCTGGGTACAATTGTCTATGTTTATCGTTTACCGATTCCGAGGCTGTCCATACTGGAAGAGTACCGTGGCAAAAGAAACATCTGAAGGTATCTCTACGGTCTAAATAAAACCCGTCTCGCGCTTGTTCGGCGGCATCAACGTAAAGCGACGGCCACGATTGGAAAGTTTTTAAACGGGCTTTTTCCGAATTCATGTCGTATTCAACATCTCTCGGTTCATGGGGTCGCTGAAAATTTCTTGGACGTAGGTATCCAAAATTGCCTTTTGAATGACAAACTTTTGAATGCGAAACTCCATATAATCAGAGCGGGCGGTGGGTGGTACGTCGTGACCCTTGTCGCCTTCGATCGGTACGTTGTTTGTTGGAAGTCCGCGGATGAAGGGACAACTAGGAAAATGATGTTTGTGTTCTTCATGCACAGAGTCCCGAATTTTCCAATCGTTTAATATACCGTGACAAAAATAACACTCTACGGTATCGTGACCATACGTATATAAATAAAAAATCCGTCTCTAGCTAGATTTCGGGGATTTGTATACGGACCCTTCCAGCGATGGAAACTTTCACGTCTTTTCGCCTCGGTGTTCATACTAGTTATGAAACCCAACGATCTTTTCCGTTTGCTTATATAATTCAACATGTACAAGCCCCCTAGCGGCTAAAATAATAATTCATGCCCAGACCCGTTCGCCCCTCACCTTCCACCTCCACACCACTAAACTTTAACTAGAACCAAACTCAAAATATATCAAGAGCCGACCCCCATTCCACCCCCATGCCACCAAACTAAACCTATAACAAGAACTAGAATTGCCCCCACCCTCTCTCCCCCCTATCAATCATGCCCAGACTTGTCAGCCAGCCCCGCAGACGTTCTTTTTATACAAAGTTGTTTACGACATTCGAACCAAATGGATCCCCCCTAGCGGCTAAAATAATTCATGCCCAGACCCGTTCGCCCCTCACCTTCCACCCCCACACCACTAAACTTTAACTAAACTCAAACTATAACATGAAGCGACCCCCATACCACCAAACTAAACCTATAACAAGAACTAGAACTGCCCCCACCCTCTCTCCCCCTATCAATCATGCCCAGACCTGTCAGCCAGCCCCGCAGACGTTCTTTGTATACAAAGTTGTTTACGACATTGGAACCAACTGGACCCCCCCAAGATTAAAGATAATTCGTGCCCAGACTCGTTCGCAATCCCCGCTATGAACCTCCCTCTCCCTTTACAAATGTTGTTTACGACACTCGTCTGCAAATAACACGACCAGACTTGTTCTCCCCATCAGAGAATCTGTTTTCAAGCTGTAATATGTGTATGTTGAAAAAATAAAATCATTTTTAAAGAAAAAAATACATTTATCCATTTTTTTACATATAAAATTCATTTATCCATTTTTTTACATATAAAATTCATTTATCCATTTTTTTACATATAAAATTCATTTAGGATGTCTAGATTGCACGAAATATTAATTTCGGCTTTGTTAGAGTGCGCCCATAAGGCGTAAATTAAAGCCTTGTCAAAGGCGCAAGCCGTTCGGTGCTCACCGACGGGGTGTGGGTACAAGCACCGTACGGGAAGAGAAATGACGTCCGCGGTGGTGGCTTTCGGACACTTGAAGTCGTTCAAGTCGTGAACCGTTCTGTTGAGACGGTACGATAGAAAGGTGACTTTTTCGTCACCCTTTGAAAAGATTAGGTCGACCACCTGTAGACCGGCGGCGAGGCATTCGTCGATTTTGGCGTAAGAGGTTTGGCCGGCATTCCAGTCCAATCGGTGCAGATTACGCGAAACCCACTGGTTTTGTCGTTGTTTTGAAATGGAGACGTGGGATTTATTGTACGGTGGCGCGAATGTCCACGAAACGGTCGCCGGCTTGGCCTCGATGGTTGTTATGGCCATTTCTTTCACGATAATGTCCGTGCTGCCATCACTACGAGTGCATCCGTTCAGGTATTCTAACTCAATAACGGCGGACTTCATAATAACTAGCAGCGAGTCTGTGTATGACTGTTTAAAACCGAACCGGGATTAGATATGAATCCTTTAACGACCGTAGGGCTTCTTTTATAGAGATTGGTTGACGTCATAACACCAACCGAGTCGGGATTGGATACGAGAATTCACGGGGGGTGTGTTTCTCTTATAGAGGCCGGAACGGCTGACGTCATAACACGGTCTAATACCGAGTCGGGATTGGATAAGAGAATTCAGTGGGAGGGCGTGGTTCTCTTATAGAGGTTGGAAATGATGACGTCATTCATTCACGGATCCCACTTAAATTTCTTGAAAAACATGTTTGTGCCTCTTCTCCTCGTTCTGTGCATAAAGTATACAACGCAGTATATACCGCAAGCGGAACTGTCGGAGGGTTGCAAAACCCTCCTATTATAGTTTATTTTCGTAGAATTTTCTCTCATAAATGTTTTAATATCTTCTGCCAAGGGACCCAAGCCCAAGGAATCAAAATAATAACATTGTTTATTCCCATCGATATAGAGACAAATCCAATGAGTACCGTTCCCTTTGTGATTATCTAGATTTATAACAATGGAAGCCGGGTATCGAAGGATACATTTGGGTAGAACATCGCGCGGGTATACGCCCATGAAACCGCGGGTGTCTCTCAAAACCCTTCTTATGGTCGAGGCGTTCATGGCGAATCTACAACGACGGTTCTATTATGATCTATGTGCATTAAACTTTGAAATTCTGAATAAACGATCAAATTCAGCGTTTCGGGTACTGGTTCTTCGAACCCGAGTTCAAGTCGCAATTCTCCTTGTCGTATAGGGTTGTAATGATTTATATCTGACGCGGTACCATCTTGAGTCAAATCAAAACAGTAAAGCGTATAACCTTTGGGATACTCCTTCATAGATATTTCGTTACCATCGTCTTTGTAATGAGTACCTGATCCGGTAAACAGAGAATAATATGATCTAGTGTAAAGACCCTTTTTGAAATTTGGTCGCAAAGGCTTAGCTAGTACTTGTTCCGAGCCGATAATCGGATTAATATAATTCACGTTAAAGTTTTGGAAGTCGAAAGGGTTCCAACTCAATTTGCCGTTATACGAGTTATGAATTACTAAACCCGCTGTTAATTGTTTGGTAAAACCCCTAAATATACGTTATCTATAGTAGTTTTTTGAATATTTGCCGAAATGGTAAAAACTTTCACTTCTGTCCTAGTGAATGGATATTTTGCCGTGGCTTTAGTCCAAGCCGATTCTAAAGCTAGCATTACTCGAGGGGCTACTCGCACTTTACGAATATATAAACCTACTTCGAGTATTTCGTGTTTGTACCATACGCCGCCGGGGGGAGGAGCTCCGAGCAAAACAAAGCCTGGTTTATTTCGGGTCATCCTGACTCTAAGACTGACGCCATTGGGTATGAATTTTGAAACGTTAAACATATCAGCGTGTAGGGCTCCGTACATTTCAATCTCTTTCGAACCCTTTGCTAACTCTTTCCTGACAAGATGCCCCTGGTTTTCAGTTACAGAAACCATTTTCCCAGCCGTATCTTTATGCCATAAAGAAGAAGTTAAATGAGATTTTTTAGCGTCTCCGCCATAGTTTAGCAATGTTTCTAGGTAGGCTTTGAAGGCGTAGTTTCCGGTTGAAGATGAAATGGCCGTATCATTGGCGGTTACTTCTACCGTATCCCAGAGTGAGTGTAAAAAATTGTTGACGGGCGCTACGTTATCGGCTTCAACAAGATCGGTACCATCCGTATGTACTATTTTAGCTCGAACATAAAGCATAGTTAGAGAGGCGTCAATATATTCTTCGCCATTTCCAGGAACGTAAAATTCAATCTGAGAGTCTCCATCCAAAACCGAAATAGGTCGATAGCAAACATATTTGGCCGATTCTACCGATGTTTGAATCGGGACAGATTCGAAAAAGTCCAGCTCAGATATTGTCGCTTGAAACATGTTTAGGAGAATATATCGTGTCGTCTTGACCTGTAGGGTATACGACGGCGAAATGGCTTTATTTTCCTGGTAGCCGCTCGTTTTATACCTTTTTTTACTTTGAGCCCGTTTTCGTTTCAAGGGTTTTTTACGTCTGCGACGTTTCCCCCCTGCCCCATGCTGTGTTCTAATATCATCTAAAGTTTCAGTTACTCTTTTCTTAGCAGCCTCTTTAATATCCTTGCCCGATACTACGTCACTGAAAATTTTGGTCCCAGTACTAACGGCTTTTCTGCCGAGGAATTTGGCAGAGTTTGGAAGAGCAACTGAAAGTAAAACCCCGTATATAAACAAATACGAAAGTCAGTGAGGCCAGATAATTAATATGCCAAAATTTTAGATTTTTGGAAAGGAAGAACTTCCCAGGAGTGATAGGAGCCCTAGATGGCACTCATGTAGATATAGTCACCCCCCCCCTAAAAAAGATGAACCGCTGGATGCTGTGCATTTTTTATCGAAAGGATTATTACTCCATCAATGTGCAGCTTGTAAATATCTAGAATGTGTTTCTTTTTGGTGACTAGATCTAAACAAATTTGCATGACCTTGTTAAATCTAGATTTGTGACTTAGATCTTCGCATTTTAAATGTTAATGGTAAATATCCTGGCGCTTCGCATGATTCCTTTATTTGCAAGTCTTCCTTGGCACATAATTTCCTTGAAACCAAGCATCGGAATGAAGGTTTTCAAAACTCTTGGCTGCTTGGTAATTTTTTTGATATTCAACAATAGATTCTTGGATGTGTGGAAAATATTTTTATTCAAATAAGACTAAAGTTGCAAAATTGAAATTTTTCCTTAAGACAAAAATAATTTTGAATTTCTTCTCAATGAATATAATCATATGAAGTAAAACATTTTGGTAGGCGATGCGGGCAATCCACTTCAGCCTTGGCTGATGGTACCCATTCCACATCCAGCCAACCCTTCTGAAGTGCAGTTCAATGCACACCATAAAGAAGCGAGGAATGTGTGGAAAGGTGCAATGGTGTTTTGAAGGATAGATTTCGGTGCCTACTTAAGGACCGAACCTTGCACTACTGCCCAAAAAGAGCGGGAAAAATCATCTATGCCTGCTGCATCCTCCATAAAATGTGCCTAGCCCATAACATCCCTGAAATTTACGAGGAAGGAAATGCACAACTAGCCGGAGCTGACTTGGTGAACAGTGCAAGAGCGGAAAATAATGATGTTGACGATGCTGCTGAAGCGCAAGCACCTATGGTGAAAAATCGTGCGGCTGGTGCTAACTGGTTCAATGCTGGGGTGCAAGTGAGAAAGCGTCTCATCAGGCATTTCCGTTGAGGGCCAAGTTCAGACCCAAAAGGCCCTTTTGAGGGCACTAAGCAATCAGGTTTGGCAAATGTAAGGCATTTTTCGCAGTATATTGAATAAGAATTAAAATTTCCAAAATTCAAAGTTTGTAAATGCTGAAAATTCAGATTGATATTATAGTAAAGACTTTGATTTGGAAATATTAATTTTTAAACATAATACTGTAACCGTCCCTTACGTTTACTTCACTTGATTGTCGAGTGACACTCGAAGTTTGTGATTTTTCGCGACATTCTACGCGAATATAGATCGAACATATGCGGAGTACCTACCTTCTCGCGGTGGTGTTGAAAACTAAGTTGCCCTTTAAAGGGACTTGAAAGAAGGCAGTGGCGAGTGGTTTAATTATCTGAAATGCGTCACAGGCATCGCGCATTACGAAGATCCAAAGGGTGGCGTGGGACTGATCATCTAGTCCTTGATTTTCGCGAGTTTGAAGTAATGGTTTTCCAAATAAAACGAATTAAGTTTCTTTTAACCACGCCTCTGCTCGGTCACGTGCTTGACACATTTTGCTTAATTTTCAACCACTCGCCACTGCCTTCATTCGAGTTCCTTTAATTGAACAAGTTGTTTGCCTAAACTAAGTTCAGCTAGCTAATTGGACCAAGTCATCTTGCGACTTATTGCCACTGATCTAACGCCTTTCCAATGCATAGAGGGGTGGTGGGTAGCCCCTATGCCACAGCTAACCGACAGCGCCCTATACTAACTATTACCGTTAACCTCTGCAAGTTTTGATGGAAAGGAGAAACCGGGTGAGACCGCGGAGGAAAACTCCTTTAACAAGCGGGGAGAGAACGCAGAAGGATTTCTTCCCAGATAAGCAACTTAGGCTAAATGGTACACGTTTTGTTTAATAATGTTGAAGATGGTAGGAGAAACTTAAATGCTACGAATTTTTTAGTCGGAATCCACAGGAGGGTCTGGAAAAGACCTTTCTAGGAATTTCATGGCAGCTTTAGAAAAACCGCGTAAAATATTATTTCGCTCCTGTTCAACTTTTAAACGTTGTTGTTCCACTCGAACACGTTCTTTCACTGCGTCAGCGAGTCTCCTATGATGTGCCGCATTCTCTTCCATGGCAGCTGTTTGCTTAGCTTGGCTTTCAAACATACTGCGGAAAAACTGGTCAGCGTGTTATTTGCCATAACCCTGTCATACGGGCCACCTCTTCTTGTTCTACCTGTTTGTAAAATTTTAGGTTTTCCCTTATAGCTACAGTAATTGTGAAATACTTTCCCTGCGTTGAACTCTTCCCTGTTGTTATTGCTGCGTCTAGAGTTGCCACGGCCGCGGTTTTGTGCAGCGTCAAGTTGTACCGGCCTCCGACGTTCTGGTAGGGGTGATTCTGAAATATCACTATTAATTGTAGAAGCTATTGGAAATTTGGAATTTCCAGGAAGATGTACCAGTTGCAGTATTTTGAATTTCTTGTGGGGTAAGGGAACGTCTAGCCTGGCTAAAAGGAGAAGAAGGAACTCTTTGCCTAGGTGGTATTTTAGGTCATGGGACACGTTTGGGAAAAGTTGCCGATTGGGAATTGAGGCCTTTATTTGGTTTTGATCTTTGGGTGGAAATGAAAGAAGGAACAGATTGTGGAGCAGTAGATGGACCCATTAGTGATGTTGAAACAGGAGATAAAGTAAAGCCTTCGTCTTCATTGTAATACAAAATTTGATCAAGAGCGCTAGTAAAAGTTCAACCGTTTTCTCGCGCCGACGCGGTTTGACTTTCTCGTGACTACAGGTTGAGAAAAGGTAAATAACCGATTAAAATAGTTATAATTTTCACCGCGTAAACTTACAGGGGTTTCTACTGCAACCGATTGCTGTTGTTGTTGCTTAGTTAGATAGTTGTGTAGGTGTGTATCAATTGAGAAACAAAATTTCAATAAAATTTCACAAAATACTTTATTGTGGTTCTCTTAAAATAACTAAGCACACAAATGAGTTTTATACTTACCTGTCTAGAAGGAAAACCGATTTCGCACTAATCTGGGTTCCCAGTAATTTTCCTCCACTTACCGGCCAAAGATAATAATCGCCCTTCCATTTATGAAAGGCCCCGATCCAGCACCTTTTGGTAAATTTCGCCACCTCCAGTTTTCTTTTGCTCTTTCATTAGATCGGCTGCTTTACTGAGTACGCTTGTTTTCCAATCATTCAAGGACTAAAAAATATGGTTTAAATGAATTTCTTGTTGTAACAAGCGAAATTATAGTTCTACTAATGGGACTCATTCAACAGAGAGCAAACTCCAAAGAGTTGTGTAATGAAACCTTGTTTCTAATCTTTAAATTTTTATGTACAAATTACAATTTTACTTACTTTTCTCAATGAAGCCGCCTTTTTGGTTGGAGGTACTTCTAAATTAAGCTTGCACTCAATTTCTTCCCATTTTGAGTCTGCCTTTTCCTTGCTAAAGGATGGAGTTAGCTTTCCGCTGATAAATTCTGGGTTTTCTTCTAAAAAAACCCAGCATAATTTCGCGTCGCTTCCCCGTAACGCGACCGATCTAGCTGCCTTACTCATTTTTCTAATTTATAAAACACCTAAATTAGGTTTTTAAAACTACTTTAAATCAAAGTGCTATATAAATTTTCCCGCGTTTTTAAATCCTAAATTTCGTCTGCTATACATTCGAATCCTTGGATTGGCTAGAATTGCAAATCACGTGACCTTCGTTTAAAAAAAATGATTACCACTACCCTGAGTTATCGAAACAATCCTTATCGCAAACAACGGAAATGAGTTAGAGAATACCAAATTATCACACTATCGATAAGGTCACGGTATGTAAAGTGATAACTTATCACTTTCGATAAAATTGAAAGAAGTTAGAGAATTTCCCCCATAGACACCTAGCATTGCGCATGCTGGAAGCTGATGTTGGAACAGAGTACATATAGAATAAACTGTCGTTCGAGAAAGGTAGTTGCCTATCCTGTAGATTGAAAACAAATTTCTTCACGCGCCGCATTCTTTATTCACGATGGAACTATAATAAAGCCATAAACTAGTATAACATAATAGTTGATGTTAAAGCCGAGTGGCTAATCACTCTCAGCTTCCCTGTACACCGATTATAGATTACGCGTAATCAATTTACGGAAGTATTGACTAATAGATCCTCATGGTCAAATCGAAAAAATACTCTCACCAATTCAACTAACAAAAATAAAATTTTCGGCGCAAATATGTAACTGAACCTAACCTAGCTTTGCCAAGCCTAACAGCATGCAACCTAACCTAAATTTAAATATCATTTGCGCCAAGTAGCTTTGTTTGATAAAGGTAGTAGAACACTAAGACTCGGCGATTTTCGTCATTTTTATATAGTTTGATGTTTTTATTGCGATTAGCTATACTCGCGCGTTAATTAATTTTATCAACAAATTAAAATTAGTAAGTGAATGGCAATTGTTTGAATGGATTGAGCTGGTTTATAAAAATGCGTGGGATCTCGTATCTTTAAACGCGATTGGAAAGTGCGTAGAATATCTCAAATTGAAACGCGGGATAAGATGTATATTTTCCAAGGTGTCGGGTGCCCAGAATTTAGAATAGAATGCGATGAATAGAAGACGCGTGCTTTTGCTTTTCATTTTCCAGCTTATGGATAATAATTTAGCAATCTTAAAGGTAGCGCGAGAGTTTTCCACGGATAAAGAAGGCGCGAGAGCGTGAAATTTGTTTTCACGCTATAGGATAGGCAACTCCCTATCTCGAACGACAGCTTATTCTGTATATACTCATGTTACAACATCGGTTGTCAGCAAGTGCAAACCTAGGTCTCTCTTAGAGGCCATCATCACCATTAATGGAACTCCCTTTGGAAGCGGATTAACGGGATTGGAGATCTGAGGAAAAATTTTGGATTATAGTAAAGACCATAAAAATCTGAGAAACCGAACCGCAGGGCCTTAAGAACGAGATTTTTGAAGCATATCCTACCAGGATTGAAGCAACCAAAATTGAAGGTGTGATATGGTAATTTTTAAAAGTTACAGAAATAGTACATAATTAATTTATTAAAAAAACAAGTAGAAGAAAATATAGATGATGATAATATATCTTCGGAAGACGAAGAGAAGGAAAAACCTGGAAAAAGTAAGATATAAATGTCTGCCTTGTATTAATAAGTACAGGAATGTGTTCGTTTTAATAAAATTTAGGACTTATCTTGAGAAAGACTGCTATGTCTATGACTATGGTTGTCTGTAATGTCGGCGATAAGTTGAAACACTTTAGATAAGTTAATAGAATTTTGAAATCCTTTTGAATCCATGTGTTGCGAATAACCAAAGTTGCACAAGTAAACTAGTTTATTGCCTTCGTCGACCCGAAAGTTTTTGCCAATGTCCGGAGAAGTACTTTCGTGGAACGTGTGCAAGGTAAGCCCTAAATCTTTGCATTACAAATAGTCATGACCTGACTCTACGTTGGTTCTGGCCGAGCGTCCGTATAAAAAATTAGCTAAAAGAGCTTCTCCCGCTTCAACGGTCATTATTTCATCTGAAAATTGAAAATATCATTCACTATATGTTTATGCCGGTGATAGTTAACATTACTGGCTGTGATATTTAAAAAATCTGTGTTGTTACTATTGAGCATCTGCGATAGTCTTTCCAAATGGTATGTGACAAAATCAATGTACGGTTTGAATATGGCTTCGCACCGGAGCTTTAAAGTAGCACCTGATATCGTGTTTGATGTCATTAGATTAATATTTCTTAACCTCATTTCGCATCTTCTAGCTACTTCTGTGACATTTTCAAACTCTTTCGCCACGTAAATTGCTTGTAACCGAGCGACACCCGCACCTTGATCAGAAAAGTCGGACAAAATGCGATTTTGCAACGCTGTTTGCTTGAAAACTATTTCAATCTCTGTTACGTACATAAAACAAATATAGACCAAATGTTGCAATAGGCAACCTGATAAGAAAAACAATGTAGCCTATTTTACATCTACTAGATATCTATCGTTATCTCCCACCAACCGAGTCAACCTAGAGATTACCCCTCGGGACGATAGGCATTCCAGTTCCACTCCTCGGCCTGATAAAACTATTGTGTGCGAATACTGTCTCGAATATTCAAACAATAAACTGGAAGTCTTAGTTAAATCTGTTGGTTCACTTATTACACAAGAACACAACCAATGGCGACGGAGGCGAGATAGCAAATTGAATCGCATCTACGACAACATCTACGACTACAGTCACGGGCTTTCACGGCGGAAACAGAATCCAGTTTCGGTAACTGACTATATACGCGCCGCGCTCGGTGAAAAGTATTGACTATATACGCGCCGCACTCGGTGAAAAATATAGGCCGACTCTGTGGCACGTTTACGCGGCACATCATACCGTGCTTTAAAGAACCCGGACCTTCTCGCGTGCGTCGAGACTACGAATTCAACGTCAAACGAACAACACCACGGCAATGGCATTAGTCGGTAAATTGAACATTTTCGACCAAAAAAACTGAGTCATGGTCCCCGTATGCAGAACGCCTCAACGCGTATTTTCTCGCGAATGCCATCACGGATCTCCAAAAGAAGCGCGCGATATTACAAACCGTTCTGAATCCAGAAACATACACCCTTTACGCGACCGGATTCGGCCGGATACCGTGGACTCAAAAACATACGATCAGTTAAGGCGGATGCCCACTGAGGTCGCTTGAAATTTCGCGTTCGCTTAAAACGCGTTAACGCGGGTGTATTTCAAACGTTTCACGCGAAAACCATTCACACCGGAATTTTGCTTCCCGCTGGAGTCGCGTGAAAAAAGTGTAATTTTAGTTTTGAATGAAAAAAAAACAAGAAATACTAATGATCAAAATGGGTTCGAGAAATTTTTCTCAAAAGAAAGCAACAAGGGGACTTTCATAATTTGTTAGTGGATCTCGAGATTTCCGATCACAGGATTTTGCAAAGGCTTAAGCCGAGAAGGTCATCGTATTCAATGGCTCATAATGATCAAGCCCGAATTTTGATAGAAAATTATTCTACTAATAATTTAACAGTAATTAGTTCAATACAACTCTACCCAAAGACTTCAAGTAAATAATATTCACTCACTATCCGTATTCATTGCCAAAGCAATGGATCGCCATGAATTCCGATGCACTTCTCTTTTGCGGGGATTTTGATGTTTAAAATTATCAATTCTTTAATTAATTTTACGTTAAAATCCATTTTAATCCGAAATCAGGTATCAACGAAGGCTACTGAGTGATTTGTCAGTTTTAACAGACCAAAAAACGCGGAAAAACGCAACTTTCACCAATTATTCCACGCCATCTGTCGCTTATATTTTCGCGCGCGAACTTACGAAAATAGGAAGCTGCTCAAATTTCGCAAGTCGTCGCGTGAACGCGTAGAAATTCTCGCGCGACAACTCTCCACCGATTTGCGCATGCGCACGCGCGAAATTTTTGCGTGAAACTTACACGCGACGCCAGTGGGCATCCGCCTTCAGTCACAGTCTTAAACGCGCATTTTGACCCAGTGCCTCTTCGGTGTTTAGCGCGTCTCCGTTTCTACCGCCGAAATCGCCAAAACGGGGAGACTGTGGAGGCCTTTATTGCCGCACTTCAGACACTTTCGGAGCATTGCCAGATGACCGACCGTGACGGAATGATTGTCGACAAAATCATTTTTGGCATCAATAACGACACGATGCAGCAGAAACTCATAGCTGAAGAAGAGGACAAACAGTCCATTACTTTAGCGAGAGCGAAGACCATCCTACTAGCCATGGAAAACGCGAAAAGAAGTTTAGGCGAGATGAAAGCTGATGACGCAAACAATGGAACGAGTTACGAAGTACATCGGATTCAGGCAAAAATTCCCCACTCCGGAAAACAAAAGCCGCGGAACGATAGCGGACATCGTCAACCGAAACCGTCGCATAGACACCAAGCGCGACAGCATTCAAATTCACGTGAAGAAAATCAGGTTCCTAGAAAACCTAAACCCAATTTCAACCAGTGCATGCTGTTCAAGTCCTAATCATAAGGGGCCCGCTTGTCCATACATAGACGCGACTTGTTTGCGCTGCAACCTTCGAGGTCATATTGCCAAGGACTGTTTCAATCCGGATGTTCCACTTCCCGTGCGACCATTACCGCGCAAACCATATCGTTCACATCACGTCAATACCGTGAAAAACGACACCAGTGACACCGCTCACGATGAATACGATGAGTACTCCCCGGACACATACCATATACGGTACGCAACACCCACTCAACCCTCTACAGAGGATTCGTCGGAAATACACACCGTCACCAACTTTCCGACTTCATCAGACGAAGCCGTACCCCCACCGGATAACGTCACTCTGGAGGTCAATGGTACACCAGTCACCTTCGAGATAGACAGCGGCTCAGGCGTAATGATGACGATGAGAGACTATGACAAAATCGTAAACCAACACGCCATGAGCCAGTTTTCCCGGAAACTAGAATCGTATACCGGAGATGCCATAGATATAGTGGGTCAAACAAGGGTAACAGTCGGATTCCGAGGTCGGGAAGCTAGTTTACCGCTATTGGAAGTAAAAGGGACAAAACCTTATCTCTGCGGTCGCCTGTGATTATACTCTGCACTTGATATTTTGCCAACATTTGAGAGCCACAATGCGCCTTGTAACCGCATCATCAGTCAACACGATTCAGACCTGGACGCCCTACTCAACAGTCATGATGAACTCTTCACGCCTGGACTGGGTACTGTAAAAGACATTACGGCGAAACTCCACCTTAAGGATCAATTTACACCGAAGTTCTGCAAGGCACGCACGATCCCTTACGCCAGACAAGAGGCCGTCGCCGCAGAGATCCATCGGAAGGAGAAAGAGGGCATAATCAAAAGAGTAAACTACTCCGATTTTCCCTCTCCCATTGTGATTGTACAGAAACCCCAGGGTAGAATTCTTATCTGCGCTGACTAAAAAACAACTTTAAACCCTCAATTGAACATCGATAAGTACCCGCTACCAAGACCCGAAGACATTTTTGCCAAGCTGACTGGGAGTAAATTCTTCTCAAAACTAGACCTAAGGGAGGCTTACAATCAAATAGAACTCGATGAAGACTCGAAGAAGTATACGGTGATAAACACACCTCTCGGTCTATTCAAGTTCAACCGCTTACCCTTTGGCGTCGCCTCGGCATCAAACATCTTCCAGCGCATAATGAAAGTAATATAATCAGAGGTCAACCAAGTCACACCGTTCCAGGACGACAATCTAGTTGGCGGCTGCTCATTTTTCTATCCTGGATACAGTTCTTGCCAAATTCAAAGAGTATGGTCTAAAGCGACGAAGAGAAAAATGTAAATTTCTACAGCCAGTCATTGAATTCTTGGGCCACAGGCTGGACGGAGAGGGGATACATCCCCAGGAGCAGAAGATACTTGCAATAATGAACGCACCCACGCCGGACTATATAGAGACTTTACGCTCGTTTCTCGGCTTGCTAAATTATTACGCACGATTCTTGCCTAACAACGCCATGAAGCTTGCTCCTCTTTATGATCTTCTACATAAAAACACCCTATGGACATGGGGACCCAAACAGCACGCAGCCTTTCAGGAAGCCAAGAATGCTCTTAAGACGTCTAACCTACTCGTACCTTACCACCCTAAAAAGCCAATAACTCTTGCCTGCGACGCTTCGCCGGTCGGTATTGGAGCTGTTCTTTCGCACCAGATGGACGGCCACGAAAGACCAATTGCCTTCGCTTTACGAACCCTGTCTCATGCTGAAAAAAATTACTCTCAGCTCGACAAAGAAGCCTTGGCCTTTATCTTTGCGGTGAAGAAATTCAATGATTACTTGTATGGCACTCACTTCACTTTATACACGGACCACCAACCCTTGGTCACGCTGATGGCAGCCAACAAATCAGTTCCGCCACGGCCGCGGCTCGTATCCAGCGATGGGCATTACTGGAGCTTATTCGTACACCCTGAAGTTCCGGAAGGGCACGGCCAACGCAAACGCAGACGCAATGAGTCGACTACCATTGCTTAGCACCAATACCGAAGTACCTGTACCTGCGGAGTATGTGTTCGTTGTACGAGAACTGGAAAACAACACTCCCATCACGGCAAATCAATTTGACGCCGCGACTAAGCAAGACGACACTTTGCAATCACTGGGGAAATTCCTGCGAATGGGTTGGCCAAATAAAGATAAAGTTCCTCTCGGCCTTTTACCATACTTTCGCAGACGCAGCGAAATATCAAACTTTAATGGGCTTTTCTTCATGAGCAACCGCGTGGTCATTCCTGAAGCATACCGACGAAAGAAGGGAAGTAACTAGACTTACGGTAACTAGGTTCCCGTGTTCCCTATGACTTTACACTCGCAGAAGGGAACTAGACTTACGGTATGTAGGTTCCCGTGTTCCCTTGCACTTTAAAACTCGCAAAATGGAACTAGACTTACGGTATGTAGGTTCCCGTGTTCCCTTGGACTTTAAAACTCGCAGAAGGGAAGTAACTATACTTACCATAAGTAGGTTCCCGTGTTCCCTTAGACGTAATTTACACTTGCAGAAAGGAAGTAACCTATTTGCCTGAATAACCAAGAAAGTAACTCAGTTACTATCAATTTAATTTTTTCACCAAAACTTGATAATTAAGTTTCAAATTAATAGGGGGCGGGAATTTAGGGGCTGGAAAATATGGTCGCAAGAGTAATTTCTAAAGGAAGAAATGATAGGGAGGAGTGATCCTATTGGAAGCAGAGTCGACATCGGTTATTATGTAACGCGTTGTGCGATTGGCTTAGATGTAGACACGCCTTGTATCGGATTAATTGTGAATTGTTTATAAAGGATTGACAATTCTGTTATCAGCTCATTTTACAATTTGGCTGTCAAAAGAAATTACATGCGATTAACTGTCTCATCAAGAAAGTTACTTCCTAAATCGTTTGGACTGATATTATTCTTCTTACTCATCCTTTACCAGAAATAGTAAGTGCTTGAGTTTTTCACTATCAAAAATTTACAGTTACTTTTCGCCTACAGTTGGCGGGGAGTATCCGAGAAAAAACTAGCTTACTTTCTCGGTTACTTAAGTATTCCAGTTACTTTCTAGTTTCCTTTCGCCTGGAGTTCGCGGCGAGTAACCCAGAACGTAACCTAGTTACTGACGTAACCGAGGGAGCAGCCTAGTTACTAAAGTAACCGAGGGAGCAGCCTAGTTACTAAAGTAACCGAGGGAGCAGCCCAGTTACTAAAGTAACCGAGAAAGTAACATAGCAAAGTAAACTAGTTACTTTAGTGACCGATAAAGTAGCCCAGTTACTCGAGTAACCGAGAAAGTAACTCAGTTATTAACAATTTAATTTTTCACCAAAAATTGATAATTAAGTTTTAAATAAATAGGGGGCGGGAGTATAGGGGCGGGAAAATATGGTCGCAAAAGTAATTTCAAACGGGGGGAAATGATAGGGAGGAGTCATCCTATTGGAAGCAGAGTCGACATAGGATATTATGTATAATTCTCGGGTTATGTAACGCGTTGTGCGATTGGCTTAGATGTAGACACGCCCAGTATCGGATGAACTCTGAATTGTTTATAAAGGATTGACAATTCTGAAATAAGCTCATTCTACAATTTGGCTCCGCACAGGACGGTCAGGATGTCATTTTTAACAATTGAGGCCGTAAAGGGCATTTTGAACTAGAAGTACAAGAAGCCTTTACCAGTCAGCAAATATTTCACCGCTTCAGAACTAACTGACAGTTTAGTCAATGTTTTTGGGGAGAGGTTTGAAGGAAGCAAAGAATGCTCCATTAAATTATTTCTAAGTAGAGATAAAGTTGATAAGGAGTATTGCAGAATTGACAGAAATTCCATTCTTTGGAAAGACATTTTCCAGAGAACCATTTCCCCACAAAAAGACCATTTTCTTGAAAATCAGTAAGTGGTATTTATTGTCATATTTTATGAAATTTTTAAGTATTTAATATATGACTTATCAAAGGAAGTTGCGGTTTAAAGCCATTTCCGACTTCTCAAAGAAATTTGCCATCCTATTTTCCCTAAATGAAGAACAAGAACTACAACGGAAATCGTTTGTTTACACTATCGTAGGCCTGATTGTCAAGCTTCTTCGTAAGTATTTTAAGTTTTCAAAAAAACGGAACAAGTATATAGCTAACTACACTAAAATTATAGAGGGGATCAAGGGAGACGGTTTTAATCTTCACGACCATTTACCCGAAAGCGTGGTTCGGTGTTTCGAAAACACTTGCAAAAAAGAGGCATTATGGACCAAGCCCTTGTGTCTGCCTTCAAATTATTTAAAAATGTTCCCACATTGCGGAGATTCAACTCTTTTGGAACAGCGTTTTGGCGTCCAAGGTTAGATGCTATATTAATTTCAGGGTTCGCAAAGGCGGTGGAATTTTAAGCTGAAAGATGGACCTTATTCTATGAGGTTTTTTACGAATGTTGAAACTCTGAGAAGAAACCATCAAATGAGACTGATCTTTCAGCTTCACTTGTCAGCCACAGCGAGCGCAGGTAAATCTCATCACGTTAATAATCATTTTATGCAAATAGGAGGAATATCCAAATTGCCAAAGATAAATGTAGACGGCCCTTTTTCCCAACTTCCAAGCTTAATAGACGCATTGGAAAATGAAAACGTTTTTTAGAAGCAAATAAAAGGAAATATTTGATGGAAGTTAAAATGATTGAGGAAAAAATGGAATCAAATATAATTAAAATCAAACGTTTAAAGCAAAAAGTTCCTCAAGAACAAGAGAACGAGATGTTGGGGGCTCTCGTGAAAGAGTCCATGACTCAAGTTCAAGTTCAAGTTTATTTTTCCCGGCAAAAGACGAAGTCGCCCATCACACCAGGATTTGCTGGTTTACTGATTTCTAAGATAGTTTATGGTTTTCTCCCGAGATTGTAAGACTTGGTCTGGAAACTTCCGTTTGTTCCAGTCTCGGGTGGTGCGCTGCAGGAAAGACTGGTAATAGAGATTTGTTCTACAGTATTCCTGATATATGTTTTTGATTTCGCCCGCTTCCGAGACACTGCGTGGGGCAGGAGTCAGCGCAGAGCTGACAATGCTGGGGAAGATTTAAAGACGATTTCCGAAAAAATCTGTAGGCGATGATTTTCTCGCCTGGTCCTTAGAGGCTGCAAGTCCAACTTTTCGATCAGCTGGGTTATTGATGTGTACCGGTCATATTGGGGAATTCCATGTGTGAAACGGGCAGCCCGTCTCTGCACCATTTCCAAGTCGTGGATAGATTTGTCAGTATGAGGGTCCCAAACTGCGGATGCATATTCCAGTTGCGGGCGTATTAACGCTTTATAGGCAATGACTTTAACAGATTTGTCACAGCCATATAGTTGACGCTTTAAGGCTCCCAGGGTACCAGTCGCCCTAGAGATTTGTTGGGCTATCTGCTCATTCCGAGAGAGGTTTGAAGCTATGATAAGACCAAGATATTTCAAGGTCCTAACTGTTGGGATAGATATACCATCTAGGTAATAAATCGGGTCTTCGCTGAAGCCGAAAAGGGTTATTTTTAGGTGCTCAGTTTTGGATATATTAAGTGGCATACACCATTTATGCGACCATGCGAGAATTTTATCTATGTCCACTTGTAATTGTGCACTTGCATGTGCATGACGATCTAAGGGTAGTTCCTGATAAAGAACAAGGTCATCGGCGAAGAGCCTGCTTTCTGAGGTAAGGCCCTCGCTGATATCGTCAATGTAAATGAGGAACAGAAGAGGGCCCATGACAGATCCCTGGGGAACCCCTGATAGAACAGATTAGGCTCTAGATTTCTCCCCTTCTAAAATTACAGCGAGTTGTCTTGACTCTAAGAAGGAGCTGATCCAATTTAGGGTATGTTTGTCTATTCCATATGCTCGCAATTTTGTGGGACCTTATCGAAGGCCTTTGCGAAGTCAAACGCGACTACATCCACCGACTTTCGCTTATTTAAGGCGCTTGCCCAAATTTCAGTACAGTGTAATAGTTGCGTTTCTGTAGAATGATTTTTTCGAAAACCATGTTGAGATGCGCTTATAAGGTGGTGCTTGTCCAGATGCTACCATATGGACGACGTTATGATGTGCTCTAATATTTTACATGATATACAGGTAAGCGAGATGGGACGATAATTTACGGGATCCTTTCTGTTTCCCGACTTATAAATTGGGACTACATTTGCCGCTTTCCAATCACTAGAGATCTGTCCTGTCTCCAGAGAAAGTTGATATAGCTTGCTAAGAATAGGAGCAAGTGTTGAAGCGCAATTTTTGAGAACTACTGGGGGGATGCCATCCGGTCCTTGACTTTTATTTTGGCAAAGCCCCAGTAAGAGGTGAAGAACTCCAGCGTCACATATTTCAATTGGCTCCATAGGAGGAGCTCTCTTTGGTAACAATGGTACAGGATTTGAGCCATCTTGGATGTGCACTGAGGCAAAATAGGACCCTAGCATTTCTGCTCTGTCTTTAGCAGAAGGAGCCAGGCATATGTCCAGGTAGGGGAAGAACGCTAGAGCGGGTAGATTTATTTGGTCGAAGTAGTTGGAAGAACTTTCGTCGGCCTGGATCTTGTGTCAGGAGGTTTTTATAGTAAGATCTTCTACTTGATTTCAGTAGTCTTTTGTATTCCCTTTGGGTGGTGCGAAAAAGCTCCCATTTATCAGGAGATTTGAGTTTTCTTGCTTGGGTATATTGGCGCTTGAGTTTCTTTGACTGCTTTATCAGTCTTCTATTTATCCATGGTACATGGCTTCGTACCGTTATGAGCCGTTTTGGAGAGAATTTATCAATGGATTCAAGAATCGTTTTCTTTATAATCTCCCAGACCCTTTCAACTGAGGTATCAGGACCTAGGAAAGCATCGGCTAACTTTTCATTTAAATAAAGAGCCATAGCATTGAAGTTGATTTGTGGTAAATTATTCGAGATCCAGGATTTCTTATTTTTGGTATATCTAAGGAGATGTGCATATTAAAGGTAAGGATTTCGTGGTCACTAATCCCAGGCAAAACGCTCACGTCAGAGATGTCAACAGGGTGGGTTGTGAGAACTAAGTCTAATATATTTCCACCTGAGGGGCAAAGTCTCGTAGGTTCTTTTACAAGCTGGGTGAATCCTTCTTCTAGTAGGTTTTGAAGAAGGGTCAATTGTAGCGTCGAAGTTGACGTACTGTTTTCCCAGTTTATGTCAGGGCAATTAAAATCGCCTCCAATAATAAGCCGTGAACGTGGATGGCTTGCGCATATTGAGCTAATGTAATGGTTAAGCTGCTCCATGTACTCCGCGTCATTGTGGGGTGGTCTGTAGACGCATGAAAGGAGAATTCAATTATTGCCAGATTTAATCTGTATTGTTAGTGCCTCCACCTTTCCGGGGGCAATACTTAATACATCTGCCTCAAGGGAATCGCGTATTTCGATGGCTACACCCCCTCCATGAGAATTTCGATCCTTCCTTAAAACTTTGAATCCAGTTGGGAAGATACCTTCATCTGGTATTAGAGGATCCAGATGGGTTTCTGTTAGCATTATTATTGAGATGTCTAATAAGTGGTACGCTGTGGTTAATTCATGATGGTTTTCTGATAATGAGCGAACATTTGTGTAAAGGCACTTTATACTGCTCCCCAGTCACTGGGGAGGGGCTCTCTCCCTGCTTATGTCATTATTAGAGATCTTCTCCATGGTCTTCGGCTGTTTGTAAAAATCCACCATCACCTTTTTTGGCCAATTTTCTGGGGATAGAAAGGCCCTTAAGTCAGCTCTCAGGATGTTGATCTTGAAGGACTTAGAGCCCTTATTTTCTGATACTGATAGGTCTGTGATTTCGGTGGCGTTGATAGCCTTCTCTTCAAGGTGCATCTTGACTGTTTGACAGTTATTAGTTTCTGCTAACCGTCCAAGATACATAACAACCAGGTCAGGTGCAGCGCAGATTTCTCCATCTTCCACGATGTCGGAGTCTTATAGGTTAGAGCGGAGAGTCTTTATTTGGGTCTTTTCGCGTTAATGTACAACTTATGCCCAGAGGCCAATGGGTAGTATATCTTTTAACTTTATTAGGTCTTTAAGGCACGGGGGACAAAACGAGAACGAATCTGCCACAACAGTTTTTAATTTAACGCAACTTAAGTGGAGCCAGGTCTGACCAAAGAGAATATACCAAGAGGAGCGGAAGCTTTAGCCTTTGCCAAGGCTTTTAAAATTGGTGGCTTTGAGTTTTAGGGAACTACATCCGGTTTCTCGTGATTGGCTTATTCGTAACACCTCTCATTGGTTAGAATATGTCGTCTGCATATCGACAAAATTTTAGAGCCGAGTCTTAGTGTTAACAGAAGCTACAGAACAGTTGATTAATGCGCTCAAATGCGCTAGTATTCGAGAGAAAACTAAGTACATTTTTTAAATTGTAATATTTTTGTATTATTAACTTACCTTCAACATTTTTTAAACCATCCCATAGTGTTAACGACATCGTTGTCTGATCTAAGGAAGCTAACCCTACTTTAGCAGACTACGGAATAGAATTTCGCGATCACGTGACGCACCGGAACTAGAACCCTAAAACTCAGGGCTACCAAAAAATGCTAGAGCTTCCGCTCCTCTTGGTATATTCTCTTTGGTCTGACAGAGTCCACAAAACATCATGGTACCGTGCTTTTCACCACCACCTCTAAATTCGCAGGTAGTTAGACAATGCTTCATGATATAAAATCAATTGTTCAATAAAAACAAAATTACAATAAAAAGAAAAAAAATTTAGATAGTTTTAAGGTATATCCATACGTAAAAACTTGGTCAAATAAGTTAAAAGGTTTAAAAACTTTAAAGGAACTACCTAGGCCTAGGCTTATCGAAGCAGAAAACTTTGGAGGTTCACTTTGTTGCGACTGCACCCGGCGACGATGGTAGCTTTCGAACAGGACGGAAACACTGCGTAAGTAACTCTGCGGTAAAACATCTTCCGCAGAACGCGACCGACTCCTTCTGATTTTCCGAAAGTATTGGACATTTTGGGCAGAAAGAAAGTTCATTTCGGCGACGAAAATGTTTGCCGAACCTTAAAAAGAATTACTGTAAATGCAGGACTTTTTATTGATTCAGGTTAGTTTAACATTCGAAAATGCATTGGACCAATGCAATGTTAAATGATACATGTGGGCCTTTAGGTGATGGCAACACGCGTAAGTGTAACTTTGACTGTTCATCGGTCTAATTCCCTGTGGAATGTACCTACACGAACGCGTTTAGAGGATACTTATACTCTCTAATCTTTATATTCTTTTAATTACATTTATTCTTCAAAAAAATGAAAGTGAGGTTTCTTCGATTCCAACTACTCCTGAAAGAAATTTCGAAGAATAGTGATTTACTTACTATTGTTTAGAGAAACGCTAACAAGTACATATTTTTAAAAAAGACGTTTTGGGAGAACCCAGTTCCTCGACCACACTAGAACAAAGAAAAGAAACACCTACAACCGAAACCTCCAAATTAAGATAAAAAGAAATTGCAAATGACCATGAAAATGAAAAATCAAAGCTAAAGACTAACAAGAGAAAGAAGGAGGAAGAGAAAATTCAAAAAAATTCAAGAGGAAAGAAGAAGGAAGTTAGAAGAGGAAGAAAGAAAAATGTTGAAGAAAGAAGAATGGTGCAAGAGGAAAAACGAAAAATGGAAGACAAGCAGAAAAGGCAGAAGAGAAATGAGGAAAAAGAACAAAAGGCCAAAGAGGATAAAGCCAAAAAGGATAAACTACTAAACTCCAGTAACAATGAAGAAAAGGAACAATTGGACGATTTTAGTGAGAATGAGTCAATTTCAAGCAAAGAGTCTAAGATAATAATTTTATACATAACTGCATATTTCAACTTGAAAATATTTGCAGATAAAATATGGGAACTCATATCGGTTACCCTTAATTCGGCTAAAAGCGAAGTGAAGACGAAACAAGATATTTTTATACACAACTGCATATTTCAACATGAAATTATTTGCAGATAAACTATGGGAATTCATATCGGTTACCCTTAAGTCTGCTAAAAGCGGATTGAAGACGAAACAAGATATTTTTATACATAACTGCATATTTCAAGATTAAAATCTTTTCAAATAAAATATGGGAACTCATATCGGTTACGCTTAAGTCGGCTAAAAGCGAAGTACATTTCATGCTACTTGTTTTTGGAAAAGTAATTCGCATACAGTTCGCGTAAGGCGAAGTGTTGGCTAATCGTTTAATTACCTAAAATTCTGAGCCGTCATGCGCTAGAAGGCATTAAAGCGCTTTTCAATCGAAACACATATGGCAAGTTAGTATTTTGCATGTTAGGTAGTATGTAATGTGCGAAAAGTTTTCCGAGTATTAAGAAGTCTTTTTACTTTTCACTCTGTTATATACTTGAAAATTAAGCAGTTCGTAAACAGTTTGCGTAAGGCGAAGTGTTTTCGAAGTATATTGGATCCGGCACCTGTGACATGTCTTGCAATAGAGAGATTTTATTACATTGAAATTGTGTTGTACTCGGATTTTATAACATAGACAGTGTGATATACTCGGATTCATAACATAGAAATCGCGGAAAGAAAGAATGCTTTATAGGACCTCCAGTTTTGCCTTGTATGTTTCAAGAAAACTAAGTCTCAATCAGCGTGCTAAAAATAACAAATGAAATGTTCGTTCATTTATTATTCTAAAGTCTGACATTATGGCTAACTAAATGAGAAATAAACATTGATGGTGCGTTCTTAGTAGGTAAGTGTATGACCTGGGATATATCGAATTGAAAACCAACTAATAATTACATGGAAGCATTTTCTGTAGGCTAGTGTGGCAATTGACGTTTTACTTATTTTATATAGCGCTGACCTCGCATATGGCAAACCAAAAGCGAACTAAACGTAGTATGTTTCATTCTTTTTATATTTTTCAGCAGCCAAGCGTTTAGCAAATATTTAGCGTCCGAAGAATTCTTATCGTAAACTATTAGAACCTTCCGTTGTGAACGTGTGACTCTTAATTATATGACAACATAAAATATTAGAATAGTAAAGCTTTAAAATTATATAGCAAACACTAATAGTTAGGCGATGTCTTTACTGTTTCATGCTTTTTTTCTATTTTTCAGCTAGTTAAGCGATTCTCAAATATTTAGCCTATGGCGAAGTCTTTGCGTAGAATGTTTGATGCTTTTATTGTTATTTTACATAAAGTGGGGCGATGGGCTAATATTAAGTGTTTGGCGAAATCATAGAAACTTTTGGTTGTCTTGACCCTCGTTGGTTTTTAGGAATTTAAAAGCTCCGAAATTATAAAAACCATTAGCTTTTAAATAAAGAATTAAAAAGCTCTGAAAATATAGAAAAAACAATTAGCTTAAGGCGAAGTCTTTACGTAGAATGTTTGATGCTTTAATTGTTAATACACAAATGTTTTCATGTTTTAAATGTTAATACACAAATGTTTTCATGTTTTAATTGTTAATACACAAATGTTTTCATGTTTTAATTGTTAATACACAAATGTTTTCATGTTTTAATTGTTAATACACAAATGTTTTCATGTTTTAATTGTTAATACACAAATGTTTTCATGTTTTAATTGTTAATACACAAATGTTTTATGTCCTAATAACCAATAAGCGCCACGACGACCGAAGGTTCCAATGTCTATATAATACATAATAATTTTATACATAACTGCATATTTCAACATGAAATTATTTGCAAATAAAATATGGGAACTCATATGGGTTACGCTTAAGTCAGCTAAAAGCGAAGTGAAGACGAAACAAGATATTTTTATACATAACTGCATATTTCCAAAGGAAAACTTGTATAAAAATGTAATGTTTCGTCTTCACTTCGCTTTTAGCTGACTTGGGTGTAACTGATATGGGTTCCCATATTTTATCTACAAATAACTGCATATTTCAACAGGAAAACATTTGAAGATAAAATATGGCAACTCATGTCGGTTACGTTTAAGTCAGCTAAAAGCGAAGTGAAGACGAAACAATATATTTTTATACATAACTTCATAACTCCATATTTCAAGAGGAAAACATTTGCAGATAAAATATGGGAACTCATATTGGTTACGCTTAAGTCAGCTAAAAGCGAAGTGAAGACGAAACAATATATTTTTATACATAACAGCATATTTCAATTGTAAAACATTTGCAGATAAAATATGGGAACTCATATCGGTTACGCTTGAGGCAGCTAAAAGCGAAGTGAAGACGAAACAAGATATTTTTATACACAACTGCATATTTCAACATGAAATTATTTGCAGATAAACTATGGGAATTCATATCGGTTACGCTTAAGTCAGCTAAAAGCGAAGTGAAGACGAAACAATATATTTTCATACATAACTTCATATTTCAAGATGAAAACATTTGCAGACCAAATATGAGAACTCATAGCGGCTACCCTTAAGTCAGCTAAAAGCGAAGTGAAGACGAAACAAGATAATTTTACACATAACCGCATATTTTAATTAATGTCTAATACCCAGCTTAAAGTATAAATAGTATTTTCACTTAGACTTCTATAAAATACTGCCGAATGAAAGTCTAATAGACGGATTGAACTCTCAAGGAACCTTATTGTCACTTTGCCTTGTATTACATAGTATCGAATTAAGTCTAGTAAACGCCTTAAACTATAAATAATATGGCCGCTTGGACTTCTATTAGATAGTAGGAATTAAAGTTTAATATACGGCTTGAACTACAAAAAATATTATATTCACTTTGTCGTCTATTAGTGGCGCAATAAAGTTTAATAGACGGGTTGAACTGTAAATAATATTGTCACTGAGTTTTATTAGATAGATGCAAATTAAAGTCTAATACACGGATTGACCTATAAGCATTATATATTTATTTACTTTAAAAACACGAGAAGCCCGTGGTTTTGTAATAGTTTTAGGATGTATACATAAATTATAAAATCTTAATTAAATAAACTAAACACAATTTTCGTCGTAAACATTTAATGCTTCCCAGCAGTCTTTGGCTTGTTTAATGTTAGCGTTGACCATCAATTTAATCCACGGAATGAAACGTTGCTTCGATTTTCTCATGAGAAGATATTGGCCAAATACAACGAAAACCTGTAAATGTGAGGCGTCAGAAGTTTTCATAAATTTGAATTGTAGTTATTTACCTTGTCATAGCCATTTTCATGAAGCCTCTTCCCGAAAAAAATCTCCTATTCCTGGTAAAGAGGTAACGTCCTTGCTACCCATTGGTTCCGTAACGAACGCGATGTGTTTCTTGGTAGTTGAGGTCATAATTTTTATTAAAAAATTTCTGTTATCATGTATTTATAGTAGTTCAGATTTCATCATAATAGAAAAATTATTTTGAGAGTACAATTTTGCGATGGGTATCATATGATCACCTCCAGCAATATGTTAAAGATTAAGAGAATATGTCCCTTTTTATTATGAACACTGGAAAAAGCAATAAGACAGGTGGTTAGATACAAATCTTATTTCAAGTACCATCCATAAATGGCGCTAGTTGTTCACTAATTCATCCATAAACACAGTGAATTGGTTTTTTATTTTGGATGAATAATTTACGACAGGACGTTTGTGCGTAATGCGAAGTTACAGGAAGAATTAAATCTTGACGGAATGGCTAGCACGAACCCATTCAAAGTATGTAATATAATTTTTTTCCGTTGCTAGGGGGCCCTGACAAAAATCAAATACCCATTAAATATTGGTATTTATTTTTATATCTCATTTTGGACCAAGAATTTTCGTGAGGACGTTGTTAAGGACAATGTCTTGCTGTAGGAAAAGTTACTTTAGTGTTGACGGAGTTGCTACTGCCGTCCCTACCAGTGAATCGTTCAGTATTATGTTAAGGTAGGTTATAAAAAACCTTCTTCCAAATTTGAAACTAGAGTACCTATGAGTTCTTTTTCTTAAATACAATTTTTTACTTTAGCGGCATACGCAGAGAAAAACTGGACATAATTAATTACTTAAAAAACTGTACCAGTAAATTAATGAAAACGCACGACAAACTTTTAAAATCGTTCGAGAAATATGAATCTGGAAAGAAAAATCCAATACTTTATCTAAATTATTCTACGTATATTTTCAACATTTGGAAGAAAGTCAATGAAAATATTGCTGAACTGGAGGTAGTAAAAACAAATTATTTTCCATGATCGAACCGTAACTCATTAGAAACTTTAATTTCAGTCGGAAGCCTACGGAAGCAACAATGTGGGATGGCATGGAGGTTATCAGTAAAAAGTTATTTCATGCATTGATTTGTAGACAAGTAAACTGTACCAGATTTTAACTGAAATAAATTGCCTTCTTATAATCCAAAAATTTTAAATTGTTGATAAATATTAAAAAAATTAAATTTTCTTACCGCGAAGATGTTCGATGATTTTTGCGTCGGTATTTCAAACGCTCGTATGCGTGAACTTGGATGTTCGATCATTCTGACGTTGAATATCGCAGATAGACAATCATCTTCGGTGTTATGTTATGGTATATAACGTTTGAAGATAAGGATGCTATGTTATGTTTGAAGAAAATGTTGTTATTTTCGAGATGATGTGATATTATGTTATGTTCGAGATGATGTTATGTTATGTTGTGTTCAAGATAGTGTGATGATATGTTCGAGATGATGTGATGATATGTTTGAGATGATATTATATTATATTATGTTATAAACGAGATGATGTTATGTTGTGTTCGAGATAGTGTGACGTTATAATTTGTTGGGTTCGAGATGGTGTCATGTTACCTTATGTTTGAGGTGATGTGATGATGGGATACTTATTTTTTTATTTCTACTCTCTTATTTTACTATAATTTTATACTGTTAGTCTACCAAGTCTCATTTATTATACTACACTGTGTTTCTCAGCATTGTTTTAATCTATTTTGCATCTCATTTTGTATCCGATGTTCGTACACAAGCCACTCTGCTGGCTTCACGAACAGTGTTCAATAAATAAATAAATAAATAAATGATTCAATGATGTATAAAATATTTTGGTTTATATGCGAGGTTACATTTCGTAGACCAAGTTTGTAAGAAAATCGAATATTATAATTTGAGGTGAAATATGTTAAGAAGGATTTCACAGCCTTTAGGTATCTTATAACTTAATCAGCGCTAAACCTGTCAATATTCATGTTTACATACATCAATTATGATAACTTAAGATGAAATATGATAAGAAGGATTCACAGCCATTAGGTAGCCAAATGCTAAATTAACGCTATACCAGGAAAATTTCATTTCCAATATGATAACTTTAGAAGAAATATGTTAAGATGGATTTCACAGCCTTTAGGAAGCCGTAGGATAAATTAACGCTATAACAGGCAATGCTTAAATTTACGGTTTTTGTAGGCTTAATTTAAACGGCTTACTTGGATTATAATTGAAAATATAAATTGATTTTCCTCTTTATTTCCCCTTTTTGCAATTTCATCTCCCCTTTACCAGTTTTGCCACCATATGGCACTGGATGGCGCTAATTGTTGCAAGAAAATCTTATATATAATTCACAATCTCTGCAAAGCTCGCATATCCTAGAAAAAGGGCAATCCCTAAATTACCGCCAACTTGGAATCTGTCGAAAATTGCCGAAACTAAAAAAATCTACAATAGTACTTTTCCCACTATGCGTCGTCTGCTAGAAAACTCCCTTTGACTAGATTGACTTGGCTTTCGACTTATGCGGTAAAATAGAGTAGTAATTCGGCAAATCAAAAGACTAGGCGGTAAAATCCAAAAAAACCATGATTAAAGCTAAAGAATGACTTTATTTGAATATAATAACGCAAGACCAATTAAATACTTTTAAATATTTAAAAATCAAAGTAATTAAAAGGTTTTTTTTCAACAAAAAAGCCTGCGAAATAAAGGCGGTACAGTAATGTGTTTATTTTCGGCATTTTTCGAAACAAAACAAAATTAAAGCTAATTAACGACCTAAACAAGTTTAAATTAATCTTAAAATGCTCTTTCAAAATTTTCGGACATTTAAACATCACTTAAGTGGAAAAACTATTCTTAAAATCCAATAAACTCCTTCATTGTCTAACACAATGCCATTTAAACACGTTTAAATAATACTAATCAACGTAAATTCGAACGTTTACTCTCATCAGGAGTTCATAATAACCCCCCTTCGGGGGGAAGTACGAAACTTGCCATAGAGCTAATGGTAAAAATCGCGAACAACAAGATTTTGTCGCTGCGCATATAAAGGACAAGCCTGTTGATGGACATACAACTTTACAGTAGATTGTCGTAGTATCTATACTCCTTGGTTTTCGTTCCAAACCTTAGCTGGGAGCCTGGGATCTCCATTCTCCGTCGTTAAGAAAAATGGCGAGTATGTGGACGTAGAAACACGATGGAATTCTTGTATTAAAGATACTGGGAATCAATTTGTCCATACCGTTTTAATTTAACCACGGAATTCTCACTCACACATATCACAGGAAAACATTAATGACTATCGTTTAAATGTTTTGTAGAAAACTAGAAACCATCGCAAAGCCAACTTCTTAGCCAAGGCTTAATGTACACCGCGGCTGACTGCGGCACCGCGCCGACAGACGCGACTCGCGAGCCATTTTCGCTCCCAAAATCACAAGATAAAAGTAGTGCTAACCCGGAATATGGGAAATTAATGCGCGTGGGCGCTAAACATTGGGGTAACTATTTCTTTGGGAACTAAGCGGTGTATAAATCCGCTGAGCTTTACTGCGAAACTTTGTTGTTACGGGCTTTTTAACCAGTTTCGTACTTCCCCCCCGAAGGGGGGTTATTATGAACTCCTGCTCTCATAAAATAACAGCGCGAAAACTTAGCGGTAAAATTGTCTCTTCATTTTCAGCATTTTCCAAAAGAAAGAAAGATAAAACACTAATTAAAACTCCTACTGGTTCTATCCAACCATTTAACGCCAAAAAATTCAATTTCGGCAAGTTCCAGAAAAACCCTAATTAAAGCTAACTAACTACTTAAGATAATTGTTTTTAAATACCAAATCGTTTTGCTAGTTGTATCGATCCACGTAACGCATAAATTGACAAAAATAGTTTTACAATTAACTTTAATCATTCTCGGCGTATTAATATTGTAATTTAAACATCAATTCAGTAGAGAATTCGCTTAATACCGATTTAGTTTCATCATCGTCTAACGCAAATGCCTTTAGACACCTTTAATCATTAATTACCAAAGTTACGATTTATCTCATTCAAATAACCCGCTACAACAACATGGCTGTCCAACCAGGCGGTAATTTAGTGTATGGCCACTTCGGCATTTTACAAAAATCACGTCAGTTGCCTACTCTAGAGCCTAGATGGCAACCCCATCCCCATCGCCGTGAAACAAATCAATAGAAAAATGGCTGTCGAAAACCAGGCGGTAATTTAGTGCATAGAGAAAGGAAGGTGTTACTGGAGTGGCCGATACAATGCCTACAACAGGCGTATGCTGTACCGATGTGTAGCACAGAATCCACCAGAGGCGCTACATGTTAGGGTTGGTGCGTACGACTATAGCGTCTTCTATGGCGAAAATAATTTAAAAATATTCAAAGAAACTTTGAAATATTATAGTACAAATTTTAGTACACAGATATCAGCACTATATTACGCACCAACCCAAACGTAAGCTGCTCATGGAGCGTCCACTCGGCCACTCCAGTAACAACTTCCTTTCTCTATGTTTAGTGTATGGACACTTTCGGCACTTTAAAAAAATCACGTCAGTTGCCTACTCTAGAGCCTAGATGGCAACCCCATCGCCGTAAAACAATACAATGGAAAAATGGCGGTAAGATATGATATCAACACTTTCGGCAATTTCCAGAAAAACTTTATTTAAAGCTAACTAACTAATTAAGCAAATTGTTTTCAAATACCAAATCGTTTTGCTAGTTGTACCGTACGAACGATGTAGCGCATAAATTGACAACAATCACATTTAAAATAATTTTATAAGTAACTTTATTCTATCTCGGCATTTTAATTTCCTAATTTAATCATTAATTAAAATAAGAAACCCCTTAAAACCGATTATTATACTCTATCATTGTCTAATGCAAAGAGCTTTAAATGCGTTTATTCATCACTAATTAAATTTAATTTTCCTTTAAAGTCTTCATTACGATTTCTCGCATTCAAATAACCCACGGCCAAAAATGGCTGTCCAAAACCGACGGTAATTTTTAGTGTTCTATACTTTTTCGGTACTTAAAAAAGGGACCTAAGTTATTTTAGAGTCTATAAATGGCAATCACTTTGCTGTAAAACAACTCACGAGAAAAATATTGCTGTAGGAAACAGGCGATAAGATAGTGTTTTAATGTTTTTGCTTATTACAAACAAAAATAATTAAAGCTAGTTAACGACTTAATTCTAAGCTCTACTCGTGTCGCAAATTATAGAGCAAAACATAATGCCACTTAAATTTTCGTTATAATCTTGATTATTTTGAAATTTAAATATCAATTAAGTTGAGAAATCATTTTAAAACGCATTACATTCTATTTTCTTTTATTACAAACCGATTTTAGTACTTAAAAAATTCAAAAATCAGTCTCGAAATGTTATCTCCATTAAAAGGAGGGTGAGGAGGAAAATCAAGTGAATTCTTAACCTATTCTTCTATTATTTATAAGAAATATCTCCAAACGATTTTAAAAATCAAAATTGATTCACATTTCTGTGGCAGCACGTCCGACCGATTCGACTAATCGTGTAACGTCCTGCTAAGCCACGCTCAGTATCGCGCACCACGATTATCACATTGTGCACATTGTTTATCTTATCTCGATCACAAATTTTGCTCGACAAATCGCGTGCGTGCCAATTAATATTTTATTTCTGGAAGTCGGCGTTATACGATTCGTAGGAGGTACGACGTTTGAAAAACCTAAATCCATTGTGATTTTGAAAATCGTTAACACATGTTTTCTGAATTTTTCAGTATGCAGATAGGTTTTATAATTAGTAGAAGAATCGGTAAAAAACACTTGAATTTCCTCTTGACCCTCACTTTGAAAACGTACGCGAACAAAATATTCGGCATTTTCCAAAATAAAGCTGATGAATGACTTAATGCCAACACTTTTGAATATGACATCGTGCTACTCGTTCTTCCCAACAATTTAGCATACGCGTTTAAACTATATTTATTACGAAGCTATATATTATGAATTTAAAATCAAAAACTAGGCGATAAAATCCAAAAACATCGATTAAAGCTAATTAACGTATTAATTATATCAAATTAAGCAAAACCATTTAAACACGCTTCGATAATAGTTATAAAAGTAAATTTTACTATAAAATTAAAACCGTGCGAAAATATTGTGTCCAAAATAGCCACGCATTGAACCACTAATATTATTAGTTCCTACTTATTAATCATAGTTCCTACTTATTCACAATTACTGTTTTCGGCCTTTATCATATATTCAATCATTATTAAATAGCTGTATTTTATTTACGTATTACTACTTTTTTGTGCGTAAAACTTCCTGTTACATAAGAGTGGGGTGGCGTAGCGGTTAGCGCTTTCCCCTCGCAGCAAGAGGATCCCAGGTTCGATCCCGGACTGTGGCACCGGGTGAAAATTTGGGAACAAATCCTTCTGCGTAGAGTTTGCAAGTTCTCTCTCCACTTGTTAAAGGAGTTTTCCTCCGCGGTGTTACCCGGTTTCTCCTTTCCATCAAAACTTGCAGAGGTTAACGGTAATAGTTAGTATTGGGCGCTGTCGGTTAGCTGTGGCATAGGGGCTAGCCACCACCCCTCTATGCAGTGTAATGGGACCCACCTGTAAACAAGCCACAGGCTTAGTGTGGATATCCCTTAATAGACAAAAGCTTATATTATTATTATTATTATTATTATTATTAGCCGTGAAAACTATAACTATTTGTACTACAAGGCGGTCTCCACAAGTCATTATTGACTTCGTGTATCAAACAAACAAATAAATAAATAAATTATACAAAAACGTGTTTTGCTTCGCAGTCCTTAAAAAACTGCATTTATACACAATCCGCGACACTTTTTCAAACCCACAAAGGGCCAGAAACTAGAAATTATTATATGTATTGCGATTTTAAATAAAGTTTAATCGGTTTGAGAAATTTGCTTTTAATTGCGCAGTTCAAACAAAGAGCGAAATCAAGGACGATTATGACTCGAGTTCGAATTGAAGTTTAAAACTTATACAGGGTGTAACAACACATATATAAGAACGCTTATTCTGAATGTATGATAAAGGTTAGAAATACGACACTTTCACTAACCGTAATGACGGATCTCATTTTAGGAGTAGTAAAGCGAAATTTTAATTGAAATAAGTGTTCGTATTATCTGTTCGACCCTTAAAAATTAAAATGTTAAAAGCTCATTTTGTAATTCTTCGCCTTAATTATTTGACAGGGATAAGTTTTTACGGTAACAGATTCTACATAACTTCAAACGTGAAAATCTAAGCTTTTATCTCGAAACGCCGCATTTATACCCGTATTTGTTCTAAAATTTCTTATCATAACAAATGTTTGGCGTTACACGAATCGTATAACGCCGACTTCCAGAAACAAAATATTAATTGGCACGCAACGCGATTTGTCGAGAAAAATTTGTGATCGAGATAAGATAAACAATGTGCACAATGTGATAATCGTGGTGCGCGATACTGAGCGTGGCTTAGCAGGACGTTACACGATTAGTCGAATCGGTCGGACGTGCTGCCACAGAAATGTGAATCAATTTTGATTTTTAAAATCGTTTGGAGATATTTATTATAAATAATAGAAGAATAGGTTAAGAATTCACTTGATTTTCCTCTTCACCCTCCTTTTAATGGAGATAACATTTCGAGACTGATTTTTGAAATTTTTAAGTACTTAAATCGGTTTGTAATAAAAGAAAATAGAATGTAATGCGTTTTAAAATGATTTCTCAACTTAATTGATATTTAAATTTCAAAATGAAATGAAATAGAAGTTTATTGTGTACATAGAAAGTTACAGGAACTCACGAGAATGTACACATTAGTATCGAGAAAAATATTTACAAAACAATATTTACAGAAAAAAGACATAAAAACTCTCCTTTCAATTTTAAATTTAAATATTTTAACATATATATGCTATCGAAGATGCTCAAGGCGAGTGGAAAAAATATCAAATTTGTGCGCCAGTAAGTTGCACGAATGTTGCATCCTGTTAATTGGTATTAAATTTTTACCGACTACGTAAAATGTACAAGGATTATTTCTTGAAAGTCTCGGAACAAAAAAGTTTAGTTTAGCTAACAATACTGGTAGTGGTAGTATGCAATTAATTAATTTAAAAATGAACTTGAAATCAAACATGGTACAAAATGTTCTAATTGTTGGCAAGCCCAGAACTGATAATATAGTTTCATAAATGTAATCAAGATGGTTTAAAAAATTACAATGACAGTAAAAAACGAATTTCCTCTGGACGCGTTCAATTTTATCAAGTAAATATTTACTACAGCCACCCCATCCAACCCAGCCATATACAAGACGTGATCGTACTAAACTTAAATAAAGCAAGCGAAAGTGCCTTAACGATTTAAGTTTCCTAGTAAGTTTTAGTGACACTGAAAGAGTACGGCGACATGGGTTGACGCAGTGAGAAATATGATCTTTGAAGTATAGACCACTATCAAATATTATGCCAAGGTCTTTCATCACTGTATGTCTCCGTACAGGGGCACCGTCGATAGTATACGTAGTGACGACCCTCCTACAAATCCTTCGCGTGTAAGTCACGTGTACTGATTTAACCGGGTTGACTGGGAGGTTGTTAGTCTGACACCAACCAGCAATCGAGTCAAGGTCCTCCTGCAGCAAATGACAATCAAGATTATAACGAAAATTTAAGTGGCATTATGTTTTGCTCTATAATTTGCGACACGAGTAGAGCTTAGAATTAAGTCGTAAACAAGCTTTAATTATTTTTGTTTGTAATACGCCGAAAACATTAAAACACTATCTTATCGCCTGTTTCCTACAGCAATATTGTTCTTGTGAGTTGTTTTACAGCAAAGTGATTGCCATATATAGACTCTAAAATAACTTAGGTCCCTTTTTTAAGTACCGAAAAAGTATACTACGTTATAGGATGAAGAACTATCGTGTGGAGATTTGTCATCCGACGGCAGTAGCTCAAAATCACGTACTACGAAAGGAAAAAAGGTTTCCAAAGAAAAACTCGTAGTCGAAAAGGGAGACGAAATCAGCTCTGAACCTAACCTAAAAGATAAATCAGTAACATTAAAAAAAATTGGAAAAATCACGCCGGAAAAATACTCCACTTCGTGAGTTTGGTAGCGACAAGTATAATACATACTTTATTTTAATGAATTTTTTTGCAATTTAGAAAAACTGTGGAAAAAAATTTCCACTTTAAAAGATGATAAACTTTTGTTAGCCTCTGTTGAGAAATTAAATGGATCATGCTTCGGACTGGACCTCACGAAACGTAAAATTTGGCACAAAGTACGAGAGTTATTACGAGAAACTGAAACATTGAAGAATGTATCCGCAAGAAAATTAAAATATCGATTCTTTGAACACGTCCAACCGAATATAATGGTAAAAACGCTTATTTCAATTTTTAACTATTATTTAATTTATTCTAAAACTTCTAAGTCAGGAGCTTTTTTGGACGAACCAAGCAAGGGAAAAAAAGGAAACGTGGTAAAAGAAACCTTGGAAAGTGCCAACGTCGAAAACATGGTAAATGAAAGATTTGTAAGTGCCAACGTCGAAAACGTGGATAAAGAAAGATTTGAAAGTGCCAGCGTCAAGCCGAATATCAAAGTTTCTACAAAAGGAATTGAGATGGTAAATCGTTTTTTAATGAAATTTTTGCATAGATATGAAAACGAAATAAATTTTTTAGCAGAATATTTCATCGGAAAATACCGCAAACCCAGGGCCATCGAGAGTTGACGATGTCCGTCAAAATGATTTTCATTTCAAATGTACAATCTAATAATAAATAAAATTTTCAAATCCACCATTGTATTTAAAAATTAACTTTAGTGTCGTATCGTAACTTAAAACCCCCAGGGTAATTTGCTAATGTTACGGTGGGACTAACTAAAAAAAGTTTTTTAATGGCACAGCAAACTTTGGCCGAAATAAAATAATGCATAGTGGGTATCATATACTGTGGGCAATTCTTTAACCTTTTAACCGAGTTATTGGTTATCACAACTATCGTCTAAAGGGTTGTTGTGAACCTCGTGCATTTTATAAGAGCCCGATATCTAAATAGGTGCACCAAACTAACGGTTTTTGCCATAGGTAGGGCTGTGCGAATAGTGGTTTTTCAAACCGAATCGAATAGTAAGTCTCCTATTCGAAATCCGAATCGAGTATTCGTTCAAACGAATATTACTCGCTTTTCAAAAAATGTAGTTCGAGTACTCCAACAACATTTTGTCATAACGATCGAATAATTATTTTCCAACCAAATTCCAAAACCTAAAATTTTCATATATATGCAAATTGTTAGTGTCTTTATAGAGGAAATGATAATTCAGATGTGTTCTATTTGATGTGAAAGAGCTAGCGTCGAACATTTTTCTTCGGGACAAGTTGAACATTTCCCTCTTTAATTTGAACCGCAAAGTACTCTTTCACACATTCTTTACAAAAAAGGTGATCACACACTTGAAGTGGGTGGCGTAGCGGTTAGCGCTTTCGCCTCGCAGCAAGAGGATCCCGGGTTCGATCCCGGACTGTGGCACCGGGTGAAAATCTGGGAACAAATCCTTCTGTGTAGAGTTTGCAAGTTCTCTCCCCGCTTGTTGAAGGAGTTTTCCTCCGCGGTCTAACCCGGTTTCTCCTTTCCATCAAAACTTGCAGAGGTTAACGGTAATAGTTAGTATAGGGCGCTGTAGGTTAGCTGTGGCATAGGGGCTAGCCACCACCCCTCTATGCATTGTAAAGGGACCCACCTGTAAATAAGCCACAGGCTTAGTGTGGAAATCCCTTCGTAGACAAAGCTTAGATTATTATTATTATTATTATTATTATTATTATTATTATTATTATTATATTAAAGCCTGGTAACCCTGTTTATCCCCCAAACAGACTTTACAAGTGAACCATTCTTTCTTGAACTTTTCTTGCTTCCGCGAACCAAAAGCGAACTATAAATTGATGGCGCAAGTGTTACAAAGGAGTTTGAAAGACCTATTTTATATAGCTAACACCTGGCATATGGCTAACCAAAAGCGAATTGAGCGGCTTGTTACTTTCTGTTTCCATGCAGAGGATGTATACTTATACTATAGTATTTGAGGGGCTTGGTACTTTTACAGCATAGGCAAAACACACGAAAAAACCAAGCCTCTTAAATACTACAGTAAAGTAGTTACTGTGTTTTTCATTGCATTGTCTTTAGGAAAGGATTTCAAGCGACGTTCGGTTTGACATAATTTATATAGCTATCACCTGTGATATTGCAATCCAAAATCGAATTGATGACGCAAGTGTCTATATAGGTATGACCTGGGATATTGCTAAGCAAACGAAACGAAAGACTTATTTGAAAATGATGATTTAACAATTCAAACATTTTTAACATTTCAAAATTCTTTAATATTTCAAATTTCTATATAGCATGAAAATTTTTAAACATTTTTTTAAATTGCGTCATTTAAAACATTGCAACATTGTATAAAATATGAAATTTTTAAAAATGTTTTTAATTTTATACATTTTTTCGTTTGAAAAAAGTTTAGTTACTTTTAGTAAATATGTTTTGAAATTTTTTTAATATATCGTTTATTTTTGTCAAGTCAATCCTGTGTATTTTTGAAATCGTGTCTTTTTCTTTTTTTGATCTTGGGCTTGCTGTAAAAAAGAAGGAAATTATCAAATTACAAAACAAAATTTTACATTTTAGGTATGGATTGTATCTTACAATGTTTTTTATTCTTTTTCTTTCCTTTTGTACCCTTAATTGTTTCATTTTCGTTACTTGTGGACATCTCAGTATCAATATCATGAGGGGTGGACGCCTCAATAGGTTTTTCTCGAGGGACTATTTCCGTATCCAATTTTTCAATTTTTCCCCCTGCTCTTGGTATTTTGGACCTTTACGCGTTTTATGCTTTCTTTTCGTACCCTTTGATTGGTCTACTTTATGTGTATTAAATTAAATTTGTCAATGTTTGTAAACTAATAAATTTGATTTTAACGCAGACTTACGAAAAGCTAACTGTGTTTCAACAATTGTTTGAGTTTCATTTGAAGCCTCATTATCTTTTTCATTATTGATGGACGCCACCGTATTGATTGTTTCATTAGAGTCAATTTCAATTTCATTCCCAACTTCGGGAATTGAAATTTCCCCCGCCTTTTGATATTGTTTTTCCGTTGATGCCCTTTCGGACGAGTCAGCAATTCCTTGAAATAGATGTTAATTAACAACAGTTATCACGTTATTGTAAGCTTTCCACTTATTCTTTACCTTCAGCTGCGTTGCTTTCATCGCATCTTCCTGTTTTTTCAATTTCAATATTTTCATCTTCACTTCTGTCTCGCAAAGACGATGCTGAAAAAACTCGTAATGATTAGAATAACATGATCACTTTCCCTTTTAATCTTTTGAGGCACTAAGCCGCACTAGCAGCCTTACCTTCTGATCCGCTTCCACGCGTTTTGACATTTTTACTGTCATCGCTTGAATTTGAGCTTGAATCAGAACTAGAATCCGAGCTGGAAGAACTCGAGCTGGAACTGCTTGAACTAGATGACGCTAATTTCAATTGAAAATGATACATTAGATTTTCAATTCGTTTCTGCTACATAAATTGTCTACGAATCTTAATTACCTTTTATTTGTTTTTTATAGCTTAAAAAGATAATTATCATTAGTATTGAACATAAAAGTGTTGAGATTTCAAACACAAAGTACCTTTTTACTCTTTACCCAGGTAAGCCAGGAAACCGATTTCGGTCAGACCATGCGATTTAGCTAAAATATTGATGGTGTTTTTCATGTGAAGCATCCTTTGCACTTCTTTTTCTAATTCTTCTTCTTGTATCTCTGATCTCAAATTATTAATAATCCTTCTTTCCTCAATTTTGTTATCATTTTTCAAATCCTTTTCAAGAGCCTCTATTTGTTTTTGGAGGTATGCTTTTAAACATATCATTTTCTAAAAAAGATTGTATTAGATAGGATATGGGACTATTTTCAAATAAATCTCAATTTCTACGTCTTTTTTCTTAATCAGGTTTGCATGTTTTTGTTGCGGAGTTTCATTTGTGATACCCACTTCAGTGAAACTAACACTTGGTACATCTAAACTTTCATCTTCACTTTCCTCCGAACCTTCAGAAACGGTTTGTTCTGAAAACGAGAAATCATTATTTTTCCCGATAGATCACTTTTCAACTCACCTTCCACCATTGTTTCCGCACATCTGGTTCCTGAGGGCCTTGTGCGAGGATTGAAATTTGCACATTCTATTGGAAGAAGAAGCATTTTTCTAAAAGTTGGTGTTTGCTTTGCAAGTTCCCCATATCCCTTGAGGAAAAAACTGGGAAGTTTGGCCTTTTTCTTTTTCGAGGGTTTCTTTCGAAACTTTATATCTAAAGAATAGAGTCCTAATTATGTGATCTGCATTTATGGTTTGTTAAGGTATACATGTATCATAAGTTTATAAGATGTGTTCCATAAGTGTTCCACAGCTAATTAAGAGATAGTCGTGACGTAATTAAATATTCCTAAGTTTTCGGAAAACTAAAAGTGCTGTCCAAGGCATATTACAGACGAATTAGGGAGAGGGACCGCAAAACTTAGGACGTGGCATACTTATGGAACGTAATATATAAACTTATGATGAATTATAAAATGTTTGCAATATTACCAAAAAGTTTCACCATAAAACCACAAATTATTGTGGAGTACGGCGAATCACTTTGCCTGAGGAAGTAATTTTCCAAACTTTTAGTGTAACTCAGTTGGAAATCTCTTTTGACTGAAAGAAATAAGATTTTTAATAAAAGAAGCGCGTTTCTCTAAAGTTTCGGAGCTCACTATGAAGATAAGTGCATCGCCTTCCTGGCCACCCATTGCCACCCCTTTTCGGGCTCATCTTTTTTTCTTTTTTTCTTTTTGTAGTAGCGTCTCCCATTCGGTGGTTGGAAATTTTATTCCAAATTCAATTAACGCCCACAGGAGGCTCTTCGCTGGTATTTTTTCGAAGGACGGGGTGTTTTTATATTTACTATTTGGTGCGTGCTGTGACTCTAGAACTCCTAGAAACTGGACAAAGCATTCCACATACAGGGTCTGTTTATCCGAAATAGTCTCAAAGATCGTGCTTTTGAAACCAAAATATTGTTTATAAATTAGCATAATGCAATGTTATATTGAAGTGCACTTGAAAATTTAATGCCGACTTTGGTACCCTATTTTAAAGATTTTGCGAAGTTGTTATACATATATAAACGCTAATTTATTATTTGTCCCAGCATATAATGCAGGTGAAATAAATTTCATATCACTCTTATTTAGCCTAAAGATATGTTTTGGATATTCTAAGCGAACGGACTCGAACGTTAATTACACATCGGTGTCATTTAGCCTTTAGCTAACCGAAGGCAAAATAAATACAAATAAAGTGATATTCTTAGGTCGATTATATTTAGTCCAAGAAAAAAAAACATCTAATTGAACTTACCCAATATCATCCGCCCGCAAGCGTACCATCAGTTAGAATGAGAATAAATTACATCTTATGTTACAAGGGTGTACGCTTTCTTGCATTGTTTGTAGGCAAGTGTTCCAAGCGACGATTTGTGTGACCCGTTTTATATAGCTTTCAGATTGGTTATGGCTAACCAAAAGCGATCTAATACTTGCATCGTGCATTCTTTATAATTAAGAATTGCAAGCGACGGTTTATTTGACTTATATTTTATATAGCTATGACCTGGGATATATCTGTCCAAAAGCAAAATGATGGCAAAACAGTGGAAAACTTATACTATTGTATTTGAGAGGCTTGTTGCTTTCGGTTTCCATACAAAAACATGGAATCAGTGGATATACCATGCCACTCAAATACTACTGAGGAAAACTGTGTTTTACTATAGTATTTGAGGGGCTTGGTACTTTCACAGCAGTCAAAGCATAGGTAAATACCAAGTCTCTTACAAACTAGAGTACAGTGAACTACCAAGCCTCTCAAGTAAAATAGATTTTCCGCTGTGTACAGCTAATATCTGGTATATATAACCGAAAGCGAAGTATAATTTGGAGGAGCAAAGTGAAGTTTGGTTTGGCCTAATTTATATAGCTAGCACCTGTAGGCTAACCAAAAGCGAGCTAAAACTAGCATGGTGCATTCTTTATAGTTAAGTGTTGCGCTAGCATTTTCTGTAGGCAAGTGTTGAGACCGACCTTTTCTTTTACATTTTTATATCGCTATGACCCGAGATAAGTCTAACCAAAAGCGAATTAGACATTTACATGCTATCATTTTCTGTCGGCAAGTGTTAAAAGGAACGTTTTACGTTATCCTATTAGTAGCTTAAATGCGTTCTTGATGATATTTACAGTAAAAGCGAATGTATTTCGCCTATGCATAATCAAAAGCGATCCAAAATTTCCATCGATAATACTATTTTATATCGCCTTTTTTGCAAAAACAAAGATCAAATCAATAAACTTACCGCAATTTTCCACTAGTTTTGCGTAATCCACACTTCAGAGAACGGAAATAGATACAAAGTGTTTAAAAGTTATAGCTGCGGCCCAACAACCGTTTTCTGACCGAGCGAAAGTAACTCTGAAACCCTGTAAGGATTATTTCATTTAACCGCAGCGTGCTACGACAACGACGCCCTCGTGCCGAGTTCCTACAAGTTTAAGGCAGCTAAAAGCGAAGTGAAGACGAAACAATATATTTTCATACATAACTTCATTTTTCAAGAGGAAAACATTTGCAGATAAAATATGGGAACTCATATCGGTTACGATTAAGTCAGCTAAAAGCGAAATGAAGACGAAACAATATATTTTTATACATAACTTCATATTTCAATTGCAAAACATTTGCAGATAAACTATGGGAATTCATATCGGTTACGCTTAAGGCAGCTAAAAGCGAAGTGAAGACGAAACAAGATAATTTAACACATAACTGCATATTTAAATTAATGTCTAATACCCAGCTTAAAGTATAAATAGTATTTTCACTTAGACTTCTATAAAATACTGGCGAATGAAAGTCTAATAGACGGATTGAACTCTCAAGGAACCTTTTTGTCACTTTCTCTTGTATTACATAGTATCGAATTAAGTCTAGTAAACGCCTTAAACTATAAATAATATGGCCGCTTGGACTTCTATTAGATAGTAGGAATTAAAGTTTAATATACTGCTTGAACTACAAAAAATATTATATTCACTTTGTCGTCTATCAGTGGCGCAATAAAGTTTAATAGACGGGTTCAACTGTAAATAATATTGTCACTGAGTTTTATTAGATAGATGCAAATTAAAGTCTAATACACGGATTGAGCTATAAGCTTTATATATTTATTTACTTTAAAAACACGAGAAGCCCGTGGTTTTGTATTCATTTAACCGCAGCGTGGTACGACAACGACGCCCTCGTGCCGAGTTCCTACAAGTTTAAAATGAAGTGCAAAATGCTCAAGGTAGGTACCCTTGGACCCTTTTCTCGCGGCGGGAGTTGCCCATTTATGTCGCATGAGCAATAGATATTTTCCAGGTGAAAGAGGGACGGCGGTAAGGAATCCTCTAACATAGGAGGCTATAGGGGTGAGGGAGTCTTCGACTGCCCGTTTTTATGGCGAGCCAAAGCGGACAAAATTCGAAATTCGCTCTCCCTCCTTAGATATTTCGCGCTCTCCCTCCTTTAATACCCTCGCTCCCTCTCTTTAAACCTCGCACCCTCTCTTTCAAAACCTCGCTCCCTCCCTTCAAAACCTTCCCTCTCTTTCAAAACCTCGCTCTCCCTCTTTTTAATACCGTCGCTCCCTCTCTTTAAACCTCGCTCCCTCCCTTCAAAACCTTCCCTCTCTTTCTAAACCTCGCTCTCCCTCCTTATAATACCCTCGCTCTCTCCCTGCAAAACCTTCCCTCTCTTTCTAAGGCTAAGCACAGCAGAGCACAGCAGCAATTAGAGCGAAGAGCATAGCGGCGAAATCAAACACTAGAGTTCCAATTGAACCACGCATAGTAGAGCGATCAACATCGAGGTAACAGCGATGTTACAAACGAGCAAAGCGAAGCTTTTAAACAAGCTTGATTTTCCTGCTTTGCTCTCTCAAAAAAACCGGTACAATCCGGTTGCGATGCAGCGGTGGCGTTCGGCAAAAACTATTATTTCCGAGGGTTTTGGCGCTCTTTTTTACCCATTTTTGTTACAGTGAAAAATGGACGTTGATGCATTAACCAGTAGTGTTTTCTCTAAAAAACCTCTATGGGACCAGAGTGATGCTCAACATCACAACCGTTTTATTTTAGATAAAATGTGGGATGCTGTGGCCGAGGACATGAAATCAAACACGTAAGTACAGTTTATAGTTTATTCTGACAATTAAACATTTTGTTAGATTCCCTGACACATCAACATTGTTTGGCGTATTATTTCCTCTTGTAAGAACAGTTTATATTCTATTCTAACAAATAAACATTTTGTATGTTTCTCTGACCCAATTGGCCGAATTGGATGGCCTGTTATTGCTTCTAGTTCTATCAATGTCCTCACATTGGCACACTAAATGTTCATCGTCCTTGTTAAATCCTTCCTTGTCAAGTATAATATTGTGTAAAAGGCATATGCATTTTATAATTTTATCCGCTAACTCCGGAGATGTTCCTATGGGCTTCCAAAGAATACGAAACTTGGCATTAATTATACCAAATGCGCATTCAACAACACGCCTTGCTCGTGATAGTCGCATGTTAAAATATTCTTTCTCAGCATCCAAATTTCTTCTGCAGTAAGGTTTCATTAAATTATTCATTAATGGATAGGCTTCATCTCCCAGAAAAACATGAGGGACAACAATCGCGGTTGATGGCAGTGTATTATCCGGGGGAATGTTAAGTTTTTTGTTTGGAATTAACGAAAAGAGCGATGAGGAGCGGAAAGTACCTCCGTCACTCTGCTTGCCAAATCCACCAACATCAATTGTAATGAATTTATAATTTGCGTCAGCAACGGCTTGAAGAACGATTGAAAAGAAGTTTTTACCTCTCCGAGTGACGTATGTCACGGAGAGGTTCTAATTTCGACGTGTCGGGGTGTCTGGGTGTGTGTGTGTGTGTGTGTCAGGCTGTTGTTATTGGCTTACACCCCAGGGGACCGCGTTCGCAGTTTCCGAATCGAAGCAAATGTGTTCGCTATTTCCGGACGAAATTCACAGTTCCCGGAAAATTCACAACTTGAGGCCATCCACAATTCAACTGGCCACTATTACTTCATCTGACTTGTCAATTGTCCATCCCACATGAACACCAATCTGTATTCATTGGCTTCTAACACCACCATCTTCTGGGCGTTGTTTTTGTCTATCCCACATAGACACCAGTCTGTACTTACTGGCTTCAAACACCACCATCTTCGGGTCATTGACCATCCCACATGGACACCAGTCTGTACACACTGGCTTCTAACACCGCCACCTTCTGGTCTTTGCTTTTGCCCATCCCACACGGACACCAGTCTGTACACCTGGCTTCTACACCACCATCTTCTGGTCTTAGTTTTTGTCCATCCCACATGGACACCAGTCTGTACACCTGGCTTCTACACCACCATCTTCTGGTCTTTGTTTTTGTCCATCCCACATGGACACCAGTCTGTACACCTGGCTTCTACACCACCATCTTCTGGTCTTTGTTTTTGTCCATCCCACATGGACACCAGTCTGCACACCTGGTTTTTTCTCCATCGTCATCGTCATCGGTGGGTTTAAGACATTCGCGGCGATCAGCTAGGGTTACGAGAAACGTCTAGCCTCCCAAGGGTGGGTTGTCCACCAAAGGTTTTCGCAATTGCGGTTGTTCTTGCTTTTTGCTGTAGTTCGACAACCTTATATACTACCTATTTGAGTAAGGCGAAGCAATCGGCGTATGCTTCATTTCAAACGCCAATATTAGTCAAGTCTCTCAAAAATGTTTAATTGTTCTTTATCAACGCGATGTAACGCTCAATAAGGCGAACAACTAACGAAGAAAATATTTAATATTAATTATATTTTTTAACACTTAAGATAATCTTGTTTCTCAACTCAAAATTAAAACGGAAAGAGTTAAAAAGCAGTCTATGTTTTAGTCTGTGTGTGTCCGTCAGTTAGTGCACCGCGCTAGCAGTTCGATTTGTTTTGTGGAAAGAAATCCTACAAAACCTTAATATTTGGTTTTCTCATAATGCATAATTAATATATGGAAATAGTTTTCGTAATTTCGATGCCTTTAGTGGTTTTGTAGCTATAAAGCTCTATTTCATTTTGATATCCCAAGAATATTTTTTATATTATTATTTGAAATGGATGTTTATATATTACTTAAGCTATACTACATCTGTTTATAGCATAATCCTTTCTAAAGTGATTTCAAGAAGAACGCAACTATATAGGTCAAATGAACCTTTATTTGTCAATAGGCTAAGTGAACCAAAAAGTAAACGCTTGGGTTTGGTTTTCGTTTCTGTAATGCAGAGACATTAACGGTTCAGAGTGAGCCGAAAGATAAATACACTATTAAATAATTAGGCTTAGCATGGTGGAAATCTGGACCGCGTTCAGCAGAGCTCAGCGCTGTTAGCAGTGCCCTACAGAACGGGATTTTGTTGTTCAATTTTGACGTCACGGTGCTCAGCGCTGAGCCAGCGCGGTCTTCAAAGAAAATAGTCGGGTTTTTGGATAACGTGACGTAAAACGCGTAGTTCTCAGCTTGGCGAAAAAAACATGCAGGAATTAATACAAATAGCTCTTGCTGATTCTGATGGGACTATAGCTATTTAATTGTCGTGAAACCAGTTGATCACGCGAGAATTTTAAGAGACATGTTAGTTTCTATTTTTAATTATAAAAGTTGTTGTTATCCATCTCTTTAAATATGTTATCATAGAATTTTTGATGACCGGAGAAAAGCTATGACGACAGATCTCACCGGTAAACGTTTTCCAAAATCCGCTTTTGTGGAGCTCTGCTGGACGCAGCCCAGACCAGTGAAAGGTCTGATCAAAGAGGGTAGAAAGAGGGGGATTAGAAGATTTGGCTGGAGTGTTCTCGCTTTAAAAGTTTACCTCTAAGCTTCCGGTGTGCGTGCGCATATTTCTCTGCCCTCTTATTGGTTGAAATACGGTGAACCGGATATTAGGAGGAAAATATAACAAATAAATATAAAAGAAAAGCGAGAACACCCAAAATGCCTTGCCAAAGCCGCTAACTTCAACTGCCCCTCTATCTACCCTCTTTGGTCTGATCGTAATCGGATTATAGCTTCATGTTTTCATGGTTTATATGGTGCGCATTTACCTTCAGTGTGTGTAGCCACAAATTAGCTTTGGTGTTATGTAACATTAACAGTCATGTTGACAAACTAAGAAAATCGTTGAGGCGAAAGGAGAGGATAGTGTTTACATGGCAACCCTGTTATGAATATGGCTTTGAACACAGAGGGTATACAGTTGAGGAGTAGAAAATTGGGCCTTTACAAACATGTAAAGGTAATATCCCTCCAAAGTTTTATCTTTTCATTTCCCGTTTTACCCCCATCGGATGATTTTAATGTGTACAAGTATATCCTTATTGGATGTTAAATGTCGTCTGATTTACTGTATATTTGCTATGCTTTGTATACTGCTTTAATATTTCATAAATTTTAACTTCAGAAAAAAAGAAACATTTCCATATCTGGGTAAATAAGTTTGTAAGTAGTCCTCCTCTGAACTCGGAGAGGTAATATTTTGGTTTTTCCAACTTGTTTTTCCACTGACTGATTTCCATGTGTCCAAGACATACCTTTATCGGAATTAAAATGTCGTCTGCTTTACTGTATATTCGCTATGCTTGGGATACTGCTTTAATAATTCGTAAATTTTTACTTCAAAAAATGAAAAATAATTCTATATCTAGGTTAATAAGTTTGTAGTAGTCCTACTCTTGACTCGGAGAGGTAAAATTTTGGTTTTTCCAACTTGTTTTAATATTTAATATAATCTTGTTTCTCAACTCAAAATTAATACGGAAAGAGTTAAAAAGCAGTCTATGTTTTTGTCTGTGTGTGTCCGTCCATTGTTACACTAGTGCGTCGCGTTAGCAGTTAGCCTTATGTTGATGTGTTAAGAAATCATACAGAACCTTAATATTCCCTTTTCCCATAATATAAAGTGAATATGTGGAAGTATTTTTCGTAATTACGATGCCTTTAGTAGTTTTGTAACTTGAAAGCTGTTTCATTTTGATATTCCAAGGACATTTTTAATATTATTATTTGAAATGGCTGTTTATATATTACTTAAGGTATACTACATCTGTATATAATAATAATAATAATAATGTTTATTGCGTGCAAATAAACGGTACATAGGTTTGACCTGCAAGTATTTGCACGGGGGGGGGTAATAATTTAAAGGTGAGGAGTGGAATTGAACAATCATTTACAGATTGATAAAAAATAAAAGAAAATGAAAACATACATTAAAAATATACATTAAAGGTCCTAAAAATTTTACAGATGAATTTCTTTAAGGGATAATTTACCCTTGTCAAAAAGATCTACACGAGAGCCGTATTTGTTATAATTTTTCATCATTCTGCTCATGGGCTCTATTGAGGTTATGTTAGGTTGGAATATTCTGTTGTTCCTTTGACGAGTTTTCTTGTTAGGAACGTTTAAATTAATTTTTTCTAACAGAAAGGAGCAGTCTATATAATTTCTGTTTAGTTTTTGCAGGAATGCGATATCCAATTTGATAAGGGTTTCTCTGATGGTATCTAATTTTAATTTATCTAGGATCGTCTTGTGTGAGGCTTTGGATTGAAAATAATATTTATAATAATTTAGGAACTTATTCTGTATCCGTTCAAGTTTAGATAATTGGTATTCACTGCAGCCACTGTACAGCAGGCCTCCAAAAATTAGTTTTGGTTTAACAAGTGTCAGGTAAAGTTTTATAAAGCAGGTTGGTGAATTTATGTCTTTGGCGATTTTAAGGCATAAACCTAGCTTTTTATGACAATCAGTTAAGGTATTTTTAACCTGTGCAATGAAATTTAGTTTTTTATCAAAAATTACTCCCAAGTCCCTTATGGTTTCAACTCTGTTGAGACTTTTACCACTTAATTTGTAATTAGAATTTATATAGAATAATCCTTGCTTTTGTTAAATAGAGTGGAAGGCTAAGGATTTCACTCTGTCGGTTAAATAAAGTGTTATCCGTAACAGGCCTTGTGAACTAACGAGCAAATAATTGAGGCCCAAGGTGTAGTAAACTATGGGTGTTAATCTTCGTGTCTGTATTGAAGAGACATTAACGGTTCAGAGTGAGCTGAAAGTTAAATACACGTTTAAATAATCAGGTGTAGATATTATAATAGAAGAAAAGATCATGGTCGCAATTAGACCAGTGAAAGGGCTAATGGTAAATGGAGTTTTCATTCTTTTTATGGTGCGCAAGACTTTCAGTGCGTCTAGCCATAAATCAGCTTTGGTGTAATTTAACCTTAAGACGCATGTTGGCAAACTAAGAACATTGTTGAGTTGAGACAAGACGATAGTGTTTACACTGCAATCCAGTTGTGAATGTAGCTATGAGTATATCGGGTAAACAGCTGAAGCGTAGACAATTGGGCATTTACAAACACATAAAGGTTATATCTCTCCAAAATTTATACACTTCATTACCATGACTGATTTCCGTGTGTCCAAGATTTACCCTTATTTGATGTAAAATGTCGTCTGCTTTATTGTATATTCGTAATAGTCAGGAAGCAGTTGTATTCTACTTCAGAGAATTTGCCAAGTTTGATTTTTCTACTGAAATAGGTTTAACACATCCCAAACAAAATATTTAGCCTTGTCTTAAAAAATTCTTGCACCATTTTCAATTAATTTTAGTCATTTAAATAATGACAAATAATGAAATAAATGTAGCCGAAATGGTGTGTTTCTTACATACGGTAGCCTAGGCTTAAATACTCTTTAACACACTAGAATAAGAAATACACCACTTCTTTGCTTCTTTTACCAGCCATTGAGTGTTTCACGCCAACTATTATCCACTCCATTAATTGCTGAAGCTTCAGTAGGGTTTTGAAATTTGAAAAAGATCCGTTAAACTGCCAGTCTTCCATTTGAGAGATTTCGCGCCTACAAATTAACGCAGCTTTCATAACAGAAGCCATGTCGTCGTCAGGATCTTCTTTCTCAAAGTGTTCTTGCAAAATTATATTTTTTGCATCGGAATGAAGTACAATTTCTGGCTTAGGGCCCCTCTTTACAAATTCTAATCCTTCTAAATGTTTTTGCAAAACAGACTTAATATGTTGTTTGAAATCCTTATCCGGAAGATACGACACATTTTTCTCATCTAGTAGAGATTTGTACTTTGAGTGAATCGTGCTCATATCTATACTTTCAGGCTTAGTTTCATTTGGTACAGGCAAGAGGGAGTGTTTAACAATATTGACTATTTCTAGATCGCAAATTGCTGTTTCGATAACCATAACTTTTTTTCTCACTACCGGTTTCTTGGATAATTCTACATTTCTGGTTTCTTTACGAAGGCAATTCCTATGATATCGCATGTTTTGTGCAAACGCGTCTTTCTCTTCTGTCAGAAAGGCTAGCCTTGCTCGTACGGCTTCGTTTTGGCTATAAATCTTGATTTCGAGAAACGTTTTTCCCATATCCCCTGATGTGACACCAAAAGTTTCGGCACTGTCTTCACTTGGGTCTTGACAAAATACACACCAATTTTCGTTGAACGTTTTTCTACTGCGTTTTGGTTCACTTCCAGTAACAGTCGATGCACATTTTGAATGTTCACCAAAACTTGGTCTCCCTCTTTTCTTCCCTGCAATTACATTCAAAGATGCTTGATGTTGTTTCTCGTAATGTTCAAGGTTCTTCTTGTTGCAAAACATTTTGTAGCACTTTCGGTGGCAGAAACAAGAAATTTCCTCGGATATTTTAGTGTCTTGTAAGCGGTTGAACGATTCCATGTATTTACCGACAGCATACCACCGAGCGGAAAGACTGACGTTATGCATTGACTCAACCGTGACCTTAGAAAAGGCATCTTCACGATGCTCAGAACATATTACACATACCTTTACTTCAACTTTGGCTTCCGCCATCGCGAAAAAATAGTAGACTGTATAACCAAAAACTGCGGGCGACTCTCCGTACGATGGGAAACGAAAACAAAAACTTACCCTTTAAACTTAGTTTACCATCGGGAATACAATGACCGAAGGTCTGGGAAACAAAATAAGAACTAGGAGTTTAAACTATAAAAACCAGGGTAGAGGTTGCGGTATAGTGTGAAATCTGTATCATAAACGGACTTCTATTCTACAGGGCCGGTAGGCCCTTGTAGATATGACTTGATACCGTTTTGTAACGTTAAAGTAATATTCACCCGCTTTTGCTAATTTCCTATGGAGATTAACATGGGTTTTTCGTGATTTTTCCCCACCGATAACTTAAAAACTACAGCGAAGATACTTTTCGGAATTATCTTAAATTAACAATTAAGTATTCAGGGTGTGCTATCGGCCAGCTTGATCAAAACAATTAAGTCTAAGTATGTTAATTTTACTTAATTACAGAAGTACGGCTTTGACCATCGTGATTGGACATAATAATTAGCTACATCTCTTGGAAAACTCAGTGTCACTACGTATCTGTAGTGTGGTGGTTATCACGTCCGCTTCACACGCGGAAGGTCCCAGGTTCGAGCCCTGGTAGATACATGTATTGACCATCGTGATTGGACATAAGAATTAGCTAGATCTCTTGGAAAACTCAGTGCTACCACGTATCTATGGTGCAGTGGTTATCACGTCCGCTTCACACGCGGAAGGTCCCAGGTTCAAGCCCTGGTAGATACATGTTTTGACCATCGTGATTGGGCAAAAGAATTAGCTATATCTCTTGGAAAACTCAGTATTACCACGTATCTATAGTGTAGTGGTTATTACGTCCGCTTCACACGCGGAAAGTCCCAGGTTCGAGCCCAGGTAGATACATGTTTTAACCATCTTGATTGGACATAATAATTAGTTAGATCTCTTGGAAAACTTAGACTCACCACGTGTCTGTGGTGTAGTGGTTATAATATATATTTAACAATTATTTCACTTCACTTGGTTTAATAAGGTTACATAGGTAGCGTACTTTTTCCCTACTTTTAAAACCATTAAACTAAGTAATATTAGAAGTTCAATAGATTGTCTAAAAAAGATGTTAAAAGCCACTGTAAATGGTGCATAAATGCTTAATATTTCCTTAATACTTGCAAATAATATTAGTAAATGGTGTGAATTGATCATAGAAATGGGGTTAAAGTACACCCTAAATGATGTCTTTTATGGCACTGGAAAAAACAGCATATATGGTGTTTGAATGCACCATTATATTTTAGAGTGCAAATGTATGACGGTAAAGCAAACATAATTATTCAAAATTTAATTACATTAAGACTGAAGTGACAGATATTATATAAAAACGTCTTGGTTTGGACCAAGGCCGAAAAAACAAACGATATGTGTGAGGTTTATCAATTGACTGAAGTTCAGATATTGAAATTATTTTCTAGTTCTTTTTATCCACTCAATCCTTAATCAATATTTAATTCAATCAACTGATTTTACTGTTAATCGATCTAGTCCCTCTAAATTAATTGAAAAAATTACATATCTACGCTTTTTCAAGAACAATTAATTTCATGATAAAATGTTTTCGAAAATGTAATTGTTCTTGAAAAAGCGTAGATATGTAATTTTTTCAATTAATTTAGAGGGACTAGATCGATTAACAGTAAAATCAGTTGATTGAATTAAATATTGATTAAGGATTGAGTGGATAAAAAGAACTAGAAAATAATTTCAATATCTGAACTTCAGTCAATTGATAAACCTCACACATATCGTTTGTTTTTTCGGCCTTGGTCCAAACCAAGACGTTTTTATATAATTTGTAATTGTGATGAATCGGAATTCGATTTATGTCCCAGATCTGGCAAAGTTCTAGCATCATCCACCCAGAAAAAATCGGGTGTACCCCATATGAGCAGTTCCCTGTAGAGCAGTTCTCGAAATAGCAACCGCGATTCCAAAAAAACAGCGGAGTTTTTCAAAACTGCTGTTTTAGAAATAGCGGCTGCTATTTTGAGAAATAGCAGTGTTTGTCTTGAGTAAATTTGTATAACAATCCAGTTAAGTTTTCTGTGATCATTTAATCAGTAATGTGACCTACTAACGGATCATGTTTTTGAAATACACTTAAATATTGTACTGTTCTTCAGTACAATACAATTCTCTTGCCAGGATAGAAAAATAATTCGAGAAAGGTTATTTTATTTCGGAAGAAGATAATTGTAAACAGTAATTTTTTGGAAAAGACATATTAAAATTCGAGAAAGGTTATTTTATTTCGGAAGTAGATAATTGTAAACAGTAATTTTTTGGAAAAGACATATTAAAATTCGAAAAAGGTTATTTTATTTCGGAAGTAGATAATTGTAAACAGTAATTTTTGGAAAAGGCATATTATAAGTCGAGAAAGATTATTTTAATTCGGTAGTAGATAATTGTAAGCAGTAATTTTTTGGAAAAGGCATATTATAATTCGAGAAAGGGTATTTTATTTCGGAAGTAGATAATTGTAAACAGTATTTTTTTGGAAAAGGCGTAACATTGTTACACCAATTCCAAAATATTACTAAACAGTAACTTAACCTGACCTGACCTAATACTATTTAGTTGAAATGATCAACTTTAACCTACCAAATTATCCATATCTGACCTAGTTTTTTTTGAGTTCATATAACCCAGCTGGGCCAGCTTACACCATAATAAACAACTATAGGTTTTCACATTTCTGTTTTTCCGCTCTTTAGAGAACTGCTGTAACGGTACGCCGCGTTTACGAGAACCGCTGTATCGGTAATTGCTGTAATGGGTAAACTGCCATTTTGGGAACCGCTATTTAGAGAACTGTTGTTATGAGGACCGCTATTATGAAATCCGCTCATATGGGAACTGCTCATATGAAAGCTTCCCAAAAAATCACAGGGAACCCCAAGTCACAGATTATAGATCTTTGTGCAGTATCGGCAAGTGGAAAGCTCATCCCACCTTATCAATTGTACAGCGGTGTTCGCATGATATTCAACCCTTTGGATAAAGGAGTATAGTGTGTTCGCTTTCAAATGTCTAATTCTAGTAGGATGAATATTGAAGTTTTCCATGGCTGACTAGTCAATCACTTTATCCCTGCTTTGTCACCTTCAAAACCCGTAGTTCTACTTTTAGATGGGCATGAGGAAAAAGGACCATCCGTAGGAAGGATATTTTGAGAAAAACACCGTAGTAAATATTTTTTCTTCTTACCTTAGTATTTTTTAAGATATGATTTTTTTGGAAAGTTGCAATGTATAAATACGAGATACCTTTAGAGATAAGGGATCTTTTCCATAATACAACCTGGCAATAATGTACCACCGTATTATATCGTTGAAGAATAAGCCTTGTTTTAGGAAGTTCGTTGTTATTTTCAATCCTATCCTTTAGATTAAATTCAGTCGTAGTTAGAATTATCATCTCTTACGTTTTATGGTGCCGAAGGATTAAATGATAAGAAAAACTGTTACTTTTTAAGGGACATTGGATTATTGTCACGATATCTACTTGGTTCCAGTCATCGTATATGGAACAGTTAACGAAGTTATCAAAGAAACGATCGACGTTGAGATGACTTGTCACGAAGTTAATCAACAAGATCAGTCTTACAACGATGCCTATGCCATATGAACTAACAACGTTGAGATGACTTGTCACGAAGTTAATCAACAAGATCAGTCTTACAACGATGCCAATGCCATAAGAACTAACAGAGTTCACTCTTCAGTTAGAAGACAAATAAGGAAAGCAAAAGAAGGTAAATGCGCTAATAGAAAAAATCGTTTCGAATGAAAACGACTATGAGAAGGAAATACTGGAAGCTAAAGCGTTGGCAAAAATCCGGCAAAAACTAGTTTTTGCCGGGACACGTGGCAAAAAGTGGAAAAAACGGAAAGCACCGGCAAAAAGTGGCAAAAACCTTTTCCCTATGAAATGATAATTAGAAATGCTAACTTTGGCTTTGTGTTTGTCATTCGTGTTATTATAGGTTTCCAACAGCTAATATGTCTCAATCTTAATCAGTTTTATAACATTTATTGTGTTTTAAACGTTCGAGCTAAATCCACTTTAAACTTACAACTTGTGAAATTTTGCTCACATTCCAATGATCCTGCTTGCTTCGCATTTGATAACAAAACAATCATTTTTAAGCAGTTTCTAGCTTTAATCTGTTTCGAAAACTCAAAATTAGCGAGTTGAAGAAAATAGTGTTGAACGAAAAATAAGGACTGATTTTTCATTTATTTATATAACAAAGCCAAAAAGTTCTTAGCCACGCGGTTTTTTTCTCCATTTTATACTGAGAATGTAACCCACTTCATAAGCCTATACAATTATGGTAGAATTTTGGACTTTTTATTTTCATTTCAAATCCGAATTTTTTGGTTTTTAAAATTTAGTTCGTTATTTCCACATAAAGTGGAAAAAATGTGGCAAAAAGGTTTTTGCCGCGCGGTTTTTTCCACCCCTGGCAAAAACGTGCAAACCCTTAAGCATGGCAAGACAAGATTGTCAATGCTAAAGCTATGTGTCAGGAAATGATTCAAATATGTCGATTGAGCACATCACTTCCATCGTCGTCGCAGTCAGTCAAACTCCCAGGAATAAATATGGATAAGTTTTCCTGAGAACATAAATCCAAGTGGCAGGAGTTCTGGCTACAATATTCAAGTAAAATCCATGAAAATCAAAGTATAACGGATTGGGACAATTTCAGCTACTTGAAGAGTTACCGCAATGGAACTTCTTTAATGACCTTAATTGGACTGCAGCTCGCCCGTGAAAATTATCAAGTCAACGTCGACCTATTGCAGGAGAGATTTGCTAATCGCGAAGATAAAATTAGAGTACGTACGCAGAATATCAGATCCCTGGAACCGGTAGCTGGATCGTCGGACGTAAAAGGATTGCGAATATGTTTCGATTTATTGAACGTCAGCGTAAAGAGATTTTTGTTTTCTTGAAATGGATAATGAGGTCTATGGAAACATTATACCACTTGTCACCGAACGCTTACCAGACGACATTGTCCTCCGATATGCTTAATCTACAAGGAAAAAGTGAACGTGTACGACAAAGAAAACAAGTAACCGACTCAACTTTAAATTTAACTAAGTAAAACCATATATTTAAAAATAATCACTAATCATCGTATGTGAATATAACAACGTCAAACCAAAAAAAGAACCCGGTTTACAATCAAATTTCACATATATTTAGAGGAAAAAAAATAATTTTAGCAGACACATGTTTTTTCATAGTCCCAATAGACAAATAATAAATTAAAACTTCCAAGATATTTTTTATTCGCCTACTATACGGTCGACGAAATTGATCTACTGAACATTCCGCCTCCCTTGAACGACTAGCTTCAACTATCCAACGGCAGATGACATAGCTTTACAATCGGTCGTTTGATTTCCTTGTCCATTGTCTTTACTGTTACCACACGAACGTGGCCATCAGTCCCAGGATGCAATACTGTTATGCGACCCATCCTCCATTTTGTGGGGGGCATGTTCTCGTCCTTTAGTAACACCAAGTCACCGACCTTCAAATTTCGTTTTGGTAGGGCCCACTTTGGGCGTTGTTGTAGTCGGGATAAATATTCATTACTCCATCGCTTCCATAAGTGTTGAACAAGTTTCTGGCTCAACTATCAACGGGATACGCGGTTGAATTTTTGTGAGATTAAGTCTGGTTCAGGTATGGCAGTTATCGGGCATCTAATTAAGAAATGTCCTGGAGTTAAAGCCGACAAGTCATTCGGGTCTGAACTCGTGGATGTGAAGGGTCTTGAGTTAAGACAAGCTTCAATCTGGCATAATAGCGTCTGCAATTCTTCGTATGTCAATGTTGTGTTGCCGATGACTCGCTTCAGATGAAATTTAACAGATTTCACTCCGGCTTCCCATAAAACACCAAAATGTGGCGCTGCAGGCGGATTGAAATGCCAATTGATGCCTTCTTCGGCTGTCCATTGTGTGATTTCAGAGCTATTTGAATTCGATGAGATAAACCTGATAAATCTGATAAAGTCTTTGAGTTCTCGGTCGGCTCCCATGAAGTTTGTGCCACAGTCGCTGTAAATATTTGAGCATCTTCCACGTCGTGAGACGAATCGTTTTAACGCCGCCAGAAAAGCTCCCGTTGACATATCGCTCACCAACTCTAGATGTATGGGACGTGTTGTAAAACAGGCAAAGAGCGCTATGTAGGCTTTGAATGTTTTCTGACTACGACCCTTTAGGACTCGAAGCACAAGAGGACCGGCATAATTCACCCCGCAATTTAGAAACGCTCGTGCTGGATTGACTCTGGCTCTGGTAACTGTCCCATTAACTGCTTTGCAGCAAACGTTTGTTGTCGGATACACCTTACGCATCTTCTGACGTGGAAACGAATTGCGTCTCGAATGCCCAGGATCCAAAATCGTCGTTGAATCACGGCGGTCAAGAGTTGTGCACCTCCATGCAAATGCTTGATATGTTCGTGGTTAATTATCAAGTCCGTTAGTTTATGTCTTCGTGGAAGTAACATCGGGTGGACCTTATCTGGCGATATGCGTGCGTGTTGAAGCCTCCCTCCAACACGAATTATCCCCACTTTATCTAAGAATGGGTGTAGTGGTAATAGTTTGCTTTTGGAAGGTAGCTCCTTTTGCTGCCTTAGCCGATCGGAGTCTTCGGCGAAGGTTTCGAGTTGCGCTCGTCGCATCCAATGCAGTAGTGCTGTTTCAAGTTCATCTGGAGTAAGTGGCCCGATTTTTCTTTGTTCCTTAGGTCTACTTGCATTAAAAACGAATCGCAGCATATTGGGCGTTACGTGTGTCAAAGTTCTTAAAGACGAGTAGTTGTTTAGCATGGAGTTGTCCAATTGACATGGTGCTGAGACTAGTGTGACTAGTTTTTCTTCGACACGACATTCTTCTGGTTCCTTTACTTGATGTGAACTTTCTTCTGGTTTGAAAGACGGCAACCATGAAGGTCCATGCCACCATAACGGATGTTGACCCAGCTCATTTGCCAGAAGTCCTCGTGAAGCACAGTCTGCTGGATTTGTTTCACCTGAAACATGGTGCCATTGAACGTTAGGCAATGCTTCTTGCAATTCGGCGACTCTATTGGCCACGAATGTTTTCCAACGTTGAGGAGGCGACGTGACCCAGGCCAGGACAATTGTAGAATCTGTCCAGCAGTGAATATTTGAAACAGGTTTTTTGATTGAAGTTTGATATAACTTGATTAGCTTCGCTAATAGAACAGCACCGCGAAGCTCTAATATTGGCAAAGTGGTTTTCTTTAGCGGAGCCACTCTGGTTTTTGAGGCGATCAATTCAATGTTGACTTGACCATTCGTAGATCTTGTTTTAAGATATATTACTGCGGCATACACCTTTTCAGACGCGTCCGAAAAGCCGTGTAGACTAGATTCTTCTACGCTGGGTTGTTATATATAGCGTCGAACGGTTAACTTCGCTATCTGCTGTAGTTGATCTTTAAATTCTTCCCATCTTCGCCTTAGATGCAGTGGTTATATATAATATTATAGCTTAAGATATGTGCATTCATAATGATTCTCAATCAGACGGCCTAGTAGAAAAGAACTGTCGCAATAAAAGTTAAAGAATTGTGCCAAATCTATGCACAAGAGAATAATTTTCTTCTCTTATTAAAAAACCCCCAATAAAATCTGGTTTAAACCAGCAATCTTTTCCTGAAAAATTCGGATTTTTGCCAACTCTGATATTCAATTCATGCTATTTACAAATATTATTGCAAAATTAAGCTTTTATGCAACATTTATAGTGCTTTTTAAGACAATCTGCCGAACTTCTAATATCACTTCTAAGTTTAATCGTGTTAAAGGTAGGAAATATTGCGCCAAGTATGTCAAATTACTCAAGCAAATGGAGGAAATAGGTGTTAAATATTTAATTTTTCTATAACTAGCAAAAATTTTGATTTGTAAAACAAACCCATATTTACACCATTTTTTAATTTAACAGGTAATGCCTGTTTTAAAATCTCGGCTTGTTTTGGTTTTCAACAATACATAGCATTATTGGGTAAAACAAATGTACGATTGGCAAGATATATTTTTTATATGTTTGCACAGTTGAACTTTAATCAATCAATAGTAAGTTTCCCTGATTACATTTGATTTATTTATTTGAAACTAAGCCAATAATATTACGAATAAAAGTACACGATTCTACTACACCTAGGATTTTTTTAATTGTCTGTCGTTTAAAATAATACTTATGTTATATATATGAGTAATTACCATTGCCCTTCAGATGATCTTATTCAATAAACAAAAGTTACAGAAATTCCGAACACTTCATATATGTGAGCTCGCTTTGCTACTTCCGCAAATTTGGGGCTAGTCAATGCGTTTTTCTAAAACGAAGATTTTTAAATTTAGTCAGTAATCTTTCTTATAACCCTTGAAGCGTATGAAGGAGACACGTCTTCAAAAAATCTAGTTTTCCAATTGCAGTGCTACTAAATTCTTAGGTCCTGAAATTACCTATCGTACTACAAAAAGTTTAGTTAACACAGGACCATGGGTGGTTGACGTACTACAAATTACAAAAATATAGGTTACATATATTTTGCCGTCATTACAAACAAAATTTAACTGTCTAAAGGGAGAGGATTGTGGAATGATGATATTTTTCGTTCTTTTGTTTAATGAAGAGTTCATGTAATTAGGTCACTTCAGTAAAAGCTTCCATCCACTATGACACTAACCGTGTAATGTTCAATAACCCCATGTCTTTTAAAAATTACTTGAACAAAACTGTAGGTTGCGGGTCCTTTCGTCAAAAAATGATCTGCATTCGGAAAGAGAACTATATCATCAATGTTGTCAAGGGAAAGGGCCTCCCATTTGTCCGAAAACTGTCATATCATTTCCGAAGACAAAAACACCAATAATACGAAAGAAGCCAGACTCCACACGACAGAAAGAAACCGAGTGAGTCCCTCGCCCGTCAAACTTTGGGGACCTTAAAAGAAGACACGGATAAAACTGTAAAACAGACAAAGAGTTTCTTTGCAAGGTTTAACTCGTTCCCAGAATGCATGCAACAAAAACATGGGAGGAAGTTCCAGTTTCACTTTTCCACATTTGGAGCTCAGTTTCCCCGCCATGCAAATCAGCAGAACCAAACCAAAGAGAACCACAACTATCTACATTAATCAAAGATCAATTATTATTATCGATGCTTTTTAATATGGTTACAAATTGAAAGGAGAATATTAATCTGCCTACTCTACGGCAGTTTTTGCTGTTATCAGATCTTACAACTTCATTTAACTTTTTTATATAGAAATTAGTAATGATAGTTTACCCATTTGTCAACAACAGAATAAATGTCATTTCCGTTCGATTGATTTGTTCCGAATAATAATTGCGTCCTATTAATCAAAAACGGGTGCGAAGTAGGAAAGGAATTGAAACGATCCTTGGACAAGACCAATGGACATAAAGAAAAATCTCCTTCCTATGTTAGGCAAGCGTTTATTGTATTACTATGGACAGAAGAAGCTGTTCGCGTATTTCCAATAACTGACATTTCTCTGAAGCATACCGAGAAACCCGTTCCACGAATTAGCAACTTTCACACCATAAACTGGTGCTGCACTGAGGGTGGTAGTAACTCTGTCAAATTGTATTAAGGGTTGTCGTTATTAGATATGAAAAAGTATCGTGAAAACTGACTTCAAATTATATTACTTGATATTGTCAAAACGTTTTAGATCACGAAGGAATTTTATCATATAGCCAGTTATCTCTCCTTGGTTGTTCACAATAATATGTGGTGATTACTAGTAACAAAGACACATGTATAAAGTTCATGCTCAATCTATGTGCCTTCAGAGCCAAATGTGATTATAAATAGAACACGTCTAACGAAATTCTACTAAAATATTTGAAAGAGCATAAAAAACCTCAATTTGTTTTCGCATTAGCGAAAATTGATATTGCTAGGGAAGTGGCAAGAATTTTGAAATGGATGCTTAAAACTTACGTGAAGAAAGACTGCCGTGTAACGTTATTTAACTTTAATTTTAACATTATGCACACTAAAGCGTCTAAACATTCTCCATTATGTGCTGGTCAACGTGGAACTGTGAAAAGTGATTTCTATTATCGGTTACAATAATTATTTTTAATGTATTTAATATGTATTCTGTATCGTACTTTTAAAACAGGATGATCACGACAAATTTAAGCTTGTAACCGTAAAATTAAAATGTAGGAAAGGGGGCCTAATTTCACGGCTGGTCCAGTTCCAATGTTCGCTAACGTAGTTGCAAGCGTTTGAATAGTTTGAATCAAATCATTTGGCGCTGCACCTTGCGGTGGCGGCGGCGGGAGTCCTCTAGCCGCTTGTCCATGCGTAGGACTAGTACCAAGGCTTGGAGGAGGAGTGTTTCTCCTCGGGGGAGAATAGGATCCCGGTAACTGCGCGTTGAGCGCCGCGACCAAAGTTTGCGGATCGGGGGGATTCATGACGCGACAGTTAATGAGTTCAAGCAAAGGCACAAGTAATATTCAGAAGTGCGCGTGTAAGTACAACTGGTAATGTTAGTCTTAACGAGTCCTGGCAAGCTCGCCACTTTATGTAACCGTAAAATCAAAATATAGGAAAAGGGGGCCTAATTTTCACGGCTCACAAAGAATTTAGAATAAAACTAGAAAACTAAGAAGTTCCCAGGTTCCCGTTTAAAGGACTTATTGTCCATGACTAGCAATATTTTCGAAAGGATAGACTCAGAGTTGAATACAAAAGAACTTTTATTAAGCGTAAAGAAAACAATAACTGAACTTGACGCGAACACAGACTAGACTGCCCTTTTTTCAGACAGGCCGCGTCGTTTTATCGCGTATCACAAAAACAAAATGCGGCAGTGGCGCTTGAGGCGACACTCCGGGAGAACGGAATACAATGATAGGGCGCGTAAGGCGCCTCTCTAGAGTAATACAAAAAATGTAATGCAGACGACGCTTTCCCGGGAAGGAGGTGCGTGTGTGGACGGTTACAAGCTTTTGCGCAATTTCTACCGGGTGAAATCAGTATTATCGAAAAAGTAGCAAGTACTTTTCTAAAGAATTTTGAAATAAGCTAATGAATTGCGGATATCGTCAGCTTTTCTTTCAAAGACGAAGCGGATGTTTTAAGATATACAAATGTTGACTTTCAACGCGTTCACGTATATTTCGAAAAAGAAAGCGATGAAGGATGCGGAGAATCCATGGATACAGACGCGAAAAATGGCCCTAAAAGGCATTCAAGTTGATTACGACGAAAGCATCCGGTTCTTCGACTGTCTGACAAGGATGCGATTCCACTTTGTGAGAAGGGTTCAGATCCTCGTAGCAATCCCCTCAGACAAATGAGAAATTTATCTCTATCGTAATTAATGCAGAACTTAAGAAAGGGGAACTAACCTTTTGTTGATTGTCTCAATCAGGGTTTTCAAAATGTTTCTGCTGAAATGTATCGCCCAGTAGGATGCCCTTTGATGTGTGCTTAATTTCGTTTTACAAGTTCCTGTCTTGGCGTATCTGTCTTTGATAACATTCCACAGAAAGGTTTCACGAAAGATGCCGAATATCTCTCGACTTTCAATTCCCGCATGAATAGTTTCATTTTATAATAAGTTACTTTGCTCCTGGTAACAGGTATGTGGGCTCGCTTTGTTACTTCTGCAACTGCAGGGATATTCAATCCATTTTCCTAAAACTAAAATTTAAAAAACGAGTCCATATTGGTTTATCATTTATAAAACCTTTGAAGGGCATTGAAGGAGAGATGTCTTCACAAAACTTATTTTTCAATTGAAACGCTTCCAAATTATTGGTACAGTCGTGTCCAAAAAAAACTTTCTCTCGCGCGACGGCTTGTTTAACAATTAGCTACACCAAAATTCGTTCTCACTGAGTACCCATTAAAATTGAATATGTATTAGGTTTAATAAAAAACATAGGTCGTGAAAATAACAGAATTAATCTACTAAACGTAGGGTTATTCATACTGGAGGGGATTTGAACACCGCATAAAGGGTTAGTGTCACTAAGAATGTTTAATATCAAATAAGACGTTAATGCCATGGAATCTCTAAACCGCTGTCACTGTATTACTTTGAAGATTTATCGAACGTTTTCACCGGAGGTGCCAGACAATTTTACCCTTTGGTGGCTCCAAAAAGCCAATCTATTTATGGCATCAAGACCAAAGTCACATTGAAGGTTACAGAATGAAAGCTCACTCAACCACGTTTATTTTGTCATTATGGGCCCCATGACAGGCTTCAATTGTTTACTATTCAGGCAACTATACTTCAACGCGAACCTTGTAGGGTATCAGGCCATAGAATGGGGGAACCATGGAATTTGTGGTTGATTTCATGGCACCTTCTTCCCCGAAATGCTCTTCTGTTTCGTTCGTGCATTGTGGCACTTAATGGGAGGGTGAAGAGGAAAAACCAAGTCATTCGTTTCATCCATTCTTTTACTAATTATAAGACCTATATGCATAGTTAATCATTCAGGAAATATCTCCGAGCTATTATAAAGATCAAAATAGTTTCACATTTCACTGTTAAACGCAGCGCCTCCAACCAAGCGAACAAAATACTCCTAGCATACTCTTTGTCGCGCGTTACGTTTTTGACATCCCGCGCATTGTTTATCACTTCTCGCGTTATAATTGCTCTCGAAAATAGCGCGTGCCACATGTGTTTGGTTCGCAGTAAGGCAGGGCGTGACAAGATATTATTGATGCGCAGCTATTTAACCATGAAATCTGAATCTACAACTTAGAATTTTGTAATAAGTCGGAGATATTTTCTGAACGGTTGACTATTTAGATTGGTCTTATAATTAATGGAAGATTCGATAAAAATGCACTTGATCTTCCTCTTTACCCTCCTGTTAACACCCTTGATCTGAAAGTTGGTGCGCTGGAAAGTTCAGAAGTATAACGAATTTGATTAGAATTTATGTCTTCACGATGACTAAGAAATTGGTGGCTCTATAATAATAGAGAGAGAGCACACCATATCTTGCAACGTAACGGGTCTCTATCTCTTACGTCGGTGTCATCCCCTCTACCGAGGGAGCACAGTACTCGCTCATGAAAACGCTCCACCAGTAGAGGGGTTGCACGACGGCGCTTGTTCTTTCCCTCCCTGGCCATTGCTGTCTCTCTATATGTCGTGTTAACAATACATTCTAGGTGTTCAGTTATGGCCTATAATTCAATCGCCTAAGAGATCTGTAACGGATTAGTTACCCTTCTTCAGTAATTCATATTATTGTCACGCATACCAGTTTATTTTATGTTTTTGCATATCAATTCAATTAAATTGAAAACCTTTTTTGTTTACCCCTTTAAAATATCATTTGAAATCTTGTTTACATCCATGGCTGGATTACCCCAAAAGAGCTGGTTACCCTTTGCGCGAGCCGGAACGAATGCCCTGTGTCAACCAGAACGACCCGCCACTCTTTTAAAGGCAAATTAAACCAGAACCTCCTGCGACCCCTGTAAACCGAATCGAATCACGAGCTCTTTGAGTGCCAGGTGAATACGAGCTCAGACAAATACTAAGAACAACATCACCTGACCCGGCTCAAACGATGAGAGGTTTTAAGAGGAAGAAAGGTTACCAGATAGGAGATTCTAGCAAAAGTAGATAGGGGGGAAAGTAAAGCACTTGGAAGATCCCCCGCGCCATGAAAACCTAGAAACCCCCTTTCCTCTCTCTCACAGTTCCTACCCCCTCGCGTAGGAGAGGCATTGCACATTGCCAGTGCCTATTTGCAACTGAAAAATAGTTCTGTAAACAGTTTTAAAAGGACTCCTACTAGCCAAGGCTTAACAAGATTGCATACGGATATACGGTAAAGCAACATCTGTGAGTGGATACGTTAAAATTAATAAATGATCTTTTTACACCGGACGATACTGGAAGTAGAATTAGAATATTTAACTGTATGAAAGGTAATGGATCCATGAATGAACTGTTATATGATATGATTTGTGATCTTCTTAAGTCAAAACATGAAGAAGATAGTGGTGGTTATTCTGCATTTCTTTTTGCCTGGACTATTAAAGGATAAAAATCAGCGCCCCGAATTTTTAAACGATGTAACACTTGGTCGATTTGAATTTTCCTTTAGAGCAGACAATTTCACCGGCTACTGTCCCGGGGCGCTGCCGTCGCTATGAACTACCTCTCAAAAAAAAATCGATAAGGGGTTGGGGTGTTTTCTCAAACGTCATTGGCTAACTCGCATAGGGGGTAAGGGAGAGGAGAGAGAGCTTCTAAACTTAGAGGAAACCCACAGTCAAAGGTGGGGGACCATCCTTGAGCTTTACTTTCCCCCTATCTACTTTTGAATCTAGTATTTTTACCCTCTGAGGGACCAGGCTGGTCAACGACGGATGCGCGCCTAAGACTTCGTGCCCGCTAGATCTATCTATGATAGACGTTGAACAAACTTAAGTGCCGAGAAATCTAACTCCACCACCCGAAGACCGTGCCCAGGACATTACCGTCTCATATAAACTATACGGAAACGACTTCTAAGACCGCGCCGAGAAACCCCTGTCTTCGTGGGCCAAGATTTGCCACCCAAGATAAACTATATGTGCGCAACTGGTTCGAGCAGTGTCGTCCGCGAGATTACGCTCTAAACAATTTAATCTAAAACAATGTGCGCGTAGGACCACCTACCACAAGTTCCGTAAAAGCCGGCGTCATTAACGTAACTCCCGTAAAACAAGGGTATCCAGCCATTCCCCCTTCTGTGTAATGTGTATTATAGTCATTTAACATATGATGCATAATTATCTTATCATTAATTGCGTTTTATTATTAGTATCGCGTTGCCATTAATTCTTGTTCTAAAGGGATTGTCTTAATAAATACAGTATAAAGTCATATCGGCCCGTTGTCCATATTCTTTACCAATGATGACACTCTTTAATTATTCCCCTAGACAACTTAACCAACATTAAACTAAATTCATAAACCCTCTAAAGAAAAGTCTCTCAGATCACACATGCAAGTTCCCTAAGAGAATTTACACTGGTATTGTGTTCTACAATCCTCAAGTCACGAGTCATCCCATTAAGATTCTCCTGGACTTGGAAACATCAGAACAAACAATAAGAATAAATGGTCCGGTCTTTGAAGTGTATTGTTGCCATCAAACCTTTCTCAAGCCTTAACTTGAGCGTCAACGTCTTCATTTTGACCAAATCAGGTAGACATAAGTAAGGAGTCTAACTTTTTCTCGAGTCTTCTTCACCAGTGTCGGATTTGGAGGGAGATGTTGCAGATATTAACCGCAACACGATAATTCGCAGAAAATGCTCTGCCGCTTTTCGGGTCCCGTTTGGGGATACATCACTTCCAAAGGACTTGGGAGTTTGACTCACTTTGATGGACATCTGAACTGTGAATAATATATAGATATTTTAGAGCATAGTTTGTCCCTCATGTCGTAGACAATTATTTTTCGGATTGTCTCTTCACGTTCCAGCAAGATACTTCCAGGATACATACGTCACGCGCAACGGTGGCATACTTTTCTGTCAGGCATCCTGAATTGGAGATTTTACCATGGCCAACGAGTTCCCCAGATATGTCACCTATTGAAAACTTATTGGCGAATATGAAAATAGGTTTGGCCGCTATGGATATTACTCCAAAAGATCCAGAATATCTATGGGCCATGGTGTTGGTTCCGTGGGACGAAATAGGAGAAAGGTCAAATTGTTACGAAGACCTGTTCTCGTTCATGCCAAGGAGATTGCAAAAGGTGATAGACGTCAATGGTAAAATGGCTTCGCTAATTGAAGTTAAACGCGACTTGACACAAAGGCATTGATGTATAATTTCAATTAACATAAAAGAAACCAAAGAAATACCAGTGACACATCTCGAAGCTATTTTAATTTCTCACATTTGCCTTGACATTTATTTAATACAGATAAATGTATCGAAGACTTTTTGTTATTATTATTACGTTATTATTCAATTACGTTTTATTAATTGTATTTAATTTAATATTTCGTCATCTTTCCATTGACGTCTATCACCTTTTGCAATCTCCTTGGCATGGACGCAAACAGTTCTTCGGAATAATTTGGCCTTTCTCCTATTTCGTCCCACGTAGCCCGCACCATGTCCCATAGCTGATCGGGATCGTTTGGAGTAATATCCATAGCGGCCACACCTTTTTTCATTTCCGCCCATACGTTTTCAATGGGTGACATATCTGGTGAACAAGTTGGCCATTGTAAAAGTTCCAATTCAGGATGCCGATCAGAAAAGTATGCCATCGTTGCGCGTGAAGTATGTATCCTGGAATTATCTTGCTGGAACGTAAAGAGGCCATCCGGAAAATAATGGTCTAGGACATGAGGGAGAAAACTATGCTCTATGATATCTATATATTTTGCAGAGTTCAGATGTCCATCAATGCGAGTCAAACTCCCAAGTCCTTCGGAAGTTATGTATCCCCAAACGGGAACCGAAAAGCGGCCACTCATTTTCTGCGAATTAACGTTTTGCGGTTCATATCTGCAACCTCTTTCCCTCCAAACCCGACACTGATGATCAAGACTCGAGCAAAAGGTAGACTCATCACTTATGACTACTTGATTCCATTCATTACCCCAATGTTGATACGTTTGCGCAAAATGAAGACGTTGACGCTCATGTTCAGGCTTAAGGAAAGGTTTGTTGGCAGCAATACGACTTCGTAGACCGGACCTACGAATTCTTCTTCTTATGGTTTGTTCTGATGCTTCCAAGTCCAGGAGAACCTTAATAGGACGACTCGTGACTTGAGGATTGTTGAACACAATAGCTGAAATGATTTCATCATCTTGCTGGGTAGTCACTCTTGGCGCCCCTTCTCGTGGTTTTTCAGTTAAACGTCCATCTTCAGCATGAGCGGCTATCCAATATCGAACAGTTGGTTGAGAATAATTAAGTAGATCAGCTATTTGTGGGACACTTCTACCGGTTTCATGCAGCGCGATCAACCTCGCTCGATCTTGGCTACTTAGACGTGGCATTATGAATGTTATATCACTTTCATCAGCTGTAGCTTTTATAGTAAGCCTGGCAATAGTAAAAACAACCGCTGTTTAATAACCTTTGGAGTTGCATCATTTGCACCTTAAACCTTTTTTATTTATATATTCTAGTGGGAATAGTTATAAGAAAACGATAGTAAAGCGTGTAGCGCCCTAGATGTTCCGTAGTTTAAATTCGTTAAAGGCCGAGTTACGGCGAAAAGGGTTCTAATCACACTGAAAACCGAGCATCGAACTAACAATGGGCGACCGTGCTGCAAAATTTGAGGGGTATTATTCATTCTGAAGAAGAACAATAGAGCGTAACTTGGTCCCGTCCCGAATTTTCGCTCAGTCTCGATGAAAAACGATTGTTCAGTTTGACTAGAACCGCTTTGCATGCTTTTCAGTTTGCCTAGAACCCCTCAAATTTTGCAGCACGGTCGCCCATTGTTAGTTCGATGCTCGGTTTTCAGTGTGACTAGAACCCTTTTCGCCGTAAATCCGCCTTTAAATTTAACTTTCTCAAATACGTGTATACGTGTTAAGAGTAATTTATTATCAAGGACATGGAACCGAAACCAACACTTTCCTCAAGCTTCAACAAGAGCAGAAACGTCGTCATTTTGCCGGATATTCCACTGGTGGAATAAATGGAGTCAAGTCGTCATACGTGGCGAATCTATACTTGCTCCTCAATTCCTAATCACTAATGTAAGGTTTTCGAGGTAGAGATGCTGCAGGTGTTAACCACAAGACGTTTATTCTCAAAAACGACGTAATTCGAGGATACGTAATACTTCCGTAGAGGTAGAGGTATAGTTGGCATTGCATTAATAGCGTTTTAAATCGGACAAATATATACGTAGAACATCATTGACTACGATTATTTACACATATCATTGACAACTATTCTCCGGATTTACGTTTCACAATGGCCTACCTTTCTGATCGTTATCCAGATATGTGACCCATTAAAACGGTTTGGAAGAAAACAGTCAAAGGTGTGGAAACTTCAACTCGTGACTTGAGGATTGTTGAACACAATAGCTGTAACACCAGTGTAACATCTCTTAGGGAACTTGCATGTGTAATCTGGGAGACTTTTCTTTAGAGGGTTTTAGAATTTAGTTTAATGTTGGTTAAGTTGTCTAGGGGAATAATTGAAGAGTGTCATCATTGGTTAATAATATGGACAACGGGCCGATATGACTTTATACTGTATTTATTAAGACAATCCTTTTAGGACAAGACTTAATGGTAACGCGATACTAATAATAAAACGCAATTAATGATAAGATAATGATGCATCATATGTTAAATGACTATAATACACATTACATAGAAGGGGGGATTGGCTGGATACCCTTGTTTTACGGGAGTTACGTTAATGACGCCGGCTTTTACGGAACTTGTGGTAGGTGGTCCTACGCGCACATTGTTTTAGATTAAATTGTTTAGAGCGTAATCTCGCGGACGGCACTGCTCGAACCATTTGCGCACATATAGTTTATCTTGGGTGGCAAATCTTGGCCCACGAAGACAGGGGTTTCTCGGCGCAGTCTTAGAAGTCGTTTCCGTATAGTATATATGAGACGGTAATGTCCTGGGCACGGTCTTCGGGTGGTGGAGTTAGATTTCTCGGCACTTAAGTTTGTTCAACGTCTATCATAGATAGATCTAGCGGGCACGAAGTCTTAGGCGCGCATCCGTCGTTGACCAGCCTGGTCCCTCAGAGGGTAAAAATACTAGAATCAAAAGTAGATAGGGGGAAAGTAAAGCTCGAGGATGGTCCCCCACCTTTGACTGTGGGTTTCCTCTAAGTTTAGAAGCTCTCTCTCCTCTCCCTTACCCCCTATGCGAGTTAGCCAATGACGTTTGAGAAAACACCCCAACCCCTTATCGATTTTTTTTGAGAGGTAGTTCATAGCGACGGCAGCGCCCCGTGACAGTAGCCGGTGAAATTGTCTGCTCTAAAGGAAAATTCAAATCGACCAAGTGTTACATCGTTTAAAAATTCGGGGCGCTTTACTTTCCCCCCTATCTACTTTTGCTAGAATCTCCTATCTGGTAACCTTTCTTCCTCTTAAAACCTCTCATCGTTTGAGCCGGGTCAGGTGATATTGTTCTTAGTATTCGTCTGAGCTCGTATTCACCTGGCACTCAGAGAGCTCGTGATTCGATTCGGTTTACAGGGGTCGCAGGAGGTTCTGGTTTAATTTGCCGTTAAAAGAGTGGCGGGTCGTTCTGGTTGACACAGGGCATTCGTTCCGGCTCGCGCAAAGGGTAACCAGCTCTTTTGGGGTAATCCAGCCATGGATGTAAACAAGATTTCAAATGATATTTTAAAGGGGTAAACAAAAAAGGTTTTCAATTTAATTGAATTGATATGCAAAAACATAAAATAAACTGGTATGCGTGACAATAATATGAATTACTGAAGAAGGGTAACTAATCCGTTACAAATCTCTTAGGCGATTGAATTATAGGCCATAACTGAACACCTAGAATGTATTGTTAACACGACATATAGGGAGACAGCAATGGCCAGGGAGGGAAAGAACAAGCGCCGTCGTGCAACCCCTCTACTGGTGGAGCGTTTTCATGAGCGAGTACTGTGCTCCCTCGGTAGAGGGGATGACACCGACGTAAGAGATAGAGACCCGTGACGTTGCAAGATATGGTGTGCTCTCTCTCTATTATTATAGAGCCACCGATTTCTTAGTCATCGTGAAGACATAAATTCTAATCAAATTCGTTATACTTCTGAACTTTCCAGCGCACCAACTTTCAGATCAAGGGTGTTAACAGGAGGGTAAAGAGGAAGATCAAGTGCATTTTTATCGAATCTTCCATTAATTATAAGACCAATCTAAATAGTCAACCGTTCAGAAAATATCTCCGACTTATTACAAAATTCTAAGTTGTAGATTCAGATTTCATGGTTAAATAGCTGCGCATCAATAATATCTTGTCACGCCCTGCCTTACTGCGAACCAAACACATGTGGCACGCGCTATTTTCGAGAGCAATTATAACGCGAGAAGTGATAAACAATGCGCGGGATGTCAAAAACGTAACGCGCGACAAAGAGTATGCTAGGAGTATTTTGTTCGCTTGGTTGGAGGCGCTGCGTTTAACAGTGAAATGTGAAACTATTTTGATCTTTATAATAGCTCGGAGATATTTCCTGAATGATTAACTATGCATATAGGTCTTATAATTAGTAAAAGAATGGATGAAACGAATGACTTGGTTTTTCCTCTTCACCCTCCCATTAAGTGCCACAATGCACGAACGAAACAGAAGAGCATTTGGGGGAAGAAGGTGCCATGAAATCAACCACAAATTCCATGGTTCCCCCATTCTATGGCCTGATACCCTACAAGGTTCGCGTTGAAGTATAGTTGCCTGAATAGTAAGCAATTGAAGCCTGTCATGGGGCCCATAATGACAAAATAAACGTGGTTGAGTGAGCTTTCATTCTCTAACCTTCAATGTGACTTTGGTCTTGATGCCATAAATAGATTGGCTTTTTGGAGCCACCAAAGGGTAAAATTGTCTGGCACCTCCAGTGAAAACGTTCGATTAATCTTCAAAGTAATACAGTGACAGCGGTTTAGAGATTCCATGGCATTAACGTCTTATTTGATATTAAACATTCTTAGTGACACTATCCCTTTATGCGGTGTTCAAATCCCCTCCAGTATGAATAACCCTACGTTTAGTAGATTAATTCTGTTATTTTCACGACCTATGTTTTTTATTAAACCTAATACGTATTCATTTTTAATGGGTACTCAGTGAGAACGAATTTTGGTGTAGCTAATTGTTAAACAAGCCGTCGCGCGAGAGAAAGTTTTTTTTGGACACGACTGTACCTGGCAAAATCTAGCAGGTTTATTTATTTAACATAAAAAATGTTAGCGTTCTACCCTACTACAAGGGTTTGGTTGACAATTGGATATGGTGTTTTGCATACGAAACCATACTCTAGTAATAAGATCAAGCCTTAAAGCCAAAAATTCTACAGGCCGGTAGGCCCTTGTAGATATGACTTGATACCCTTCCGTAATGTTAAAGAAAAAGTCACACCTTTTAGGATTAGCGTCCCATTGAAAAAGCATTAAAACTGTTTCGTTTTTTTAACGCAATTGTCATAGGCCATACGAAAAAGTATAGCGTAGTTAGTTTTCGGAATACTTCTAAATTAACAGGCATTTATTAAATGGGAAACTTACCTGTTTCGATTTTTGATTATTGAAGTCTAAGTATTGTACTTTAAGTAATTAACAAAGTACGTCAAAAAATTACTTTTGGGTCAGAAGTCAGCCTAACCTTATAGCGCGCTTAAACCTATTTCTTCATTTCGTTCTCGTTGACAACTAGAAGGGCCTAGGTTTGTGGGTGCTAACAAGTTACGTTGACAAATTTCAAATGTTGGCTTTCTTGCTGATTTTCCTAATTTCTTAGCAGTAGACGCTAACAAATAACTTTGGTATTTCATCCGAGCTTGAGCACCTTTATATGTGTTTTCTAATTAACAATAGCACCCTTAATAAGAAATACGTCGTTATCAGGTCGAATTTTCGTCTAGAAAAGTAATTCAGGTAAATAATTACAGTTACTAGAGGTTTTTATATCATTTAAAGTAAGCTTTTCGACGCTCTTTACGGCCAAGGCTTAAGTTGTATTTTAATTTGTCTATGTAATATAGTGACTTTCCTTATAATAAAGCTAATTTCCAGCTCTGTTTTGGAATTACAAAATACGTAGTCCGCTTCGATTCATGCTACAAATCCCAACCCCAGGGCCTAGGTTTTACGCTACTTAATACTGTATTCATGACAATTTGTTGGATTCGAGATAAATAACTATGATGCAAGGTAGGAAAAAGTAAACCGAATTTTGTCATTGCAAAAGCAGATGGATTATTATATATTTAATTTTTGTCATAGTTAATAATAAAAGCCGCTAAATCTTTTCTTTCATTTCTTGTACCACTATTGAAACATAATAAACTTCCTATTATACGGTACTTGTAAGTCAACTTGTTGAGTTTTTGTGAGATTAAGTCTGGTTCAGGTATGGCAGTTATCGGGCATCTAATTAAGAAATGTCCTGGAGTTAAAGCCGACAAGTCATTCGGGTCTGAACTCATGGATGTCAGGGGTCTTGAGTTAAGACAAGCTTCAATCTGGCATAATAGCGTCTGCAATTCTTCGTATGTCAATGTTGTGTTGCCGATGACTCGCTTCAGATGAAATTTAACAGATTTCACTCCGGCTTCCCATAAAACACCAAAATGTGGCGCTGCAGGCGGATTGAAATGCCAATTGATGCCTTCTTCGGCTGTCCATTGTGTGATTTCAGAGCTATTTGAATTCGATGAGATAAATCTGATAAAGTCTTTGAGTTCTCGGTCGGCTCCCATGAAGTTTGTGCCACAGTCGCTGTAAATATTTGAGCATCTTCCACGTCGTGAGACGAATCGTTTTAACGCCGCCAGAAAAGCTCCCGTTGACATATCGCTCACCAACTCTAGATGTATGGGACGTGTAGTAAAACAGGCAAAGAGCGCTATGTAGGCTTTGAATGTTTTCTGACTACGACCCTTTAGGACTCGAAGCACAAGAGGACCGGCATAATCCACCCCGCAATTTACAAACGCTCGTGCTGGATTGACTCTGGGCTCTGGTAACTGTCCCATTAACTGCTTTGCAGCAAACGTTTGTTGTCCGATACACCTTACGCATCTTCTGACGTGGAAACGAATTGCGTCTCGAATGCCCAGGATCCAAAATCGTCGTTGAATCACGGCGGTCAAGAGTTGTGCACCTCCATACAAATGCTTGATATGTTCGTGGTTAATTATCAAGTCCGTTAGTTTATGTCTTCGTGGAAGTAACATCGGGTGGACCTTATCTGGCGATATGCGTGCGTGTTGAAGCCTCTAGGTCTACTTGCATTAAAAACGAATCGCAGCATATAGGGCGTTACGTGTGTCAAAGTTCTTAAAGACGAGTAGTTGTTTAGCATGGAGTTGTCCAATTGACATGGTGCTGAGACTAGTGTGACTAGTTTTTCTTCGACACGACATTCTTCTGGTTCCTTTACTTGATGTGAACTTTTTTCTGGTTTGAAAGACGGCAACCATGAAGGTCCATGCCACCATAACGGATGTTGACCCAGCTCATTTGCCAGAAGTCCTCGTGAAGCACAGTCTGCTGGATCTGTTTCACCTGAAACATATTGCCATTGAACGTTAGGCAATGCTTCTTGCAATTCGGCGACTCTATTGGCCACGAATGTTTTCCAACGTTGAGGAGGCGACGTGACCCAGGCCAGGACAATTGTAGAATCTGTCCAGCAGTGAATATTTGAAACAGGTTTTTTGATTGAAGTTTGATATAACTTGATTAGCTTCGCTAATAGAACAGCACCGCGAAGCTCTAATATTGGCAAAGTGGTTTTCTTTAGCGGAGCCACTCTGGTTTTTGAGGCGATCAATTCAATGTTGACTTCACCATTCGTAGATCTTGTTTTAAGATATATTACTGCGGCATACGCCTTTTCAGACGCGTCCGAAAAGCCGTGTAGACTAGATTCTTGTACGCTGGGTTGTAATATATAGCGTCGAACGGTTAACTTCTCTATCTGCTGTAGTTGATCTTTAAATTCTTCCCATCTTCGCCTTAGATGCAGTGGTTATATATAATATTATAGTTTAAAATATGTGCATTCAAAATGATTCTCAATCAGACGGCTTAGTAGAAAAGAACTGTCGCAATAAAAGTTAAAGAATTGTGCCAAATCTATGCACAAGAGAATAATTTTCTTCTCCTATAAAAAAACCCCAATAAAATCCGGTTTAAACCAGCAATCTTTTCCTGAAAAATTCGGATTTTTGCCAACTCTGATATTCAATTATGCTATTTACAAATATTATTGCAAAATTAAGCTTTTATGCAACATTTATAGTGCTTTTTAAGACAATCTGCCGAACTTCTAATATCACTTCTAAGTTTAATCGTGTTAAAGGGAGGAAATATTGCGCCAAGTATGTCAAATTACTCAAGCAAATGGAGGAAATAGGTGTTAAATATTTAATTTTTCTATAACTAGCAAAAATTTTGATTTGTTAAACAAACCCATATTTACACCATTTTTTAATTTAACAGGTAATGCCTGTTTTAAAATCTCGGCTTGTTTTGGTTTTCAACAATACATAGCTTTATTGGGGAAAAAAATGTACGATTGGCAAGATATATTTTTTATATGTTTGCACAGTTGAACTTTAATCAATCAATAGTATGTTTCCCTGATTACATTTGATTTATTTATTTGAAACTAAGCCAATAATATTACGAATAAAATTACACGATTCTACTACACCTTGGATTTTTTTAATTGTCTGTCGTATAAAATAATACTTATGTTATATATATGAGTAATTACCATTGCTCTTCAGATGATCTTATTCAATAAACAAAAGTTACAGAAATTCCGAACACTACATATATGTGAGCTCGCTTTGCTACTTCCGCAAATTTGGGGCTAGTCAGTGCGTTTTCCTAAAACGAAGATTTTTAAATTTAGTCAGTAATCTTTCTTATAACCCTTGAAGCGTATGAAGGAGACACGTCTTCAAAAAATCTAGTTTTCCAATTGCAGCGCTACTAAATTCTTAGGTCCTGAAATTACCTATCGTACTACAAAAAGTTTAGTTAACACAGGACCATGGGTGGTTGACGTACTACAAATTACAACAAGTTGGTAAAACCAAAAATTACCTCTCCGAGTCGGTGAAAAGACTAGTATACGACTCAATATCGAAATACTAGAGCAACATTTTTTCCCTTTGTTTTGTCTAACGAGGCTTAAGTCATGGAATAGTTTTCTCTACATTGTAAAATATATAATCATCCGCTAATCCTAGGTTTCAAATCATTATTTACAAAGAATATTTAAGTTCTATGTTAAATTTTATTCTCTGATGCATACCACTAACCCGATAACGATTAGCCCTTTCACTGATCTAATGCTACCATGATGCTTTTTTCTATTATAAAATCTATATCTGGTTATTTAAACGTGTATTGAACTTTCGGCTCACTCTGAACCGTTAATGTCCCTTCATTACAGACACGATAATCAAAACCCAAAGTTTACTCCACCTCAGGTCTCAATTATTTACTCTTTGGTTTACTAAGCCTATTGCGGATCCGAAAAGCCGTGTAGACTAGATTCTTGTACGTTAGGTTGTGATATATGGCGTCGATTGGTTAACTTCTCTATCTGCGGTAGTTGTAATTTAAATTATTCCCATCTTCGCATTAGATGCAGTGGTAATAATTCATCCTAGTTAAGTTTAAGTTGTCACATGTCTTGAAGCAATATTTTCGCCAATATTGTAACTGGCGCTAACAGACCGAGAGGGTCGAAGATTTTAGCCGTATCCGACAATATTGTTCGCTTCGTAATTATGTACCTGTCCTGTAATGATGCTACTGAATAGCTGAAGTAGTCAGCCATCGGAGTCCAGAACAAGCCTAGGGTCTTGATTGTTTCACGCTGTCGATTCGTAAGGCATTCTGGTTTTCTCGTAGTTCGGGATTTAATGTGTCTAACAATGTAGGGTCATTTGAAGTCCATTTCCGAAGTTCAAACCCAGCTTCTGTTGTTGCCATAAGTAATTCTCTTTGGAGGTTCAGTCCTTCTGTTCTGCTATTCACTCCAGTCATTAAATCATCCATATAAAAATCATTAGCTAATGCTGCTGCTGCCAATGGAAGTTTCTCTTGGACGTCTTGAGACAATTGTTGTAGAACCTTGGTTGCGAGATAAGGAGCACAGCATGTACCATAAGTCACCGTAAGAAGTCTATATTCTTCTAGAGCCTTCGAATTGTCTCGCCGCCAAATTATTCTTTGCCAGTCTGTGTCCTCTGGATGTACCAAAATTTGCCGATACATTTTTGCTATGCCTGCAGTCATAACAATCGGGAATGAGCGGAAGCGTATCAAAAGGTTGATGAGATCATCCTGTTGTTTCGGTCCTACTAAGAGTACATCATTAAGCGATAGTCCTGTTGATGTTTTTGCTGATGCGTCAAATACTTCTCTCAGCTTCGTCGTACTACTTGACTCTTTGATGACGGCATGATGTGGTAAATAGTAGGCCTTTTCAAGTATCTGCTCTTGTGGTACTAATTCCATATGTCCCATTAATATATACTCTTCCATGAACAGTCTATATTGATCCTATAAGTTGACATCGTTCTCTAGACGTTTTTCCATGTACGAGAAACGTCGAACTGCTGATTTTCTTGAATGACCGAGTTCCACTTTATTACTCTTGAACGGTAAGCGGACCATGAATCTTCCAGAGTCTTGCCTGGTGTAGGTTTCTTTGAAGTGTTGTTCGCATTGATTTTCCTCTAGCGTTAGTGCTTTTGTGGACGCCATCTCTTCCAACTCCCAGAACCTGGCTACTTGTTCATCTAGGGTACTGGCATGGACGTGGATTTCTGAATGCTTCGATTCCGTGAGCCCGATTGGTCCTCCCATGACCCAGCCGAACTTTGTATTGACTGCCATGGGTAATCGTCCCTTGCCTCTTCGTTTACCTCCTCCAACGACTTTGAAATATACATCTGCACCAAGTAATAAATCGACAGGACTTGAAATGTGGAACTTAGAATCTGCAAGCTTGATTCCTTTCATATGCGACCAATGGCTTGGATTAAATGAGAAGGTTGGTAAGTTTTCAGTGATCCTTCTTAGGACTAGAGCTTGTATGGAAACGGTCGAATGCGCCCCTGTCTTGATATGCAATTGAACGCTACCTCGCGATGTTCCAATACCCGTCGCGCCAATCCCGCCAATTGTGGAATTGTAACGGTTACGTTTTAATTGCAACCTTTGTAATTGCCGTCAGTAAGTTGAATTGAGTGAATTAGTAGTGCCGCATCGCCATATGTGGAATTCTTGAGGTAATGCAACTTCTGGGCTCCTGATAGCGATACATTGTTGTGAACAGTTGCTATGAAGAGATCATGAAATGGAAAGCAGTCGATGTAATTTCCTCCAAACTTGGGCAGATCTATTGGCAGAAGTTTGATGTCGGCTATGGTTTTGATCGGTGGTAGTATGGCAGCTGATGTCTTGACCTTGGCATTTTGAAGAAGAATATCCAATTCTTCAATTCTTGTTATGAGAGTGTTGTATTCAGATTCGTGAGTGTCGAATTCTTGAGCTGTACATTTAGAATTAATGACTTCCTGAAGTGTTCAAGCCCAACAGCTAGCTTCTGAACCTTGTCAATGTAGAGCGTCACTGCGACGTCAGTCAATGGTATTAGCTCCTGCTGGAGCGGTTGCTTCATGATGTTGTTCTCAATACGAGTGATTTGACCTTTAAGAGCTTTACGTTTAGCAACAAGCGAGTCCATTCTGATTAATTTCTTGCTGAATGTGTTGGGAGGCTAGACTTGATGAATTTGACGTGTCCCACGATGTTATGATGGCAGGATAACGAGATTGAGTTGTAAATTCGATCGATACGTTGAATCCGGCTCGACGGACCAAAATGAACGTGTACGACAAAGAAAACAAGTAACCGACTCAACTTTAAATTTAACTAAGTAAAACCATTTATTTCAAAATAATCACTAATCATCGTATGTGAATATAACAACGTCAAACCAAAAAAGAACCCGGTTTACAATCAACTTTCACGTATATATAGAGGAATAAAAAATAATTTTAGCAGACACATGTTTTATCATAGTCTCAATAGATAAATAATAAATTAAAACTTCCAAGATATTTTTTATTCTACTACTATACGGTCGACGAAATTGATCTACTGAACACCAATTGTTTTGTACTATTTGTTTAGATTGTGGCAAATGCACTGTGGTTCTAAGTGGCAGGTCTAAGTTTTTCTATGTAGTGTTTCATGACGATGGCATGGTCAATTAGACTTCAATTAGATAGTTGCGAAATAAAGTCTAATACATGGCTTGAACTATAAGCAATGGTATTGTAACTCAGATATTCAAGTGTTTTAGTCCTATAGGTTTAGATGGTTCAAAAATTGTAGGTTAATAAACAATTTGTACGTTGATGCGTTTGAACCCCTTTTTCATGGACAGCACGCACGAGTTAACACTGCTTCCCTTTACAGTAACTAGTTTCCATTTCTTTTAGGAATGTTTGTGTAAAATGTGTAAAAATAAACGCTTAAATATTTTCAATTTATCTCATATTTTTTTTCTTGCTAAGATTAGTCTGCCATATGATAGTACCTACGAAATAATTATCACTATTCGTGCTTTGGTAACTTTTCTGACGTTTTTTTTGTATTTGCTTTCTACGTTTTTGAACGCCTCATGTTTTTGGCGATCACAATATGAACTTCGTTAGCTCATTGTCAACATTGTATGGTTTGCCTTACAACAAACGTAATAGTTACACAACTGATTCTCATTAAACATACTTTTCGGTAGGTTTCAAGAAATAGAAATACATTCTTAATAATTTTTGTCGTTTTTATTTAATCGCTTTCGTTAAATATATATATACTTTTAAACAATTTCTTAAAATATGTTTGAAAATTTCTAGAAAAAACCATTTCCATTCATATAGTATTGGATCAATTTTATGCGCAGTTGTCTCATGCACTCAGCGTCTATGTTCTTAACACTTGCATGTGTATACAGGTGTTTCAATTGATTTCGGATATTGAATATTGTAATAGCCTTTTGTAGAAAGTCTTCATCGTACACATTTAGTTCCCTTATTTGGTTCAGAAATGTGTTGGTGACATTTTGAAATACCATTTCCAGTACATTTTTATTGCTCGAACTCTGTAAAATGAGGATTATAAATAAATAACTCTTAAATGTTTACTTCTTATAACTAAGCTTTACCATTTTTAAAGAACTATCATATACTTTGGGTATGGTACTCAAAGTGGTTTTTCCAAGTCAAGTTTTTTTAAATAAATGAAATAATTTTAACGTTGAACTTTATTGGAACTCACAACCAAACGTCCTTTTCCCGCAAATACCATTACGTTATGAAGAAAAATGGCATTGTGCATCTTCTTATGCAAGTTAACTGGAACTTTACTGAAACCAGTAATATCACAGAGAAATACTACGAAAAGGTGGAAGTAGGTGGTTAAGACAAAGAGGAGGGAAATAGGGAGATAGAAACGCGTTCTATAAAATACGCCGAAAAATTGGAAAGTAGGGGGGGGGGTAGCAACAAAAATTTCTGGTACGTTAAGATTCAGGACGCACTTCTTTCGCGCAAGGGGGGGACCTAACTGCCTCCGTCTCTGTCATCCCCTACGTAACTGAAATTTCTCTCTATTATTAAATCTTTACCTTTAACGTCAACTGTGCGCGAATAACTTGCGCGTTAAGAGCCGCGGCGTACCGTACATTTTCCCCTCTTCTCACTACGCATGGATCACGGCTGCCTATGCTGATTCTCTCTCCCTATTTCCCTCCTCTTTGGTTAAGAGGTAAACTGTCAGTAAAGACAGAGTTAGGGGCGGGTCTAAGTGTTTCTATTTAGTGGTTATTGGGGATTGGTCTAAGCAATGTTATGGTCACTTAGACTTTTATTAGATAGTTGCTAAATAAAGGTGGATTGATCAATAAGGAATGGTATAGTAACACAGATTTCAAATTGTTTTGTACTATTTGTTTAGATTGTGGCAAATGCACTGTGGTTCTAATTGGCAAGTCTAAGTTTTTCTATGTATTGTTTCTTGGCGGTGGGTCTAAGCAATGGCATTGTCAATTAGACTTCAATTAGATAGTTTCGAAATAAAGTCTAATATATGGCTTGAACTATAAGCAATAGTATTGTAACATAAAGTTCCAAATCTCTATTCCTAGTGGTCTTGATAGTGGTATATGCTTTGTGGTTCTAATTAGCGGGACTTAGTGGTGGTTCTATGTGGTATGTCTAGGCAAGATTAACACTTCTATTAAATAACATATTTGCGAGAGAAAACTAATATATGGCGCGAATTTGAAACTTAGGTATAGTATGAGTTTCTAGAAAAAAACACTTGGATTGTGCTCTTTCAAATTGTTTTTTCAATTTTTCGCATATAAACGTTCAAATATGAAGCACTTTGATTGATAAATTAAGCCAAAACTAGTATAGTTTATTTGTATACTTAAAATGTTTGCGACTTTTAGTACATATTAACTATGGAAATTATACATTTTTAAAGATTATTAACATGTCAGATGATTTTGTTTAATACATAAAATAAATTAATAAAGCTTTTTATTTTAATTTCTGAAAATTGCAATTTTATTATTGTTTCAGTAAAATTTTAAAGGCTTTTCGCCCTAGAACTTATAATTTTTTATATTATACAAATCCGGCCGTTAATTTTAATTTCCGACAATTGCAATTTTAGTATTGCATTTTAATATTTCTGGAATTAGTAGCCCAAAAAATATTTTTCATCAATTAAAACTCGAACGAGTTCTATTCTCTGTTTTAGTGATGTTTCCAATATTGACCAAACTCCAAAAATATCTCCCGAAATTAAGTAAAACGTTTTAGTTCCGAATGACAAGTTATATTCTTTTGTCCATAATGCCTTGCCCTCTTCTTCATCCACTTTATGAAACTGAAGGTTCATTTCGTAGTAGTTTATCAAATTCTGAAAGCGCGAAAAAATATTATAACTTTTCGACGATTACGTTTCTACGACAGAACTCACCATTTCTCCTTTGACAGGGGAATATAATCGTAAAAACCCGCCATTTACTTGCGATGCAAGAAAAACGTTTCCGCTATTATTTTTCAAATAGTTATGTTTGGAAGTCGATCTTAAGTGAACGGTGCTGTCAAAGTCCATTTTTGTTTCCATAGTTATTTCACAGAAAAGTACGTTACGCCGCAATTTTTCTGAACGAATAGAAACTATTTTCATTTTTTCCCCTAGTTCTAACGAGAAAAACGTATTTTCCAAATTATGAATAAGTTGTAGAGGTAAAATAAAAGTACGTTTTATTCCAGAATATGTTTCTTCTAGTGATGCCACGAATATTCGGTTACTATTCGGTATTCGGCCTATTCGGCCATTTTTTTCGTATTCGGTATTCGGCCGAATAATTCGTAATATTCGGCCGAATACCGAATCTCCAATCATGAAGGCAAAAAACGCTAAAATTGCTCAAAAATTATTTATTTCAATAACAATTTTTATTTATAAACTACCAGTGGTAAGTTGTGATGAATAAAAAAAGCATATAGTGAGGCGATCTACTCGCAAATGAACCAAAAACCTAAAGATGCTATAGACGGGTCCTATAGTGTTAAAGAGAGCGCGTTGAAAAATCGTAACTTCCCCCTTTTCAATCCCTCCTTCCCGAGTTTATCACCAACGTTGATAGCTTCCGCGCAGGCGCGCTGTAGCAGAGGCGGTAAAGAGCGGATCTAAACAGTGTATCCCTCTCTCTGCTTGCGCGCCAATATTGCGCAGAGCAGTAATCGCGTTACAGCTAGTGCCGAGAGGAGAGGAGTTTTCCCACGCAGGGTGGGAAATAAGGAATTTTTTTAAACTGGACATTGGGCCAGCGACCCCTCTGGCCTGGAATAAATAAACTGGTCCATGACCACTGACCAGGGCGCATCGTCTGCTAAATTGAAGAAGTGGATGATTAAAATATATAAGCTAATGTCTGGATTCTGGAAACCATTGAATTTTCTTAGTGGTCCTGTGGACCACTGACCCCCCTCCGATTTAATTTTTAAACTGGTCCGGGCAATTTTTAAACTGGTCATTTGCCCTGTGCCACCGCCTTATTTCCCACGCTGTTCCCACGCGACCCTACATTTCGCGTAGCCGTCTGCCTATTCACCTCACCATTCCATACCCTTCTTCTTCCATGATGAGACCTGTCCCATTGCGGTCCGTGCGGGGGATGTACATATTTCGCGGAACGGGTTACAGCTCATAACCGGTTTCGCGCGAGTTGCGCATATCTCACGCCCGAATATTCGGTGCTTCGGCCGAGAGCTTGGCCGAATATTCGGTATTCGGTATTCGGCAAAATCAATATTCGCGGCATCACTAGTTCCTCCATACGTTCTTTGATTTCTTCGAATATTTCGTAAACCTTTCTTTGATTTCTTATACTTAGGCCCAGTAGACGGTTAAAAAAAATGTTAAATTGTAGCCTAATCTGTTTTTTTTATCTAAGATGCCAATAATTGAAAGTTTCACGTAAAATTACTTCACTCTACTGGCAATTTCAGAGCTTTAATTAAACTTAATTAAATTTAATTAAGGTTAATTATCGCCATTTAGTTTCACGTAAAATTACTTCACTCTACTGGAAATTTCAGAGCTTTGATTAAACTTAATTAAATTTAATTATCGCCATTTAGTTTGATGTAAAATTACTTCACTCTACTAGCATTTTCAGAGCTTTAATTAAACTTAATTAAATTTTATTAAAGTTATTTAAATTTAATTATCGCCATTTACTTTCACGTAAAATTACTTCACTACTAATTGATGTCTTATTGATTATTTGTTAGTGCATACATTACATTTTTACCTCAGGTCCGGTACTTCTAATTATTCTGATTCGGTAATGTTTACATCAGGTCCACTAGTTCTAATTTTTCTGATTAGGTTATGTACACATCAGCACTGATAAAAATGACCGTGCTCTCGGAATTCAAAAATGATGGCTACCGTTCAATTTTAAACAAGCCTCTATTGACGAATTCAGATTTAACCAGAAACATTCAATTTGAACAAGGATTGTTTTACGTGTTCAAAACTAACCACGAGCATTCATTTTTGAACAGCTTATATATTACCGTTCAAAAATTAAACTTTATCTCATTCAATTTTGATTAACTGCCTTGCGCTAATGAAACTTTCAGACATGCATTTTAGGCGTTTAAATAAGAGCATTTTGGCGTTCAAATGAGATGGTTTTGGCGTTCTAACAAGAGTGTTTTTGGCTTTAAAACAAGAAAATTTTGGGCGTTCAAACGTGACTGTTTTTGGTGTTCAAATGAGAGCGTTTCTGGCTTTTCAACGAGAGCGTTATGAGCGTTCACACGGGAGCTTTTTTCTAACCAAATGAGTGCTTTCTGAGCGTTCAAAGAAGAGTTTCTTGTCTAGTTTTTTGGGTGTATTATTTACAACGGTCTAAATCCAGGTTTAATTAATCACAATTTTAGTATTGTAATTCAACAAGTTATTTTTATTATATCTTGATGTTCAAGATTATAATAATTTGCCAATTTGTTTTACCATTATTCAGTCGATTTTCTGTTTCCGAAAATAGGCTCGGACTGTAGTAGAACACACAGACACAAATTGCGAAATATTATTAGAAAATGGTGGTTACAGCTAAACTAAATTACTTGCTTAAAGGGAGGGTGAAGTAGAAAATCAAGTGATCTTTATCGATTCTTCTACTAATTATAAGACCAGTCTGCATAGTCAAACATTCAGGAAATACTTACCGAACAATCATGTAGCGCATTGTCTTTTTGTCAACAAAATTATCGTTGTACGCTCCATGTCTTGCGCCACGATTGTGACGTCACGTCGCGCGCAAATTTTATCAAATCTCGTGATAAATTTTATTCGACACGGAACGTGCACGAGAATACGCTATTGGTCGGAGGTCCTTTTTTAAAATTATCCTTAAAATCTGAAACTATTTTGAATTTTAAAATCATTCGGATGTATTTCCTAAATGTCTCACTATGCAGACTGTTCTTGTAATTAGTATAGGAATTGATTAAAAATAACATGATTTTCTATTTCACCCTCTCTTTAACTGGCTGATTAACTACATAACTAAGTTTGATATGCGATCGTCCTCTCTAAATAATCGTGATCCCTTTTTCAAAATATTGCTTGATTTATAGGTCAGATTAGGTTGTTTGGTTAGTGTTAGGTAAGGCTTAGTTTAGGTTTGGTGTCTTTAAGACCTACTGTTTCAAATTTTCAGCATTGAACCTCTTAATTATAGACGTGTGCATATATACATATCCCATAAATGCTATAAACTGAATTATTATTTTTTTTTTCAATAATAAGAAACTTTTTATCGTCGGCAGCGTTTAAAAATAAAATATTTGTAAATGTCTTTTTTAAACGCACTATATTACGTTAGGAATTTATATTTGGGTACTCGTTCTATGTTTATACTTCTTTGCAGTGTTACTTAATGTATATGACTTAAAAATAACAATAAATATTAAACAATTTTTTTTATTAAGGTACATTTCTTCAATTTAAAAATATTTCGTTCTTGTAAACTATAAATTTTGCTTTATATTTTACAAAATACTTGGATTTAGTGCTCATTTTACCTAGCCACTCAATCGTTATAGGTTAATTAGATTTTAATGGGATAAGATAGAATCTCTGTGTTCCCGGGAATTATGATTTTTAATTTCACCGGGTACAGTTAAGCCAAGATGTTTGTCACAATTTATGAATCCGACAATATGCCGGGTTTTTATCGGCCGAATGGGGCTTTGGTCGCATGGGAAGAGAGCGGTTAATAATCATAGGCAAACCAACTTGATATGCTGTAGATAGGGTAGTAATATGAAGTGAATTTGGTGAATACAGGCTTAAATTCGGGTATTAGTACTTGAAAATAATGTTCGTAAATGGCTTGAATTGATCACAATAATGGTATTGAAGTACACCAATATCGTTCTCGTTCGAATGTTAATCCAATCCTACAATAACGCGATACAGTTACGTATGAAGGCCAATTCGTTTTCGTTTGAACGCCACAATTTGAATGGCAAAATGACCTAATCTGAATGCTTCATTAGTGTGACTTTTTGAATATTAATATAAGCGTTCAAAAATGAACATTTCGTTAACGTGTACAATTGAATACCACTTTACACGTTCATATTTGATTGCTAATGCGTACCACCACAGTGGCAAGGTATTGAACGCTGATACATTCAATTTCGAATGTTCTTTTTTTACTGTGAGGTCCGGTACTATTATGCTGATTTGGTTATGGTCGGCTACTTTTAATTCAAACTTCCCGCGTTTTGCTTTTCGGACCCTGGAAAAATTTATGTTCTTACCATAAAAAAGTGAAGTACCCTTTTGGGTTTGTTTACGTTCTGAAAAAGTTTCCGGACATCAAACGTCAGTCTTAATGCGTAGTAATATACGTGTAAAAAATTGAGTTTCGTCACGAATCGCGATAGTGCGTCATAATCATTTCAAAACAAAAGAACGTGATCAGTGCCTTATCCATTTCAACTAATTAGTCTGTGAAAATAAGTGTTTTTAACTGTTTCGTGAAGAAAGTTCGTTCCTAATCGTTTGGTGTAATATTCATCTTCTTACGCACCTTGTACCAGTAACAGTAAGTGCTTGATTTTTTTATTATTAGGAATCCATAGAGCTAATAGGAATCATTGTGATCCCGTATCTTCCACGTTAATTTCCATGCGGCTTTTGTGAGCCCGGCTTATAAGTTTCAAAGCCGGCGGAGATACGCAAAATTAGCCTAGCCCCTCCCTCGAAGCACGCCTAAATTCTAGTAGAAAATGACTCTCGAATGAGTCCAATTAGCCGTATGGATTCTTGATACTACACATAGGGTTCATTACCTGACATTGGCTTAGTGATGTCTAATTGACCAGCTATATATACTTCAATCTAGTACGGTAAAATAATATCTTCACCAACTCTGTTGTAATATCAATTCCATGCTACGTAACACGATATAGACATGCGTTAGACTCTCGCTAATTGATAGCTACTTGATTTATAGAATTTCGTCAGTTAAATTGCAGAGAATGTAATATGACATAGACATGCGTTAGACGATCTCTAATTGATGGCTAATAGATTTATTTAATTTCGTCAGTTAAATTGCACAGTACGTAACATGACATAGGCATGTATTATAAAGAGGTCGTATGCTCGACTGTTGTTAATTAATTTGCGTGTTACATAGTATGACGTAGGTATGCATTAGATCGTAGCTAAGTGAAGTCTAATTGACCAACTATTCATTAACTCGCGCTGCAATCCAGCAAAGAAGAGTACATAGCATGACTTAGCCATGTGTTACAATGACATCTTAGCGCCACTGTTTACAATTCAATTGCGTGGTCAATAGTATGTCTTAGACCTGCCTTAGATCGTCGCTATGTGATATCTAATTGGCGAACTTTACATGAACTCTCGCTACAGGTGCATAACATGACTATACATTAACTCGCGCTAAATGATAATAATATTAATTATTCGCCACCTACAAATAATGGCGCACCACATTCTTATTGTTATAAATAAAAGGTGCTGACGGTCATAACATTTTATCATTTAGTATTAAAACTTTAAAGAATATGGAGCTTGAAAGTGAGAGTGAGGAATCAGATCTTGTTCTGCAATTAAGGGATTACGAAAAACTAATGGAGTTCCTGTACTTGCAACACGACGTGAAAAGCAAAAACAAGTCCACCCCGAGTTTTCAAAAAATTAAATTTTCTACTATTCTGAAAGCCCTTGTCCAATATGCTGCGAAATTTCCAGCATCAGAATGGACACAGCTCTTATCGAAAGGGAAGGACAGTCCCGATAAAGGATGGAGGTTCGCCGCTGGATTAGCTATAAAAGAACATGGATGATAGGTTTATGTCATCTAAGTGTTTTAACAAACATTTTAGTAAGTTTAAAACCGTAGATGATATAAAGTATTTAAAAATAAATGTTGTTCAAGTGACAATAAAGATTTTCCTCGAAATTATGCGGCTAGCCTGCGAAAGTATTTTTTATGGAGATGTAATTTCATCTTTTATGGTGAAACTTTTCGGTAAGACACACACTACGCCACTTTTGTCGTTGGTACTGCCGGGTGTTAAGTCGGAAGAACGTATTGTTTTTCAATTTTCTATATAATATACGTACTGTGGGATGACGTTTTATGATCCCAAAAAAATTTGAAAATCAATTTTTGTTTTTGATTTTTCATTCGTGTTTCCCAACGACAAAAGTCTGTTGGCGTGAAGATAGCCTAAACTGCTAAGCATTGAGCAATCTTTCGCGTCACGGTAGTGGTGCTTGTAAGTCCATAAAAATCTGCATGAACTTTCCCTAGATCTGAAACACGAAACTAAACCATCGAAAGTTCGTAGATCAAAACACCTCAATGAAATGTTTCTTAACGGTCATAAAATAATAAAAGATATGTCTCCGAAATTTAAAAAAACCCTTCGCCTTCCTCCTGAATTCACGAATTTGTTCAAAGGAGCAAGGTCCAGTGGATGTGTTGACGGAGAAACAATTGAAGAGCGTAATATAAAAATAGAAATACGCGCATCGGAATTAAAACATCTAATGAAATATTTTCTATCAGGCGACACCGATTCCGCGCATTCAAGTGACGAAGCGGAAACCAACAATGAAGTAAGCTACATTTCATGCGTTGTGAAATCCACGAGTGTTGTGGAATTGGTATCATATCTTGAAAATAAAGTAATTGCAAGAAAAAATGTGAAGAAGGGTTACTAAATGAGTTGGAAACAAAACTGGAGAGTAAGTTCTGATTAAAGAAATAAATATTACTTTATTTCATAATGTCCAATCTTAGGTGCTTGCCAGATTGGGGTATCTTTGGTTGGTCCATCATCTGTTCCTGAAATTTGTATTCTTATTTAGTCGCGAAATGAGAAATCATAACGGCCCGATTTTATGGCAGCACAATCTTTAAACACACGATCATCTGGGTACTCGTAAAATCTTAAAAAAAAAAACTTCGGTTGCGTCGCGATATCGCTCGTGCTCTGATCTCCGCCGGTTAAAAATATTAGTGATAATATTGATTTAGCCTCCCCTCTCATACGGTTTCTCAATCGGTCGCTCTATATATCGCTAAGTGTGATTTTAAATGTAATGCGCGTCTTGACTTTGCTAAGCCTTGCGCTGCAGTGGACGATTCCATTTTGGACAAAGAGGGTAAGGCTTTCGATGAGTCTCAGCCTCGGTCTCGCAAACCAGTTTTCCGACTTACCTCCCCCTCATATGATTCGCCTCTTCCGCAAAGTTCACCTGAGGAAGAGGATGTTACTAAGCAGGAGCAAACTTCCGTGAAGCGCTGGGCTAAAAGCCTTGCCCCTTCAATCAAAACGTCGAAAACAAACACCCAAGAAAACTACAAAGGTGAATGTGCCTAAATCTGACCCCAGCATAACCTGTACTGAATGCGCGCAACCTGTGGAGGACTCCCATAAGGCGTTTCTCTGTGATAATTGCATAATCTGTTGCTACATTTCGTGTGTTAATATCTCTGAAGATCTTTACTCCCTGCACTCCACCACTAATAGTAACAACTTCCCATTTCTCCGCCCACGTTGTGTTGCTATTGGGCCCAAACTCATCAAAACCTCAGCCGCCTTGATCAAAGACAACATATACATTAAAGACTTGTTAACGCCCTTGCCTACCGCTGTGGCAAATCTTGAAACAAATTTCTCGTCCCTCAAAGCTGAAATGAATACGCTTTCTCTCTCATCATGTCTTCCTGGCCTCTCCGATCTAGTCGGCATGGTAACGCTTCTCCCGGAAAATTCCTCCTCTCTTGAAGCCGAGGTGAGACAGTTATCCGTCTCCTTGCACTGTCTCAAATCCCTCACTGATCAAGTGGCGGAGCTGCGAAAGCAAATTTCTTCAAATAGAGCTTTAAATTCAAGCTCGCCGCCTGCCAGCTTGTTCTTGACAGACATGTATGACCTTTGGCAGTGTGTTGCTCAGCTTCAACTGTTACTCTCAGAAACGGCTGCCTTACACACTACTACCACCACTCTCAGAACGCAAACTTGGGAAAATGGCGAGTATTGCCTCCCTACAAAGACAATTATCTGCCTTTTCTGTGCTCCCACCGCCTTCGGTATCTCTACTTAATCTCAACGATGACTACACGAATAATTTTCCTCCTTTCAGCCACAATACCGCCGTGACTTCATTTGTTACCCCTGTGGCTCATTCCTCCTTGCGTGATACTCCTAGCCTACTAGTGTCTCTCGCCCATCCCCAAACGGGGTGAGGTCCTGCGATGTTCTCTAATGATATTCATATCAGGAAATATAATGCTCGACTATTTCATGTTCCGGTTTTTAACTATTTTAGTGATGACTCCCAGTTCGCTTACCGGATTCTCCAAGATTTAGACTTCTTCCATTTGCATATTGCTAGAAATTCCGGAGCATCATTAAAATTGTATTGCTATAAGCATCCCATATTCATGAGTTGGTTGGCAATAAATACAGAGTGGTACCCCTTTTGCAAGTCAGTTCCCATTAGGCATCAAGGATAGGGTAGAATATGCCAAGAAGTTAGTACAAAAGGAACCACTCTGAACCCCTATGAAAACCTTCTGTTCAGTTTTATGATTAAGGAAAGTATGAAATGAAATAGTTTTGTTTTTATTAAAGGTCCCGCGTCTGGTATTTAGTTAATGTTAGTAGGCTTAATTTTACTGTTAATTCGAGAGACAGCAAGAAATGTTAATTTTTTAGTCGTTATGCACTCATTAGTGTATTAACTCTCCCACAAGGCAGGCTAGCGACACTGAAAGGTATTTGCCAGACGTCCTTCCAGTCTTGAGTGGCGTCCCCCAGGGCAGTGTCCTTGGTCCTCTCCTCTTTGTTCTCTACATTAATGACCTGCCCTCTGTTGCTTCCTCCCCACTCGCCTCTTTGCTGACGATATCAAGCTCAACCGTGAAATTAACTCTTTTGACGATGTTTCTGTTTAGCAGAAAGACCTCAAAGCGATCGGAGCTTCGACCCATACTAACGGCCAAGCCTTTAACGCTGCGAAATCGGTGGTCTTTGCCATCCAACCCCTAAAGTCGGATATTAACTGCCCCTCTCCTATTATTTGAACGGCCAAGCTGTTAAGCGAGTTAATGAATGTATTGATCTGGGGGTTCATCTTGCCCACAATTTAACATTTGACGTGCACATGTCTCGTGCTTGCGGACGTGCTAATAGCCTTCTCACTGTCAAATTTCTGAAGCTATCCCCTCATCTTCTGACCCACCTAGCCATACGATCGCCCAATTCTCGACTTGGTTGTCAGGTTTGGAACCCGCATAATGTCCATAATACCGCTTTCCTTGACGGTGTCCAAGCAAGAGCGTCGCGTATTCCCCGATCCCTCTCTCAAGCAAAGAAGTGGAAAAGATCTTAACATATCCCAAACCATCGTATAGATTTGGTGATAATCAAGTTCCTTGCGACATATTAGATGGAAAAATATTTTTTCAAGAGTACCTTAAAGGTGGAAACGAATCCCTTCAACTACTGTTGACATAATATTGCGAATCAGCCAATGTGAAACTTCGATCACGCTCGTTTTGATGTTCAATCATGGGCTGCATGTTTTGAACGTCATTTTTGTGTGTGTTTTCCCTAACTTCTTCAATCATTTGGTGCAGATCCAAGTCATCAACTTCACTTATAAATTTTTTTCTAGATTCAGATATTTCCAGCTTATGGGCTTCGTAGATTTCTTGGACATTCGCTTCTAGCAATTCGATTTCCTCAGAACGCCAAGGTAAAAACAAGATCAATTCCACTCGACAGATCTCTCACCAAGCTGTACTTTTTGAATCTTATCACGTTGGCAAGCTTTCTTTTGCTGACATAACCTGAAGAATCTTTCAGCTCATGAGGTGTTTCACCAGAAATCGTTTCATTTTGTTGGTCTTCATCTTCGTTCAAATTTTGGGTTTTTCTCTGGCGTTTCATTCGAGAAAACTCATACCACGAGGCGAAAGCGTCAAGACTGGGATTTTCCAAATCATCCGGTCTCGCAATGTAGTGCTCGACGATGCCATCAGAAAAAACGTCAGTACTATCGTCAGGAAATAATTCCAATTCAGATGGTCTTTTCAGAATGTGCACCCTTTCTTCCGGGGTGAAGTATTTATGTAAATATGAGCAAGACTGCTTCGGCAAATTGGTATGAATAGTAATATGTTACAGCATTCTTGAGCACAAATTTGATAAGTTACAGCTGCAATATATTCCTCTTCCGTCACGCTCAGTTTCCAAAAATTCTTCAAACGTTTCCGGTGCAGTTTCAACGCTCAATTTCTCGATAGCATTTCGCACCAATTTGCTTAAAGCTAGATGGCGCAAAAGTAAAAAGACCGACGTCACGGGAAAACCCCAGGCTTGTCCTACGTGTCTCAATTTCAAAAAAGAGAGAGAAAACTGAAAAAAGAGGAGACAAGAACGAGCGCGCCTCGTGAGCAGGTACTTCGTACCTAGCCATGTACTTTATAAAAAATTGAATTAATAATTCATGGGTGTGTTCGCGACTTCGAAATAAAGACGCGGCCAACGAAACTAAATGATCACCCATGAACAATCGTTCTGAGGGAAGCAACGCATCAGGGACAATTTGTGCGTCTTTATTATTAAATAGTCCACAAGATTGAATTGTTTCAAGATTAAATATTGCAATGACCAAAATTAAGTTTCTCTAATTTAATTTTAATATTTATTAATAGTAGGAAAACGAGTCAACTTGCTTGTAACTTTTGTAAGTAATGACTTAAATTCAGTCATAATTGCGATGGTTAAACGCTTTAATGTATGAGTGTGCAAATATTCAGAAATAATTAGATGTTCCTAAATTGATTTTCTAAAAATGAAACTTTCCCTTTTGCTGGATTTAAAGCAAAATAATCAATCATTTCTTTTGCAATTTCCACGTTCTTAATTTTTTAGAATTCTTCGATATGCCCCTTCATGGAAAAATGGATGTCTACCTACGAAAATAAGTGAGGTCTATACTTAAATAACACAAGTAATCAAGTCAAAATCTTCTTGGCATTTAATGTAAAGCAAACCTGATTCACTTCACCTATCGCTTAAAAGTCCTGGAGTGTTTTCCGATGCGGTTGATTCCCCATAAGTGAAATGTGCAATTTGCGAGACCCTCTGGTGATAACCCCGCCATAGGGAGGTTAGACGTTTCTCGTAAACCCAGCCCATCACCTCGTACATCTTAGCCCTATCAATGATAATGGAATAGAAGCCAACGATATTTTCAATCAGAATTGATTAACGTATAACGGTTTTTGCAATTTATCTTTTAATGATCTAACGTTTCTAGCTACTAAATTGTTGTCATTATAAGCGTCTTCGGAATTTGAAGATTATCGAGAGAGAGAGAGATAGAGAGAGAATATTTTTATTTCATTGTTCGCTCAGGGTTTTGTGGTTGAGGGTTACACTCCTCGAGCCAATCATCGATCAACTTTCTTGGGACGCAGGTGTGAGAAAAGACAAACGCGTCCTTTAATTTTTATGACCGGAAGGGTCAGAGGGTCAGCTTTTTGTTCTCTTTCGTCCATGTTACAATAATGATATTTTCATAATATGAGACTGACAATATACTAAACTACATAACTGTACACTTTAACAAGGGCAAAAATATTTTGCAATTTTCCATGTGGTTTTAAATGTGATAAAGTTGTACAGGACCTTAAAAATCTCAGGCTATACAGCAGGGTTGGCAAGTGTTAAACAAACTGTTTTAAAGTTTGCTTTAAAACCTCTTTTAAACAGCCATGAAAAAAACACTAATTTGTTTAAAACGTTTTAAACAAAAAGTTTAAAACATGTTTTTTATGGAGAGAAATTTCGAAACTTTTAACTCTTTTTATTTGAAAATGAGCGAAAAGATTAAGAAACAGATATAATAAGCTACAGTAAAAACCTTCCAATAATTCGACTGTTTCATATGTGTCAATTGTTTGGAAACCCTACCACTTGATTTATCCGTTACCAATCTGTATTGAAGACTGATATTCCAAAAAATTTTGTCATCTTCTTAAAACAAAGCAACAACGTTTCTCCTATGTGGTTTCTCTACACTGTTGGTACATTTTACTGTTCTTAGGTGATTACGCGTAATAAATAAAGCCAGGCCCTTGACAGTGCTAAAATTAATACGCTTAATCCGTAAACGGAAAACATGAAGCGCCTACAAAGTAGTAAGAGGTGGTAATGTTTGAAATGTATGATGAGTTCTGACCAAGAAACTCTGAAGTACGGAAGCGGAAATTGCTTAATAGTGGCCACAAAAGAAATCAAGCATTTAGGCATTAGAGGTTAAATGTATAAATTCACGCATCACCCTCATTTTTTATCCGCTATTAATAAAACTACATTTTCTTTTTGAAAAGATCGCTTGCTCTTTTTACAGTGAATAGAATATTTCAAATATTCAATATTAATTCCTCAACACTAACTCCCTTCAAAATAATTAATTTCACGATAAAATGTTCGTCAAAACCTAATTTCAAATCGTGTTTTAAACTAAATTTTTGCCAACCATCAAATTCTAAATTTGATTTTTGTGTTTGACTTCGCTATACATGTTTGTGATCCGATGGTCAAGGGGCATGATACTCGCACTGGGTGCGAGTGGTACCTGGGTCAAATGCCAGAGGGTATCGTCTTAAAGCTTCATATTATAAATTTAGGAGTTTTTGATTTTTGTGTTTTTCTTCTGAATACGTTTTCGTGGTTCGTTGGTCCAGGTGGGTGATACTTGCTTTGGGTTCAAGAGGTCTCGAGTTCTAATAGCCCCTTCCAAAAAGTTTTGAAAAAATGTTCTAAGTCTGAGTCAGTTCAGTTCTTCCTACAAACGGGAAGTAGTTTCCCCGCATACCCTAGTCCACAACCTAGATATGACGTTTTTTTAGCTCCAAGTGCGGGTTAGTGCGCATGCGCGAAGAACTTAAACAACAAGATGCACAAGGCAGTCAAACGTTTTGGAAGGGGCTATTCCACAAAGACAATTTCTTACACCTTATTATTCTAAGTTTTAGGAGTTCTTGCTCTTTTTAAACAGTCAGTAGAATTATTTCACATATTCAATATTGATCCCTCAACACGCCTTTTCTAAATAATTGATATCATAAAATAATTTCGGAAAATGTAATTTGTTCTTGAAAAATCGTAAATATGTAATTTTTTAATTCATTTGGAGGGAATAAATCGATTAACAATTAAATCAGTTGATTGTATTAAATAGTGATTAAGGATTAAATTAATTTAGATAACGACAAATTGCAATATCGGAACTTAAGTAAATTGATAAACGTTACTCTCATCGTTTGTTTTTTCTTTCTTGGTCTAAACCAAGACCTTTTTGAATTATGTAGGCCGTGAAAATAAGTGCCTTGCTCTTGCGGGAGTAGTGGCTTAAATGGAGAGCCGCGATAAATAATATTAAGACTATTAGGTCTGGAAAAGTGATTTTAAACATGTTTAAAACTAGTTTTTTTGTGTTTTTTATTGCTTTTTTCTACTTGTTTAAAAAACAGCTTAAAACATCAAATAGTGTTTTAAACAATAAAAAACGCAACTTTAAAAAAAATTTGCTAACCCTGTCGCTAACCACTTCCACCCCTTAACCAAAGAATTTTCGAAGTGATTAAGAAGGAAAAAATACCGGTTTCCTTAAACATCTAAAATATTTGTCAGAAGAAAAATTCAAAGGTAAAGGCATAATGGAGGTAAAAAACTCTTTAACTCAATTATTGTTACAAAACATAATTTCAACTCTCAGCAAAAACGTTGACAGTATTTCACGCAGTTATTTACGTTTTGTCTTTTTGGAGTTGAAGATGAAAACTATCCTTATTTTACCAGCCCTCTTCGGAGATAAAATATTTCTTTGGATCGCAAAAAATGTTACATGCTTCTTATTTTTGACTTTAGAGAATAGCCCTAAATTAAGGCTTAAAGATTTGTGTTTGGGACCAATCACTTAACGTAATCGGTTTACATGCCCTGTAACTTTGATAGTACTAAACTTATTACGAGTAGTTTTTGAAAACTCATCCCTTAAAATGCTAACGCATAGTCCCTAATCGGTGTACAGGGAATCTGAGAGTGATTAGCCTCTCGCACATATGAATATTATAGTCACGAGACATAACCAATTTTGTCTATTGCTAAAAAAATAAAATCTATAATAATAATAAATCTTTTTTATTTCGTTTAGAGTTCCGGTGCAGCTAAATCATCATGTACTCCTTGCATGGTTTTTAAACATGAAAACTATATAGGCACATGCCAACATGTCGAAATTGAAGGTGTGATGTTCGAAGTGTCATCCCTAGAAAATGCCGCTAATTTATTGTTCGCATCGTATTACGTATTTCAACTTGTGTACCCAACTAGATTGAAACAATCATTAGAATATATACAAAAGTTTGTTTTCAAAGTCGACGGCGAAAAAACGCCAAATTCAGTTGCTACTATTGCCAACTTGTTAAACGCGTAAAGATATTTCTTAATGTTTTATGTAAAATTGGGTACAAAAAAATAACATTCCGATAGGAGATTAGTTTTTGAAGATTTATGAAGCAATAAATTAAGAAGTTTTAATATGACTGAATGATTAAGGGGATAAAAATACGCCCGTCTAAGGTGAACTAGCAGTAATATGTCTGCTCTTAACCCCACATCAAGCGTCCCCGTTTTAAAAAAGGCGTATAGATATCGAATGCACTGCCTACGATTAAAACAAGTTGGGAAACCAAAATAAACCTCTCCGAGCCGAGACGAATTTAATTTCCAAACACAGGTCCGCCAGCCAATGAGACAAACAGGAAATACATAGTGCTAATCGGCGAGGTATTGCCATGATCATTTGTAAAGTTTAAAGCGTTTAATAATTTCCTGCGTATCCTCAATAATTCTAATGAGGACCTAATATTTATCACTTAGATGTGTATTTAACTTTCGGCTCACTCTGAACCGTTAAGACCTCCTATAAGAGGACATGAAACATGGTCAATTCTGGTTAAAATCTAGGTTATCTTATCTCATAGACCCAGTCGTTTCAACACGTATGGAGAGATGAAGTTTTAACATCCTTAATATTAAATGAAGCTAAAAGTTACGTTTACACTATATATAAATGTAGTAAAGATGAATTAAAAAGTAAACACCAAATTTTAAATGTTAATATCAAAAGATGTTCTTGGAATATTGAGATGAAACAGAGCTTTATAGCTACACAACTACTAAAAGAAGCGTAATGCCGAAAAATATTTAAGTATTTCCATTTAATATTCTGCAAAAAGAAGATGTTATCGTTTTGTAAGATCCTACTCGCTTTATATTAACTTTGATATGCGTGTAGTGTTTCCATTCAGATGCCATCTTCATTACTCGTTCTATATTAACTCTCACTTGAGTCAGTACATAGAAATAAGTTTATCTTAAATAATTAATTAAATATAAATTATATTAATTATTTTAATCGCCAGTAAATAACTTTAAAAATAGTTAAATCGTTTAAAATAAAGTTGTTCCTATTATCTTTCGAAACTTTGCTAATATTGACGTTTAAAGTGAAGGGTACCCCTCTTGTCCGCTTTCTTCAAATTTTGGGGTATATATACGATTCGTTTCCATTATAATAATAGATAAAAACACATTCGTGTGAACCGATGCCATTGGGAAGCTAGACGTTTCTCGTAACCTTAGCCGCTCGCCGCGTACATCTTAACCCTAACGACGATGATGGAGTAGAAGCCAATGTTACAGATTGGTGTCTATGTGGTATAGACGAAAGACCAGTAGATAGTGGTGTTTGAAGCCAATGTTGCAGATTGGTGTCTATGTGGTATAGACGAAAGACCAGAAGATGGTGGTTCTAGAAGCCAATGTTGCAGATTGGTGTCTATGTCGTGTAGACGAAAGACCAGTAGATGGTGGTGTTAGAAGCCAATGTTGCAGATTGGTGTCTATGTGGTATAGACGAAGAACAGACGATGGTGGTGCTTGGAAGCCAGCAAGTACAAACTAGTGTCCATGTGGAGTAGACGAAAACCAAAACTGGTGGTGTGGGAACTCAAGTAGAATAGCCAGCGGAGACAAAGACAATTTCCCAAATTTCCGTGAACTGTCAAAGCAGTCCGGAAATTGGGAACACGTTTGCTCCGATACGCAAACTGCGAACGCGGTCACGTGGGGCGTGACAGACAGACAGACACACACACACAGACAGACACACATAAACACACCCCCACAGACACACCCACACGTCCAGTGTAATACCTCTCCGTGACATACGTCACTCGGAGAGGTAAAAATGCCTGAACGAATAGCATGGCTAAGATGAACGAGTAAGCTAGCTTAGATAAACCAATACCAGGTCTACGGCGATTGAATACGCGCTCTAAGACGATGAATGCGTGCTCTAAGGCGAACAAATACGCGATACAAGACGAACCAATTTACGCTATAAGGCAAACAAATTAGGGGGGGTCTGAGGCGAACAAATTCGCAGTATAATTGGTTCGAACGCGGTCTCCATGTTGAACGAAGGAGTTTTCTACGTTGAACGAATGAGATTCCTACGACGAACGAGTGAGTTTTTTCTGATGAAAAATCACACGCTGTAGAATAAACGAATTTGATATCTACGATTAACGAATACGCCTTTTATGGTGAACGAATATACCTTTTAATATGAACGAATAAGTATTATAGGAAGTACGAACAAACGTTCTGAGATTAACAAAACACATTCAAGAAAGAGAAAAATGTTCTAAGAGGGAACAAATAATTGTTCAACTAATAGAAGTATGTGTTATAAATACTCTCAGGTGAACAAATCAGCATTTCAAAGTGAACGCAGCGGTCTTAGTACTTCGAACGAGTGTACCTTTCAATATGAACGAAGATATGCATTAGATCCAACAAACAATAGTTTAAAAATAAACAAGCCGTGTTCATCAAAGAACAATAGCTGTTCTTGTTTGAACGTAACACTCGTGATTTTGAAACAACGTTTTGTTTTATAAAGAACAAAAGTTCTTAAAAAGGAACAAGAAAAATTCGATCTCTATTGCACACATTTTTTTCGTTTTATTTTAACAAATTAGCGTTCTGATACGGGGAGAAGCCTACGAACTGCGAAACGCTCAGTATTGAACGATCTTTTTTAACAGAGACTAATAACTACACCACAGTCAAAAGGACTATGTTATTTTCCGCTTCGCGCTATATCCAATTTTAAAATTTAAAAATTTAAACTCAACAAGATGATTTTTAAGATATTAGATCATTTGAATTTTCTAAAAAGAAAGGTTAGTCTACAGTTAACTTAGTTTCAAGCTAGTATCCCTTCTTTGAAGTTGCCATTTTTTCTAGAACTACTATTCAATGAAAAATATTTGGATAAAAGTGTTGATGTGGTAACCTAGTTGAAGATTTGGTTTTGCGAAATTAGAATGTTTCGCGATTTTGGTAAAGTGTTTTAATTGAGGTGGCCGACTGAAAAATCACCACAAACTTTAAGATAATTAATTACGACGGTTGGATGAAATATAAAAACAACTCTTTATTTAAAAACCAGTTAAAGGTAATTCAGCTCAGCTAATTAAAGGTTTAAGAATTTGCCCATTTGGGGCCTAACTAACGAGGTTGAGAATTTTGTTCTCGACTAAAGGAGCTCTACTAGACGGGGGGTGTATTTTCGCTGCACTCATCCGCTAGTTGTATGTTTCATTCTATATCAAATTTCTCTACTTCTTCGCATTAACTAAAGTAATCGCTGTAGTTAGGTAAGGCATCTCTATGGCTAAGAGATCAATGGTTTCTCCAGGCTATCTGGCGTTTTGAATGGTAAGGCGTGCTAGTTTTCTCTTGGTAACCCCTGGATTCTTGTTTCCGAAATTTTTAATTTCAATGTTTCTTTCTCCTACGACTGGCAATTTGAGGCTCCGAGAAACATGTTCTAGGATGAATGTGGCTTTACTACAGTTGTCTAGGATAAAACGTACTTTCTCGCTGTTTCTCGGTTCGTTTGGGCTTCTAGCGTTTGCCATAGCGATTTGCAATAGCACGGTTGTCGGCTGGGGGCATCTTACTAGAGGCGTAGTTATTATCTCCGTTTGGTTTTCGATCTCCTCTTGATTCGGCTTCACCCCCTCTCTTCTATTTCCCGCGATTATTTTATGGGCTTTATTTTTTTCGCAAACGGCTGAATTATGTCCACCTCTACAGATTTTGCAATCCTTGTACCTTGAATTACATCTTGTAGCGTTGTGGCCTATTCTTATGCATACGTAGCATCTTCCTTGGGTTTGTACTAGTCTCTTCTTTTCGTCTACAGTGTAGTTGGTGCAGTCGATGGTGGCATGAGAGGGTGTTTTACAGAAAATGCAGTAAAGTTTTTGGTTGATACTGATTTTTAGGACTGTTCAAGAGCTCGAGCCATAATTAATATTAATAACGGTGATAGTGGACACCAGAGTGATCCAGGAATTCTGACGAATTCAGCATTTTGGAAAGCTATGACAACGGATAAAATACCAATCCCTGAACCCGCCATTTTACCAGGTTCAAATGAAGTCATAACCCACATGATCATCGTAGATGGGGGATTTCCACTCAATAAGTAAACTTTAATCTCGAGCAGAAAATTATATTACGTTACAATACATGAAAATGCACCTTTAGAAATTTGATGTGAATTTACAATCTACCTCGTTTGCAAAAAACCCAAAGAATTTTTAGCTATCATTTACCATAGGCAAGGCAAATAGTGCAAAACACATTTGGTATTTTATCAGCAGGGTGCGGAAACGAAATTAGTATCTAGCAAGTATAGTTTTTCGAGTAGTTAAATTTCGAAGATTGAAGATTTTGCTTCGACCCATTATTGCATCAAAAGAAACAACACTGAAAATAGTTAAAAACATATGTTTTCTTCTCAATTTATTGAGGCAAATTATGATAAAGAAGACCATTGATTGCAAGAACAGATACTTCCCTCCCAGTTCTATGGGCAGAGAAAACCAGGTGAATGGACAAATGATGCAGGTTCTACGCAGCTCAGACAATTGGGTCGACAAGGTAGTAGAAATAATACCCGACAATGCGAGAAAATTCAAGAAAAACTTTGTCAGTATTTCAATTCCGAAATAGGAATGATTGCTTGGCAAGATAATCAAATATAGTGAATTCTATGAATAAACACAAACACTAGGATCAAAATAACAAAGTTTTTAATTTTTAATGAACTTAACATGCACTCATATTCTAGCTCAAATAGAAGTGTTTCAATATTTTTACGAGCCATAGCTTGTTTCTCGGGCTCCAATGCCTAAATTATTTGTACTAAAAACAAACAAATTTCCTCTACTGAAGATTGGGACTTCATTGCTGCTTGGATAGGCACCACTCGTTTTCTTTCCGCAACGCTTTTCGGAATTTCCATTTCTAATTCTTCTTTGGCCTTTCTCTTCGTGTTAGGTGTTTTAACTAGGCCTGTGCGAGTCCAGTTTTTTAGGGTTCGAGTCGAGTCTCGAGTCCTTAAAAAAGCTCTCATAGAATCTCGAGTCGAGTCTTTTAATTGGTATCGTGTCCTCGAGTCCTTAAGTCAGCTTAAGAACTAGGTTTCAAGTCCCGCTCGAGTCCTATTAAATAATTTCTATTAATACTATTTTTAAGAATTATAATAAATTAATTTCTAGTAAGGATAAATTTTACAAGCAAAGTATAAATTTCACGACGAAAATGACGCGGAGTAACAATAATTTTAACTTTTGGTTCTGGTTAGCTGAAATCAAAGTTTTGTCCAATCACCGGTCTATTCTAAACTTTAAATCGATTAAACCCCACTAGATGCGGCACTCTACTTAAAATTCTGTGTCACCGAGAAAATATTTTTGGACTTGATAAGGTGTCCAGTCTCGGTTCGAGTCCTCCTCGAGTCCAGTGGTGAAGATTTTAAAGGACTCGCACAGGCCTAGTTTTAACCATCTCAACATCGCTGTCAGTTTGCCAGAATGGTTCTGGCAGAATCAAGTTGGGAACATGTCGGAAATTCTGCCAAACCAAAAAAGCAAAATATACCTATAACCATTTTCAGGCCAAAGTAAACTTAAATTAAAAACCTCGTATCTTCCCCCACGAACGGTGAATTTTCTTGAAACTAAGCATACACATTCTAATTGAACTACTCTATCGAATTAACCCGGTCTCTTTAATTGCAACTCGGTCATTCTAATTGAAATTAAGTAAAAACGGATTTTTTCCGGGAAAAAGCCTTGTATCTTCCCCCACGAACGGTGAATTTTCTTGTAACTAAGCATACACATTCTAATTGAACTTACAAGTTTTAAATTTTTTTTTTGGTTTTTCAAGTTTTAATTTATTTTAATTTAACAAGATTTAAACTTATTTTTTTCGCATTAATAGAAAAATACAAGCGTAAATCAGTACCGCAATGATAACAATATTTTATGGCAGATCAGGTGAAAAAAGTGTTCATTCAGTCACCTCTTCTTTATCTTTTTTTTCGCGACTAGAAAGTTTCAGGTGAAGCTAGTAGCTATGCACACTGTTATTTCATTTGAAATACCTTCAATAACATGGAGGATTGTTTTTAACTTTAAAGTTACTCATATCTCCCATGTAAAGGAAGGTGATATTAATCGTTGATCGGGATCTGCTTGCACTGGGATGCGGTGCAACCAAGTACGCTGGCGGGTCCCTTTCATCAAAAGCAAGGACCCTTCTTTTAGGTCAACTGATCTAACTGCGTGCTTTGCCCCAATAGGCTTCATTTGAAACTTTCTAGTTGCTCCAAAAGATAAAGAAGCTATGACGGAATGAACCTTCTTTTCATCGTCATTGTGCCACCCAACACTGTCATTACATATTTATCACCGCCGCCTTGAATTGAAACTTTGTTTCTCGTTCCACCTTTACTTTCATATCGTATAACTCTCTTGGCCACTCGTTAAGCGCTTCGTGAGTCACGCCCCTTCCGTAACCGTATTCTTTAAAATCTGCATTGGTGCAAATGTATTGGACTTTCCTATTCGTTGTTTTTCTGTTTTCTAACATTGCCTCCAATGTCCGCCTGAGTGTTTCGAAATTGACGTTTGGGTGGAAACCTGTTTAAAACTCAATGGTTGCACCTCGGCCAAGAATATTTTTCCCCATAGTTAACGTTTGAGGATCATATTCTGCAACATATTAGTACAATGTTAAATTGGTTAGAAAATTCGTCCTAAATTATAGTGTAATTCAACATGGTAAATAAATAGATTTCAAAAATGAGAACTAAAAATTTAGGGAATGTAAGGGTAGAATTATTCAGGAATGTTTGGTTTAAAGCTGTAATTATTGCTTGCTAAAATTGTATGATTTTTACCTTCTTTTCGTTGAGATGACTCTGATTTGGCGTACGGTTCTGGTATTGTTTCTTTGGCTTCTGCTGCCTCGGCTAAATTGTTTACAGGGATTTTCGTAATTGTCGAAAGTTTCCCGGGACACGTGTTCCACAGACTGGATGATTGGTGGCGCAAAAATAGAACCTTTAACGGCATCATATAACTCCGCAGCTGTTGGAATTATTTTTATAATTAATGAAAGTAATAATATGTGTATGCAAAACCCGTCAGTTCAAACTGGAGAAAAATTGCGTCTCACGTACTTATGGTTAAAGGTTCCATTTCCCAATTATGGTTTACCATAAAATTGGCCCAAATGTGACTCCCACCCGGATATAGCACTGGAAAATCGGAATTTCCGATGTGGGTAATATCTTCAGATATCGGAAAATGTTTCAAATCGTTTTTTTTGCGATTTCCAAAACCCAAGGGACACTTCGTTATATGTACCTATTTTGGCTTTTGTCCAGATCATACCGACTTGGATTTGAAAAGCCCTTAACAAAAATAATAAATAACAAATTAAAATGGTGGTCATTTTCATTAGCATTTTCTTTTTAAGAGATTCCAAAATTTCACAAACATCGCCCAAAACCCAATATGCTTTCCGCAGGAAAATTATAGCACTTATTTACTCATTTCCTAATTTCGAGAGAAATCTTATACTTTGAAATTTGGAGTTTACAATTAAAATTTTTAATAAAGCCAACAATTTTCAATGAAAAATTGTTGAACGCCATTAAAATTTTCATACTACTTAAAAATTTCACAAAACGCCTTGAATTTTATTCAAAATCCCTATAGCACATTCCGAAAGGAGACTATAAAAAACCCACACTTAGCAACACTTATACAAAATATAAAATAACTTACATTTTCGAAAGCGTATCGCCGTAGTTTGATTAAAAAAAAAAGGAACTTCTCTAGCTGAAGCAATTTCAGTAAGTGATTGTAAGCTCGTGTCAGGAGTAGGGCTTTTCTAAGGACCTTTTCAATACCGTTGCCTACCCCCTTTTTACCATGAAAAACGACGATAGTAATCAGAGAGAATTCTGGAGTAGAAGGTACCCAACACTAAAAGCTTCACAATCCATAGTCATGAGGAATTACCTAGATTGCTAGGTAGCGTCCTGGTACCGTTCAAACCCTGGTTTTTCATAAATGACCGTCCATAGAGGAAAATATGAGAGAAATTCCTAAATATTTAAAAAAAATCTAGACCTATAGCCGAATTTTATTACAGATGAATTGAGGTACGCCGTGCCTATAAATTTAAACATCCCATCAGTTGAGAGTACACCTGTTTTAGATTACAAAGACCCCTTCAATGTAAAATTATACAACTTTAAATTTAAAGGGGGTGTTCAGACCATGGGACAAACGACGATCTTCCACATAGAGCTTAGCATAGCGGGTGGGTAGAAAAGGAGAGGGGGTCGGTCAGCCCCTTTAAGAGACATACTCTATAAAACCTGGATTTTTTTACCTCTCCGAGTGACGTATGTCACGGAGAGGTTCTAATTTCGACGTGTCTGTCTGTCTGTCTGTGTGTCTGTTGTTATTGACTTACACCCCAGGGGACCGCGTTCGCAGTTTTCAAATCGGAGCAAACGTTTTCCCAAATTCCGGACCGCATTTACAGTTCCCGGAAATTTGGAAAGCTGAATTCCACTTACAATGGCTATTATCCATTACCTATCCAACACCACTATCCTCAGGCCATTTGTCCATCTTACTGACTTCTATAATCCACTTTCATCTGCTCTTTGTCCATCCCACATGGACACCATTCTGCACACACTGGCTTCTAATCCCCACCCTCTTGTGGTCTTTGTCCATCCCACATGGACACCAGTCTGTACACACTGGCTTCTAATCACCACCGTCATCTGCTCTTTGTCCATCCCACATGGACACCAGTCTGTACACCTGGCTTCTAACACCACCATCTTCTGGTCTTTGTTTTTGTCCATCCCACATGGACACCAGTCTGTACACCTTGCTTCTACTCCATCATCATCGTTAAGGTTAAGACATACGCGGCGATCGGCCAGGGTTACGAGAAACGTCTGGCCTTCCAATGGCGGGGCTTCCACCAAATGTTCACGCAATTGCGCTGTTCTTATCCATAGCTGCGATTCGACACCCTTATATACTACCTATGTGAGTAAGGCGACGCAACCGGCGTGTGCTTCATTTCAAACGCCAATATTAGTCAAGTCTCTCAAGAATGTTTAATTATTCTTTTTAAAAACGATGTAACGCTCAATAAGGCGAACAACTATCGAAGAAAATATTTAATATTAATTATATTTATTTTAATATTTAAGATAATCATGTCTCTAAACTCAAAATTAATACGGAAAGGGTAAAACAGCAGTCTATGTGTTTGTCTATATGTGTCCGTCCGTTGTTACACTAGTGCGCTGCGTTACAAGTTCGTTTTTGTTTTGATGTGTAAAGAAATCCTTCAGAACCTTAATATTCCCGTTTTCCATAATATAAAATGAATATGTGGAGATATTTTTCGTAATTATGATGCATTTAGTACTTTTGTAGCTTTAAAGCTCTATTTCATTTTGATATTCCAAAGATTTTTTTTAATATTATTATTTAAAATGGATGTTTATATATTACTTAAGCTATACTACATCTGTTTATAGCATAATCCTTCCTAAAGTGAATACAAGCGCAACGCTACAATGGTGGTCAAATGATCTTTTATTTGTCAATAGGCCTAGTGAACCAAAAAGTAAACGCTTGGGTTTGGTTTTCGTTTCTGTAATGCAGAGACATTAACGGTTCAGAGTGAGCCGAAAGTTAAATACACTATTAAATAATTAGGCTTAGATTTTATAATCATGGTGGAAATCTGGGCCGCGCTCAGCAGAGACCAGCGGTGTTAGCAGTGTCCTACATAACGGGATTTTGTTTTTGAATTATGACGTCACGGTGCTTAGCGCTGAGCTAGCGCGGTCTTCAAAGAAAACAGTCGGCTTTTTGGATAACGTGACGTAAAACGTGTAGTTCTCAGCTTGGCGAAAAAACCATGGATGAATTAATACAAAGAGCTCTATGGGACTATAGCTATTTAATGGCGTGAAACCAGTTGATCACGCGAGAATTTTAAGAGATATGTTAGTTTCTAATTTTAATTATAAAAGTTGTTATCTATCTCTATTAATATGTTATCATACAATTTTTGTTAAGCCTTGGTACCTTGCACGCTTTATTGCGCTAGCGTCATTTATAAAACGCCGATGACCGGAGAAAAGCTATGACGACAGAGCTCACCGGTAAACATTTCCAAAATCCGCTGTCTTTTTTGGTGAGCTCTGGTGAACGCAGCCCAGATCAGTGTAAGGTCTGATCGTAATCGGATAATAGCTTCGTGTTTTCATGCTTTTTATGGTACGCATTTACTTTCAGTGTGTGAAGCCACAAATAAGCTTTGGTGTTATGTAACGTTAACAGTCATGTTGACAAACTAAGAAAATCGTTGAGGTGAAACGAGAGGATAGTGTTTATATGGCAACCCTGTTGTGAATATGGCTTTGAACATAGAGGGCATACAGTTGAGGAGTAGAAAATTGGGCCTTTACAAACACGTAAAGGTAGTATCTCTCCAAAGTTTTATCTCTTCATTTCCCGTTTCTCCCCCATCGGATGATTTTAATGTGTACAAGTATATCATTATTGGATGTAAAATGTCGTCTGATTTACAGTATATTTGCTATGCTTTGTATACTGCTTTAATATTTCATAAATTTTAACTTAAGAAACATTTCCATATCTGGGTAAATAAGTTTGTAAGTAATCGTCTTGACTCGGAGAGGTAATATTTTGGTTTTCCCAACTTGTTTTTTGCTAATTTCGTATGAACCGTCATAATAAGAGTGTTCCTTAAAGGGAGGGTGAAGTGGAAAATCAACTGATTTTTATCAATTCTGGTTACATAAAATCAAATTATCAGAAGTATTATATTTGAAGTCATGAGTTAATCATATATTTTTATGTGATATTTTTGAATAAATAATTTGCGGCTTATGTTTCATTTAAACCATTTCCCTAAAAACGCACTATTATGTACTGTAAGGAATGGAAACGAGCTGGGTTTATACAAATACAGGTCATCAGCTCGCTCCACTCCCCTGCCCCATGACTAATCCATTGATGAACACGTGGATGATAGAGAGATAGGAACGAGTCAAAGGAATTTCTATACACAACCCTTGACCTCGTACCAACCCTAGCATCTCCACGTGCATCTATCTTTAGAAATATATAAAGAAAAATAAGTAACAAGGACCTTCTATTCCAGTACTTGTTTCTCTGCTCCCCAATAGGTAGAATTTAGATTGACAGTTGTCGTTTGACCTTTTTTTGCCCTACCTCTAAAATGATCGGGTGATGTATGTTGGACCCGTTTTCCATAAAGTGACAATTTGTTTTGGCAATAAGTCCACTTTTTTTTCTCTGTGATTTGCGAGTTGCGACCAATACGTTTTTGAGTTTTTTTGTATCTCGAAGAAATAATTGATTCTTGTTTTGGAGTTTAATTGATATCTTGAAAAGCTACTTGATTTTTAGTCGGCTTAGAGTTTAATTAATATCGTTAATAGATATTTTGTTTTTAGTTGCTTTGGAGGCTTGGAGTTTAATTAATATCTTTAATAGATATTTTGTTATTAGTTGCTTTGGAGTTTAGTTAATATCTTAAATAGGTATTTGGTTATAGTCGGTTTGGAGTTCAATTAAAATCTCGAACAGAGAATAAGTCAAAAGTTAACAAGCAATCGCTTGACTGTAAGCCGTTTCCCCACATGAAATAGCTTAAAAATTAAGGTACGTTTTACGTTATAATTCTTTTTTTTTCTTCTTCTTTCGTTTTGTTGATTTTGGGGAAAGTAGTGAGCATATTACGGGGATAAAAGGAGGCAGGTTATTTCTAAACCAAAGGTACTATACCAATTAAGTACCGAAGGACGCTGCATTCTATGGAAATGTAAATGAAATTTTGCCAAAAGATCCACCGAGTTATGATTAGTGTTTTACGGCTATATATTTCAGCACGGCATTTAAAATGCCTGTGTCGAGGTATAGTTCAATATGCAGCGTGTTTAGAAATAATCTGAGCCATTACCGAGGGATCAGCCACTCTTAAAAGTCGGTGTAATTTTCACTTTAGTTAATTATAGGGACTCTAGAGGAGTCAGCGGCCGGTGAGTAAAATTATTTGAAATACGTCGCAGACACCACATTACGCCAAGATCCAAAAACTCGGCAGTCGGTATGAAGTAGGACTGAACAGTGAACAATTATTCCATGTTTTCGCGAGATTGTAGCGCCAATTCTCCAAAATGCTTATTTTAGAAGTAAAACGAACAAAGGTCACCTGCCTCTGCCTTATTTCACCCACCTGCTGCTGCTTTCCTTGGCGATTACACCTATAGATTAGGGGAACTTTACCCTTGACAGTGCTAATTTCTAGGTGTTTAACGGACGACCCATAGATAATAAAGAGAAGGATCGGAAGGAAGGCCTTCGCACGCCAAACTTCTGCAGTTGACTTCCGCTTATGCGCGGGACGAAGTAGACAGATTTCCGGAAGTAGAACCTACCCAGTTTAAAGCTCAGCGAGCTCTCCTCCTGCATTCTGATCCTTGTCTTTATTACCTATGGACGACCCCTTAAATTGAAGTGAGAAACTGACAGATAGTTATTTAGGTTTTTAATTTCGCGCGTTTAAAATAATTTTGCAATTAAACTACGTGCTTAGAATAAAAATAAAAGCGCTGCCAAATCCTTCCTTAGATTTTATGTTAACTCGCTAACTAATCCATTGATGAACACGTGGATGATAGAGAGATAGGAGCGAGTCAAGGGAATTTCTATACACAACCCTTGACCTCGTACCACCCGTAGCATCTCCGCGTGAATCTTTCTTTAGAATTATATAAAGAAAAAAAAATAGGGTTTTACAACCAGAAGTATATAAACTATGGTTTTCATAACTATTTTTAACATTAACGAAATGTGGCCCTTTCAATAATAGGGAAATTAGAAAATGTTAACCCCGGTGTACCGCAGGGTAAACATCTCTACAGGCGTTCTACGGAAACTTAATATTAAATTTTGCCCCTATGAGTCGGCTTACCATATAAAATGTTTCATTCGGTAATGGAAAAAGTAAGAGAAATTAGGTGATACATTAATCCAGAAGTAACCCTTTGAAATTTTAAATTTTGTATGTTCCAAGCTGCTCAAAGACCCCACTATCTCTTGAAGATAACTTTTTATTATTATATCTATTTTTATTTATTCCTTGAATGAAACAAAAATATTTAAATTTTTTTCCCCTATGCATATAGTTAGGTTGTACATTTAAAATTTTCTCTATGGAAAGTGTAAATTGTGTTTTTAAGCGATTTTGCAAACCGAAAATTATTATTAGTAACTTTTTATAGATCTTAATTGTCGCTAGTCTTTTGACACTACAATGGAAGGACGAACCTTTGAGAAGGGGCAAGTAAGGGATAAGGGTCGTTTTAGCGTAAGTTACAGAAATGTGACCAATGAAGAACTAGGAAATGCAATGCTTGCAGTAATTGGCCACAATTTAAACAGGGTAGGTGAGTTTAAGCGTAAACTGGGAAAAATATGGCTCGATGTGGTGCAAACTTTGGGTTGCGTTAGAAGTATTGACATGAAGTCAAAGAGTTTTCGGAATGCATCTAATTGCTTCTATATGAGGTACACTAAAGATTTGAAAGGATTTAAAACGTATTTCAATGCCTTGATTATGAGCCAAGATGGTACTACCCTTGGGATGAATCAATCCCGGTAGGCCCATCGGTACATCCTTGCGTTGACCAATCGGTTTACCGTCATGCTGGAGTTCAATCGCAATTGGAGAAACAAACATTAAGAGGAGTTAAAGAACTGTTCAATCAGATGATTACCAATCGATTTAACCTCTTGAGAATGAACCAATTGTGTTAACCGACAATCTGACAGTTAACCTAAATGAAAACACCAAGGCGAAGGAGAGTTCTGCCGAACCCCTAAAGGCTAAGGAGAATTCTGCCGAACCCTTAAAGGCTAAGGAGAATTCTGCCGAACCCTTAAAGGCTAAGGAGAATTCTGCCGAACCCTTAAAGGCTAAGGAGAATTCTGCCGAACCCTTAAAGGCTAAGGAGAATTATGCCGAACCCTTAAAGGCTAAGGAGAATTCTGCCGAACCCTTAAAGGCTAAGGAGAATTCTGCCGAACCCTTAAAGGCTAAGGAGAATTCTGCCGAACCGCTAAAGGCTAAGGAGTATTCTGCCGAACCGCTAAAGGCAAAGGAGAATTCTGCCAAACCGCTAAAGGCAAAGGAGAATTCTGCGCATTTAGAGCAATGCCTTAGAAAAACAGAGCGCCAAATAAAACCCAAAAGAGAAGACGGAATGCTTTATTTTCCTCTTAAAAACCCAACTAAAATATTTTGTGTATGTCTTAAGCCCCCCGATGATACATCTTATTGTTTGTGTACAAGATGTGAAAAGTGGTTTCATTTTAGATGTGCCGGCTTATGCGATAGTCCCAATACGACTGAAAACGTAAGAAAAGATAAGAATTTTAAATGTCCTCTATGCCAAAAGTCTTTCATGAGAAGAGGTATTCAAAATACTTATCAAAATTGTTGGGTGTCTTCTCTTTTGCAAGGGCTCTTAGAAATCATTCCATTTAATGAGACCAACATTTCTAATGACATTCTATCTGAGTTACTTTCCAAAATATGTGAGGATACAACTATCCCCGTAAAATCTCAAGATGTTGTTCCATTTCTGAAAAAAATTGATACAATTTCGAGAAATGCTTTGAGATTTTGCACTATGCAAGATCCTCAGAAACTTTTGCATTATATAGTTCCACTTTTAGGCAATACTTACCAAAATGAGTTTCCTGTAGTCTACAGTTGCGAAGAATGTCAAGCCACAAGATCTTTTGAAGAAGCAGCCATGATCTATATTGTTTTAGACGCAGCTAAATTAGCTATTTCAGAATACACATCTGAAATAGAACCAACCCCAACTCAAAATTGTTTAGGTGTAGATAGAAACGGACTTATTTCTCCTTGCGTAGGTAGAATGAAACAAATGAGACTAACTGTGGAAGTACATAATCTTCCTAAAATCTTGATATTTTGTTGTCCAAGAACAGCGGATGAACGCTCGAAAAATCAGCAAACTTGTTTCCTTGAGACCCATATTAAATATTTAGGAGCTCAGTATGAATTGAAAAGTTGCGTAGTCTACTGTGGAGAAGTTAATAGAAGTAGCAGTCACTATGTGGCTTTCGCTAGGCTAATTGCAAATACCTGGGTTCATTACAATGACTCCGAAGTTAAAACGGTTGATAACCCTGAAATTCACGAGGATTGGGTTATAGCGTTTTACAAATTACAGGAAAAGAACATTTTTGATACTAAATATTGTCCTCGCTTTGAAGACAAGCCATTAAAGCAGTCTCCGAACAATAATGGCTTCATGACAGACCCAATTTCGATCCCTTGGAGCAAGAAGATCTCTCTCTTATGCACAGTCCTCTATCCTGGAGTATTTCCGTTTCGGATGAATCCATTTCGGATGATTACGCGAGAAACTCGCATACTCTTGAATCTCCAAACCCAGATAGAGAAAGAGAATTCAGGTCGAGCGGGTCTAGTTTAGATTTAACAGGAGTGATTCTGAGGATACCTCAAAATCGGAAATACTATCAGTTAGTCCCGGATTAGATTCTATACATAGTGGTTATGATCCGTCCTTAAACATTAGAGACGTTGGTTTACTCTCCATGTCCGAGGAAGTTCGCAAGGACATTCTATCCAGCACTGACGGATTTGAACAGCCTGAGGTTATGAAACGCGTTCCTGAGAAAGTAAAATTTTCTATTGCAAAAGATACTTGGGATAAAATGAGCACCCATCGCCGTGCACCTAAAACTCTTGATTGTAATAATTATAAAGTTCTCCTAGATGATATTTTGAAACAAAATAATCCGCAATGTATATGGAATGTTCTTAACCATTACGCGCCAGATAATAGTATCTATTCAGATTTGCTCTTTTCCTGTAATTTATACTGTTCAAGAATTAACGCGACACCAAGACCTTGCCAAGCTAAATGCGATATTAAAATTTTTAAAAATTATCAAGGCATAATTACTAATAGAGGTAACCGTTATCATGAGCGACGGAGTTTCCTCAGATTAGAGGCGCTAAAAGAGAAATTTTGGGTATCGTTCCTTTCAACCGAATTCCCAATGGACCGAAATCCCATTCGACCGAATATCCCGCAATGATTTTAGATTTCCAGCCCAATGGCTATATTCCCGATGGACCGAAATCCCAATCGTCCGAATATGCCCCTAAAAAATACATGAATATAACTTGAAACACTGTAGCCGTCAGCGATTCGGTGGTGTAGTGGATACGAAGTTGGACTGCGAAGCGATAGGTTGTTGGTTCGAATCTCCGAAAGGTATGTTAATAATATTAAAAGTAAATGTTTCGTGATACTAATTAAAACGCTCACTTTCATTCCTTTCAAGGCAAGAGATATATAGAATTAATAAACAAATTGTGCTTATAATGAAGTGCAGTCTTAATGGTAGTTCCATCAATGTCTTTAAATTTTAAATTAAAATTTTAATAATTTGGTTTCGGGTGGGTTAGGTTAGGTTAGGTTAGCTTAGCTTAGCTTAGGTTAGGTTAGGTTAGGTTAGCTTAGCTTAGCTTAGCTTAGCTTAGGTTAGGTTAGGTTAGGTTAGGTTAGGTTAGGTTAGCTTAGCTTAGCTTAGGTTAAGTTAGGTTAGGTTAGGTTAGGTTAGCTTAGCTTAGGTTAAGTTAGGTTAGGTTAGGTTAGGTTAGCTTAGGTTAGCTTAGCTTAGCTTAGGTTAGGTTAGGTTTGGTTCCAATAAAACGTTGACACCTTTTCCAAAATATGCTCCTTTTAATTAGCTACCACCTTTTCCAAAATATTCTCCCATTAAATAGCTACCACCTTTTCCAAAACATTCTCTTATTAATTAGCTGCCACCTTTTCCAAAAGATTTTCCTACTAAATAGCTCCCACCTTTTTCAAAATATTCTCCTATTAATTAGCTACCACCTTTTCCAAAACATTCTCCTATTAATTAGCTGCAACCTTTTCCAAAACATTCTCCTACTAATTAGCTGCCACATTTTCCAAAATATTCTCCTTTTAGTTAGCTACCACCTTTTCTAAAATATTCTTTTATTAATAAGCTGCCACCTTTTCCAAAAGATTTTCCTATTAATTAGCTGCCACCTTTTCCAAAAGATTTTCCTATTAATTAGCTGCCACCTTTTCCAAAATATTCTCCTATTAATTAGCTGCCACCTTTTCCAAAATATTTCTATTATTGCTAATAAATTGTTTTAATACTCATATAAATAATCTTTTTACCTCAAAACAAGGTTGGGTTGGGTTAGGTTAGGTTAAGTTAGGTTACGTTTGGTTAGGTTAGGTTAGGTTAGGTTAGGCTAGGGTAGGTGAGGTGAGGAGTGCAGTAATACATTTTCAACTCACATTTATTTTAACAATAATAAGTTTTGAAATTAAAAATATATTTAATGCAAAACCACACAGTATGTCTTCTTCCAGTTCAATAGAATTTCGGTCCAATGGGACTATAATAAAATCGCACCTTTGGCTACGTTCGATCGAATGGGACCCCAAAAAACCCCCTTCTGTCGAATGGGAATTCGGTTCAATGGGACCAAAGCAAATTTTGCGGCAAGAGTTCCTAAAAAACCCCAGATTAAGACCGTTGGAGGCTGTATGGGATCTCGATTCTAAAAACTCAACTGATATTAGTATGGGAGCTTAACTAATTCTGCACTTAAAACAGGTACGATGCGGCAAATTAGATACGAGGCTTATCAAAAACAATGCAGATCGAAAGATCTCAACGAATCTTTAACTTTGCTCGGAGAAGACCCTGAGTATAGTGGTTATGTACAGAAAATATCAACCAAACCACGTTATGTTTCCCTCTATTCCAAAGGGTCGGTTAATTACATTCGTGACCATGCTAAGCGCGATATTTTATTTTGGGATGGAACTGGCTCGGTAGTGGCCACTGAAAACGTTAAACGTTTTATGTATTACCCCATAGTCATGAGGTGTCCAGAAATTGATAAGAAATCTATACCTGTGCCAGTTGCGGAGTTAATAACGGAGGATCAAAGCGCGGAGACATGAACCAATTTTCTTTATCACTTCTTTCAAGCGCAAAAAACAATAGCGGGGAAACGTAATGTTGTATACCCAGCAGTTATTTCCAGCGATCAAAGTCTCGTTCTGATCACTGCTGCTTTGAAGGTATTTAATGGAATGAGTTTAAATCAGTACGTGGGCGTTTGCCGGAGAATTACGGAGGGAGTTGCTAGTGGAGATGTCTTAAATTTTACTCTTATTCAGTGTGGCATTTGCCACATGATGAAAGATGGTAGCAGACTTATGAAAAAAATTTATAGTACTTCACCCAATAAACATAAATTTGGAATGTTTATGGTAAGTGTTCTAATAAACAGTTCACTGTTAGAAGAATTGAAGCATAGCTGGGGATGGTAATACTTTTTTTAAAGACATCGCAGATAGAATTATTGATAAAGTTAAACAAGATGTAGCCCGCGAAGAATACTTTCCTTCATTGCTTTCTAGAAACGAATTATATGGTCCCAACCTTCTAGCATACAGGCAAAAAAACTATTATCCCACATAGCCTCTGTGGACTAGGCTTCTCTCGGGTGATTTAAGCAGACATTTTGAAGTGGTTCCAGCATCTTACCAGCCTAGGGTTAATTTTAAAGACGGATTAGTGAATTATTTTGATCAAGAGGCACCGACTCAGGGTCATGTTGAAAGTTTCAACAGACTCGTTAAAGAACAAGCCCTATACGACAAAAAACCTAGGTTAGATTTAGCCATAAAACATTTGTACGAATTAAACAAGAAGTTGTTTAAACGAGCTTTGCTTAACGCTCATAAGCATATACCAAATCAAAAAAGACAAAAACAATTAAAATTACTTGAAGAGAAATTTAAGAAAACCAAACCTCTAGTCCAGGAAGATGCGTCTATTAGAACCAGGGGGATATACCAACAACCTCCGTTTAAAAAAAAATAAAATTCAGTCCCAAAGTAACGCCAAAAGTTTAAGCGTCGAACCAATTGAAACGTACACTGTTCCAACCAGCTGGAGTTAGGGGGAATCAGGAAAGTAGTAAAATCAACTCCAATTCGAATGCTTATAATAAGTTGACAGAGTCACATACGAAAATTTTATTAGGGAAACAATTTTTGGCCGATAAAATGTTGATACATTATTTCTTTTTGCTAAAATCAAATTATCCGTGCTTTGAGTATGAATCTAACGACTTTTACAGACACTTATTTCGCGTGTTAAATCAAGTTCCTTTTTCAATGTACAGTGGTTGGAGCGAGTGTAAGAAAAAATACTATCATGCAAAAGGTTATTAATTATCAAGACAAGAGATTTGCATTTCTTCATGTTTGCTATAAAATATTTAGGAGTACGAGATGAGTCAGTACTATTTGAGCTCACTGTGTACGACTCCATGACGATAAAATCGCAAATCGTACGACACATGAAAGAAGCAAACGAAATTGCAAACGCTTTGAGACTAGCTTCTGGTAATTGTAAACAAGAATGGAGTATTAAACAGGCTGGCGACGATTTTCCACCACAACCAGAAAGAAACCTGTGGGACTCCAGTCCAATTACATGTTTGTACGCTACGTGGGTCATCGTCAACTATCCGGGTAGAAAAAAGGCAGAAAAAGACATTCTGCAATGTTAAGAAATTTATAAAAGTGAAATTGAGAGTGGTATAATTTCAACATGAAAATGTTTAAAATGTACCAAGTTTTTGTTTGGGAAAGTGATTCATTTTAAGTAGTCCGGTATTAAAAACACGTTGCCTAAATGCATCTAATTCTTTGACATCAAGTATTACTGAAAATTCTAGAAATTTAAATAAATCTGAAATAAAATTAATTTTTTCAAATGTTTTTGTAAAATAGAAATCAAATTGGTATAATTTATAACAACGGCATTTGGTACACGGAATAACGTCATTTGAATTTGGGCAGCGACGATTTACATAGTGATATTCCATGGTTAGGAAGGTTGAATAAGAGAGAGGGGTCAATGTGCCTAAAATTTAAATAGAATAACAGATGAAGCACAATAGATTTACATTGACCCAGAAGTTCATATACGGTATGATGACACTATCTCTAGTACTTATTCAACCTATCTAATGACTCCCAACGGATTTGTTCCGTAACAATCATACCAGCCTTCCCGTGGCGAGAGTCGTAAGTAGCCAGTGTTTAATAACTGTTGTGAAATAATATTATTTCAATATTAGAACGGATTGTAGGCTTATCGCCCGAATTTACGGCATTAAAACTTCCAAAGAGGTAATACTGGGAGAATACGCCAGTGGCTGATCCCTCGGACGACGACGTTGTTTTCTCGTTGACGAGAGGAAAGCCACTCCGTAATAAAGTGTTTCTGAGGGTGTATTACGCTAGTTGCCTGATCCCTCGATCGATGTTCTGGGCTCGCAATGTTCGACCTTCGTCTAGGCGCCTCGCTATCACGGCGATTCGATATTATGTACGTAGGTAACCTCGTATTTTAAGCTTAAGATGATTACTGAGAATAAACTAAGGGGAGATTGCAGCTTTGAAGAAGACCGCGCGCTATTAGGGGGCGCCTCACCTTTACAGGGAGACGGGAGTCTTATATTAATGTACGCGGGAAGCTAATATTTTCATTGCCGACTGACGACGGCAATGCTCTAAGCCTTTGCTAAACTGAATTTTCTACTTTGATTTAAATATTAAATTTTCAAGCTGAGTATAATTTTTGTGATATAAGTGAGACCATTTTGTTCGTAATATATTGTTTTACTAATAGCTCCTTAGAAGGTTGCGTCAAGTGTTGTTTATTTACTACTTTAAGATGAATTTTAGCTTGACCATTGACGATGGTCAAGCAAATAGTATGAGGCCATTGCACAACGTCCACTGAGCCGCTTAGTCACATTATCTTACATTATCACATGTTATGATAACTCGGATCTTCTGTTGAGATTGTTTTGAAGTTATCTAATGTCTTGTCACACTTGAAGTTCCGATATAATTTTATAAACAGATTAGCATCATTAGCCGATATTGTAAATTAACCGATGTCAATATCAAAGCTTAACCAATAATTTTAACTCAATGAATGAATAACAATATAATATTAATTTAAAAAATATTCAGGTAGTATTTATGAAATATTAATTAAAAGACGCAGTAATTGTCTCGATTAGTAAAATCAATTGTCGGCAAGAGTACTCGTACAAAAGGCCATTTGATTTAAGTTCCTCTATAGAAACTAGTTCAAATAAAACGAAAATTATATATTTCTACTTTAATATCACAAAACGTTGAACTTTATATATTTAAAGAAGCTGCCAATTTTTGTGTCAGAAAATAGTAAAATTTATCTTTATTTAAATTCTAACATGAGATATTAAAGTTAAAGAATAGCTTGATATGTTTCCCAGTAGATAATTGTTTGATATTGATATTTTAGTTTCATTGATTTTAAACAAATTGTTATTGACATCGGTTAATTTTTACGATATTGGCCAATTGATCATCACTAATAGTTTAAATAATTTCAATTAAACGGTTCAAAACCTTTAGGAAAAGCTTAGTTTTATAATGAGTAAAATTCTTATTTTTAATTAATTTATCGTAGATAATTAATTTATTACCTTAGAGTAATCTATGCTGAAATAAAATTACGCAATGAAAGAGGAAGTGACGTACAAATGTTTGGCGGGGGATTAAAATGTCGATTTGGATTCGGGTTAGAAAAGCACCCTCTCCAAATGGACCCAACCCTATTGTATAAATTTGGGTTTCTAATCATTTAAAATTTTAGAGAATAGTGTCCCTGGATAGTTTTGACGTGTTTTCCTTATTTCCACTCTCGTGAATTTCCTGGAGGCTGAAAGTATTTCGCCCCTTTTCAACTTTGTCTTGCTGAGAGTTATCAGGGTTCATACAAACCTGGAAACAGGGAAAACTCAGGGAAATTTAGAATTTTTAGTAAAATTCAGGGAAATCAGAGACGTTTGCGTAAAAATAGTGCCAAGTAATTATGCAAAATGTTCATAAACATCCCCTCCGTAGAAATAACATTACACTATACTTTGGAGGCTCATAACTCTGGTTATATTAGAGATACGGGGATGCCCTTTGATTATGTAATAGTTCTATTTACCCCTCCTGCTTCGTTAATATTTGCTCCATAGGATACTCCATATACGGGAAAAACCTGGAAATCTCAGGGAAATTTGTTTTCCAAATGTTGTATGAACCCTGCCTATTATGTTGGTTTTCTTCTTAGCAAGGACGGAAATAAGATAACTTTGAGACACCTATAGGGCCGGGTCACTGCCTTACTGGACCAATGTCCTATAAATTTATTAGGTGTTCAAAAATTTTACGGTTTTGCTGGACAAGCTTGTTCCTTTTAGTTTCCATCTCTGCGAGAATTACCTTATAAATTTTCATGGTTAGTCTGTGCATGAACGCTGGATCTCTAAAGACACCGGAAAACGCCAGTCCTACGCTGTTCAAACCGAGTCTCGTTAAGTAATAGCATCGGGGGGAGAAATGGGGACTGCGAATTTGGGAACACTCGAGGCCATTCGGTCTTTTGTGATTATTAATAAACCTATTGAAAAAAATTAACGACCTTGGCCGTTCCCGCTTTTTTATTCATTTTCAGCCACATCGTATTATACGAGAGGCTTTTAGTTTGACCCGAGCCGTAATAGAATAAGTAGTAGTTGTGGCAGGAGTTTTCACTTCGTTACCGTCAGATTTTAGCTTAAAAGGAACTGTTTAGTACCTCAACCCACCCTGAACTCGGTTAAGGCGCATTCAGATTACCCAACTTTTGTCCTCTGACAATTGTGCTCCGACTAGTCTGTCGGACAAAACTGTTGGTGTGAATATACCGTATGACCTGATTTTAGTCATGTCGAGGACCCGTTTTTAATCACCTAGGGACCTAATTAATATTTTTTTGAGGTTTCAATGCGAAGTGGGTCTGAGGACCGCGGCAAGGATGTGATTATTCAGGTTTCAATATATGTGTAAGCAGGGGAAGGAAATGAGGTTAACTTGGGAGGTGACGGACGGGGTGTGGGGGTCAAGTCACCTCCGACGGACACGGGGCAGTCGGCACCTATAGGGTAGGATCGCCGACATGTGTCTTATTCCCTCAAACTTTGCCGCCCAGAAGCTTGGCTTACAGGAGTGTGCCACACTCCCGGCTGGGACCTAATTAAATTCGGGCTGACAAAAACCGGGTAGCTCAATAACAAATCACAGCACGACAGATTATGTCGTCAGAATCACGTGACTAACGAGCTTTTGGCTCGCAGACGACACTCCTCGAGTTTAGACCTAGGCTTAACGAGTGTGATGATGGCTACGAAGAATAAAACGGTAATGTTACGATATTTATTTGTTGTGCATGCATATTATAATGCGTTTAATTATTTGTAGAAGTTTACTTGGGGTAGCTCCGGACTATAAGAAAACGGGCCTGAGAGATAAAGGTTTTGAAGACGCATCTACTTTATTCGGCTGTTCTGTTTTTTTCATTCTGTATTTATACATTTGTTTGTTAAAACGTGTATATTGTTGGCGTTATGGATATTTTATGTTCTTCGGGCTTGTTGTTTTTAAAATCATCTTTGCAACCCAGAAAAGCTCGTTCTAGTCTCGACGTACTTCTTCCGAAGGGTGTGAAACCAGTTCGCACGGAAGAAAACAACAGGCCAACATTTTCTAGTGATGAAATTATTGGGCCTCTTGAAATAGATTCTGATTATGATGAACCTGATAACGAAAGCACCACAAGACTCCCTTGCTAATTACAAATTGGTGGAGAAAGTTCACGAGCAAGTATGCATTCTGAGTACGCCACTTTTGAATGAAAGAAAAGGAAACAAACTACCCTCAAACCCATTACTGATGATTTTTTGGGAGAAGCACTGTCGTGCCTTAAAACACCGCCGCAGCCTATTGAAAAGGCAAAGGTTAATGACGAGCATGATATTTTTGGAACTTTTGTGGCAAGCCAAATGAGACTTTTGGAATCAAAAGATGCCGACATACTCCGATGTCAAATCATGCAAATGATTTTTGAAAAAAAATATGAAGTTTAATGTTTAAACTTGATTTGATTACCAATTTGTACACTTTTCCTTTGTTTGTTTTTCTTTGAGGTATCCTAAAGTAAAGGACATATATTCTTTTACCTTTTAGGTTGGGTTTGTGTGTCAAGGCTTCTGGATACCTTCCAGTGCAATTTAACCATTGAGGTGCCTACGTTCGAATGTGTATCTACTTCACACCTCAAAACATTCATTTTATTGAAATAATTTACAATGTTGAAAGACAACAGTGTTTTCCATAATAAAAAATGGTTCTCATTTTTCATAAACCTTTTCAAAGCATCTCATTGAAATGAATGTTTAAACGTATTTCATTAAATCAAGTGTATGGCACGCCGAACAGGACATAATTCAGCTTTAACATTTAAATACAATTCAGGATTTATAAAACGTTTTCAGGGTTGATAAAAATAATTCAAGATTTATAAAATAAATCAAATCGGGATTTATAATTTAATTAATTTATTTATTTTTAAAAATTTTGAATTATAATTCCTGAATTATTGTTAAAAATCGTAAATAATTTTTATAAATCCTAACTTATTTTTAAGTATCCTGAAATATTTCGGTCCGCGACGATTTGGTCTCGCCGTTATGGTCTTGCCGATTTGGTCTCGGGACAAATGGGTCTCGGGACAATTGGGTCTCGAAGCAATTGGGTCTCAAGGCAATTGGGTCTCGAGGCAATTGGGTCTCGGGACAATTGGGTCTCGGGACCTAACCCAACCCAACCTTGTTTGGAGGTAAGAAGATTATTTATATGAGTATTAAAAGCCCGCCTCTTGCCACGAACAATTTATTAGCAATAATAGAAATATATTGGAAAAGGTGTCAGAAATTAATGGGAGAATATTTTGGAAAAGGTGGTAACTAATTAGTCGGAGAATATTTTGGAAAAGGTGGCAGCTAATTAATAGCAGAATATTTTGGAAAAAGAGGCAGGTAATTAATAGGGGAATATTTAGGAAAAGGTGGCAACTAATTAATAGGAGAATATTTTGGAAAAAGTGGCAACGAATTATCAGAACCATTGTTTTGGAAAAGGTGGCAACAAATTATTGGGACCATTGCTTTGGAAAAGGAGGCAACGAATTATTGGGACCATTGCTTTGGAAAAGGAGGCAACTAATTAGGTGACCAAATAATCACGATACCAAATAGTCCCGAGACCAAATAGTCCCGAGACCAAATAGTCCCGATACCAAATATTCACGATACCAAATAGTCCCGAGACCAAATAGTCCCGAGACCAAATAGTCCCGATACCAAATGGTCCCGAGACCAAATAGTCTCGAGACCAAACAGTCCCGACACCAAATAGTCCCGAGACCAAACAGTCCCGAGACCAAACAGTCCCGAGACCAAACAGTCCCGAGACCAAATAGTCCCGATACCAAATAGTCCCGATACCAAATAGTCCCGAGACCAAATAATCACGATACCTAATAGTCCCGATACCAAATAGTCCCGATACCAAATAGTCCCGAGACCAAAAAATCACGATACCAAATAGTCCCGAGACCAAAAAATCACGATACCAAATAGTCCCGAGACCAAAAAATCACGATACCAAATAGTCCCGAGACCAAAAAATCACGATACCAAATAGTCCCGAGACCAAAAAATCACGATACCAAATAGTCCCGAGACCAAAAAATCACGATACCAAATAGTCCCGAGACCAAATCGGTGAGACCAATTAGTTCCGCGACCAAATCGGCGAGACCAAATTGTCCTGTTCCCAAATATTTTTATTACCGGCCAAATCGTCACTTTTCGCCTTTTTCACCCCGTTTCTATTTGAGGGAAAAAAAATTTGAGAGTGGGTCCTTTTTCGTTGTAATTTTCATATTTTTTGAGGAATTGCACATGGCTGGATTTTAAATATAATTGTAGGTTTCAAGCCTAATTTCATAATTTTCCACCTTTTCATCGTCCCACAATCTATTTCTAAACTTGGCACTTTTTTTAAGAAGGTGAAATTACGCTAAGCCTTACCGTTGATTTTTGGCATTTATTAAAAAATAATTTTTCCCCTCTTTTTAAGCTCCGTTACTTGGCCATTTCGTTGCGTCGTATTTTTAAAATTTAGACTTTAAAATGAGTGCCTTGTTTTCTCAAATATTACATAATTGTAGAAAATTTCAATATTACAATTGCGCAAAACGTACGTATATACGAATTCATTGTTTCCTTGTTGAAGGGACGCGCCTTGCATCTGAATTTGCTTCCCTCAAAACTACCCCCTTTAACCGGCCGGTGGTTTTTTCTTTATCGCCCTCTATTTGTTTTAGGTCGCTTCAGCCCCGAAAACAGCTGTAGTGAGAAATGCTACTTACTAAAAATGTATGTCTTCAATGTGTTGTTTTTGCATTTTTATGCTTCTACTCGTGGTGCGCGTCGAGGTCTACAAATGCAACGTGTTTTGCGAAATAAAAATCAAGGGTGAACACTTATGATCTATGCTTTAAAAGGAATTGGTCGACTCATCTATAGTGAGCCTTCGTCAGATTATCACATATCAATGATATAATAAATTAACCCTTGGATATCCTGTGACGAGGAGATTGTTTTAAAGTTACTACCTTTTTTGGAGGTAGATACTGTCTAGTGACACTTGAAGTAACGATTTAATCTTATAAACAGACTATCATCATGAGCCCATATCGTAAATAAATCGATGTTGATATCAAAGCTTAATTGAGATACATACATCAAAAATTATCTACTAAAAGAGATATCTACTAATATTCCATTCAAATTTCTCGAAACATTTCAAATTAACGAATAGAAATGTGCAAATGAAGTTGAAACCGATTAATTGGGAAAATTGCTATATTGTCACCGTTACCGATCACAGATAGATTTGCGTCCTTCAGTAGTGTTTAGTATGCTTGTGAAATGGTAAGCGAAACCTGTGATCAAAGTTTAAAATTGACATGGGCAAAAAGGGTTTTATTCATATCAACACGATTACCGATTATCTAAATTTGACTAAAATTAACAAAATATTCTCCTCATGATTAAAAATCTTGTTTGAAGCAGCAAGCCATCTAATCCATATTTACCTTCTTTTGAAAAAAAATAGGTTAATACCTCTTTCAGTAGATGATTGATTGATATTTCAGTTTCATTGAGTTTAAAAAAAATTGGTTCCACGTTTACAGACCAATAGAGTTGTCAATGCAGCGCTTTTTTCCAGAAAGTCACATGACCTTCTGTGCAAATTGTATGTATCCTCCTAGTCTGAAAACAATTTATAAGTCGAAATCGAAAGGGGAACTAAACGAACAAATAAAGCGAGGTCAATCTGTAAGGGGAACTGAAGTTTCTATTTTTTAATTAAAATAAGATTACGTGAAAGCTATATTTCATAGCTTATTGTTTAGTGTACGTACAATATGGGTTTGCTCTAAATAACAGTTAATGTAAATTTTTATGAATATTTAATTTTATTCCATTATTTCGGAACCGCTCAAACACCGTGTATTGTAGCGAGAATGAAAATAAAATTTCACTGTTCTTAACGTTTTATACTTAGTGTGCCCTTTTGATCAGTTGAACAGAATTTAATCAGCACTGTTTTAATACACACACTTGAACCTTGAGCATCGTAAAATTTGGCCTTTACAAATGATATTTGCGGGAAGGGATACTTATTAAATTTTTCGCTAGTTTGTCAGCATGAGTCAAGGGTTGACATAAAAGGTTTATGTGGGACTAGACTCTAAAAATTAGGAATATAAATACTTGTAGCTCGAACAGTGGCGGGTTTAACGGTAAGCGGACTAAGCGGCCGCTTGGGGCCCCGGGATGCCATGGGGCCCTGAATTGAGCAGAATTATTTTTTTTCCATTAATAATATTTTTTTTCAAAGTAAAAAATGGAAGAGACTAATAGTTTTAAAAGGAAATAAATGACGAATATTTTCCCTTTCAGTATTTACCAAGAAGAGATTTATATAAGACCCAAGTCGCGAGATTTTACGCTTCTGCTCTTACGCCGGTGTCAGTGGCCAAGTAAGCCCACCCCTTCGTGAGTTCCAAAAACCAAACCAAGGCTTAACGAAAAGGTAAAAGAAATAGATGGTGGAAAACATGTAGCGTTTTTCTTTGCGGTAAAAACGAGCTGCTCCGAGACGGCGGCGCTGTTGCAACCATAAGAGTGTAGATGGATTTTAAGACTCCTGAAAAACGTGTAGAGTGGTCGAAAGGACCAAAAACCCCACTTCACGAAGGTCGCGGGGTTTTGGAGATTAAAACGTTCTCTCTTATGGAATGGAAAGTTTCCTGAGTCACGCTCTCCCCATACCCCTTTTTTGTATTGAAGCTAGTTTTTATTTTTGAAGAAAGAAAGGCAGAAGAAAAAGAAGAGCGCGAGTGGAAGGATGTACTTCCTCACGAAACATTAAAATTTTCATTTTTAAACTTAAAGAAGTGTATTCGTGATTATTTATTATAATTACTAATATTACAACAGGCGCGTCTTACAATGACCCAGTCGCTCACTTCCGGATTGATCCCAACCGCTTCGAGTCTAGAGACGGAGCGCCTGAAGACGTCACAAAACCGCTCTGAAAAAACTTTTGTCTTTCATTCGGAGCAACCACATTCGGTCATCCGAGCTAGAGCGATGACGTAACACGTAAATTTGAAGCTATCTCGGATCGCTCTCAGGTGACCCAAAAAAACGATATAAGACAAAATTCTAAGTCCAGGCTCCTTTTCCACCCCCCACCCATTAAGGGGGGATTGTCGACTATCACGCGCGCACCGGACGCTATTTTAGGCCTTCTTATATAAATTCCATCTTACAACTACTATTTAATTTTAATATCTTGAGTTTGGGGGCCCCAAAATGGTTACCGCTTGGGGCCTCCACTTGACTTAAGCCGCCACTGAGCTCGAATTCGCCGATCAATATCTATTGTCCTATCCCTCGGCACGCAGCTTGGGTATAGCTTCATTAAAGATCTAGCCACCACTTCCCACGGTTCCGTTTATTTAACGAATGCGACTCATAGTTTTATTGTAAGTCACGGTTTCAAAGCAAAATTTCGTCACGAGTCGCTCTTGTTTTAAACGGTATGCGTTTTTGAAGTAATTCGGGAGCTACGCCGAGATTTGCGCTTATGTATGGAGAGTGAATTCTTTTTACGCTCTAGAATAATTGCTATAGCAATCTTTAAAAAAATCATTATATTTTGCTTTCTACTCTGCGATTAAGATAACAATATCACTGGTATTTCTCGATTACCCATTATGGTACAAAGTTAGTCACCTTTAACTGACAATGCTTGCGTAACAATACTTCCATTTTGGTTCTTTAACCGTTACATATTGGTATCCCTAGCTTATTGATAGTAACAAATCAATTATATATTTATAGGTTGTTGGAGTTAGTGTTGATTGCGACTCAAACGAACTTGACTTTGTATATTGGCAAACCGGAAGAATGCTCGACACTTTTGAAAGATACCCAGAACTTCTCCTTTGCGACGCCACATATTCTCTGAACCTTTGTAAAATGCTGTTGTACATAATCGTGATTGTGGATGGGAATCCAGTGAGTGAAATTGTGGGTCTGGATAGGGAAACGTCACAATCTGTTAATTGCTTATTCATTCACAGCAAACATTTACAGAGAAAACGTTGAGTGCATGCTCCGTGATGAACGGTTTGCAACTGTATCAGCGTTCGTCAAGTATCTTCAGGACAACTTGTTGTCTATAAAGGAAATGTGGGTGATGTTCTACCGAAGACAACACTTTAATTTCGGAGATACTACAAATAAAAGCCGGGAATCGCTTAATCTGAAAATTAAAAGCGTACGCCGTAGAAACGCACCCCTAGACGAGTTCTACAGCGATCTGAAACTCCTGTATCATTTTATTGAAAACCAGCATGATTTCGAAAAATTCAAAGCTAAAACCAAGACAAAATTTCAAGAAATAGACACGAACGACAAAGACGTCCGCCACGCCAGTAAAGTAATTGCTGAATTGTGTGTACCGCAGATGGTGGATAGAAGAACAAAAAAAATTATTAAAAGGCGTCACTATTGCCGATTGCTACTCAATTGACAATAGTAGAAACTTCATCGTTAAAAGCAAAGGCCACGCTGATGCTGTCTCTGACGGTAATACTTGTTCGTGTTCAAGTTTCACGATGCTACAAATACCATGTATTCATATATTTTGCGTGAGAAAACAACAAAACAAAGAGCTGTTTAGTCAAGAAATGGTTACTCCTTGCCTTTGCAAAAAGAGATGGGTAGAGGGAATTGCATCGAAAGCAGCTATTCTAGTAAGCTAACAAGTTTTCTTATAAAAGAACAAGCAAAATACAGCACCAAAATCACGTGGATGTCAACAAAGATATTCGGAACTTTTCCCTTACGTAAAGACCTTATGCGATGTGGCTTCAACGTCAAGTAAAGAATTATTTTCGAAAAGAAAAAATATCATTAACTTATTGACCCAACCTTGGTCGGATCAAAAGAATGTTAAATTACAGATAGATGGGAAAGTATTCGAAAACAGACCAAAGTTTTCAGTATTTTTTGGTATCACAACATTCAATTTAAGCTATTATTTCATTATTGGTCTTCATCATCTGAAGAAGCGCAGCTTCAGTGGTATCTCTACGACCTTCCTCTATTCTTTAGGTTGGAGGTCGGCGTCAGTATCTTTGTCAGAGGCTCTTTCTGACATGTTTGTCTTGGTAGAACTAGATGTTGATGCATCACATATGTCCTCGGTGCTAATGATAAACTCCCGAGCATCCGTAGTTATTTTTACGTTTTCTCCACTAGTATTTGTCAAATTGTCTTCGGTTGTGTTGGTCACTTGTTCAGCAACTAAGCACGTTTTACTTGACAGACTGCTTGTGGTCCTATGTAAAAAATCACGATGGTAACTAAGTAGCAATGATGCATGATTAAACTTTTCTTACGCTCTAAGTTGAACATTGTCGCTCAAAAACGATAGGGAATCCATTAATTCCCAAACCTTTTTGTTCGTCCTCCCAGATCCACTAGTTTTAATTTTATTTATCTGCTTTTCTCTCTTGTGTACTTATCTCGAATTGATTTCCAACGATTCTTTGCTTTATTACCTGATTATGGATATAATATGAAAACTACTGTGGATAATTTCCGATTATGGATAATGTAAACAGAGCCAAGGCTTAAATGTATAAACGTACTGGAGCATCCCATCGTTATTTTTATTTTCATCCAGGAGATTTCTTTCATTTTCGTCATCCTGTAGCTTTGGAGAGAAATATTCCGCAATTCGGGCCTTTTCCTAACCTCATTAATTAATAATTGATCGTTAATTTCTCGTGGTAAATGGTGTTTTTCCATGTCAGACGCCATTTTTAGGAAGGACTTCTACGACATCAGTTACGTGACCAAGATAAGGTCGCTGATTGGATGTGCGTCGCGTTCGCTTGCGAGACCGACGCAAAAAGTTGAACATTTTCAACTTCGTTCTCTCTCTCTCGCCAGCTTCGTCGAGTACGCTGAGCGCGGAAAATTTTGAAGTGCGTACAGCTGGTTTTCTCGGCTTGATTGGCGAGCGTAGCGAACGTAGCAAACTTAGCGCAATTTTTGGCCTTTTTCCTTATTTCTCACTCTGCTTAAGTCTTTAGAAGGAAAGTTGTATGCTGCGAGTTCTACTGTTAATATTAACTAGTCTCGCTCAAAAAACTTGGAACATATAAGCCCCCTAGAATTACACATCAAATCTACGCTTCGCGCACCCGGTTTTTTCAACAAGTGTACTTTATCTTTCGTCGGTGGTGCCATCTATGTTTGTGGCGCATAACTAGAATTTTCTATATTTTTTTGTTGAGAAAAACACTTTCTTGTGCTAATTTCAAAGTGTGCAAGTACAAAATGGGCAAAAATGTTCAATTGAGGAATGTAAAAATACACGGAAAAATAAAAATATTTTTTCTTTTTTTGCGCTCCATTCAATTGACGAGCATGGTGTCAATGTGGGATGGACAAAAACATGATGATGGTGGTATTAATTAGCAAGTATATACTGACTCGTGTCCGCTTGGGATAGACCAGAGGATGGTGATGATAGACAGACATTGGACCAATATCCATTGTAAAAGGAATACAATTTTTCAAATTTCCGGGAACTGTAAATGCTGTACGGAAATTTAGAACACATTTGCTCCGATACGCAAACTGCGAACGCGGTCCCCTGGGTTGTAACTAGTAACAGATACGTCGAAATTAGAACCTTTCCGTGACATACGTCACTCGGAGAGGTAAAAAAATTTCTTATGGTACGGATAAGGATGCAAATAAATAATTTTTGGGGCATTATTTTGACCACCTCTTCTTGAATATTTAAATTGATATGATTAAAATTATATATTTTGCTCAACAAATGTATGGAATAAGATACGTTACACCGTAATAAACCAATACCGTTCTGATTTGAATCGCGCATTAATTAATATTATGGTTTGAATCCGAGCATACCCCGTCTGCCGCCATTACTGTCATGTTGTACTATATAAGACTCTCAGTTATCAATGCATTATAGCAATATCACATATTCCTGAACTTTGAAAAGTGAATCAACGCATTCACACTGGGGAAAAACCATTCAAATGTGATCAGTTGGAATATCTATTTTAATATTTCCAGTATATCTCTTATAGTAAATATATTTTACTAATTCTTCTTTTATACATTGCTTTAATTAGTTTCTTTTCACAGCTCCACTTCTTGTTTTCATTTATCCCTAGTTTATTTTTGCATATGTATTCTCTACTGGAGTCTCAAGTAGGCCACCACAAGAGGCCCGTGTAATTGTCCATGGTTTCGTGTCGTATGTTGGGATGGCGTAGCGGTTAGCGCTTTCGCCTCGCAGCAAGAGGATCCCGGACTGTGGCACCGGGTGAGAATCTCGGTACAAATCCTTCTGCGTAGAGTTTGCAAGTTCTCTCCCCGCTTGTTGAGAGGAGTTTTCCTCCGCGGTCTAACCCGGTTTCTCCTTTCCATTAAAACTTGCAGAGGTTAACGGTAATAGTTAGTATAGGGCGCTGTAGGTTACCTGTAGTGTAGGGGCTAGCCACCACCCCTCTATGCATTGTAAAGGGACCCACCTGTAAATAAGCCACAGGCGTAGTGTGGAAATCCCTTCGTAGACAAAGCTTAGATTATTATTATTATATCTGAACTGGCCTCGCAATTAGGCCACTTAAAACGCCTTGATAAAAGATCAATGTATCACCCCATTTATATTTTCCTGTTTATTCACGAAAGGCTAAGCATGCGCCTCTTTTCACGGATAAAAGAGTAAAATAGCAATATTATGGAAAAGGCGGTAATTTATGGTTAGTGGGCACAATGTAGCAATTCATACTATTTTCTCCAGAATAGGTTTTGGCTTTCCACGTAGGGGGAATACTACTATTTTACTTCTATCCTACTAAAACATTTCCCACTATAAATAGGAACGAGTCTTAATATTATTCACAATAAATAATTTGTAGAAACACGATATTTAAAAACATTTTCATTACCGCCTCTATGCGCCTAAATTCATAAGAAAATGAAACAAATTCAGCTTCAGCAAAGCAGACGACTGATAATTATTTGGTCTCAAGCATTATAGATGGCGCCACCAACGAATGATAAAGTCATCGTTTAAAAAAAGTGGGCTTGGAAAGTGAAAAATTCGAGCGTGGCTGTGTAATTCTAGGGGGCTTATACGTTCCAAATTCTTTGGTCTCGCTCATTACTGGAGGTTTGGCGTCAAGGTAAGAAATTTTTATCTCATGCTCGCTAATATAGCCCCTATTGTTTCACTTTTTTATTATCTTGCATATCACGCACGAGTATCCTTTCTGTTGGAGCAGATTGTTAGATCCTTAATATTTTTCTGAATAAGAACTTTCTTTAAGCTTTATCTCTATCAATTCTCCGATTTTTGGTTAATTATTCCCAAAAGGTTACCGGTGGTTCTGTAGGTTTTGGCTACTTGTAAAGCCCCGCATCTGACAGTCATTTATCATCCTCCTATCTCTTTGTATTACAAAAATGTCCAAGTGAAGGGTTTTGGGTATATAAGGGTTAAGAAACTATTTTTGTATTTAGGCGGCTTAGGCCATTTGAACTTTGATTTTTATATTTTGTTATATTCTAAACATTTATTGTGTTCAGACGGTTCGCAACTTAAGGTCGCCACTTGATGGCATTGGTACCAGACTATTTGCGTCATAAGGTCGCCACTTAACGGTTCCAGACTATTTGCGTCCTAGGGTCGCCACTTAATGGCATCGAGAATACTATTCCCTTATTGCTCTCTCGGGTCGCCTTTGAGCCGATGAAATAGCTCTCTCGCGCGTGACCTTCGTCCTTACTTGAGTTCGGCGAACTTATACAAATCAGACAGGGACCAGCTACCTTATTGGTTTACGAGAATAGTCCTGCGAAAAGGACAGTCAAGGGTCATGGTCCAAAAAGAAAAAGAACACACACTTAAGAAGAAGAACTAGACCACGAAGGAAGCATGGTGTTCACCCCTTCAAAGAGGGACAACCAGGCTCGAGATCTAGCCAATTTGGTAGAAACTCAAGCTCCGAGACTCCAATTTAAATCGGCGAAGAAGGCATCCAGTTCCTTTTTGTAGTAAAATTTTTGCCCAGCAAGGTTAGCATCCTTAAAGGATTAGTTTTGCTAACGCTAAGGGGCGTAAGTTTTCTACTGTGTTGAATTTGAATGTAGGACATAATCCCCCTGGACATAATCCCCCGGCCAAAATCCCCCATCAGGGAAGAAATGGACATAATCCAATCACGTATGCGATAAAATCCCCCGGACAATTTCCCCCGAATGAATGTCTAGGACAAATTCCCCCCGGCCCCAGGTCCAATCCCCCCAGCCCCAGGTCAAATTCCCCCCAAACGGCAATTGATAGGGAGGAAAATCTCTATTATATTAAGTATACAAAATACAGAAAAATATTTTGCAAAAAGGAGTATTGTTATATCGGAAGTAAATTTAAAAGGTAATTTTTTGGAAAAAGCATATTATTTTGGAAAGTGAATGAAGATAAACAACAATATTTTGAAAACGGCATATTATTTTGGGAAGTCAATGAATATAACAAATAATATTTTGGAAATGGCATATTATTTTGGAAAAGGCATATTATTTTGGGAAGTCAATAAAGATTAACAACAGTATTTTGGAAAAGGCATATTATTTTGGGCGTTGCTATTTTGGCCGTTTCAATATAGTTTTTAAAGCGATTTTTTTAGAGTCCCCACTTCCCATTTCCCACTGCTAAATAGGGGGTTTTGAATCATTGTTATGGTTTTAAAGATAAGGTGAACAGTTGAACATAGCTAGTCCAAATAACCGAATGAAATTCCTGTAAAAGGGCAGTGATGTTAACTGTAATGTTCTGAATACACGTCCACCACAGAATCAATGCATTGAGCCTTTAATATTGCATAAATATATGTATAAATCAACAATACAATTGTGGTATGAAACTTTAAATTTTCCTCATGTGAAGATATGGCCACTGGTTTATTGTAATTTCATTTCATTTAATGTTTTACACGCTTAGTCTGGCATGCGCTTTTATTGTAATTTCATTTCATTTAATGTTTTACACGCTTAGTCTGGCATGCGCTTTTATTGTAATTTCATTTAATTTAATGTTTTACACGCTTAGTCTGGCATGCGCTTTTATTGTAATTTCATTTAATTTAATGTTTTACATGCTTAGTCGGGCATGCGCTTTTATTGTAATTTAATGTTTTACATGCTTAGTCTGGCATGCGCTTTTATTGTAATTTCATTTAACTTAATGTTTTTCACGCTTAGTCTGGCATGCGCTTTTATTGTAATTTAATGTTTTTATTAAGCATGCTCATGCTATATTTAAAAACGATTACTCTCATTATTTTCTATGGCAAGTTCTTGATTTCATGGTGTGCCACGCACCTTTATAGTCTGTAGGAGGTTCATGCTTCTCACGTTTCTTGCGTTGCGTAATTGTTAAAAAACATCTTTTCACCATTGCAAATTCAGCCTCGTCCTAAATATATGGAGCGAGAACAATAAGCACTCACTTTCTTCACAGGTTCAGTTTACATCATTTTGACCATCGTCCAATCACATAGGTTCATCGAAGATACGCTTAACGTCATCAGCAACGAGCTACACTCATTTAACAGATATCTATTTTATTTGGTCGTAAATGCTAATATATTTACGTCCATAAATTAATACATTTCCTTTTCAGCGTTACCAGGCTCTACAGAGAAAGCTTGAGCGATATGGGAACCATCTCTGGTTGTAATGACACATTTTTGGCGCCATCAAAGGCTTGAACTGAACCCTAGTCAGGAGAGTGGAACCATAGACGTATGGACAGAGTGATAGGCTGGACCAATGCCTGAGAATTTGACGTGGCGATTCGCATTGTGTTTAATTTGGATGATGACGTCACATTAGTTAAAGAGACGCATAAGACGCCTTTCGGTTACATTCGCCTCAACATGTAGTCTCAAACCGGGATGGAAACTAAGCTGCTGCGAGTGATAAGTTTACCATTTCTGTGAGATGAATCATCCAATGTAATGTGATATTCTACAAAATCTGATGATCATTATTTCTTCAGTTCATAATTGAACTGCTTCAAGTTCGTCATCGGTGTCATCGGTATTTGGTTGCTGATTTAATGCAACTGGTGCAGCTAAAACAAAAACCTTAGATTAAAACTGGTTCTTATCAAATGGAGTCATGAAGCTGTTGTACCTAATTTAGATTAGTACACACCCTTTACTGACCATGGGGTTAACAGTTAGATTACAGGATGATGCGTAATCTGAGAGAAAAGCGCACGCTTAATGTATCATAGCTCAGGTCGGATAGGACCCCAAAAAGGGGGGAGGAATCGCCGGACTCAACACTAAGGGCTACAGATGAGGCAATTACTATTGAATCCTACTCTTTCTTCCCCATTTTTGGCTACCCATCCAACCTGAGCTGTGACACATTAAGCGTGCCGGTTTCTCTCAGATTACGCATACTCCCCCCATCATCCTAAAAATAATATATCCATGCACATGAATAAATTTAACATTCAACATATATAACTATAATTTACCTTGCTCCCTAGGCATTGGCTCATCCAAACAGAAGTTGTGTAAGATGCAGCAAGCATCAATTATGTCAGTGACCATTCTAGGGTTATAGCAAAGGGCACCTCCTGATATGTCTAGGCATCTCCAAAATGCCATTGACGGGTTCAATAACATTCCGACCTAAATGTTAATAACAATTCATTTACTAAGTTAATACAGCAACACTAGCTTTGATTATGTGAGGTATCAACGTGACCAATTGTTTAAAATATTTTTGAAAATATCACAAGTGACAACTATCTCTTAAATAGTTAATGTCAGTCAATAGCTATCACTTGCGTAATTGGTCAGAAAATTGGCCAGAATGGTCTATGTTATTTATCAATTACAGAACTAATCAAAATGCAATTACCTGACATACGACGCTGATTATAGCGTTGTTCATTTGGTGTTTCAGGGTGGAGTATGGGTGTCATTAGGAATGGCTGTAACGGGTAACCACTATCGCCCAAAAGATACCCTTGTGGCATTGTTCCAGCCTTAAAACGTCCAAATATGTCGCTGAAACGCCAAAAAATTGAGTCATGCGTCACACCAGCATGTTTTGCCACAACATCGGTGATACGCATTTCATTATCGCAAATCTGGTACAGAAAAAGGACTGTCAGTATGCACATTGTCATTCAAGGAGGACACCATTTACCAATTGGCCATTAAGGGAGTAATTTCCTTTCCTATCCATGTGGGCATTTGGTTCAACAACTGGTGCTTTGATTAGCACATGAGTGCAATCAATTGCACCCAAAACATCTGGGAAAAAGCACTTGGCTCTAAATGATGCCTGTAAAAACCATAGGAGATACTTAATTTTCAATATTGTCTCTATGTTCAAGAAAAATGGAACTCTGAATTGAAGTTAAAATTTTTGGCTCCATAAAAACTTTCTTGCAAACTTAACTTGGCATGATGAATGTAACGCTAAAAACCCCATTTAAAATGCATGAAAGTACATAAGCAAATATCACCAAAACTAAACCAAATCACATTTCCGAAAAAACATTTTGATTGCCTCTGACCAATTCGAGGTTGTTTAACATGAATATTCTACAGGGCCGGTAGGCCCTTGTAGATATGACTTGACACCCTTTTGTAACGTTAAAGCAAAATTCACATGCTTTTACTAAATTTCCTATGGAGATTAACATGGGGTTTTTCGTGATTTACCCCCACCGCGCACAGAAAAACTACAGCGAAGTTACTTTTCGGAATACTCTTGAATTAACAATTAAGTATTCAAGGTGTGCTATCGGCTAGTTTAATTTAAATCAATTAACTCTAAGTATGTTAATTTTAGTTAATTCTGAAAGTACGTCAAAAATTACTTTTGGGTCAGACTATCTAGCAGTAGACGCTGACAAATTACTTTGGTATTTCATCCGAACTTGAGCACCTTTATATATATTTTTTAATTAACTGTAGCACCCTTAATAAGAAATACGTCGTTATCAGGTCGAATTTTCGTCTAGAAAAGTAATTCAGGTAAATAATTGCAGTTAACAGAGGTTTTTATATCATTTAAAGTAAGTTTTTGGAACGTTCTTTACGGCCAAGGCTTAATTTGTATTTTAGTTTGTCTATGTAATATAGTCTTTATAGTGTCTTTCCCCTTTAAAGATAAAAAAGCTAATTTCCAGCTCTGTATTTCAAAAATACGCAGTCTGCTTCGTTTTCTGCTACCAACAAATATAGGAGGTATACAGGGTGCCGGGAGTGTGGCGCACTCCTGTAAGCCAAGCTTCTGGGCGGCAAAGTTTGAGGGAATACGACACATGTCGGCGTTCCTACCCTATAGGTGCCGACTGTCCCGTGTCCGCCGGAGGTGACTTGCCCCAATGCCACCTTCCGTCACCTCCCAAGTAAACCTCATTTCCTTCCCTGCTTACACACATACGACCTAGCGGCCCCCGTCAGTGCTGGGCCGCGTAGGGTCTCCCGCTCAATTCTTCCTGGTGCTCAAGGCCTAACGGCTAAGCACTAGTGCTAGTAGGTGGAAAAAAAAAAAAAAAAAAAAAAAAAAAGGTATACAGGGTTTCATTATTTGTTAATCTCACTAAAATGCTACTAATTGTGAAGATGTGTGATATTATATTTCCTTAAACTGAACCAATAGTCCTGGTCCATGTTGAAGTAACGCCGCCGATACGGCGGTCGCTCATTTTCGGCGGCGAAACCTAGCGCCATTTTCGGAGGTGCAATGCTGCCAGACACATTTCCCTAGTATTTTTTGGACTGATTGTCGTCGGCTGCTATTCATTCCGTATTTGGACACAGAACATCCCTAAAGGTTAATTTTTGTTCACGGAAACTTTAATTGGCTTAATTTCAATGCTATTTAATTAAATTGGAAACCTCAATTTCTAAATGTGGAACAAAATATAGTAAAAAATTAAAGAATAAGGCTAGGACGCTGCCATTTTATAATTGTGCCCTGCAGTTCTCTCAATTATGAAGCAGACGATAATCAGTTACCAAAACCATGGCCCACCCGCTCACGGACGTGATCGAGTTAGCTATGCGAATAAAAATCCCTCTCTCCGTAAATGGCGGCCGATCACGTGATTTTATTTTTCCCGCGGAAAACGCCGCGAGATTCTTGAGAACTATGCGGCGCTCAAATGGACCAATACTATGTAGAGGAATTTCCATGTTTACATCAGCACAGATTCTCTCAACGTAACCACGTTGGAAACGATTCGTTAAAACAATTTTTTTCCTGGAGAAACAGTCCGTATATGATATTACGTTTTATAAATTATTTGTTACAAAGAGTGGATTGTTTAATTTAGAAATATAAGTAACAGTGGTGCTGGTTAATCCAGGAGAACATTGTCTTTACGTTTAGTCAAATAAATTCCATGTGCAGATTTTTTCAACGTAAACAGAGGGTTGCGTTCGCTATTTCCACAGTCCTTATTGCCGTTTGTTTATATGTCAGAATTGCTATGAATTGTTTAGGTATTTGATTTAATTTCTGGTATTTAAGCGAAACTATGGAATCACATCATTCATTAAAATTGTAACCTTTGTAGTGATCCGTTGTAGCGGGCTCCCCGGTACAACATATTTAATTGTTAATCTTCACGTTACCGCAAATTTAGGACGGGGCATGATAAAAATTGAACGCAATGCATTGGAACTAATCAAAAACTCATCTAAACATTAAAATTAAGGTTAATAATTTTTTGAAGCTCAATTATAGCTAAATCAATACTGCCAAACCACAATCCTTCATTAATTTCAAACTAATTAAGTATAATTAGGGTGAATTTAAACATAAAATATACATATTTTGGATAAAAACACGAATAAATTTTAAATGGACTACTTAATTAATATTTAAACTGTATAGCTGTTGATAAAGCCTCGTATTTCTATTTCACACTTAATCAAGATAAACCTTTAAATTAAACTTAATCAGGATAAACCTTTAAATTATACTTAATTAGGATAAACCTTTAATCATACTTAATTCGGATAAACCTTTAATTAAACTTAATCCGGATAAACCTTTAATTAAACTTAATCCGGATAAACCTTTAATTAAACTTAATCCGGATAAACCTTTAATTAAACTTAATCCGGATAAACCTTTAATTAAACTTAATCCGGATAAACCTTTAATTAAACTTAATCCGGATAAACCTTTAATTAAACTTAATCCGGATAAACCTTTAATTAAACTTAATCCGGATAAACCTTTAAATTAAACTTAATCCGGATAAACCTTTAAATTAAACTTAATCCGGATAAACCTTTAAATTAAACTTAATCCGGATAAACCTTTAATTAAACTTAATCCGGATAAACCTTTAAATTAAATTAATCGAGATAAACCTTTAAACTAAACTTAATCGAGATTAACCTTTGAACTAAACTTAATCGAGATTAACCTTTGAACTAAACTTAATCGAGATTAACCTTTGAACTAAACTTAATCGAGATTAACCTTTGAACTAAACTTAATCGAGATTAACCTTTGAACTAAACTTAATCGAGATTAACCTTTGAACTAAACTTAATCGAGATTAACCTTTGAACTAAACTTAATCGAGATTAACCTTTGAACTAAACTTAATCGAGATAAACCTTTAAACTAAACTTAATCGAGATAAACCTTTGAACTAAACTTAATCGAGATAAACCTTTAAACTAAACTTAATCGAGATAAACCTTTAAACTAAACTTAATCGAGATAAACCTTTAAACTAAACTTAATCGAGATAAACCTTTAAACTAAACTTAATCGAGATAAACCTTTAAACTAAACTTAATCGAGATAAACCTTTAAACTAAACTTAATCGAGATAAACCTTTAAATTAAACTTAATCGAGATAAACCTTTAAACTAAACTGAATCGAGATAAACCTTTAAACTAAACTGAATCGAGATAAACCTTTAAACTAAGCTTAATCGAGTTAAACCTTTAAACTAAACTTAATCGAGATAAGCCTTTAAACTAAACTTAATCGAGATAAGCCTTTAAACTAAACTTAATCGAGATAAGCCTTTAAACTAAACTTAATCGAGATAAGCCTTTAAACTAAACTTAATCGAGATAAGCCTTTAAACTAAACTTAATCGAGATAAGCCTTTAAACTAAACTTAATCGAGATAAGCCTTTAAACTAAACTTAATCGAGATAAGCCTTTAAACTAAACTTAATCTAGGTAAGCCTTTAAACTAAACTTAATCGAGATAAGCCTTTAAACTAAACTTAATCGAGATAAGCCTTTAAACTAAACTTAATCGAGATAAGCCTTTAAACTAAACTTAATCGAGATAAGCCTTTAAACTAAACTTAATCGAGATAAGCCTTTAAACTAAACTTAATCGAGATAAGCCTTTAAACTAAACTTAATCGAGATAAGCCTTTAAACTAAACTTAATCGAGATAAACCTTTAAACTAAACTTAATCGAGATAAACCTTTAAACTAAACTTAATCGAGATAAGCCTTTAAACTAAACTTAATCGAGATAAGCCTTTAAATTAGACTTAATCGAGATAAGCCTTTAAATTAGACTTAATCGAGATAAGCCTTTAAATTAGACTTAATCGAGATAAGCCTTTAAACTAAACTTAATCGAGATAAGCCTTTAAAAAACTAAACTTAATCGAGATAAGCCTTTAAATTAGACTTAATCGAGATAAGCCTTTAAATTAGACTTAATCGAGATAAGCCTTTAGATTAGACTTAATCGAGATAAGCCTTTAAACTAAACTTAATCGAGATAAGCCTTTAAACTAAGCTTAATCGAGATAAACCTTTAAACGTAAGTAAAATTAAGGTGAAATTAACCCAAAACACGATTGTTTTGGTTAAATTCTTGGATACCTTATAAAATTAAAATTAAAACTACACTTATCTTTCACCCAGTCTCAATTTTCCTATTTAGGAGCACTTAAGTCCATATTTAGACCCATTTCAAGTGCATATTTAGACCCATTTCAAGTCGATATTTAGACCCATTTCAAGTCGATATTTAGACCCATTTCAAGTCGATATTTAGACCCATTTCAAGTCGATATTTAGACCCATTTCAAGTCGATATTTAGACCCATTTCAAGTCGATATTTAGACCCATTTCAAGTCGATATTTAGACCCATTTCAAGTCGATATTTAGACCCATTTCAAGTCGATATTTGGACCCATTTCAAGTCGATATTTGGACCCATTTCAAGTCGATATTTGGACCCATTTCAAGTCGATATTTGGACCCATTTCAAGTCGATATTTGGACCCATTTCAAGTCGATATTTGGACCCATTTCAAGTCGATATTTGGACCCATTTCAAGTCGATATTTGGACCCTTTTCAAGTCGATATTTGGACCCTTTTCAAGTCGATATTTGGACCCATTTCAAGTCGATATTTGGACCCATTTCAAGTCCATATTTACCCCCATTTCAAGTCCATATTTACCCCCATTTCAAGTCCATATTTACCCCCATTTCAAGTCCATATTTAGACCCATTTCAAGTCCATATTTAGACCCATTTCAAGTCCATATTTAGACCCATTTCAAGTCCATATTTAGACCCATTTCAAGTCCATATTTAGACCCATTTCAAGTCCATATTTAGACCCATTTCAAGTCCATATTTACCCCCATTTCAAGTCCATATTTAGACCCATTTCAAGTCCATATTTACCCCCATTTCAAGTCCATATTTACCCCCATTTCAAGTCCATATTTACCCCCATTTCAAGTCCATATTTACCCCCATTTCATGTCCATATTTACCCCCATTTCAAGTCCATATTTACCCCCATTTCAAGTCCATATTTACCCCCATTTCAAGTCCATATTTACCCCCATTTCAAGTCCATATTTACCCCCATTTCAAGTCCATATTTACCCCCATTTCAAGTCCATATTTACCCCCATTTCAAGTCCATATTTACCCCCATTTCAAGTCCATATTTACCCCCATTTCAAGTCCATATTTACCCCCATTTCATGTCCATATTTACCCCCATTTCATGTCCATATTTACCCCCATTTCATGTCCCAATTTACCCCCATTTCATGTCCCAATTTACCCCCATTTCATGTCCCAATTTAAAACCCCTATTAATCTCATATCAAACCCCTGTTCACCCCATTTCAGGACCATGCGCCTGATTTACAGGAATATTTATAGTCTTGTTCAGTGGGACTTCACTACCTTTCCTATTGTGTTTGTACACGTTGAAGGCTCTCTTATTATATCAATCCTGACTGAACACGATTTTAAGTAAAAAAGTTAATGCCGTTAAAATTATCCAAATGAACTCTTTTGGGCAACAACTAATGTAATGGAGTCAGATTGGTTTTAATAATGAGCATGTTTTACTTTTTAAAACATCACTTAAAAACCTTTCTGAGGCCTGTATGCACAATTTTTTAGAAATACATGCTTATTGGAAAATATTTCATGGCATAAGAATTTTATTTTTATTTTACATACCGAGATTAATATTAGGTCATTACTAATCAACTCGGGCCTTTTCCAAAAAATCGGTTATTTTTCAAGGTCCCTCGACAAAAAACGTTGAAAATATTGCTTGTTTTATAGGTCGGGTTAGGTAAGGCATATGCTAGTTAGGTTACGTGTCATTGAGACACAAATTTCAAGCATTGTACCTCTTAATAGTAGACGTATTTATCCTATAAATGTTATAAATTTAATAAAAAAAAGTTCAATAATAACAAACGTTTTATCGTTGACAGCGTTTAAAAATAAAAATATTTGCTTTTAATAATATGTGGTTTTTCATAGGCACTATATTACGTTAGAAAATTATTTTTGGGAACTCATTCTATGTTCAAACTTCGTTTAAGTTCGTTACAGTGTTACGTAATTTGACTTAAAAATTAAAATAAGCGAATCGCTTTATAACGGTGCATTTCTGCGATTTAAAAATATTTCATTCTTCTAAACTATAAATTTTGCTTAATGTTTTACAAAATAGATGGGATTATTGCTCATTTTACATAACCACTCAAGTTACTCAGATGTTAACGGGCGTAGATAGAATTTTAATTTAAGCCAAGATGTTTGTCCCATTAGACCAAATCCAAAACCGCCAAATTGCGGTAGTTTTCAGCCGAGTTGGAATTTGGTAGTAAGGCAGGCAAGCGGTTAATTACCATAGTACAATTAACTTGAAATGGGTCAATAGGGCCTTAAAACGGGGGAAATAGGGTCTTTAAATGGCTAAACAGGTCTTTAAATGGGTAAACAGGGACTTGAAATGGTGTATTGACCGGTTTGTTTTACACCATAAACGTGGTGCTAAATATGGAAAAAATAAATATTTAACAACATTTCACTTCACTTGGTTTAATAATGTGACAGAGGTAGCGTACTTTTTCCATACTTTTAACACCATTAAACTAAGTAATATTAGAAGTTCAACAGATTGCCTAACAAAGATGTTAAAAACCACTGTAAATGGTGCATAAATGCCTAATATTTCCTTAATACTTGCAAATAATTTTAGCAAATGGCGTGAATTGATCATAAAAATGGGGTTAAAGTACACCCTAAATGATGTCTTTTTGGCACCGGAAAAAACAGCATATATGGTGTTTGAATGCACCGTTATATTTTAGAGTGCAAATGTATGACGGTGAAGCAAACATGATTATTCAAAATTTAATTACATTAAGACTGAAGTGACAGATATTATAAAAAACCGTCTTGGTTTGGACCAAGGCCGAAAAAACAAACGATATGTGTGGGGTTTATCAATTGACTGAAGTTTCAGATATTGAAATTTTTTTTTCTAGTTATTTTTATCCACTCAATCCTTAATCAATATTTAATTCAATCAACTGATTTTACTGTTAATCGATCTAGTCCCTCTAAATTAATTGAAAAAGTTACATATCTACGCTTTTTCAAGAACAATTACATTTTCCGAAAACATTTTATCATGAAATTAATTATTTTGAAGGGATTTCGTGTCGATGTTCACTAACTTGTAAGCACCTTGACCAACATAGTTTTAATTGTTGCTGGCTTGACAAATTTTCAAGTTTGCACCAAAAGAAGTTTAAATCTGTTTTAAGTTGTTGGTAAGACTGTCGTTTACAGTGAATGTCGTCTACTTAAGACAAAGCAACAAAGTTTATCCTGCGTGGTTAAGGGTAAAGATCACATAAACAGAAATACTTCTCAGTACCAATGACTTGTTATATTCATTTCCCGCGGAGATAATATGGTTAAACATATCATTCATTACTAGTTATGCCAAGAAGGTCACATTTAACTCCGACACCCCCTCCCTTCCTCTATTTTCCCAATATATTGCATTTTATAATCACCAGTGGTTCCAGTGTATGGGTCATCTGAGCCGTCGCAACACACTATATTATATTACCATATAGATCGAAACCTTTTCACATTAGTAAACGGTACATGACACTCCGGACTTGCCCGCCAACCTTGTTAACCTAACACTATAAAACATTCGTGTACATGAATGGTTATGGTTATGGCTTGACACTCGCTAGCGCCCGAACGACCGATCACTCAGTTTAATCGGTGTACAGTACATTTGTAAGTGAGTTTGGAAATTACATACAGAGAAACTAAAACACAGGTGTGATCCCGCCATTGGGGTGTTTTCTCTCTTTCATTTTCTCGCTCGCTTAGAAGCACCGCTATAGGCAGTGCTAGTTGACTAGCGTCCTGCCCGTAGTGAACTTTGGCACCGTCTGGCGATGACCCTTGGTGCGAGGGAGAATACACCCCAATGGTGGCCTCGCCCCTGTGTTTTCCGAAATGATCTTTACGCTTGCTAAAATGATTACGCGTAATACGTAACCGGTGTAAAGTAGGGGGGTGACGTTTCAAATGAAGACTGAGTTATGACCAAGAAATTCTAAAGTATGGAAATGGAAGTTCCAGTGCAACTTTACCTTCATAGAGGCGACAATAGAAATGTAGCATTTCGATATACGAAATTTAATGTATAAATTCGCGCAACACCCTGGTTTGGCATCAATTAAATATTTCCATTTTCCATTCGAGTTATGCCAAAGTTCGCTTGCTCTTTTTAGACATCCAGAAGAACATTTCAAATATTCAATACTGATCCCTCAACACGTACTCCCTTCAAAATAATTAATTTCATGATAAAATGTTTTCGGAAAATGTAATTGTTCTTGAAAAAGCGTAGATATGTAATTTTTTCAATTAATTTAGAGGGACTAGATCGATTAACAGTAAAATCAGTTGATTGAATTAAATATTGATTAAGGATTGAGTGGATAAAAATAACTAGAAAAAAAATTTCAATATCTGAAACTTCAGTCAATTGATAAACCCCACACATATCGTTTGTTTTTTCGGCCTTGGTCCAAACCAAGACGGTTTTTTATAATCAACGTAGTTTTCAAACAAATGTCTATGCTGGGGGAGAAGCTACGATCGAAGAATACTTTAAACGGCTATGCTTCTGATTTTAATACAAAAGTAAAGTTGAAACCCCGCATGCCCGCCAAAACCGTGCTAACACTTTGGAAGGTTTCTCGTATCACATAATACCAACCTATACCGCAGCCACTTCAGCTTCACCAGTCGGAAAGTTTACGAGCTCCTTCATGGAAACAACGATTGCCTCGGTAACATTCTTTATGGCTCGGCTCCCAGATGGCTAACTCATGCCGTGCTCGTAGTTACTGGCGAGCACATGCAGAAAGCTATCGGAACCTTAAAATAGAAGGGTCACATGAACTTGGTTCTCCACCTTCAAAACATATTTCTGATTGGGATTATTCCCAAGTTTGGGTCTTAAAGGGATGTAAAATCCGTTATGTATGGGCAGGGCCTATATCAAACTTATCTTCCATCAAATATAGCTCTACGGAGCATGCGTGAAGTTCGTAGCATTATCAGTGCATTGGGAATGGGCATCGGCGTTTTGTTTAGATTATCCGCCGGGTCGTTCGACGCTTACTACCGTAGAAACCAGATTAGTTTAACCGTCATTATGTTGAGTTATGATGATCGCATCCTTATAAATCTTGCCAACTGGCAAATCAATAATGGCGATGGCGAGCGGTAACGGTGTTTTAGATATCGATGAGGAAAATAAAATTTACAACGATTTAAAGAAAGAGCAGCGTAAGGTAGCGCTGCAGAAAAGCAATAAGACAAGAGTCTGTTTAACACTAGTTTTTAACGAGTGGGAAAAGGAGAAATCGTTATGGCTTAGTGAGAAGTCCCAGAAAACCCTTCCTGATGCTAGGCCTTTACCTGTAGCTGGAAGCTCTGTAAGAGTTGATCAAGGTGCAACAACAACTCAATTTGTAAATAACGATAACAGTTTCTTTGCAAACCATCTTTTGGAAATTCACAAACAATATTGCACGGATTGTTATGTTTGCAATAACCATCAGGGCTGCAAAGAAACTGTTCTTGAGGATGTGGTAGAAGGGACTGGTTTTCAAGTTGCGGCAGAACCAGAAGATAACACTATTGAAGTTATTAATTCAAACCGGATAATGGGAGCTTTGGATCCTTGTGTAGATTTAATTGAGGCAGCAACACTCTGAAGAACGCGCAATGATTGCCAGAACCTTCTAGATTCAGTAATAACTGTTGTCAGTGGTGTTGAGGAAATTGTCGCGGGTTCAGTTTTTGTTTCTGGACAATTGACTGATGATTTAAATACTTCTAAAGAGATATTAGAACCCCCAGTTCAATACGAGCAATTTATGCAAGAGAAAACTGTTATGAGCACTCGAAAGAGGGAAAGTACAAAAGGTTTCGTGCATGGTAAAAGTAAGCGAAGCTTGAAACAGTCAAAATTATGTGATGGTTTTGATAACCTTGATGGTGGAGACAACAGTTGTAGCCCATATCTAAAGAAAAGGTATTGTTACTTATATTATTCTTAAAAGTAAGAAGATAGATACTAATCCAAAGTATTGACAGGCTCCTTGAAACCTGCACTATACCAACTATGTTAGAAACCTCGGAAACATCAAAACAAGCAACACCAAAGAAGGCATTATTCCCATCCATTCTTGAGTATGATCAGTATGTAACCATGGAATTCATAATTTATATTAATTATGAAGTATTTGTATTAGTATTGAGCTTGAATTACCTTCAACTCCTGACAAGCTAAACGTGTCGTTTAATTCAAAGTAAATTAGGGGTCATATGAAGCTTTACCGTAATCACTAGAACGTTACTATTTGATTATAGCGCTACGTTTGGGTCTTTCTCAAGTCCAGCGTTATCTGAACTGTCAATGAATTGGGATCATGAAATTCCAACGCCATTAGAAAGAAACGAGGAGAAAACATGTTTTGCTTCAACAAAGAAACTGTTGTCTTTAATTAAACAAGTTAACGGACTAGTATGCCAAGTGAATGACCGTGGCTCTCAACTTATACTACATACTTCAACGGTGGCACTTATATTATTTCATGGAGATGTGGTAAAAGGAAATAACACTCTGACAAATGGTGTTCAACTGCTCCAATGTTTAATGACCGTTTTGCTGCCAGTGTTCTCTATTCTGGGACATCATTTGCAATGGTGACTTATCTTTTGATTTAAACTAGTGTCTGGAATTTAAACAGTGTAATGCTTTTCCCTTTTAGCTGGATTCTTTTCTCTCCTTGCTGAATATTAACTCCATAAAAGAACAAGCCTTTATAAGTCTCAAACTGAGCTATGTTATCCTGTGATTTTGCAATATTGGGACTCGGAGCAGGTGCCAAATTCTTAACGTTTTTGTCTGAAAATGCCCCATACAGCATTTATGTTTAATTTAATATTGTTTTAAGTTGCGTTGCTCACAAAACACAAAGAACCCCTAACAATTATTGTTGACGCACGGTGTGACTCTCCTGGCTATTCTGCTAAGAACTGTACCTTAACCGCCGTAGATATTGATACAAATAAAATTATCGCCATTGTGTTTGCTGATTGCAGAGTTCAAACATGGAGCCGTATTGTTTCCGTAAACTTATGGAGCAGTTGCGACAACATTGCAAAGTAAAAGAAGTTATAACGGATGTTCATCCCCAAATTCGTTGCATTTTGAGTATTGTCTAGTGTTACGACTACTAAGCCAGTGTTGAAAGGTATTTAATAAAATAATATTTAGGAAAAGATTATCCGAACGTGAAACATTCTTTGGACATATGGCACGTTTCAAAAAATTTGCGCAAAAGGCTTGGAAGTGTAAAAACAATATTTCGATAATGACTGGATGAGACTCATGAGCAACATGACTAAAACATTCTTTGCTTTCTTGGCTGTGTGATGAACCTGAATGCTATACAATCAAACCTTGGATCAATGACATTATTAACCATTTTTGGTGGTGTCTGAAAATTGTGAAGGAGATGCCAACAGAATGCGGGTTTGTAGAATGAACAAACAAATTGTTAAAGAACCAATTCTTGGAAAAATAAGATTGTATGTTTAGCTACTATGGTTGACTTTATTGCATCATATTCGTAATAATCACTAATGGTATACTGGTGCATGTGATCACGAAGCATTAAGTGAAGCTGAGCGAAACTCTGATAAGCCGTGGCTCGAGAATAAGAGTGTGGCTTATCAGAAGTTGCGAGGACTTGTTAAAGATTTAAATTTTCTGAAAGACTTTCACTTTTATGCAAATTTTAGGTACTAATCGTAGAACCGTGTCGCAAATGATTTATATTTGGTTTGTTTTTTAATAACGAATTGGTTTTGAAGGCGGCCCTATGGAATCTTTCCATAACCTGATTTTGAAATACGCTCCAAAACGAATTGCCTTTACGTAAGATCGAAATGAACAATAAATCCTAGAGCGTATCAAAGTAAACGTATTGTTTGTACTGTAGTTGGAATGGATATATAGCGAAAAACATCTTGGCGGTGCTTGATTATAATGATAATAATTTTCGGCCATATTCTTTGAAAAAAGATGGAACAGAAATGTATATAATTATTATAAATTTGTCCTAGTTCATGACATTTGTATGATAAAGCATAAAATTGTTTCAAACTTTCAATGGTATAGGTCAAGGGTGAAGTACTCTAATTTCAGTTCAAGATGGACCTTGGTACCAGTAAAACCTGTCAAATCTTCACGATTTAGTAGGAATTTACTTGAACTGACAATGTCAGGAGAAGTTAAGAGAAAATCGATTGACATGTTTCCCGAAAACCCACAAAACATAAGGAAAACCATTGCCAAACAACCCTGCCCTGACAGAGAGCTTTTGAAATGTCTGAGATTGAAATATAGTCGTTTTAGAACGTTCCAGGAATGAAATAATAAAGATATAAATTACGTGTATTTTGTTTTCGACAACTTTAATAAAATGCTTAGTACTTACAGGCTTTAGTTTTTTACATTGCCTCTTCTCCCACGTCCTCTTGCAGGTGGCTTGCATCCTGTGTATGTACCGTCAGGACTTGGTTACAAGTTTCTTATTTGTAAAACAGCGCATGATGGTACAACGCGACGATGGTTTCTTCCCAATTGGCCGTGGCGCCACAATACATATTGTTTGTACGCTGCATGGCGAAAATTATCAGTTTCATATTGTAACTCAATGCCAGACACGTCAACTGCATTGTCCAGATGTATTCTAAGCTGTTCTTGGTCGAGCACGAAAAAGTGAAACCTTTCTGTATATGTAATACAACCAGTATTGCTATAAAAATAAAATCTATTTAACAATTGTGTGTTACGACATTCATGAACCAAGTATCACTTTTCTGGACCGTTTATCACAAGGCAAAGTAATAATTATAAATTCTTCAACTTCAGTAATTAACTGTAATTGTTTATCTTACCATATGCACAGTCCTCATCATTACCCAGTTTGTTCATACACCCTATTAAACTTGATGCACATGTGCGCAAGTTATTGCATTTTGTTCCAGACCTGCGGCAAATACAACCATTTCTACCACTACTAGACAAGCATTTTGATTTGCAGTTGCATGTAGACATTGCTTGAATTACTCTACATAAACGCGGTAACTATCACAACAACGCGTCTAGACTCCCGAGCTCGCTTGTTCAATACCGCCGAAACTGTGAACAGACGTTCAAGCAGACGACAGCCTAATCACTACTCCAGGAAATAGTAACACTACTACTCCAAAATATAGTTCTTGAGTCTTATTGACACGCCCATACATAACGGATTGTGCATCCCTTTAATTTAGAGTGCCGACTGAAAATTTAGCCTTTCAAGCCAAAAAGCATATGCATTTTACACACAAGTGATACATTGGTGTTTGGCGGACGACCTTGAAATTCACGAAATGTCTCAGTGTGTCACTGGGTTTAGAGCCTGAGACCAAAGTATTGTAGTTCTACCCCATCAGATTCCATCAAAAGCGTGGCTGTCAAAAAATGATGGGGGGGGGCTTAGTCTGCCGGTCCCTTTTTGAAATTGGCCTTTAAATAAAATCCCTATGTTGCTGGGGGAGGAAAGCGTGGCCGAAGGGTGTTCATCCCTCCCGCGAAGAGAATATTTTGCGGGGGGGGGGTAGAGATGAAGGGTGTTCTTACCTTTCCACCGAAGGAGTTCATGAAAAGAATCCTTTTAACAAAAATTAAATTCCCAATTTTTTTAGCCCTCTTTTCGAAACTATTACCATGGATAAAGAATGCGCGTGAGGAAATTTGTTTTCACTCTACAGGATAGGCAACTCCCTATCTCCGACGGCAGCTTATAGGGTGTTTCCGCGAGAGTAAAAAGGGAGAAGAAATAGGGGGCGAAAACCGGTTTTCAGGGGATGTCAACATGGCGTCCTAACGTGGCCAGAGCGGGCAGCCGGCAAGGGGAGAGGAAAGGGGGAAGGTAATTTGACGTCACGCGCAAAGACCCTATTCTGTATATACTCTGTTACAACATCGGTTGTCAGCACGCGCAAACCCACGTCTGTATGTGACGTAGCTTTGTACGTGCTGTCAAGAGACAAAAACTTCAGGATCTAAAATATCCGCCAGTTTTTTAGCTCCAGTGCACTCTAGGCCCTAGTTTCAAATACGTGTGAAATTGCCTACAGCCTTTTACACGTATTTGAAACTAAGGCCTAGAGGTCCGTGCACTCGAGCTAAAAAACTCGCGGATATTTTAAATCCTGATGATCCTCAAGATTTTGTCTCTTGTCAGCACGCGCAAAGCTACGTTACCTAGAGACTGTATGGCTAATGTACCCGCCTATCCATTACTACTTCTAATTTCCTAGACTTTTCCAGGTCGTGTACAAACCCTGCGGTACCACTAGAAAATCGTAAGCGCGGGTGTGGGGTAAGCCATTGTTTTTAAAAATTTGTAAAAAACTATAAAAGGAAATTGAATTTCTATCTTGAAGGACGCTTATTTTGTAATTCTCTTCAAAACTATAAACAGCAAAAGAGGAGGAGGGCTGTGACAGGATGTAGATCATAATAAAAAAAAAGGGAAGAATAGTTTTTGGGCAGAATCTTTACTAGGGATATGTTTGTAGGCATGATGAAAAGTACTCTATGGGGTATTTCTCTCCTTATAATAGGATAGGGCTCTAACAGAGTAGCTTCTCTGAATGGACGTTACAGAATGGGGCCCAGCACCATAAAGAAAAAGAGTGAATTACCTGAAAAAGGTGTCTTTTCCAAAAAAATGTACATTGGAATGTTGCATAAATAACGCCACTTTTCCATACTGGTTACCAGAAAGAACTATTGAACTTGCAAGTGATAAATTTCCAGCATAGAGGCCGTGAAAATTGGGTTGGCTTTCCCATTTGCCCTATAAGTGTTGAGATATACCTTAGGCATTTGTGGTTAAAAGAAAACAATGGAAATCTACTAATTACCTTAGCATGTTTTCCACCTGATCCTTCGCAACAATTCCACGTATAAATGAAGGCGGTAGCTCGCCTATGAACTTTGTAGGTGATGGCTGATTTGCAATATTGGCACTTTGTTCCAAAAGCTTTTTGAACAAGAGATGTCAGAAAAGGAGTAAACACAAAACACATAGGCTCCCTTATTATTTCTTCAGCCGTTAGATGTTTAGGTTTTTGCGGCACAGGCTAAAAAGAGTAACATATAAGTATTAATTTGAAATTATAAGAAGATTGAAGAATTAAAGTGGGAGAACTTACTTCATTGTACTCAATTATTAATTCTTCATAATCAGCATCTTTATCGTCATCTTCCGTAAAATCATTTTCAAAATTGAGATCATCACATTCTCCTTCATTACTATAAGTGTTTGCGGAGATTTAGGAAAATTTCTAACAAATTAATTAAACAATATTCCAAAAAATATTACTCTAGATTTTCAAGATCGTCTCCCAATGCCTCCTGCTCTAGTTCATCAGCGTCTCTTTCCATTTCATCTCCATCTTCCTCCCTGAATTAAGGTTGCCCAAATTAGAAAGAACCAAGACTGTAGGATTCTTTTAAGTTTAACACAAATGAAAAGGGCATGTTTACTTTTCAAGCTCTTCCTCCTCTTCCATTTCCACTTCAAATAAGGTACGTTTTGCCCGTTTTGTTGGAGTTCTTTTAACAGGCGTATTAGCCAATGGTGACTCCATAGCCAAACCTAGCCTCTTATAGGTAGGAGTCTCTGGTTTATCTGCAAATAAAAGAAAAAATAAACTCCCGGGCTTAGTTAGGTGAATAAAGCATTGAATATCTACCTTTTGGTGTCACACGCCGATAATGTCTTTGAGGAGGAAACCCTGGAGAGGTCATCATCTCAAATGTGGTAATGGGGTCCGTTGAGTATTTTTCTCAGTGGTATCAAACACACTTTGGGTCCATTTATGACACATTTCCCCCTGGCTTGTTTTCAATAAACATATAAATATATATTAGCTAACAGCATAATAATTACTGTGAAAAAGAGGGTTGGGGGCCTAATAAACTTACTGCAGTTTGTCAAGTAGGAATGTCACAAATTTATCATTTTGTGATCCGATTCCCATACCCCACCGATTCTTCTCCGTTGTCCATCTTTCAAAAACTGCTTTACTAAGCTTTATTCTATGGATAGGTTCTGCAAAACATAATGGATTTCTAATTTGTCAGACAGTAGTTGGTTTAGTTAAATTTTTTACCTTTAGTCTTCATAGTAAGTTTACTTATATATAAGTTATAAATCAATTTCCAAAGCCAAAATTTCCAAGTTTCCTAAGCCTTGGTCAAAACAAACGTTTCACTCACTGTGATATTTTCCTTAACTACAAAAATTTTTCTAATATTTCAGTTACTAGTACTATTAATTCTTAAATTATGTTATGAAAATTATAATAAATGTAACAAAAAATTATAAAAACAGCAACAAATTCGTGTCAACTTTATATTCAAATCGTAACGAACTAGTCTAGTACAGCTCTCTACGACAGCAAAGTTAGAATGAATTTCAAACTTAGAAAACCGTTGCGAAAACCGGATGAAGCCGAATCCTGAAAGAAAAAGACGCGACAATATACTAGGACTGTTCACGAGCTCGAGCCAGCTCGGGCTCGTGACGAGCGAGCCGAGTTCGAGCCGAGCCGAGCCGCCACCTTTGCGGCTCGATTAATTAACGAGCGAGCTTTTTTATGGTCGAGCCGAGCCGAGCCAATAGGCATCGAGCCGAGCCGACTCGCGAGCCGGCTCGCGAGCTTAGTCACTGATATAGTGCTTTCCTTTTAGTCTTTATTCTCTCCACCATTAGCGTTCCGTTGTATTTTTACAGGAAATAAAGCGTGGGAAAAATCTCTCGTCTCTAACCTTGAGCATATTTTAAAGAGCGGGTTTTACTGAACCACTACATTCCTAAACATGGGATGGCATTTATAGTCATTCTCAAGTTTGGCGTTGGTAGTAGCAATTTTTTTAAAACATGTATATGTTAATCGAGCCAGCTCGGCTCGGCTCGATCATTTTTGAGCCGAGCCGAGCTCGAGCCGAGCCAAGACCCAGCTCGGCTCGACTCGAGCCGAGCCGCCGTTTTTTTGACTCGAGCCGAGCCGAGCTTTTAAAAAGCTCGCTCAGCTCGGCTCGTGAACAGTCCTACAATATACCCTAAACGGACGCTCTACGCGCGGGTTCTAGCAAGCCATGATTGATATTGTATTGGACAGTCCAGAATAGGGTCTTTGTATGACGTCATATAATTCAGCCAATCGTGGGGTATGGACTTTTTTGGAAATCCTATACAACACTGTCTTCTCCTGGCGCCATCTAGCGTACCAGATCGGTAATAAACGGCGCCGACGTAACCTTTAAATTCGTAATATGATCAGTTTTAATTTGCACTGGGACATATAATTTTTGTAAAATTAACGCTTTAAATGTTTTAAAAACATTTAATGCAACAATTAAGCTTATTCTGTATTGCCGGAAGTTAGGCTTATCTCGGGATTTGTGGAGAGGAGTAACGGGAAGAAATTCCGTCTGTCGTCTGCTACAGAAGGTATTTTTGGGCTTTTTAGTAGACGACAGACGCGTTTCTTTGCATAACACCCCTATATTATTCCCGAGATTAGCCTAAATTCCGGCCATAGGGAATAAAGTGGATTAAGCTTGTAAATTTTGATCGTACATATTCAATACTTCTTGAAAAATAAATATTAATTTGATATATATATCAAACTTTGTATGTTAATTTATGTTAGAATTAATAAATATTCCCAATAAAGTTCGTGAGATACATTATCCATAAACTAAAATGAAAATTTAAGGAATGTTAGAATTTGGGTGTTGCTTCATTCATTGTATGATAAATAAATGCCAAATATTTGAATTCTTTTAATAAAAACCTAATTTTTTATTGGTTAATGACGTTAAAGAAGCCAGCATTACTTTTATTAAAGGAAACATTCAGCTAACGTTACATTATACCTTAAATGAACTGCCTTTTTCTAAATATGAAAGGAAAAATTTTAAAAACCAAAAAATGAGCATTTAATTATTTGCAAAAACGAGGACTACGGCGCCATCCGCCATTGGTATAGTGGTGTCCGCTAAATCGAACCTGTTACACGCGTGATCGAGTGAGTTATGCCCCCTTGCCTCTCTGCTTTGGTCCCATTAAACCGAATTCCCATTCGACAGAACGGCTTTTTTGTGGTGTCCCATTCAACCGAACGTAGCCAAAAGGTGCGATTTTATTATAGTCCCATTGGACCGAAACTCTATTGAACTGGAAGAAGACATACTGTATGGTTTTGCATTAAATATATTTTTAATTAATAGGAAAATCTTTTGGAAAAGGTGGCAACTAATTAATAGAGGAATATTTTAGAAAAGGTGGTAGCTAATTAAAAGGAGAATATTTTGGAAAATGTGGCAGCTAATTAGTAGGAGAATGTTTTGGAAAAGGTTGCAGCAAATTAATAGGAGAATATTTTGGAAAAGGTTGCAGCAAATTAATAGGAGAATATTTTGGAAAAGGCGGCAGCTAATTAATAGGAGAATGTTTTGGAAAAGGTTGCAGCTAATTAATAGGAAAATCTTTTGGAAAAGGTGGTAGCTAATTAATAGGAGAATGTTTTGGAAAAGGTGTTAACGAATTATTGGAACCAAACCAAACCTAACCTAACCTAACCTGACTGAACCGAACCTAACCTAACCTAACCCACCCGAAACCAAAATATTAAAATTTTAATTTAGAACTTAAAGACATTGATGGAACTACCATTAAGACTGTACTTCATTTTAAGCACAATTTGTTTATTAATTCTATATATCTCTTGCCTTGAAAGGAATGAAAGTGAGCGTTTTATTTAGTATCATGAAACATTTACTTTTAATATTATTAACATACCTTTCGGAGATTCGAACCAACAACCTATCGCTTCGCAGTCCAACTTCGTATCCACTACACCACCGAATCGCTGACGGCTACAGTGTTTCAAGTTATATTCATGTATTTTTAGGGGCATATTCGGACGATTGGGATTTCGGTCCATCGGGAATATAGCCATTGGTCTGGAAATCTAAAATCATTGCCGGATATTCGGTCGAATGGGATTGCGGTCCATTGGGAATTTGGTTGAAAGGGACGACTCCGCCTCTCTCAGCCTCTCAGAATTGAACCAAACCTGAAGGGGTAAGTAGTTCGATTTAGCAGACGCCACTAAACCAATGGCAGATGGCGCAGTAGTCCTCGCTTTTAAGACTAATTAAATGGCAATTATTTTGTGATAAGAGATCATTGATTTATGTTTTAATATTTTTCCTTTTATATTTAGATAAAGGCCGTGCTTTTAAGGTATCATGCTATGTTATGTGAACTTTTCCTTCAGCTCCATAAGTGCGTATTCAAAGACTTTTAATGTTGGAAATAATCGCGATTTTAATTTAACTACCATTTTTATTCAAGCACTTTAAATTGGGTCTAAGATAAAATATTTTGGTTGTGCACTTCCGCCGGTCTAATCAGAAACAAAGCAGTGGGAAGAACTGAATTTTTTTTAGAAACGTTCCTAGATATAATTCCATCTAAAAGATGGTTTTCACAAATCCGATTTTCGCGCCGTTTTTTCAGATGTAACTTGCAACATATTTTGGCGTGTTCTGGGCGGCTAAGTAAGAAATTGGTTTTCTAATTTTGCTCAGATTTTTACAAAAAGGAAAGCGGTGTCCAATAGGAAGCGACGAATGTGTGTGACGTTATAGGCGTGGTTTTGGTCAGCTCACGAGAAGTGTTTTCAAGTAGGGTAGAAAGAGGGGAGTTGATGCTAGCAATTTATTTATTTTTTGTATTTTCCTCCTAATATCCGGTTAACCGTATTTCAACCAGTAAGAGGGTAGAGAAAGCTGCGCGCGCACACCGGAAGCTTAGAGGAAAACTTTCAATGCGAGAACACTCCAAACAAAAAATCTACTCCCCCTCTTTCTACCCTCTTTAGTTTTTTCGGCGGCATTTTTTCAGTTGAAAGTGTTTTGGTTTTCGAGTTGAATTTCTAAAAATATTTAGTCTCAAAGAAATATTTTTTGGAATTTTGGCTTAATTATTACTCATGATAAAACTGAACGGTTTTAAAAAGACAAAGTTTAAGAAAATCGATGTGTCCATAAGTCTATAAAATATGGTCAATAAATTTGTCACTGGTTACTGAGAGCTTGTCACGAAGTGACGTAGATGAAACGACATAGATTCTCGTGAAACGACGCCTGGTGAGTCGCTGTCAAAGACTTAGTACAGACTACATGTGTTTCGTAAGAAATACTAACCGAAATCGATCAAGTTTTTGCTGAGGAAAAGAATAACATATATTATCACGTAACCTGTGATTCAGTTAGATTTTAAATAAATTACCGAAGGTCCGACGAACTGAAGGGGAGTTTTATAATTTGTTTTCCTTTCTATCAAATTTGACCAAAAAAAATAATAAAAGTTTGATAGCCCATGTAATAAAGCTCAAGTATTTTCGCTTAAAAATAAATTGCTATATATTGTTATCCTACTATTACGCTAACCAGAAGCGAGATGAGAGTAGAAGTGAACGGCTCTAGCATTGGTAATAAATCTTGGCACTAGTGAACAAATTTGAGGATTTTATGCCGCTTCAATCGCGCCTACACTAAAGAGAAAAAAATTCGTCGAGTTCCAAAAAAATTTCTTACCCCCTTCCCCTCAACCTAAAGCGGCGGGACGCGGGTGCTTGAACCTAGTTCCGCCGTCTACCGCCGCGAGCGTCTCACGTTCTCGATGGGAAATTCTGAAACCGCCACCAGAGGATTAACTGTTGGTGTGTTATCAAGATTATTTAATTTCGCTAAATGAAGAATTTGGTTACCTCAGTACTTCTAGTCTCATCTCACTTCTGCGCTAACCTAGACAGTGTTGTCGTGATTTGTGGATTGAACAGTTAAAGTGTGACCAGGTTTTCCTTATTCGTGTTAGCAGTGGAGAAGGTGCGGGGTTAGCTAAGAGTTGACTGCACTTTTATATATTAACATTAATAAATTGACTTAAGTCTTATCACTTATCCATGTGAAACCAAAAGAAATAATTAACAGATATTAAATTTTAGTTCAATATTGAAACCGTGCAATTTTTATAACCAAATCCTTGATGATGAGAAGGATGCGTAATCTGAGGTAAACTGTGAAACGACTCAGGTCCGATGGAACGCTAGAAATAGGGAAGGAATATTCGGAAAAATGGCCGCCGGTCTACGTCAGACGAATCAGGAAGACTGCCCGCCAATTTGCCCCCATTTTCTAGAGCCCCACCGGCCCTGAGCTGTTCCTCAGTTAGTAGGCTAATTTCTCTCATATTACGACTAATCCCAGCATGGCCAGCATCAACCTTGCTTATATGATTGCAATTCCCGTGATCTACTACATGAGCAGTAGAAATCCCCTAATGACTTCATGGATCAAAACTAACACCGCCGGAATAAGACTGACTGATAATTTGATTATTAATAGACGCGTTTGGTCGTCACTGTCGTTGAATTCTTCATCTTCCAAATTAGTTTCCGAAGTAACGCATCTAGAGTCCGCCCACCAAAAATGTAGTTCTAAAGCTTTGTCGCATAAGCAAGCTGACGCCGCAAATCGAATTCTGCAAAAGTTATTTAATTTTTCATCATACTGAATTTGTTCCGCATCAGGTTTTAAAAGGTTACTTCAGCAGGATATTTGAGTGATATTTGGGAAATCAATAATTTCTTTTTTATAAGATAATTGAAACTTACACATAATTGTGCCTTAATGAAGACTAATTTTCGAATAAACGTTTTTTCGAAACTAAGCAAACAGGACCTTCTACTCTCAGAGTAATTATTTGAATTTTTTTATGACATTAAGAAAACTTTATAAAACCCATCAATTCGTTTTCAGTATATCATACCAGGAATGTATGGAGGGGTTGGAATGGCTAAGGTCAAATCCTAATCGGCGTGAAATGATCTTGGAAACAACTGGCGTGGCTTAATTTACGCTAGTGACGTCATAGCCTGACGTAAAAATCGTATTTATCACTTAAATTATTTTCATTCATTCATTGGCTGCCAAAAAAACTTGTTTGCTATAATTCTCCACCCAAGGACCTCTGCCTAAGCTGAGAGAATCGAATACGAACGCGAACGGCGGCGAATCAGCGCATTTAACTTTAAACAAGTTGGAAAAACCAAAATATTACCTCTCCTAGTCAAGAGGTCTACTACTACAAACTTATTTACATAGATATGGAAATATTTCTCTTTTTTTGAAGTAAAAATTTACAAATTATTGAAGCAATATTCCAATCATTGTGAATATACAGTAAAGCAGACAACATTTTACATCAAATAAGGATAAATCTTGGACACATGGAAATCAGTCAATGGGGAAAAGAACAGGAAATGAAGTGTATAAATTTTGGAGAGATATAACCTTTATGTGCTTGAAAAGGCCCAATTGTCTTTGCTTCATCTGTTTACCCAATATACTCATAGCTACATTCACAACTGGTTTGAAGTGTAAACACTATCGTCTTGTCTCACCTCAACATTGTTCTTAGTTTGCAACATGCGTGTTAAGGTTCAATAACATCAAGCTTATTTGTTTCTAGAAGCACTGAAAGTCTTGCGCACCATAAAAAGAATGAAAACTCCGTAGCTAATACCCGTTTACCATTAGCCCTTTCACTGGTCTTATTGCCACCATGATCTTTTCTTCTAATATAATATCTACACCTGATTATTTAAACGTGTATTTAACTTTCGGCTCACTCTGAACAGTTAATGTCTCTTCAATACTGACACTAAAATCAAAACGCATAGTTTACTACAACTTGGGCCTCAATTATTTACTCTTTAGTTCACAAGGCCTATTATGGATAATACTTGATTTAACCGACAGAATGTAAACATATGCGTTCTTCTTGATATAACTAAAGCAAGGATTATTCTATTTACAGATGTAGTATAGATTAAGTAGTATATAAACAGCCATTTCAAATAGTAATATTGAAAAATGTCCTTGGAATATCAAAATGAAACAGAGCTTTCAAGTTACAAAACTACTAAAGGCATCGTAATTACGAAAACTACTTCCACATTATCACTTTATATTATAGAAAAAGGGAATATTAAGGTTCTGTATGATTTCTTAACACATCAACACAAGGCTAAATGCTAACGCGACGCACTAGTGTAACAATGGACGGACACACACAGACTGCTTTTTAACTCTTTCCGAATTAATTTTGAGTTGAGAAACAAGATTATCTTAAATATTAAAATAAATATAATTAATATTAAATATTTTCTTCGTTAGTTGTTCGCCTTATTGAGCGTTACATCGCTTCGATAAGGAACAATTAAACATTCTTGAGAGACTTGATTAATATTGGCGTTTGAAATGAAGCATTCGCCGGATGCTTCGCCTTAATCAAATAGGTAGTATATAAGGGTGTCGAACTACAGTTAAAAGCAAGAACAACCGCAATTGCGAAAACCTAGGGAGGCTAGACGTTTCTCCTAATCTTAGCTTATCGCCGCGAATGTCTTAAACCAAACGACGACGATGGATTTAGAAGCCAATGAGACAGATTGGTGTCTATGTGGAATAGACGGAAGACCAGCAGATGGTGGTGCTTGCAAGCCAGTATGTACAAACTGGTGTCCAGGTGGGATGGACAAAGACCAGAAGATGGTGGTGTTTAGAAGCCAGTATATACAGACTGGTGACCAAGTGGGATGGACAAAGACCAGAAGATGGTGGTGATTAGAAGCCAGTATGTACAGACTGATGTCCATGTGGGATGAACGAAGACCAAAAGTTGGTGGTGATTAGAAGCCAGTAAGTACAGACTGGGGGCCGTGTGGGATGGACAAAGACCAGAAGATGGTGGTGTGAGAACTCAAGTAGAGGAGCCCTTTTCCGTGACTGTGAAAGCAGTTCGGAAATGGCGAACACGTTTGCTCCGATTTGGAAACTGCGAACGCGGTCACGTGGGTGTAACAACAGACACACAGACACATACGATCGTTACAGAGCCTCTCCGTTACATACGTCACTCGGAGAGGTAAAAATCTAAAAGGTCAATTCTGCCATGCTTTTTCTGTCATGACATTTTTCGCCTTCGGTAGACAGCTAAACAGACGTAGGGGGAGGAGCTACACTTCTAAGAAAAAATGGACTCGCCTTATGTTTCCACCGTCAAGGGTACAACGAGAGCCCCCGTAGCCATTCCAGCCCCTCCATACATTCCTGATCATACTTTTATAAGATATGTTCCATAGTTATGACACTACTTAAACTTACTGAGAGCTAATTCGAGAACGATGTATGAATTGAGTACACTCGGCTTTGCAGTCCATCTTTTTATTTAGTCTGTATAAAGCCTTTGACAGAGCCTCACCAGACGTCGCTTTGCGAGAATTTATAACGTTTCACCTACGTCACTTCATGACAAGGTGTCATTAATCAGTGACAGACTTATGGAACATATCTTATGAACTTATGGTAAATGGTAACGCAAGGAATATGTTCCCTCAAAACTAGACTGCTCGCAAAGCCTTTGATTTGTGTTTATTTAAATTTAGTTTGGGACAAATTTTTAACACCATACGCCTCTTCCATCTACTACATCGTCCTTTTCAGATATAATTATAAGCAAATCTCTAATTACAGATCAAATAAGGCTGAGAAATAAGGCGGTGGCCTTGGACAAATGTCCACTTTAAAAATTAGTTGAGCCTGCTTAAAAATTAAATGTTTGGAGATCTACAGGCCTTCTGGCCAGGCTTGTCTTCAGTACATTTATTTAAATAATTGGGCTCTACTGGTCACATGTCCAGTTTAAAACAAGTCCTTATCTCTCAACCTTTACATTTTAGATTTTAGTCGCCGACTAAAAGGCTGCACGTTAGGGAAAAAAGAATACAATTTTGGGTGCTTTTACATCTTATTAATGTTCTCCAGCATGTCCTTGTCGATGGAATTATTTATTTTGATTTGAAGCGCCGCAGAAACCGTTGTTATGGGAAATGGCGACTTGTAAAACAATGGCCGAGCATCTTCTTTCGTTAGAGTTTCCTTGCAGTAGTTTTCGACATCATCTATTTCATCATTCCAGACAACATACACCCCCTTTCCCTTCGACACACTCGCCATAAAATCTCTCATATCGGGTTTCTCGTCTATACGTCTACTGTCAATTTCCTTGCCTTCAATTCCAGGTATAGACTTCATTGAAAAAGATGTAAAAGATATATTTTTGAACATCCAGATTGCAAAATTAGAAATAGTGTAGCAAGTGAAGTAATTGAAGGTAAAATTCTACTTCAAAGCCAAATATAACCTATGAAATGGTATCATAGTTTCACGAGATATGTTCGATAAGTATCACTGGTTACTGAGAGCTTGTCATGAAGTGACCAAGGTGAAACGTCATAGATTCCGATAAAGCTTCTAGAGACTTACTGAGAGTTTAAAGGTAATAGTTAGTATAGGGCGCTGTCGGTTAGCTGTGGCATAGGGGCTAGCCACCACCCCTCTATGCATTGTGAAGGCGTTAGATAAGTGGCAATAAGTCGCAACATGACTTGGTCCAATTAGCTAGCTGAACTTGTTTTACAACAACATGAGAATTGACTACACGCGGGTTTTTAGACATCTTCCAATTAAGTTTGTACGATGCCTTTGACAGCACCTCACCAGGCGTCGCTTTACGAGAATCTATGAACTACGTCACTTCATGACAAGCTCTCAGTAACTAGTGACAAACTTTTGGAACATATCTAGTTCACTTATGATATACGGGATTTGCGAGAGGTATTACTGTGGGCGCTGCCATAACCTGTCCGCGGAGTTTAGTTAGTGGCTGACATTTCCTGTCGTCGAACGCGCTCCCTAGCCTTGACAGTGCAACTCTCCGAATAGGGGTCAAGTTACGTACACTCTAAGAAAGGGAAGTGTTAAAAACGTGTTAAAAGGGTGAAATTTAAGAAAACCCTTTTTTTACACCATAAAAACACCCAAAAGAGAGCTCTATTACCTTGAGTTTTTGTGGCCAATTTAAAGTGTAAATTCGGTGTAAAATAAAACTTTTAAAACACAGTTATGAAATTAAAAATAGAAAATTATGGCATTGTGGGTATCTTAAATAAGGTCATTCATTTTCATAAATGTTTTAATATTAAACTCAATCCAAACAGTAAAAATGTTTTGTAAAATTTAAATGTTAACCATTTTTTTTAAAGATGAAATTCATGAAAGAACTAGCTATTTTCCGCGGCGTCGCTCGCGTGTAATAAGAACTTCCATCAAAATGATACAAAGAATGGGCAGATTTTACTGATGACCAATTTTTTGTAGCACCCTAGGAGCGAAGGCACTCGGCGTTGCCCGTCAGCCCATCGGGACCTTTTTTATGACTTTCCACGCGGACATTATTCCATAAAGAAGGGTTTTTAAATTTCTGGCCGCCATTTTAAAAGATGGCAACAAATCGAGCCCAAAAGAGCATTCAGCCCGTCTATAGGTTAAAGGAAAACAGTGTACTAAATATTTGCGAAATCGGTTGAAACGCGCGGACGTTGTTGCATAAAAAATATTTTTTACATTTCTGGGCGCCATTTTTTAAGATGGTGGCGGATTTGAAAAACCTTTCTTAGTACGCGCCTACTACTTATGAGTAACGTTCCTGCAAATTTTCAGCCTTCTAGGGCAAGTGGTTTGGGCTGGGCGTTGATTGTCAGTCTGTCTGTCAGTCAGTCAGTCAATCACTCAGTCAGGACTTTGATTTATATAGATATAGATTATACACCTCGGCCTCGCCGGATCATGTTAAGATCCCGGAACGACGTGGCGAAGCATTTACGAAAATTCCCGAACCCTCAACTAGCCATTGAGGACTTTGACTATTCAAGAAAGCGATTTATGCGCCTCCTTGGGAAATAACCCGGATGGCTCGTTAAATTGCCCTTATTTATTCAATATTTTATACAATTTAGGACGTGCCGCATCTTCATGATGACGAGGACTTAGATGATGACAAAGACATATTAACGGTAGCACCAAGACCACCGGTTTCGACACGTGAAGTGTCGGTTATTTATTCAATATTTTATACAATTTAGGACGTGCTGCATCTTCATGATGACGAGGACTTAGATGATGACATATTAACGGTAGCACCAAGACCACCGGTTTCGACACGTAAAGTGTCGGTAACTACTTCTACCGCCCCGAATGTACAACCTAGTCCTGGTGTCGCTCCAACCCTTGCTGGGGTGCCTTCTCGGGGTATTTCTCGAGGGGCACTCCTGCGACGGTTGACGACACCATCTTCTTCGGTTGCCGTATTGCCGACGCCTCCTCCTCCGTCTTGCCAGGGTCGGGCATTGTTGCCGACGCCTCCTCCTCCGTCTGGCCAGGGTCGGGCATTGTTGCCGACGCCTCCTCCTCCGTCTGGCCAAGGTCGGGCATTGTTGCCGACGCCTCCTCCTCCGTCTGGCCAGGGTCGGGCATTGTTGCCGACGCCTCCTCCTCCGTCTGGCCAGGGTCGGGCATTGTTGCCGACGCCTCCTCCTCCGTCTGGCCAGGGTCGGGCATTGTTGCCGACGCCTCCTCCTCCGTCTGGCCAGGGTCGGGCATTGTTGCCGACGCCTCCTCCTCCGTCTGGCCAGGGTCGGGCATTGTTGCCTACCCCGGCAGCACCATTTAATCTAACGTGTTACCGATGTGGGTGCCCGCACCACGTGTGGGATTGCCCGTATAGGTTGATCGAAAAAATGTATTCCTTCCTCTGATATAATAGGTAATAAATAAACAGGTTGTGGTTTGCAAGTTAATTTAATAGTTTAATAAATTAAATAAATTATTTATTAGAAACATTTAATTTTGATCCATGTTATATTTAAATGCCTAGTTGCTACCTGGTTGATTAAAAATATTTTATTGCCTATTCCGTAAACACGTAAAGGCAAGGGCTTTAGGAGGTGGTTGACCCGTGCGGAATTGTTATGAACGGAATTTATTTTGTGATTCATTGCTTTTTTTTAATTGTGTAGGCTGACTTCTCGCCTACACAACTTAAGGTACAATTTTTTTGAAAAGTGTACAAGGGTTTTTATGACCTGTTAGAGAAATTCGGAACGTTATTATTTAACAGACTTGAAGATAACAAAGGATATTTTCACAATTGAGACTCACTAGAAACTTTTTACACACCATGTTTTTTATTTATTACCCGAATAAAGTATTGCCCCTTATTTGTTGCGTTTGTAACAAAAATCTATTTATAGACCACTCTTTTCTTGACAATTTATTTGACATAAAGCAAATCCAACGTTCTTTTGTTATAAAATCGGTAAACTATTAACAGGCGTGTGTCAGAAATGCATTGTGAGAAAACATCTGGTGACTGAGGAGGCAATAAATCAGGCTATTGTTATATTATTGAGGAATGTGGGCGTGTCTATTAAGAAATTTAGTATAAAAGCGGCTTAGGAAATGATCAAAATACGCAGTCGATCTTCAAACACCGAAAGTTAAACATGGATCCTGAAACTCTCCGTACAACGTTTAACGAACTGACTATAAATAGACCCTGGCCGTTACGTTTGATTTACGAGTTTTATTTCTTCCTATGCGCCTATCTGAGAATAGATCCGTTGTACGGACCTCAGACTCTACCACAACTCGTAGTACAGGCTGACTTAAATGCTATTCAAGCTTGCCTCGACTTACTTGAGTATATGAAAACAGTCGCTCGAGGACCAGAGGATTGTAATAACTTAGAAGAATTGGAAAACCTAAGGAATCTAATTCCTGGTCCCTTAAGAACCGAATATGTATATCGTCTAGCGAAAGGACAGGAAGAAATTGAGCGTGGTATACAAGAAGCTCAAATCGCCGACTTCAACAACTCGCAATATGACAAAGAGATAGCCGAGTTTTTAGACCGAACGGACCCAGGACCACCCTTAGAGGAGACACTATTGAACGATACCCTACCTAGAGAGCACGGTTCTGAAGAGGCGCTTTCTGACTATGATATCGACGTACAATGGGGAGGAGGAGAAACGGACCAGCCCATACCTATTGACAACGTACCTTCTTGCGAGATACTAGGACAAAGTGAGAAATTTTACGAACATTTTAACATGTATGGTCGAGAGGTAGTTCTTAGAGTTACCGACGATCCAGTCGATAGTATTTGTACCGTAACCAAATGCATTCTTAGTAGGTACAGGCCTACAGATTACGTTCAAATTACTTTAAAGAGTGCGGCAAATGTTAGCAGATCCGAACTAGAATTATCTTTTAGACGATTAGATCAAGTCGACCCTAATATTATTTTTGACCAACTTAGTGTTATTCCCTATGATGACGAAATGGAAGCATTTTTCCTAGGTCCTGTTAAAATTATTTTTAGCATTGTAAGGTTGCCTGAGGGCAAGACCCTCGCGGTAGCCCGAGGCATTAAACCTTTCAATCTTTTCTGTAGAGATAGACGTGGTATTGCACGTATAGTCAATTCAGATAACCTGTGTTTAGCCAAATCCCTTTGTGTGGCTAAAGCGCATAGAAGTTACACAGACGATACAACAGAAGCTCTTAAAAACTCAATACGAAGCTATATCTAGGGCAAGACCAGTGTTGGAAATTCTAATTAAATAATACTTCCGTGGGTTAAGTTAGTATAAATTAAGTTAATTTGTTAATTCATGGCTAGCGCCCAACAATCTTCAAAAATCCAAAATTAATCAACTCATACAGCCGATAATATTCCATAAACTAAAGATCAACATGGACTATACATAATCGTATTTAATGACACCGGAGTGCGTTCAGTGCATATTTTCAAATTAACCATTCAACACTCCCCCTTAATTAGATAAATATGCATTTCTTTAACATAACTTTAGTTTAAGACAAAATTCTTGGAACTTTCTTTTCGGTAATATTTTTGTAAATAAATCGGCTAAATTATCGTTAGTATTTACATATCCAATATTAAACAATCTTTTCGTTAAACAATCGCGAATATAATGAAATTTTATATCTATATGTTTTGATCTGTTATTTTCTATACAACTTTTCGAAAAATATATCGCGGAAAGGTTGTCACACTTGATAATTGGAAGATGCTCATCTCTCGCATTGCCAATGAGCTGTTCTATTTCCAATATGACACGATTGATCCACACAAGTTCTTTTGATGCTTCAGCCATGGCAACATATTCTGCCTCCATTGAGGAAAGCGCTAGAACTGTTTGCTTAACTGATTTCCAGTATATGGGGTTCTCGCTGATGTTGACCAATAACCCACTTGTCGACTTCCGGTCATCAACATCTGAGGCCCATGATGAGTCGGAGTATACCTCTAAATTGAGCTTGCTCGAAGGAATATATGTTAAGCTATACTCTGCGGTATCAAAGACATATTTCAATACATTTTCTAAATAATTTAGATGCTTCTTCCCAGGACTTGACGTAAACCGTGACAAGCTTGATACAATGAACGCTATATCAGGTCTTGTATGTTGGGATAGGTAATTCAATGATCCTATTAATCTTCGATACAATTGTTCTATCGAGTCTGTAGTTGTGTGATTATCTTTCCTTGTTAAGATGATGTCCTTTGGAAGTGGAACTAGCAACTTCTTACTCGTTTCTTCAATCTTGAATTCCCCCTTGAGTTTCTCTATGTAATTTGCTTGATGTATTCGTAGCGAACCATTTTGTAGGAACTCAAATTCCACACCAAGGAAATAATGTAAATTTCCGAGAAACGTAAGCTCATAATGGTTATTGAGCAGTCGTGTAACATCATTCTTCACGTCTAGTGTTTTGGCCAAAATTATAATATCATCAACATATACTATAATTAGTGCATCACATCCATAGGTGTATATACAATTACACGCGTTTAGTCGCGTACATCCAAAAATGAGTAATGTAGCGTCTAATTCAGAGAACCATTGTCTGCCACTTTGTTTTAGCCCATATAAGGCTCTTTTTAACTTCCATACCCAATCGTCCTTCCCGGGTTCCACAAATCCAATGGGTTGCGTTACATAGATGTCTTCGTCCAGCTTGCCATATAAATATGCTCCTTTTACATCGACCTGTATATGTACCCATCTCAAGCATACCACAAATATAAAAATGAACAATCGAACCAGTGTGAAGTTAACTACTGGAGCATAGGTATCGTAATAGTCTTGTCCCGCTTTCTGCGTAAATCCCCGAGCTACCAATCTTGCTCTATATCTGACAATCTCCCCAGATGCCATACGCTTCACGTCAAAGACCCAGCGGCTTCCAATAATACTCCTATTATCTGGTCTCTCCACTAGTTCCCATACATTCCGTTCCTTTATAGTTGTTAGTTCTGTTTCCATAGCCTTTTTCCAATTTGCTTTTTCTTTACTGTTTGTAGCCTGTTCGTAGGTTGATGGAATTTCTATACAATGGGCTTCAATAACGTTTGGTGCAATTTCCACTGTCGGCTTAAAATTAAAATGTTCAGGACTATATACTTCTCCATAGTCCTGTAATTATCTTCTCATTTCGTCCTGCGAGCGAATGCGTAGTTTAGCCCCTTCGCTGTATTGATCATAATAATTTACATCGATTCTTCCCTTCTCCGATCCCTTTTTCCGGGGTCTTTCTATTCTCTTCCAACGGGGCTTCACATTTTCCATATCTTTGGCCTGCTCTATCTTATCTTCTTCTGTTACGACTACGTCCAATTCGTCTGCTACTCCTTCGTCTTCCAGAATATTGCTTGGGTCAGGCCAGAGATCATTATACACCGGATCAAAGATGTCATCCGCTCCACTAATGTTGTCGATACCCAGTTTTGTTTCATCAAATTTAACATGCTTCGTCTCAAGAACTCTCTTCTCTGTTGGTAACCAGATCCGGTAGCCACGAGTGTTTAAGACATATCCGACAAGAACACCTGGTGTTGCACATCTCTCTAGTTTATTTCGGTAAGGTAGACAACCATATCTCTTTAAATGTCGTACGGATGGTTTTCTGTCGGACCATCGTTCTTCTGGTACCTTGTTTTCCCCTTTCAAATGAGGTAGACGATTTGCCAAATACGCATATGCATGGAGAGCTTCACCCCACAAATTTTGAGGTAAATGAGCATCTTCTATGAGTGTACGAACCCCTTCCATGATTGTTCTGTTATATCGCTCAGCAATGCCATTCATTTCCGGTGTATAAATGTTGGTTCTTTCTATCTGTATCCCATTTTTAATGCAATCGTCCTCAAAATTCTTACAGCAATATTCCATGCCATTATCTGTTCGAAGTCGTTGTAGACGATTTCCCGTTTGTCGTTCTGCCCATGCTTTATAAATGGTGTAGTACTCAAATCCTTGACCTTTTGACGTCATTGTGTTCACCATGGCCAGTCGAGAGAAATCATCAATAAATGATATGAAATATTTTGCTCCGGCTCGTGTTGTGACCGGTGATGGCCCCCACACATCGCTATGAACAAGCTCGAGAGGTTTCTTCGTAACAATGGAGCTTCTTTCTTTACAGACGGCCTTTGTCGCTTTTGATAGTCTGCAGGAGGCACAGACACCCAAATCTCCTTTCAGCGTTGGCAACCCGTACACCATCTCTATCTGTGATAACTTTTTCATGCGATTAATACTGGGATGCCCAAGCCTTTGATGCCATATGCCCATTTCCTTTGACACGCTAACATGACATTGACGCTCCTCAACCATTTCAGCATAGGCATCTATCTCATACAACTTATCATCTTTAAGCTTTGATACCATAAGTAATGGCCCTTCTGGTGTGTAAACTCTGATTTCACCGTTATTAAAAACAGATCGAAAGCCTTTTTCATCAATCATGCGGGCGGATATTAAATTCCTCTTGTAGTGTGGCATGTGGTAAACATTACGCAAGTATATTTTTCTTATTCCCGAGGGGCTATTAACCATTAAAGCCACGTCTCCTTTTCCCACCGCTTTAGCTTGTTTTTCTGCCGTATCAACTGTGGTAGATAGTTCTTGGTAATTAAACATCCATTCTTTCTTGGTACAAAAATGGTGGGTCGCTCCACAATCATAAATCCATACATCCGATTTTGCTACCGTAAGCATCGCTGATAAGAAGGATATATCTTTTCTTCCTCCTTGTGTCCTATCTCTTTTATTGCTATCATCCTGATTCCGGGCTGGCTTCGCTCTACAATTTCGAGCAAAATGTCCAAGCTTGTTACAACGATAACACCTTTTCTGCCCTTGTTTATTGTGTACTGCAATGTTCTGAGTCTCTTTAATTGTAGATGAATATCCTGCTTGCGTCGTCACGACGTCATCACCTTCTAAATGCTTTAAACGGTCAGCCTCCGCTAATAATAAGGATTTCACTTTCTGAGACGTAAATGATGCTTTATCCAGTCCATAAGGAATATTAGCCGTAATCGCGTACTGTGGGGGTAACTTATAGATCATCTGATGAGCAATCTCATCATCAGGGACCGTCTTTCCAGAATTCTTCAATTGTTCAGCAACCGCTGCTACCCTTGCTATGTAACCAGCCATTGTTTCCGGGGGTGTATACCGTAGGCTAACAAATTCAGTACGTAATGCCCCTATCCTAGCCATGGTTTTCGGTTCATGAACGTCTTGCAAAGTTTGCAATACAATGTGCAATAATATCCTTGTGTTCATTATCGAGGGCAAGAGTTATTTTCGACAACGCACGTTCACTTCTCGTCTCATACCTTTCAATCTCCTCCGATCTTGCCTCTGCACTAGGTTGAACCGCTGTCCCTTCGGCGAATTTCCACAAACCAAAATCCAGTAACGCCATTCGCATATCTGCCTTCCATCTTTTATAATTTACATGGTTTAATTTCGGAAAAGAAAACGTTCCAGGTTCCGCTGCCGCCATAATCGCATTTAATAGTATCCCTAACTTAAGCCTTAGTCCATTACTGTTTACTTCTCGCAACCACGCTCTGCTACCATTTTTGTTGGAAATTCTAATTAAATAATAATTCCGTGGCTTAAGTTAGTATAAATTAAGTTTATTTATATCATTTAAGTTAATTTGTTAATTCATGGCTAGCGCCCAACAATCTACAAAAATCCAAAATTAATCAACTCATACAGCCGATAATATTCCATAAACTAAAGATCTACATGGACTATACATAATCGTATTTAATGTCACCGGAGGGCGTTCAGTGCATATTTTCAAATTAACCATTCAACAACCAGCAAATAAAGCGCAAAAAGAAGCTGCTTTAGAGCTATGCCGTAAGGCAGACGTAAGGGTTAGTGAGTGTGGGACGGCTGAATCTTTTAATAAGTTCAAAATTTATTTAAATCAATATTCGATTTTCGTATACAAATTCGAAAATAGCGTCCCTATCTTGATTTTAGGCGAAAACGATCCCGATGATACTAGGCCCCGCCTCTTTTTATTGAATGATAATAATCATTATAACGTTATTACAAAATTAAAACCACTTTTCAACCATGATAATTTTTGCGAGAAATGTCTCGTACCCTATTGGCGAATACAATCTCATAAATGTAATGACTTTTGTTTTAGTTGCATGAGACCCATTATCTGCCAAAGCCCCAAGATAGCTTGTGGGTCATGTTTACGAAAATTCTTAGGCGATGATTGCTATCAAAGCCACTTAGCATCTTCAAGCAATAAAAAGTCCCTATGTCTTTTTCACTGTAAAGATTGCTTAAAAATTATTGATTTTTCCCGAAGAACGGAAACGCATACGTGTGGGGAGATATTTTGTCAGGTCTGTTAGAAATATCAGCCCAGTAATCACTTATGTTATATCCAGGTTATCAAAGATAAACCCCTGAAAGTGCCTTCCGTTAAAAAACTAGACCTTATCAGCCTAACCTTGTGTACATTTTCTTTGACGTAGAATGCGTACAAACGAAGGTGTGTCAGGAAAAGTTAGGAGACTATGAACACCAGGCTATCCTATTAGTCAGTATAACCGTGTGTGAGTTTTGTATAGACGAAACATCCCTAAATTTCAACTGTATTTTGTGTAGTCAGTTTGGTAAGCGTAAACAAAACTTTTCAGTCGGGAATCCTATATTTTTATTTTTAGATTATTTAATGCAATTGCATACCGTTAAGAACGTCATCATACTTTCACATTTTGGCAACAATTATGATAATCAACTACTAAATAGAGAAATCATTAATCGAGATGAAAAATTTGTCCCATCTTTGAAAATTAATGGAACTCGAATTTTGGAGATGAAATTGTTTAACTTGCTATTCTTGGACTCCTATAATTTCATCCCTATAGCTTTAGCAAAGTTTCCCGCCACTTTCGGTATACCCAATACTGCCAAAGGGTATTTTCCACATTTTTTATTCAATGTAATAGAGACAGATTGAAACCAACTATGTTATAGAAACTAATCTGCCCCCTATCGAAGCTTATGGTTGTCAATATTTTACAAGAAAAAATTTAGATGCCTTCTTAAAATGGCATAGCTTCGAAGATAGTAAAGGTAAAGGTTTCTACTTCCTGAACGAACTCAATAGTTATTGTGAGAACGACACGGTTTTACTATTCCAAGGATGTATAACGTTTCGTACACTACTGCTTAAAGCAACAGGCGTTGATCCATTTAATTGCGGTGCAATTACTCTTCCCGGCGTGTGCTCTTATGTATTTCGCCGAAATTATCTAAAGCCAAATACTATAGGCATCATACCCTCTAATTATTATAGACTTAGCGAAAATCAATCATTAGGGGCTATAGAATGGCTGGAGTGGACCGCCCAAAAAAGAAATAGATCTATCGAATCCTCCTTTGGAGGGAGAGAAACCAGAATACAAAAACTTACAGTAGACGGATTTTGTGAAATCAACAAGGAAATATTCGAGTATTGGGGGTGTTTCTATCATGGGTGTAAAATACACTTTCCCTTAAACAGAAACAAGCCTTTGCATGGAGACCCTGCGCAAACTTTGAATTCTAGATATATTAGTAGCATGAACGTGTTGACCAAGCTAGAATCACTCAACTATAAAGTAAATGTCAAATGGGAGTGTGAATGGCAGAAGGAAAAAGTAAATAAACCAGAAATAATAGAGTTTTTAAAATGTAATGATATTAAGCCTAAAATAGTAAAAAGATTAGACCCCCGTGATGCATTCTTCGGTGGAAGATGTTGCGCAACAAAACTATATCATAAAACAACAGGATCAGAGCGAATTCATTACGTTGATTTCACAAGTTTATACCCTTTCATTAACAAAACCTCCAAGATACCTATAGGACATCCTGAAATCATATTAGACAACTTTCCAGACATATTTTCGTTCGATGGTCTTCTAAAATGCGACGTATTACCGGCCCAAAACCTAGTTCATCCCGTTCTGCCCGCTCGTATTAATGGAAAATTAACATTTCCATTATGCTACACCTGTTGTAAAACCCAGTTTCAAGGTGATTGTGAACATACTCCTGAAAAAAGAGAATTGAGAGGTACATGGGTAGTCGACGAGTTACGTCATGCAGTAGAGAATGGTTACACAATCACACGAATGTACGAGGCTTGGTCAAACAAAGTGACGCAATACGACCCCAAAACAAAACAGGGAGGACTGTTTAAAGATTATGTTAATACCTTTTTAGAGTATACAAGTTGGGAAAACCAAAATATTACCTCTCCGAGTCAAGACGACTACTTACAAACTTATTTACCCAGATATGGAAATGTTTCTTAAGTTAAAATTTATGAAATATTAAAGCAGTATACAAAGCATAGCAAATTTACTGTAAATCAGACGACATTTTACATCCAATAATGATATACTTGTACACATTAAAATCATCCGATGGGGGAAAAACGGGTCATCGACGTTTTATAAATGACGCTAGCCTAATAAAGCGTGCAAGGTACCAAGGCTTAACAAAAATTGTAGGATAACATATTTATAGAGATAGATAACAACTTTTATAATTAAAATTAGAAACTAACATATCTCTTAAAATTCTCGCGTGATCAACTGGTTTCACGCCAATTAAATAGCTATAGTCCCATAGAGCTATTTGTATTAATTCCTCCATAGTTTTTTCGCCAAGCTGAGAACTACGCGTTTTACGTCACGTTATCCAAAAAGCCGACTATTTTGTTTGAAGACCGCGCTAGCTCAGCGCTAAGCACCGTAACGTCAAAATTCAAAAACAAAATCCCTGGGCCGCGTTCAGCAACGCTGGGCTCTGCTGAACGCGGCCCAGATTTCCACCATGATAATAAAATTTAAGCCTAATTATTTAAAAGTGTATTTAACTTTCGGCTCACTCTGAACCGTTAGTGTCTCTGCATACAGAAACGAAAACCAAACGTTTACTTTTTGGTTCACTAGGCCTATTGACAAATAAGAGGTCATTTGACCAACATAGCAGCATTGTGCTTGTATTCACTGTGATTTTAGAAAGGATTATGCTATAAACAGATGTAGTATAGCTTAAGTAATATATAAACATCCATTTTAAATAATAATATTAAAAAAAATCTTTGGAATATCAAAATGAAATAGAGCTTTAAAGCTACAAAAGTACTAAATGCATCATAATTACGAAAATTATTTCCACATATTCACTTTATATTAAGGATAAAGGGAATATTATGGTTTCTTTACACATCAAAACAAAACGAACTTCTAACGCAGCGCACTACTGTAACAACGGACGGACACACACAGACAAAAGCATAGACTGCTTTTAACTCTTTCCGTATTAATTTTGAATTGAGAAACAAGATTATCTTAAACATTAAAATAAATATAATTAATATTTAATATTTTCTTCGTTAGTTATTCGCCTTATTGAACGTTACATCGTTTTGAAAAAGAACAATTAAACATTCTTGAGAGACTTGACTAATATTGGCGTTTGAAATGAAGCATACGCCGGTTGCTTCGCCTTCATCAAATAGGTAGTATATAAGGGTGTCGAATCGCAGCTATGGATAAGAACAGCGCAATTGCGTGAACCTTTGGTGGAAGCCCCACCATTGGGAGGCCGGACGTTTCTCGTAACCCTGACCGATCGCCGCGTATGTCTTAACCTTAAGGAGTAGAAGCCAGGTGTACAGACTGGTGTCCATGTGGGATGGACAAAAACAAAGACCAGAAGATGGTGGTGTTAGAAGCCAGGTGTACAGGCTGGTCTCCATGTGGGATGGACAAAAACAAAGACCAGAAGATGGTGGTGTTAGAAGCCAGGTGTACAGACTGGTGTCCATGTGGGATGGACAAAAACAAAGACCAGAAGATGGTGGTGTTAGATGCCAGGTGTACAAACTGGTGTCCATGTGGGATGGACAAAAACAAAGACCGGAAAATGATGGTGATAGAAGCCAGTAAGTGCAAACTGGTGTCTATGTGGAATGGACAAAGACCACAAAATGGTGGTGTTTGAAGCCAATAAGTACAGATTGGTATTCATGTAGAATAGACAATTGACTAGTCAGATGAAGTAATAGTGGCCAGTTGATTTGTGGATAGATTCAAGTTTTGAAATTTCCGGGAACTGTGAATACGGTCCGGAAATAGCGAACACATTTGCTTCAATTCGGAAACTGCGAACACGGTCCCCTGGGGTGTAAGTCAATAACAACAACAGACAGACAGACAGACAGACAGACAGACAGACAGACACACACACAGACACGTCGAAATTAGAACCTCTCCGTGACATACGTCACTCGGAGAGGTAAAAACCCTAGCTAGCGGCTTTCCAGCAGATTGCCAGACTGAAGAAGATGAGGAGAACTATGTCAAAAGTTTCAAAGACGAAGAGGGTGTAGAACTGGATATCACTAAAGTAGAGAAAAATGAAGGTCTCAGATGTCTTAGCAAACTTATGCTCAACTCTTTTTGGGGCAAATTTGGCCAGTAAACAAGGCACACCTCTACCGAAATAATCAAAGATGCCAACAAATTGTATGGATTAATATTAAATCCCGACTTGGAGGTTAAAAGTTTACTAACAATCAACGAAAACACCATACTAGTAAAGTACGAACACATTCTAGAAAACGAGAATGTGCACAAACACACAAACGTAGTTATCGCTTGTTACACAACAGCTATGGCGCGATTACATTTACTAAAACATCTTGAAAAGGTCGGTGACCTTTGTTTTTATTATGACACGGATAGTTTAGTGTACCTTTCGCCAGACGGCGCTCATTTGCTACCCACAGGCGATTATTTAGGGGAGCTCAAAAATGAATTAGAATCCTATGGACCAGATGCCTATATTTGTGAATGGGGGAGTGCTGGACCAAAGAACTATTCTATGGACATTCTCGACCCTAAAACAGGCACTAAAACTAACATTATCAAAGTTAAAGGATTTTATTTAAATGCCTCTACTGAAAAATATATAAATTTTGAAACAATGAAGAACCTACTAGGCGTAAACAATGAAGGTGAACCTATACAGAACTCGGTTCAAGTCCCTATTGGCCCTCAAATCAGACGTCTACAAGATCACACTCTGATCACGATCAACCAGACCAAAACATATCAGGTCGTAGTGGATAAAGTTAGAATGATATCTGACTATAAAACTACCCCATACGGTTATATTAACTAGAATCCTTGACATTTTCCACATAAGTTACTCGTATTTATTTTAGATACCCAGTATCAGTATTTTAATTAGTATCTCAAGCATTATTTATAGTAATATTAACGTATTTCAACTAGCAACATGTAACAATATTTTAACGAATACGGAGCTTTTTTTTGGTAATATTTTTTGCATTTAGTAAGCTTTTTTTAATTAGTATATATTAACACTTTAGTTTAAAAATTAGTATTGAATTTGTATAAGTGTAATTTTTGTTTTTTGATGATAATTATAGTAACGTTTTTAGCGTGTATAACGCGTCAGAAAAAATATATTTTTTCGTCAATCCTGTGAACATTTTAGTTTAATAATTAGCCTAATATTTGTTCTAAAATCGTATAATAACCATTGTAGACTTTAAATCATATTAAAAAGTAGTATTGCTATATTTTCTATGAAGGTACTTAATAATCTCGCGCATAGTAATATTGTTCTATTTTCTATGATGGTAAATGTTTATGTGCTTAATCATCTTGTACTACCATTTTTTTTGAAGAAGTATTAATTTTGCATTTTAGTGAATTTGTTTGATATCAAAACCATTGTAATTCGTATTTTCTAATGATGTTTTTTTAGCAATGATTACGTGTATAAATATTTTAGCGCGTAGGAAAATATATATTTTTCAGTCAATCCTATGAGGATTTTTAATTTAATAACTAGTATTGTGCTTATTTACCATGTATTCTATGTAACCCGTATTTTCTGATGTTTTTTTAGTAATATTTCGCATTTTAACTCAAGTAATTGTACTTATTCTCCAAATTCGTATTAAAACTAATGTAATCCTTATGTTCTGAGTTTTTTAGCAGTACTGCTTCATTTTAACTTCTAATCAACTATCCAACTGTGCAAAAACTGCCGTAATTTCCCTTTATGATACTAAAGTGTACTATTGTTTTCACATAGTAACTTGATAAACAATACACAAAACAGGAGAACACTTAGATCCCGATTAATTTGTACCCTTTTTCAATGTAAACCATATCTCATTTAAAACCGGTTCTTTAAGTATAACATAAGCCTACATGGAGAGATCTCAAAATCGTACAAAGAACAACACTACTAGAAGGGCGGGTGTAGAAAGGGCCTACTAAACATATATAAATCATGCCCTAAATGAACGTAATATCCTAAAGATACACCTAATAATAACAATACAAAACATGAGTACACCTAGACCTTCGTCGTAGCTTAATTGGTATCTTTTGCAATGCAAACCCTATATCACTTAAATCTAGTTCTTTAATATAACATAATCATACATGGAGATACCTTAATAATAATAACATTACGGGAGGGGTGCGTTTAGAAAGGGTCTACTGAACCTATAGAATTACCAATAAATCATACCCTAAATGTACACAATATCCTAAAGATACACCCAGATAATAACAATACAAAACATGAGTACACCTAGAACATCACCATAGTTTAGTTTGTACCTTTTGCAATGTAAACCATATCTCAATTAAAACTAGTTCTTTAATATAAGAATAACATAAGCATACATACAAACAAAGAATAACATTACCGGCAGGGTTGGTATAGAAAGGGTCTACAGAACCTATAGAATTACCAATAAATCATCCCCTAAATGTACACAATATCCTAAAGATACACCAAATTAATAACACTATGGACACTGAATGCCTTCAACACCAATAAATTACGTGACGTCATACCAATACACGATAAAAAACCCTATAAATTCAAATTTCCCGCCAACAACATCACGTGACGTCATCAATTCCCCCTTGCAACCCCCTCCCCCAGGCACGACTAGAGAGAAGAACGAAAAGGGGGGAGAAATGACCCCCCTCCTCCTCACAGTACCACCATATAGCTGACGCCTGTATACCGAACTTAGTTCGGTATACTGGCGTCTATACTCTCTGACGCCGCCAGCGCAGAAAAGATGGCCATTGTTAAAAAAAGGCTCCGAAGGCGGTCGTCACGGAGGAAGACGTGGGCCCAATCCAGAAGGCGATTCTAAGGGCGCCGTCTACCGCGCCTTGCGAATTTTAGCCTGACGGCCGGGGCCCTGGTATACTCCTGTGAGGATTCGTTCACTGGGGAATGGTTGAAGGTAATCTTAGCCTACTCGGTGGTGGGGGATGCGGTTCTCTCAGTAATGAGAGCTAGCGAACTCCCTAAGCCGTTTAAGGTAATGTTTCGCACCAAGGACCAGATTACCAAAGAGCCGGCGGTGCTGTTTCGGCGCCTAAAGGCCCTTAATGCAGGTTTTGCCACTGAACGTTGGAAATGCATCCGGACGTACGTGGACAGGGCCGTACGGTACTGGGTACTGCTCATTGATGGCTCCTCACTGGAAGCCATTAAGAATGCTGGTTTCGTGGGCTTTACTGGAGTGGACAAGGGTTCCTTCAAACTCCTTCAGAACACGGAAACCACCAAAACCACTGCAGCCGAGCCTACGGCAGGGGGTGGGACTAGCGAGATGGGGGATCTCGCTGTGGAGCTCGCTGGTGTCGCTCTAGACACAGAGGGGGAGGGGGTGGCTCATTCAGAAGCTTGTTCTTCCATGGATGAGTCCACCCTACTGGAAGAATCGAATGGGACCCTTCGGGACCCAGCCGAGGTGCGTTCTAGTGGTCCTGGTGAGGGGGAGGATCTTGGGACTGGGAGCTTGCTTGTCGGGGGCGGAGGTGTCACTAGCCCTCTCGGGACCGATGAGGTGTAGCTTGGTCCCTTCTGAACCCCTCTCTTAAGGACCATGGGGACGCTACGTGCAATTCAAATCAATCTGCACCATAGCAAGGCGGCCTCTGCGGTACTCTGCAGGAGGTTTGCTATAGAGGGTCTCGATCTGGCCCTCATACAAGAACCGTGGATTTGCCATGGCAAAATCCACGGTCTTGACGCGGCGGGGTCACTATTTTATGACCATACTGCTGCTAGACCTAGGGCGTGTATTCTGGTTCGGAGGGATCTTTGTTGTATCTCTCTACCGCTGTACACGTCCCAGGACACGGCGGCCGTGAAACTAGTCCTGGCCACTGGGCATGTAGTCCAGGGAATCTAGACATTAACCTTGAATAAATTAGGAGAAAGCTGAATTTTTGCACAATGCTAGGATATGATGACCTCATCAAAATACCAAAGGTCCCCAGTAATCCGAGTGGTGCTTCCCCCGTTTCATCCCCCCCTTAAATCAAATTTGTCTTGTCAGGCTCTCTTGACATATCTATTCACAAACGTTTCTCAGAATGCTGAAATACGGCTCATTCCTTAGAGAAAGAGCCATACTACATTTAATTATAGTACGCCAAACACCTATCTTTAATCACAATCAAATTAATTAAGTCAAAATAAAAAAAAACTTAAAACTTAACCCTAACATTTACAGTTTAACTGAGTTTTCCAAATTAAAAATTTGAATTATACTTTTTTCTTATTATCATCGTTTAGAGCTGGTTGTAAGCTTTAAAATAGTATTATTGTACATTATAATTACTTTAGCGAAAATTAGCTGAAAAATTAAATAAGGATTCCCTCTCCCTGAAAGGGGTGTTGCCAGTTGCCACGGTATCTGTCTGTATGGAACTCAAGGAAGAAGACAATTCTTTGGGTCCTTGCCCGTTTCGCCTTCTTTCAAACCAAAAATTAAGAATTTAATACTATCACAAGGTAAATAATCTAACACCAAGGACCTAGCTTTCCAGCTTAGGAATGAGGGTATTGTGTGTCAGGTTCTCTCTAACGAACGTCTCATCTCGAGTGTTCCTAAAACTTGATATCCCAAGGCTAGGCCGAATGTATCTACTGTAGAGTAATAGTGGTTGAACACCCAAAGTTTTTCTCTCCTAACATTTTTTCTCGGCGCCAACTAACATTAGCGGCGGAAAGCTGGCTCTCACTAAAAAAATTCCACCCCCCTTATAAAAGGTACGAAACGGATTAAGGGCTCTCAAAACAAACTCAGTACATCCGTGACAGAAAAAAATAATTCTGTCGCCTTCTAATTTATCCATTATGTCGACTTAATCACCCTCTTTAAAAACGTTAGCACTCCACTCGATACGCCGTTGCCATAAAAAACGTAAACACCGTGGATGAACCCTCCATGCTTGAACTTACTCAGATAAAAAAAATTAGCCCCGCCTGTTTTACTTCACTCTCCACCGCTGTGGAGCGCTGCTTCAAAAGCTCGTTCTCGGTCGTGGCCGAGATTTTAGAAATTTTATCTCTCCATCCACGCAAGCTCCGTTGGAAACTTTAAAAAGCTTAACGTCAGAACTTTCAGACACAGAGGCTACGGCAAAAAATCTTACATAGTAACTTGGTGTAAGATTATTATACTTGTGATACTATATGATTGAAATCATAATGATTTTTAACCAACTCAAACAAGTGAAACGGGGTTTAGCATTTAAAGTTCTTTTATCACTTTTATCACAAGTAGAATAATCTTACAGATTATTTATTAGATTATATACCTTGTGCTTTTATTGAAACAAATTTATGATAAAAGTTTCGTCAATTTACAACAAATCACAATCTTCTTCTTCAGCAGCGAAACTTATTGTTTGTGCATGAAGTACCATTACATTTGCCACACATCGACGTACAAACTAAATTGACGAAACTTTTATCGTAAATTTGTTTCAATAAAAGTGATAAAAGAACTTTAAATGCTAAACCCCGTTTCACTTGTTTGAGTTGGTTAAAAATCATTATGATTTCAATCATATAGTATTAAATTCTTAATTTTTGGTTTTGAAAGAAGGCGAAACGGGCAAGGACCCAAAGAATTGTCTTCTTCCATGCAGACATATACCGTGGCAACTGGCAATACCCCTTTCAGGGAGAGGGAATCCTTATTTAATTTTTCAGCTAATTTTCGCTAAAGTCATTGTTATAGATGTAATCATTACTCTATGATTAAGATTCCTATCTAGGATTTAATTAGTCTATTTTCCATTATCTAATCTATCGGAGTTTTAGACCATATGACGTAGCACCAACCTTATCTGTATATAAGCGAGCTGTTTATCGTAACGCGACACTTCTTATCGGGCTATGTAACGGACTACACATGTTGTATTTGAATTGACGTAATGTAAAATAATAATATTTTAAAGCTTACAACCAGCTCTAAGCGATGATAATAAGAAAAAAGTATAATTCAAATTTTTAATTTGGAAAACTCAGTTAAACTGTAAATGTTAGGGTTAAGTTTTAAGTTTTTTTATTTTGACTTAATTAATTTGATTGTGATTAAAGATAGGTGTTTGGCGTACTATAATTAAATGTAGTATGGCTCTTTCTCTAACGAATGAGCCATATTTCAGCATTCTGAGAAACGTTTGTGAATAGATATGTCAAGAGAGCCTGACGAGACAAATTTGATTTATGGGGGGGGATGAAACGGGGGAAGCACCACTCGGATTACTGGGGACTTTTGGTATTTTGATGAGGTCATCATATACTAGCATTGTGCAAAAATTCAGCTTTCTCCTAATTTATTCAAGGTTTGGCCATTTTCGTGCCTAGATTTCTTGGAGTAATGCCAAGTTGACTATCACGGCAGCCTCTGCATACTTTGCCCACGACGCGGACTCTTTCCCGACAATTGAGTTGATCAATCTGGTCAATCAATGTGAAAAGAGAGGGGACAAATTAATCATTGGCTGTGACGCCAATGCTCATCACGTCACGTGGGGCAGTTCTGACTGCAACAGGAGAGGTGATGATTTACTAGAATATTTAGTTGGTTGTAAACTCTATATTCTTAATCAAAACAATGAACCTACTTTTGTTACTTCTAATAGAAGGGAGGTCATTGACCTCACGCTAGCCACGGAAAACCTCGCGTATTCCGTGTCTAACTGGCATGTGTCTAATGAGCCGTCTCTTTCAGATCATAGGCACATCTGCTTCACTGTCGCGACTACCTCTGTCCCGGCGGGGACGGAGATACGCAATCCAAAACGGACCAATTGGGCCGGCTATAGGGAAGACCTAATCCTACGCTACGGAGGGGGGTCACACTCCTAAACTTACTTCATCTAAGGATCTTGACAGGGCTGCTGGTGATTTACAGTGCTCCACCATGGAGTCGTTCCACCGGAACTGCCCACTTAAGATCGTCAACCGCTCGAGGCTTGTCCCTTGGTGGAACGCGGATCTCAGCCGGCTTCGCAAATATACGCGCAGGCTCTTTAACAAAGCCAAGCGCGCGGGTGACTGGGCTGGATACAGGCAGTCCCTTAACACCTACAACAGGGCCATTAGAGCTGCTAAGGACTCCTGGCGGACCTTCTGTGAGCAAGTCTCCAATGTCTCTGCTACGGCTAGGGTCATGAAGATTCTAGCGCACGACAGCTCACATCGACTTAATGCTATTAAGCTGCGGGACGGTGCGTACACTAAGTCTGGGGCTGAGACTCTCAAGCACATGCTGGAGGTCCATTTTCCTGACTCTACTTTTATCAATTCAACAAACCCTGACTCTCTCTGCCCTGTCCTGCACAGGGCTAAGAGGGAAGACTGACTTGTAGCCAGACAGGTTGTCACGATTCCCAAGCTTCGGTGGGCTGTCAACTGTTTTGAGCCCTACAAGTCTCCGGGACCCGATGGGGTATTCCCTCTGCTTTTGCAGGAGGGCTTAGACCACATCGCCTCTCCGCTATGCAGGATCTACAGACTCTGCATTGCTCTCAGTCACATACCTCGTGACTGGAAACGCTCTAGGGTCATCTTTATTCCCAAGCCCGGGAAGACTTCCTATCTCGAGGCGAAGGCATTTAGGCCCATATGCCTGACCTCCTTCTTCCTCAAAATTCTGGAGAAGCTGGTGGACAGGTACATTAGAGACGAGGTACTTTCGGTAACTCCTCTCTCTTCTTCACAATTTGCTAACCAAAAAGGAAAATCCACTGAGACGGCCCTTCACGGCCTTACGAATTGCCTGGATAGGGCATTCGAGTTTCAGGAAATTTCACTGGCCGTCTTCCTCGACATTGAGGGGGCCTTTGACAAGGTCTCTAGCTCGGTTATTACTGAAGCTGTTAAGAAATTTGGCATCAGCGACACTCTTGGCCGCTGGATCAAGTCCATGCTTACCGACCGCGAGGTGTCGGCGTCCCTCCTTGGGGACTCTCTAGGGGTGACTACCATCAGGGGCTGCCCTCAGGGTGGAGTGCTCTCCCCCCTGTTGTGGTGCCTGGTGGTGGACGAACTCTTGGGGAGGCTCGGGGGTGCTGGGGGCTGCTGCTGCTTCGGGTATGCGGACGATGTAGCGATAGTCTTTACCGGGAAGTTCCCGGATACTGTTACCGCGCTTATGAGATCTGCTCTCTCTAGCGTGAAGCAATGGTGTCAGGCGGTCAACCTCATCGTTAATCCTGATAGAACTGTCCTTGTTCCTTTTACGAGGAAGAAAACTAAGGATCTGTTCAATGATATCTCTTTCTTTGGCCAGGTCCTGACAAAGTCCTCCGAGGTGAAATACCTGGGGGTGACCTTTGATTGCAGACTCACATGGAAGCCGCATCTTGATCGGTGTATTAAGAAGACCAAGATGCTCTTCTGGAGGACCAGAAGCTCTGTCGGCCAGACTTGGGGCCTCAACCCCAAGGCTGCACACTGGCTCTATACTGGGATCATCAGACCCATACTATCTTACGGGGCACTTTTCTGGTGGACAAGGGTCCGGCTTAAGACGGTGCAGGCTGCCCTGCGCAAGCTTCAAAGGCTTGCCTGCATTGGTGTTACGGGGGCCATGAGATCGACCCCAACTGCTTCCCTGGAGGTGCTCCTTGACATGCTTCCTCTTCATCTCTTCATTGAGGAGGTGGCTGTCATGGGGCCTACAGGCTCAACATTAGTGGCTGCTGGGCTCCAAGACTTTGGGATTACAGCCATACGAAGCTCTTTTGGGAGTACGCCGCACTTGAGCCGTCGCTAACGATGTGCTCTGACAAAACCGTTTCCAGTTTCGATTTCACAAAGCCATTCAGCATCCACTTCCCCAGTCGAGCAGAGTGGACTAGCCTGCTCCCTCTTGGCACTGGGGGTGAAACTATTTGGTTCACCGATGGTTGCAAGACTGATTCCGGCGCTGGCGCCGGCTATTACTGCCAAAGCACAAGGGTCGGCTTTTCTGCTTGCCTGGGCACCTTCGCTAGTGTGTTCCAGGCGGAAATTGCCGCAATCTGTTATTGCGCAGATTACTGTATTAACAAAGGGTATACCGGACGGACTGTGAGAATCTATTCTGACAGTCAGGCCGCCCTGAACGCGCTGAACCAGTGTCAGATTACCTCTGAACTGGTGCGCATCTGCCTTGATCTGCTAGCGCGACTGGCATCCTGCAACAGGGTTCTGTTGTACTGGGTGCAAGGGCACAGCGGATATTATGGCAATGAGCAAGCCGATAGATTTGCGAAAAGGGGCGCGGAGGCCAAGCTCTTGGGGCCGGAGCCGGCCGTCCCCATCCCCTACAGGCACGTCAAACGGTGTCTGCATGACAGGTTGACCGTCATACAAAACCAGCTCTGGCATAACATGGAGGGCCAGAGACAGACAAAACTGTTTAGTCAATGGTCCCTGCAGGTCTCGTGCCAGAGACCTAATTTCGCTCAGCAGATGGGATATTAGGCTGGCCACCGGTCTTCTGACCGGGCACTGTCGGCTTAATAGGCACCTCCATCTGATGGGTTTTGCCGACGACCCTCTCTGTAGGTCGTGTCAGAAGAAGGAAGAAACATCCGCTCACGTACTTTGCGAATGCGACTGCTTCGCCTCGCTTAGACTAGAATATTTTGATTCACACACTTTGGAACCATCGCGGGTCTCCTCTATTACGGTGGAGCGAATTCTTCGCTACGCTGTGGCCACGGGTCTATTCAAGGCCTGAATACGTGGGAGCACAATATGCCTTTTGGCATCAGTGCAAGGGCGCGAGCCCCCTACTCACTAATAATAATACTGAAAGGGATCTTCGTTTAGGATTGATGTTGTAGCTATCAATGTTTTCTGAAGCACGAGGCTCATTAATTGGACCGGCTAATCTATCTTAAAAGAGCACTAAAAATGTATCATGAGATCCACCAATTCCCGATAGCGTCACCTCTTCGTGGTCAAATTATCCATTGCACCTCTAATAGATTAGCCAGGGAGAATAGCGGGTGTTATTGGAAGTCGATGAACTTCGTAGAATGGATCTATTAGCCAGCACTTGGTCTTCCCTGAGAACATCGTCATAACTAGTACACAGGCCAAGTCGATTGAAGGAAAAAATCAAATTCTTTGACCTGCAGGTTTCATGTATCATCTCAGCGTTACTAATGTGCAATGGAGTCGTCTTCTGGCCGTTATGTATTAGGTTGTAGAAGCACTTAAACATCATATCACATTTTCTCTGAATTGATTGTGAGTTGTTATATGATGGGAATAACGTTCGGAAGAAACAGGTCCATTGCCTTGGACGGTTTTTCTAATATTCTTCAGTGGCTTCAAGAAGATCTTGCTTATGATAGAATTTCCCCTCAAGCTTGAAGTCATAATCCTCACATTCTTTTTTCAGCATTTTTGCGTACTCCTAGACTTGGTTAACTGATGCAATTATGCTAACGGTTCACTCTAATTGTATTTTAGAAGAAAACACTGTCTGTGAAAGGTTTTTCCCTCCATATATGCAAATGAAATACTCTCACCAAAGCGTTGAATTAACATATGCTTGAGTTGCTTGTTTGTCACGCCATGGTCCTTTAGGTATATCATGTTGAAGGTTGTTCTTAAATCGGAAAGACTATAACCATTTTTTTCTAAGTTAACTGTTAACAAGAAGTACTCCAGATTTTTTCTCATCGGTATGGGCAATTTACCTCGTTTGACTTTCTCCAATTTCTACACTTCACCTGAAAGCGCTATTAGCTGGACTTGAGGAATTTGAAATGTTCATTTTCTCGCGCTTGGAATTTTAAATGCTCATTTTCTCGCACTTGAAATTTGAAATACCCATTTTCGCGCGCGTTTCGGTCCAGCTATCAATGCCATCTCGCGGTAAAATAGGGAGAAAATAAGAAGTTGCGTTTCTTAAAAGTCGCCCCTTCGAAACTACCGCGCACAGGCCTTGATTAACGTAGGAAACGGACTAAGCAATGACACTAGTTCTTGAGAGTTTTTCGGACGACTATCATAACTATAGAGCCGTCTTTGTCTTTTAAATGCGCTACTTGTAAGTTCAATTTACCAAATGAAAAAACTAATATGGTAAGTTATTTATTATTTCGGGAATGTTCTTGCTCATTGTTTATCCATTTGTGATGAGGCTAGATCACTTTATTCACTTTAATCGGTTAATAAGACTAATCTAAACCTCATCAGGGTTAATATTCACGGCTAATCTAATCAAAAACTCAGTCTAAACCAAAGCTATGAAATATGGGAGCTAGTAGCTTAAGGGTTGGTTTTTAAGTTAATCAGATGAATGATTTGCGTCGTATAAATCTTAATTATAATTGTTATAATTATGAGTCCTTGAGCGCCTTAGAATAATAGCCAACATTTCCATAAAAACGTGATCGACGAACCTTCAGTTTTTTTAAGACATCCAAAAACAAAGCTATCAATTATTATTCAACAATAATATAGAAAAGTTTTAGAAAGATAGTACGTACGTAAGATGGAAGTACTATTGCAACTATTAAGTGTAATGAATACGACATCAGTTATATGAACTTATAACGCCTAGTTTAGAATTATCTAGAAAACTATAACGCATTGAATTAAGTTTTTTAATGTGTAGTACCTTCAGAGTAGTTGTAATATTGGAAATAATTGGTTGGAAAAGTAAATATATTCGTAGTATAGTGTAATATTTGAAGTTGGAAAAATATTCCAAATATTGTGTAATTTCGAAGTACTCAGTTTTATTTAGAAGTATATTCGTAGTATGAGGAATTACCGTGTAATATCTGGAAGTATGTTCGTAGTATGAGGAATTATCGTGAAATATCTGAAAGTATATTCGTAGTACCGTGTATTATAGAGGTGTGCGGTTAACCGTTTCAATCGAATAACTCGATCGAATACCGAACCGAATAATTCGATTCGGTATTCGATAAGCCCATTTTCACTATTCGATTCGAATATCGAATACCGAACTGAATATTCGGTTAAAGTTCAACTACCATAAATTTAGGTCCTCGGCACTAGAGCGACCCACCTTATTTAAAAAATATCATCCCAATTTTTTTTGTCTCCCATCAAAAACTACCAGCAAGTGCATAGGAAAATTTTAAGAAATACTTGACCACCAATGAGGAAAGGTATTTTGAAATTTAGGAGCTTCTAAATGTTCTTCCCATTGCTTTGTATTGACTATTGGCGAATATTAAGGTTATTACCCGATTAACCGCGAATAGTTGGCCTAGTATTCGCGAATATTAGGGTTAAATATTCGCAGTTACTAGGCTTAACTATTCGCGATTAATCGGGAAGGAAAAAAATTACCAAGGCCCAACTATTCGGTATTCGATTCGGAAAAAACTATTCGATTCGGTATTCGATTCGGAAAAAACTATTCGATTCGGTATTCGATTCGGAAAAAACTATTCGATTCGGTATTTGATAAGGAAAATTTTTGGGTATTCGATAACCGGTTTGATACCCAAAAAGTGGTATTCGCACACCCCTAGTGTATTATTTGTAATACCAAGAATTTCGTAATAAATTCGTAGTACCGAGTAATATTTAGTATGGTGTACGTTGAAAACGCTAATAGCTACCCACTCGAGGGCGACTATAGACAACTGCATGAGAGGCCAAGAAGTGGGGAAGTTCCATTTGTGACATAGTTTATATCTATTTTGAGCGCATTTAGAGCCCAAATGGATATATTGTGGAGAAGATTTGGCTAAATGGAGTTCTGGTGCTCGAAAACCTCTTAATGAAAAGCGATTGTTATATTTCACAAAAACGTCTCTATCTACTCTTGAATATTATGCCCTCAAAAACCGATTTAATACCCCATACATTTGTACAAATTGAAAACTTTCTGCCTTTTCCAGAAGCTTTTAGTTTGTTGAAGTTTCTTACTGCGTTTAAGTTGATCAAATGGCCGCCTTTGTTTGCAGTTTTACACTGCATGTGAGAACTACCCTTACTTTAACGGGTATAGTTCTGCATGTACGAACTGCTCTAGCTACGGGGGATTTCGTTCCCTCAAGGCGGAACCTTCCTATAAATGTAGAGTTAATCGTTATTTATAATAATAAATTATATATATAGTAAAACCATACGAAACCGTTATAAGTCAGAATTTAGCTATCCATAGTATTTTCTCCGTCGTCGGTTTAGCTTTTCGGTTGTAGGAAAAAAGACTATTATTTTTACTACTATCCTACTAAAAAAAATTCCCACTATCGAAGGCGGCCTCTAAAATAGGAAAGATCCGTGACTTTTCTGCTGCACAATGCACAGCAACATAAGCTTGACAAAGGCTTAGTTTTTACTGGGCCTGCCCTTCCCCCTTTCGTGAAAGAAAAAGAGTTTTCCCATTGGTTTTTGCCTTTGCCAACGTATTATCGGTGTTTAGAAGATTAGGCAGCATACTTGGGGCGCCAATGGAGACGCGCTGTGCTTTATAGGGATAGAACCATATTTTCCAAACAAGTAGAAACTGCCTATAGTTTTTCACTCTAAAACAGCCCCCAATTATGTGGAACACACAAAAATTCTGAATTTTAAGTTTTAATTATAATATGCGCATTTAAAAATTCAAATTTGTAACGGCCAAGTTTGAAGCGTCCGCCATGAAATACCCGTGCTTACGTAACAACGGAAAATGATTTGATTGGTTGACAAGAGTGCAATAGGTTTTTGAGGACGCAGTAGGATTTTATAATAAAAGTAGGATTGATCTTGGGAGAAGCGAGTGACTCGCGAGTGGGAATCATTGCCGGTTTTGGAAAGCAATATGTCGGGAAGTGAGGTCTTTGAGTCTGACGCTGACCTTTCTGGTGTTGATTCTATTGAATCGGAAAATTACTACATCGCTGAATCGGACATTTCTGACAGTTTACATTCTGAAAAATCAATAAAAATCAATCAATCGAACGAAGAGGGCTCAAGTTCGGAAGTAGAGGAAGGTTTCGGTTTACAACCTTATCAATTTGAGCCTATGGTTCAAGACAATGTCGAAGGTAATAATGAAGAGGGTCCAATGGAAGAGGATCATGAAAGATTAAATAATACCGATTGGTAAGTTACAGGGTCTTATAGTTTTGGAAAATAGCAGTTACTTGAATTTTATATATTTTTACAGGTGCAACTGTGGCTACTGTTTTGTTATGGCAACAGTAGAGGGAAGTTTTTGTTGTAAATTTAATGACCGGCCAAATCATCGCTTAATTGAACAGATTGGTCCATTAAATTGTTTTTGAAACGGAAACATTTGAAGACATTATGACGCCAAACATTTTGCACATATTGTTTGAAGAGTTTCGAGAAATAACTTTGTCCCAGCGGAGAACGAAATAAACCCGTAAGTATTTTGTTTTCCATATTGTGTTACGCCTTTTTAAAAATATGAAGCTTAAGCTGGAAAAAAGGTGATAACCAGTCGCATTTCTATTTCAATCGAGCTCAAATTGGCTTTAGGCTATTGCCTCTCTTATGTGTTAAGGGCTAACTATTGCAAAATTAAATATTTTCAGCCAATAGGGCAGGAATTACATTTGGACAAAAGATAGTGCGGTCGTAGTCTGAATATGACTAAAACCAGTAAAACATCTTCAGTGTTTACAGGTATTTAGTCTATCGCTTCTACATTGATGGATTTGTAGAGTTCCCGTCTGATGACTATAGGGGCAACATGGAACCTGGCCATAGATAAAGGTGGCTCCACACTATTGTAAATTTGTAATAATGAAAGAATGAATGGAGTTTATTGTGTATAAAATAAGCCTACTGGGTCACGACAATAATAATAATAATAATAATAATCAAAACTGTAAAATTGCTTGAAATATTTTTATTAAAGCATGAATAATGTTTTGAAATTTTTTTAACAGTTTTTTGGTTAATGTGTAAATAATCGTTTTTTTATAAACTTCCATCGCTTCTTCCTTGTGTGGATGTTCAAACTGTGCTGATAATGGTCTGAGAGTGACAGATTCAGGTCTAGCCATTTCGCTTTCACTGTAACCTTCTTCGTACGTTTTCTGGCATTTTAGAAGTAGCTTTGCCAGCAGTCTGAACATATTGTACAAAAAATTCCGTGAAGAAAACTGTCAATACATTTCAACTTTCTTACCAAACGTTGAAGCCTGCATTATAGGTTTCACAGAATATTCTCCCTTTTTAGTTTTTGGGAAGTAAATGTTCCAACTCAATTTTCCGTCTTTGGTTTTTGCTTGAATTTTATCCGAGTTCTCATTAAAATGCAGCGCCGCAATTTGCATCCTGTAGATAATAATCATAATATTCGCAATTAAGTTTGAATGTGGCTTATCTAGAGATGAGAAATTACCGTAATTTTTAAAAATGGTAATTTACCGGGTAAATTACGAAAAAATTACCGATTTAAATTATGAAATTACAAAAATTACCGTAGTTTTATGTTTCAACAGGCTTATTACCGCGGTAATTTGTAATTTACCATTCTAAAATTACGGTAAGATATAAATCGGTAATTTATGCGGTATTTGGTAAATTACGGGTAATTTACTGACGGTAAATTACCGACTCACATCTCTAGGCTTATCAATATACCTAGCTTCCATTCCATGGTACGAGTAGTGGGTGTTCTTTGGGGAAAAATGGATAAGAACTGAATTGTATGCTTCTACGCATGATGTTTGTGTTTCGGGAGAAATTTGTAACATATCCTTCTCGAATGTACTAATAATTTTTTTACATTTTTTTCAAAGACCGGTGTTCCTATGTGATAACAAAATTGTTCTTGATCAAATTACTTCAAAAAGAAATATCGTCGTTTTACCTGGTTGAAGCCACTCTCTTTCTTTTTCATCCAAGGCAAGATCTGCGTGTTTGCATTTTGAAAAAGGCTTGCCATGCCCTTGATGGATATTTGCAATATGGCGAAGCACGGACATAAATTTAGCTTTAATTCGATCAGGTTTTCTATTGCTAGAAGTCGTGCTCCAATAAAGATGATTCTGTATACTCTTGTTCCATTCGTTTAAAACTGAATATTCCTTTTTGGCTGCAGCATGAATTTTTTTCTTTAGAGCTATGACGGATATTATAATGGATGACGTGTAACATCTTTCACAATTCTTTTATAAAGTCAAAACCCTTCCAAGAACGCAACTTACATTTCACCATGTGCCAACAGTCAAACAGATGTTTTATTTTTGGATGAAATTTATTCAGATATGAACGAACCTGAACATGGCGATCTGTAACAATGGATGCTACTTTGAGTCCACCCCCAATTATGTACTTTAGTCCACGAGTAAGGCTCTCTAGCTCCATGGCCACACTATTTTTTACTTTGGTACTCTATAATTTATTCCAAATTAACTTCTGCTCTTTCGTTTATTCATGATAACACGTAAATCATACTTGAACCAGAACCAAGTGAATAATTTTTCTTCTTTGGCTTTCGAGAAAACATACGTTCCATATTTGGCACTAAAGCCAGGTGAATCTCCACCCAATTTCAGCTTCTTTCTTTTTAGGCTATCAAATAACTTGCCTCGCTCTTCTTGCCAAACCTAGTTGATGAAGACCACAGAATTACACGGTTGTAATTTAACCTTTACCGGGAGAGTAAAAGGGAAAATGAAGCGATTTTATTATTGACTACTAAGCTAATTCTAAGACCTAATTAAGGAATTATTTCCCCAATGACTTTAAATTCAAAATAAATTAATTTGCCAATGATAATTTTTTATAAAGTAGTAGAGCCAATAATGGGTAAATAACAATCACACACTAAATAATATGGGGACGTTTTTACGTCTTACAATTGACAGAGGAATCAAATGAAAATCTCTTTGTTTTCCTTTAAACACTCCTTTTAAATTACGTACTTCTCCAATTGTTGGGAACAGAAAATTTTTTGGATTCGAAAAAACGTTGTCCGGCATATGCTTGCTATACGAGCAAAGTTTAACATCCGTAGGGCTTGTGTTGGATTAAGACCAGAAAATAAGATCGACGCAGCGATAAGAATGTTTCCTAATGGCTTTCGACCTAACAATGGTTGTCTTTTCCATATGAGAAAATGCCCTTTCTCGCAAATAGCTTTAATAGTGATCATAGAACCCAAAGTACTAGTAGTTACAGTGCAGGGCAAGAGACATTGAAAGCAAAAGTGGAATAGCTGGAGAAGCGCACTTTCAAATACTATGAATTTTTTCTCCTTCATAGCTATGTTTGTATCCAAATTGAATTTTCGAATCCTTAAAATATGAACCCTGAATATCAGCAACGACATATTCATTTCCAACCACATAATTACTTACTCATTTATATCCTCCACTGGTAATTCTGATGGAGTGTAGCTGCTGTCTAATGGATTGAGGGTTTCTCCTTCATCTGGCTGACTATCCAAAAAGCTCTCAACTTCTTCACTTTCGCTCATTTCAATTTCATCAGTTTCATATGTTATTTAATCTGTCTGAGTTGCTTGATCACGCCTGATGGGTGGGTCCGTTTGGCACCCTATGGCAAACCAAAGGAAACAACTCTTAGCTGAAACATCAGAGTTGCCAGTATTGGCTTACTTTTTACGCCCAACTGCTTAAGAGGCGTTTGTGTTTTGGCATCTACAGCAAAACCCAGCATTTTAGTTGGTAGCGTTTGAATGTATTGACTACGACTCAGTCGCAAGATGCGCCATGATGAACATGACTCAATTTAACGGATTGCATGGGTGTCCTTGGTGTAAACACCAAGGAGAAATCGTGGACAAAGGCTTTGGAATCGCTCGTGTTTATAGTATGGAAAATATTGAGACATTTGAGACTAGAAATCTTCAATCGGTTTTGGATGACGTTCGAAACGCAGTAACTAGAGGAGGAGAAAGGCCCGTCAGTTTTGCTGTATCTTAAACATTTTGACATTTGTGACGCAATGGTGCCTGATTATATGCATTGTTTATGTTTAGAGGTAGTTAGGACCACCACAAATATGTGGCTAGATAGCAAAAAATAACAAGTTATCTTTCTTTATTGGCAACAAAATAGAGGCTCTTGAGGAAAAATTGCTAGATATTAAAGTACCAAAAGAGTTTTCAAGGCGGCCACGATAGGGTTCTAAATCGGTAAATTACCATCGTAATTTACACGGTAATTTACCAGGGTAACTGTAATTTACGATTTTCCCGGGTAAATTACGAAAACGGTAATTACCCTGGTAATTACCGTGGTAATTTACCGTCGTAAATTACCACGATGGTAATTTACCACCGAATTCTCGTGTCTTTCTCTTGGAAAATGGTGTAAAAGCTCCATATTTTGCTCTAGCCGCGCATGCACACTTATTTCTTTTCATGAGACATGAGTAAGTCATAGAAATCGAACAGTAAGCGTGGAAGAAATATGATTAAGGAAATGAAATTTTATTTTCTGGTCTATTCTTGTTATCGAGTTGCTTTGCGTCAGCTGGAAACACTATAGTTGTTAGAATTTTGTAGAGATGGGCCGATACCAATATCTGTATCGGCACCGATATAGGTTTAAACTGGTATCGGCCCATCTCTTGAATTTTGTTCTAAAAACGTGAAATAGCATTAAATCACAAAAGGGGTAAGAAGAAGAAAGTGGATGTAGCTGCTCAAAAGTATTATGTGAACTGCAAACATCAAAACTCGGTATTTAAATAATGTACGACACTATGCTTTGAAAGGTATAGCTATGTTCAAGTGGTATTTTTCAATATTTAGCTTAGAAACGATCAATATAATTTATTTTTGAATTTTCGTAAATTACCATGAACGGTAATTTACGCTGTAAATTACCGCGTAATTTACCATTTTCCAAAATTACCGTAATTTTCGAACCCTAGGCCACGATCGTTTACTACACGTAAATATTGGAAAGCATCAGAATGGCGATCATGGGCCTAATTCTACTCATTTTTTGTGTTAAAAGATATTATGTCCAAGAAATTCCTCGAAAATTGGGTGACATTTGCTATTATTTTTCAAACTCTAATGATGTCAACTTTACCCCTAGATTGTCTGTACGACACCAAAAATAATTGCATAGATTTTCTCAGACATTTTGAGCGCTTATACGGGAAACAGTCTATGGTTTTTAACTATCATCAATTAACTCACTTAGTTGAATGTGCATCTAGGTGGGGCCTTTAGGCTTTTTGCTGCGTTTCCCTTCGAAAATAGCAATGGCCGTTTGCTTAAACTTTTTAATGGCACACAGTATGTCCATTTTCAAATTGCCAAAAAATTTATTTTACTTCAGTTCTTACCCACCTTAATGATAGAACGAAATATATTTAAAGATAACCCACTGGCGAAAACATATTTCGATTCCCTTACTAATTATTTTAGCCAGTTTCCATCAACAACTGATGTGAGGAAATTTGCAATGGTAGGCCCTGCTACTACAGTAGAGATTTGCGTTAAGGAGAGAAATATTTTCAGGTTGAACAATTTACTCGAGAAGACATTATATTTTTATAAATCTGTAAAAATTAACGGAATAACATTTACAACCGAGTCTTTCTCTAGTAAAAACAGAGAGAACTGTTTTGCAACTCAAGAGGCTGATCATATATACATAAAAGTATTCAAGAAGAATATATGAATTATTTCTGTAATGAAGGCGCATTGGAATTCCAGTGGAACAAAATTCGAATTTATTAAATCACATATCCTGACAAGCTATAGCCATAAAAATAGAAAAATACTTCCATTTCTTGTACATTCTTTTATTCGTAATCAAAATCCTGGTTTTGTTTTTTGGAAAATCATGTTCATAATTTGGCATTTAAGTTTGTCAGCATCTTTGGCCTCTAAAAGTCTCATTTGGCTTGCAACGAAGGCCCCAAATATATCATGCTCGTCACGTACCTCAGCAACTGGCGGCTTTTGCGGGGTTTTTAGACACGATAATGCTTCTCCTAAAAATTCATCGGTTAACGATTGATTATTTTTTTTTCGTTTTTTTCGTTGGTCTAAAGTGGAATATTCTGAATGGGTGGAGGATGTAGTTGATGTGGACGGTGCTGGGGTAGCCGCTTTCGATAGCTTTTCCTTGGGTCCATTATTATCATCTTCATCATCTGCCGGTTCAATAATTTCATCGGCAAAGAAACAAAAAGTTGCTGAACATAATTCGGCTGGATCCACCTCCTTGGTGTTCAAAACCGAACAAAAATATCTTTATAATTTCATAGTTGTTATTATTTTGTTTGTTTTTAATGTTTATCTTACCGCCGAAGAGTTCTCATTAGATTTACGTGGTTTTTCTGGCACTGAGGTTATGTCCAGATTTGACCGACCCTTTCTCGGTTGTAGGGATGTTTTTAAAAATAACAAATCCGTAAAAAAGTCCCACTTGGGTTCATATACGTCATCCGTTCCTGAACCACTTTTTTTGGATGAGACAACCTTTGCAAGCTCTCTTGAGAAATAGGTTCTCAAACCTTCCCATCGAGATTTGATATCCAAAACTGCAAAATTACAACAACCAAATGAAGGCTCCACAATATCATTATCTTGGTCTCAGTAATTGCTTTGGTCATAATCTATTCATGGTTTGGTTAATTGGCTTATCTTTAGAATTATCAAACAAAACCAACAAATAATAAAGATGTTGGATGTTCACAATTGTCCAAAATCAAGTATTTTTCGATGTTTTAATATGATTATTAGTAACAATGAATAAAAATAACCTTCATTCCTTACCTGAACATCCAATCAAGCTTGAAATTTCTTCAAAAGCCTCATCTCTCAGGCCTGTTTTTTTATAGTTGGCATGTTTAGAATTATATATGAAATCTCGATCTTTGATAAATTCAATTAACCTCCGCGTGTCGCTGCTTCCCCAATTAAACTTCTATAATGGTTTTAAAAATGGATGTAGGTATTTTATAAGGTATTAATTAAAATGCACGTACCACGGCTTTCGTTTTCGTTCCCATTCTCGCTAAGCCTTGGTTAAACGTCAATCGAGGCGACCAAGGTGATGGAAAATATATGCCATATAATGTCTATCATGTGACTGTTACGACTTTAAATGCAGCTCTCTGATTGGTTCAAGAGAGTTCCGACTTTGGTCAGATCGACTCCAATCGGGTCGTATACCGATTAAAATCCGGTCCACAGATAGACAAAACTCCGGTCAGGCCCCTTTTTCACACTATCCGACTTGGCAGACCGACTTGTCAGTCCGACCCAGTCAGCTGACAAAAAACGGGTAATCTGAACGCTCCTTAAGTATAAGAAGTACAAGGGGTAGTAACTGTGACAGGCCCTTTCTTCGTAGGAGAAAAACAGAAATGCCGAGGGGATGTGTCAATTATTTGGTATTGAAGTAAATTCAGATTTTTTTTTCGGGAATAAAAAAATAAAGTATGGATGTAAATATTTTATATTTTAGAAGTCAAAACCCTGCCCATCTTGCAGGGTTGGGGAAATCACTTCTTGTTCTGATTTTAATTCCCCTTCATTTAACTGATCCACAGGCAAGATTCCTATTCATTTAACTAATAGCTGTTAAATAAAATGGATTTTGATAATTAACATGAAAACATTACCATTAATCTTTCATAATTTCAAAATAAGTGAGGCTTGGCCATCGCTGATTTTTCTCACTTTCTTGAGTTCCTTTTTTAATGCAAGTTTCCTCTTTTTCTGTTTTGTGATTTCTATTTGGGTCTGTTGGTTGAGCTCTCCACGTGCAAAAACATTGACTGTTGTCAACATATTCTACTACGGATTTACACTTTCTAGAGACCTTTTAATTGGCCATTCTCATTTTCAAGATGTTTAATCTTTACCATTTGTTGAGAAACTGTTTTCTTGTAACTTTCTATCTGAACAAGATAGCTAGGCCGTTCATAGTCTTCGTCATCCAAAGTCAAATTCAAAGAATCAAGAGCACAGTTTTTCGTCATTTTCTTTATTAAATCGCGTTTATTTATAAAATAAGTTTAGATAAACTATGAAGTTTCCGTTATTGCAGTTCCACTGAATCCCCGCAATGAATTATATATTCCGACAAGTTTTGTTGTAGGCCACAAGAGCTCTTTCCTATTTCCAGTTCCTATTTCTAGTTAGTACCCCCTTTTACGAAAGCCGTACCGAATCTAAAGATGTACACAGATAAGAAAAAGGGCGTTACTGTGCGTGGCTGTTACCAGCTCTCTCCTCCCTGCTGTTACTAAAAATTCTTGGAAAGAGTGCAGTTTCAACCAGTTCTAAGAATCCTTTCCGTGACACAAAGGTATTGGTAACCTTGGAGCCTTACTGACGTTCTCTATTCGTAAGATGAAAATGCAGTAACACTATGGTCTTTCGAACGTTACAATAGAGTAACCTCCATGGCTCCTAGCTTAAAAAACTCAAAACCAATATAGTCACCTTGAAATACGGAGAAAATTTATCAGACTTTCCTCTGAATCTTTGTGATCTGTTCTGAGTGACAAAAACTGAGTTATTGTACCTGATAAAATATGGAATACCGTTGCTTTATGTGTCGTTTCTACTCAAAGCGTTTTTCGTGGCTCTTAAGTCATATTAAAAATACTCATGAAAGTCAGAAAGACTTCAATATGGTGTGTGGTTTAGATGGTTGTGGAAGAAGTTTTAGAAGAATTGATACGTTTCGAAAACATGTTGCTAAATATCATAAACAAGTGATTGAACAAGATAAAGGTAGAAACGAATTTTCCTGTCAAGACGAAATAGTAAATACAGAACTACCTGAACAAGGAGAAAGCGTTTACATATGCATAGTGTGAAAATAATCGGGCCGGATTTTGAGGTGTGGAAGGCCGTGGAGCAAGAAAGGAGTGGATACCCCTTTTTGGGGGGGGGTTGTGCGTCGGGTGTAGAGTATTGCTATACAATGCACATTCGCCACTTCGCGCTCGTATGTTAAAATGAAAACAATTTATCTTTGGTTTTTTAATGGTTTAAGTAGGTTTTTGATGCTAGTTTATCTGCTCAGGAATTCGGTGTTGTCTCCACCATTTCTTAGTGTCTTTGCTACGTTTGATATAAACCGATTTAAATTTAATTTAAAATTAAATGATTGAGTTTCGGGTGACCATAAAAATATCGAAAGTTAATGTATTTATTATTATCCATTTTTCGAGTAAAATGGAATAAAGATCGTTTTAAATATAATTTCAAAAGCGTGACTTTTTCCCTTGTAACTGTCCTTTGTATCATGTCTTTGAAAATAATGGAATTGGAATGGTTTAAAAAAGGATTAAATGTATAAAAGCCTTTAAAATAACATCAAAAGTATTGTATCGAAAAGGATTTTAAACAGTTTTAACTGTAAATGTTGTTTTTTGGAACTTTAAAATAAAGGACTTAAGACGGCTTGAAAAAGGTTTAAAAATTAATAAAACCTTTATAAAACCATTAATCTTAAAGGAATAGAAAAGGATTAGATTAATAAAATGCCCCTATTTTAAACCCTTCGGGGTTTATATGTAAAAAGGGTATTGTTTAGAGGGTTTAAAAATATTTTTAGCACCCTTGGGGTTATAAATTGTTAAGCAAAGGGTTTATTTTTTGAAAGTATTCCTTTTTGAGAACTTCAACAAACCCTTATTTTTAACAGTTTATGAAATAGGTATGACAATACCTGGAAGATTGTGGTGTTTAGAAGCCAGTAAGAACAGACTGGTGTCCTTGTGGGATGGACAAAAAGACCAGATCTTTGTGGTGTTCAGAAGCGGGTAAAGAGAGAATGGTGTCCATGTGGCATAGACAAAAGGCCGGATGATGGTGTTGTTTGGAAGCCAGTAAGTACAGACTGGTTTCCATGTGGGATGGACAAAAGACCAAATGATGGTGGTGTTAAGGCTCGTTTTCATAGAAGCTAGAAAATTCGAAAACGCTCACGCTTCGCTTGAAAACGCGCGGCCCAAAAAACCACGCTTACAAACGATGTCGCGCAAGCTTTCTCTTTCCTTTTTAGCTTATTTCTTTTCATAGAAGCTAGAAGTTAAATAAGGGTTTAAATACACTTACCTACTAAACTGACTTGCTTAAGAAACTGCAAATTCTACTTCTTCCCAGGGAGGCTCTATATTTCTTATTTCTTTGAATAGCTTTTCTTTCCTCCCATTTTGAACCCAACTTTATTCCTCTATTTTTTGTTTTAGTTTTTTATAATTGATTGAATTTCGCTGAATTTCCTTAGCTCCACCTCCAATAAAAAGTGATTGGCCATTGACACATCGAGACCGCGTTCTCTCTTCGCTTTAGCGGAAAATATCTATTCAAAGCTTAAATCGTTCTAGCGCGACTTTCGCGCTTTAGCAAAGACGGTTCTATCTAAAGCGAGCATTTCTGTCCTGAAAGAAAGTGGTCTCGCTATAGCTGAAGCGTACTTTTTTATTTTTTTGTCGCTTTCGCTCGATATTTTCACGCAACTCGCGCCTATGAAAATGAGTCCTTAGACATACAATTGAGTAATAGCTCGTCTTAGTGGAATACAATTTTCCAAATTTCCGGGAACTGTAAATGCGGTCCAGAAATTGAGAACACATTTGCTCAAATTTGCAAACTGCTAACGCGGTCTCCTGGGGTGTAACAACAGACAGACACGTCGAAATTAGAACCTCTCCGTGACAAACGTCACTCGGAGAGGTAAAAATCATTGAAGGGCATTATACTTGAGGCTATTGGAGGCAACACAAAATAAATAGAAATGGATAGCCCAAATGAAAGTTGTTCAAAAGTAATTAATCAATTACCTGAAACATTTTATTATCACAGTTTAAATAATAAAAATAATCACTAGGAATATTACAAACTTGCTTTTAGTCATTAATAGGGTAGCTTCCACTTCGAGGAACATTAATTGGTACCTCTTGGGAAATTAAATTATCACAATTTATTAAATTACGACGAACAGTCCTGTTATTTATTTGAGAGTGAAAGACTAGTTTTTTTCTTTGTTGGTGACCTCTCTCCTTTCTTTGGGGAAAGGGGCTTTTGCAGTGGTAGTCTTCTTTAAATTGCTTTAATCAAAAAATGAAACTTTGGAGGAACTTGGTTTAAGAAGGCCACTTAGTCCTGATAAGCCCGAAGTTAATACGATGGGCACCTCTTCATTTTGCATCTGAGCTTTTTTCTTACTTTTCTTTGGTTTGTTTTCTTTACTAGTATTAATTAGTTTTTTTTATCACAGTGACTAATGAAATTTTGTTTTTTAAATTACAAAAAGATATCTCTATGTAGATCATTATCCAGGAAACTTAAATCATTGCTAGGATTTTCTTTCGTAGTGATGAGTACAAATGTCGCATTTTGAATTAGCCGCTTCTCTCTTTTCTTAGGGCTTTCTTTGATATTGCTCCATCACGTCATTGACTAGGCATTTGCCCCTGGTATTAAAAAAGGCATCTAATATCTTTGTAAAACCCTGCATTCAATATCATTTCCGCTTGAAAAAGTCATCTTTATCTTCTTCGTTTAACGAACTTTTACTTGGTGCTTTGTTCATACCAGCCTTTTCAGCTCCTTCACAAGGAGTGTTTGGGTGGTGAATTGCAATGTTCTCGGTTTTTTCAGTTGACGACTCAGCGCCACCAACAACCACATCAAACATTTCTTCGTTACTTGAAAATTAAGGAAGGAATAGAATATTAATTTCTAATCTTTGACGGTGTTTAAGGCGGATCCTAAAATGTGAACTTAAATAACTATTTCGAAACATTGTACTTTATGAACGGTTTGACATTATATAATATTCAAACAAACATCTATCGCCACCAAAATTACTTACTTTTTAATGAAAGACCTTAATTCGAGTTCATCTGCCTCGTCAATTTCATCGGAATCCAAAACTATTACAGGTGTCGGCGAGCTTTGATTTCTGTTCAATAAGGTGTATGTAAAATTAAAAATTAACTATAGAGCAATAAAGCCATTTAGTGGTAGAGAATACATCAGTCGTCTCTTTAAGTCAGCAATAAGATTTCCCAATGATTTTATTTAGTTAAGGGAATCCCATATAAGGAATGAAGTGTCAAAGCTAATCAATAGTAATTTTAGAAGGCGACGGATCTATAGGCATAAAAGGGAAATTGAAAACAGTAAATTTCAGATGATTTTGCTAAATCTAAAGATTTAAATGTCGCGTGATATTGAGGTTAAGCTTATATTATTCGAAACTAATAATTAGAATTAGAATTTTATGTAATGAGACCTATAGCTTTAAATTATTCATATGACCAAATATACCAGCCGAGCATTTTGAAGTTTGGATACATTTAACATATCTTTTATTTCGGCTTTATTCTGAATTGCCGTGTAAAGATTAACGAATGCCCGATCCATTCTAGAATGGATCTTTCATCCCCAAAGTCTACAAGTGAATCGTCCATCTATAAGTAGTAGCAGATAACTGCCCACTAGACCCGCTTGCTATTCTGATGTGTAGGACTAAACTTGCTGAGACCCAAAAATTGGAAATTCGAACTGTCCTCGAAACACCAATCAGTAAACGCGAGAATTGAGTATATAATTTTTGGTGGGTGTAAATGACATAACCAATGTTACATCAACGTTTCTCTTCGCCTTCTTCATCTTTTTTGAAATCTGTTTATTCGTTTGCTGAAAATGTTTGACCACTTTAATATTGGAGGTGGTAGTCTTCTCATAGACATTTGTTTTTTAATGTCTTTATCCACTGACTGTTCATAAAACCGCGTTTAGAAGCCTCGTTAACACTGGCATGTTCCGAGGAATCGACAACCGTTGGTGAACCTGCACTTGACTCTCTAGCAGGTTGTATAGTTGTGTCTAGAGTCTTCTCAGTCTCAGTTTTACATCTCACTATTACAGAGACATTAACTATTGTTCCCTGAGTTTCGTTGACATCAATATTATTCTCAATGATAAGCTCAACGCTACCTTCAACGATATTCTCAATCTGAACATTATTCTCACCACTGTTCTGGACCATACTCTCAACCCTATCATCTTCAATTCTCTGGGTGCTCTCTTCAACGGATGCTCCAAAGACATCTCCCTCTTCTCCTTCCTCTGTATCTTCAGCACGTCTCTTGTGGGCGTAACGTTTTCTAATTTAATCTACCTAATTTACCCCTTTTATACCTCTCATAAAGTTCTTAAACTTGGTAGAGACCTTTTTTCTCCGAATTTCTTAAAAAATATATTTAATATCAAACCCCATATATCCATTTATTTTTAACAATATTACACATACGTAAAACATACAAAGCAACAATCAGGTGAATCTTCGAAAAGGGGATATTTCCTTACAAGATTCTTAGCCGTTTCAAGATGGGAGGGTGGATATTTAAAAGATGAAAAGGCGTGGTTTTATGAAGCTACACGTATCTGTAATAGTCAGTAAAAATAAATTTATACTTACAAGGAATATTTTTCCAAAAGATTATGGGTAATAAGCGAGACGATTTCTTTGTTGAGTTGTACTTTAAGCAGCATAAACAGCATCATCAGTAACAAAACGCGGTGGGGTTGGTAAAGAATATTCGACACAGAATCGAGTTCGGCTTTTGACAAACGTCCGAGTTAAGAAATCAGTAAATTAACTATAGGGACACAAGATGGCAAATATAAAAGAATAGCATTTTCGAAAACCTGAACCAAATTTGCTACGTTTCATTGTTGTGACGTTAAAATAGGAAGTGTAAATATAGATAAAAATTAAAAACCAAAGATCAGTCAATTCCCATAAATAAATCAAATTAAAAAGCTGTAACGGAATGCCCCCTTCTAGTTTAATTCTGGCCGGTCGTAGCGGGGGATTCCGTCACAGGACGTTCAGGTAGCCCTAAATTGACTAGGGGCACCGCGTAACAACGTTAAATTTAAGAGCGTAGGCCTATTCCGTTAACTTTATCCCGTTTGGAGACTTAATAAAACAAAATTACTCATACCTTCGGCTCATATTCTTGATAATTAGAAAAGCTCCTCTATTTGAAAATTGAAATGAAAACTCTACGAGGGACGGATCAGTGCGATCCAAAATTTTCGCGTTCGCGTGGCGCGGCACCAGAGTTCTCCCTTCCGAAGTTTTGACGAGAATAGACTGCTTTATTTTTTTTACGGCGTCCGCTTTTTATGGCTTGAAATTATAAAAAAAGAAAGGTGGGGGAGAGAAGAAACAAAAGGAAGAGGTGACATAGACGGCGGAGGGCTGAACATATTCCAAGGAATATGTTCGACCTTCAGTCGTCTGCAACGGTTTCGGGGAGGAATAAGTGAAAGGAAGTTGCCAGCTTGGCCCGGGGAAAAGGTTACTGGGGTGTTTAGAAAAATTGTTATTTTTCTTAATAGGCGATGCGGAAATTGAATATGCCGTTTTGAAGGTCCTACTGAATGAACTTTCTTGGCAGTGGCGTAACGACGTTTGTTGGGCCCGCCCGCAGCCCGAAAATAAGGGCGAGCTTTCAAAAAGTATGAGAGCGTCACTTGACGTTTAATACTACTACCATAAACTGCAATGCAGGGCAAAAACTCTTTTAGAGAGTTTTGTAATACAAAATGGACTCGCTTCCCAAAATTATAGCATTATATAGGACCAGGAGCAGATGACAAAGGAGTCTCGGACTCTTGCTTCCACAATGTAGAGGGCAATGTGATCCGCGTACGTCACAGCCCCATTAATATACATTGTTTTAGGTCATAAAAACTGATAAGAGCTGATAAAAAATGCATGGCTAAAATGACGTAACTCTATGACATAACTCTACAGAAAGCATCGCATTTTTGAATCAAATGAGAAGCTATGTGAAAAATGCGAAAATTATGAACTTTTGTTAAATGCAAATCAAAGTGAAGAACTATCAAAAGCAACGGAAATTATTAAAAAGAACTTTCCATTGGAGCTTGACGAGATCTTAAACCAAACCCAGAAACTAGGGATACTTTGAGAGAAGTTTGGGAAAATAATTGTGTCCAAGATAAGGAAAAAGACATAAGATTTTGCGTAGGATCAGTCAAGCAATTGTAAGTTAGATAGTTGTTATTAATAACTTTAATATTTAATTTGAAATTATTTTGAAATCTGATCTTTCTTAAAATTAAAGGTAATGGAAAGAAGAGCAACAGATGGAGCATCATAACTTACAGAATAGGTAAATATTTGCGAATAGAAGTGGATAACAGAATTAGAATGAAAATTACTTTCATTACCTAGAAGTAACCGACCCCCAAAATACAGAAGTATCCGACCCCAAAAATACAGAAGTATCCGACCCCACAAATAAATAGGACCCTCCCTCATTCCCGACCCTTTAGAGATAAATTAAAGGAAGAAAACTCGCTCTCTCTGAAAAGCCATCATGGTTCAGTGGTAAAGGGCCTTTTTGAATCCCGGCTCCGACCAAGAAAAATTTTAATTAAAATAAAATTTCTAACAGAGCTCAGCTCCACCTATGGGTTGGTTGATATACTATAGAGTTTCTTTTAAGCTAAAATCTAACGATAACGAAAGCGAAAACCCCGGCCACAACTACTACTACCACAACTACTACTATTACTACTTCGGCTCGGGTCAAACTAAGAGCCTCATCGTATAAGAGGACACGAAACAAGGTCAATTCTGGTTTAAATCTTATATCATAAACCCAATCGTTTCAACACTTATAGAAAGACAAAGTATTAAAATCCATATTATGTAAGGAAGTTAGAAGTTGCGTTTACACTATATATAAATGTAGTAAAGCTGAATTAAAAAGTAAACACCAAATTTTAAATGTTAATATCAAAAGATGTTCTTGGAATATTGAGATGAAACAGAGCTTTATAGCTACACAACTAATAAAAGAATCGTAATGCCGAAAAAGTTTTTAAATATTTCCATTTAATATTCTGCAAAAAGAAAATGTTATCGTTTTGTAAGAGATCTTATCATCCTACTCGCTTTATATTAACTATGAAATGCGTGTAGTGTTTCGATTCAGATGCAATCTTCATTACTCGTTCTCTATAAACTCTCACTTGTGTCATTACATAGAAAGAAGTTTATCTTAAATAATTAAATAAATATAATTGATATTAATTATTTTAATAGTCAGTATTTTACGTTAATTATAGTTAAGTCGGTTTAAGAAACTTAATTCCTAAAACAAGTCGAAATGCGTTCAGTGCGCAAACCACATGGACTGGTTTTGTAAGTTTATTCGCACTGAACGTCTGGCAGCCCGGCTGTATGAAAGCCCTAGTTTGAGATTTTATCCCAGGTTAAGTGGGGGATGAAAATCTTCGGAATAGTAGTACCATGGAAGAAAAGCATCTAATGTTGCCTCAGCCTTGGGCTTGTGAAAACCTATTATAGAATGAAGATTCTACAATCCCTGCCTGTCATATGTAAGAACGTCGTCTGCTACCATAAATTTAAATTGGAAACGTCACTCGGAGAGGTAAAAAAATTGTTATCAATGTAACGAACAAATTCAAATGATTCAATGTAAATTACGTTTATTTTCTGAAATAAAATTCAGTGAGTACTTTTTCAACACCTTAAAAATGTAACTAACTTTTGACTATTTTATCAACATGAAGGCATCGTGAATCTTAATTTCAGATATTTACTTGCATTTACACTTTTAGAAGCAGACTTTAAGAACACAACAATTATTAAATTCTCCGATTTCTTGGAGCTCTTGTAACGTTTCTGAGAACTAGTTGTACAATCTGAAACTAGTGTTATAGACTCTTATCAAAAATGGGGGTAAAATAGAGTCTGGTCTATGGCCGCGCCACAAAAGACCACACGCGGTTTTGAAATCCATCTTACTTTTCTGTCCGTACTAAGCATTTGACAGCGCCTCACTAGGCGTTGCTTTAAGAGAATCTATGACGTTTGATATTCCCCACTTCGTGACAAGGTCTCAGTAACCAGTTACAAACTTATGGAACGTATCTTATGAACTTATGAAAATACTAAAGTAAAGTTCACCCTAGGACATTTTTGTTACCTTTCGGGTCGACATCTCAAAAATCAAAATATGGTGGTATTTTCAACCGCGAAAACTACACTTTATAAAAACAAACATCTGTTCGTCCCGAGGCGAGGGACAATCCACTTTACTGGGTGTCTTAGAATTTCGCAAAGGTATGGGGAGGTGGTTTTGTTTTTGCAATTTCTATATAACTACTATTAACATCTTATCGACCCTCTCACGAGTGAAGTCAGATAAACGGGTTTTCTGACAAATCGTGCTTGGCAAAGGATGTATTTTATACCAAAAATGAAATGTCATTTCCATGTTAATTGTCATCAACAAGGTGCTAGTTCTATGTTATTAGAAACACAGTTAAAAGTAGAATTTATATTTTGCTCCATGAGTAAGTGCAATTACCCCAGAGATATGGATTGCAAAAGCTGATGCAGCCGCTGAAAAACAACGTAAAATACATATTAGAAAGTTGTTATCTCAATATTCTTTGTATTTTATCTTTAACATGAATAACTTGTTCACGAGATTTTCCAAAGCTATTTATATTTTTGCAATTATTCCTACCACGAAAAATACGCGTCATAGTTAATGACATCTTGAAATTAAACTATATCGACCGTTTTAACACAAGTTAAACTGCTTTAACGTAAAGGACAAGAGAACGTGTTCGATATTTCCTCCATCTTACCGACAACGAACGCAAGCTCATAGTTCAGCTCTACGAAAACTTCGAAAAACTTTCTCCGTCATTAAGGTAACCACCTAACCTATGAGCCTGCTTCAGATTAGATCCCGATGTTAGCTTTTAAACATTAACAATTGGAAGTTTGTTCATGCATTAGTTTCATCTCGGTCCTTTCCAAACCCAATTCAAAAAACAAGCTTCGGGTCTCGCTTCGGGTAAAATCGGGTAATTCGAAGACTTATTTGAAACTATTTTATAAATCTTCAACATCAACTGAAAAACAACTAAATATAAATTGAGAAGGATATGCCTCATATGTATATTCATTGCCTTTTACTACCATTGAATTAAACATTACGAACGCCCATAGGAAACTAATAACGTCGTTTATTTCTTAATTTATGCCGATTGCTGTAAGCGGTGTACTCTAAAATTAATTAAGAGGAATTCAGGGTGAATTGTTAACGAACCAGAAACGGTGTAAAACCATCGCAGATTTGAATTTACATAAAACAATAAAAATAGAACTTTCTTATCTTAAAGAAATTTAATTCTTTCTTTCTTAGCGCAATATGGAAGATGTCGTCTATAATATTACCACAATTCGAATGCCCTCATATTTGGTTGTAAGTATAATTTACGAAGATTTAAAACAAAATATTTCTCTTTGCATGCCTCTCGAGGGGGCCGTCATTACGCATCAGAGCGTGCGATATTTGAAATAACTATCGATTTTGATGATTTCAATGATTTAAGAATGATTTGCTGATTTGGAGGCGATTTGAATGATTTGAGTGATTTTCACGATCTTAAGATGATTTTGATACGATTTATTTGATTTGAAGTATTTGTAAGTGATTTGAATGATTTGTAGGATTTGAATGACTGGTGACTTAACGAGGATTTCAGTGATTTGTCGGAGATTTGAATGATTTATCGAGGATTTGAATGATTTGTCGGGTATTTGAATGATTTGGCGTAATTTGAACTATTTGGTAGTGATTTGAATGATTTGCTAGCGATTCGAATGATTTGATAGTGATTTTAATGATTTCATTGGTTTGATGATTTCTTGATTTGACTCCTTTGTATAGTGATTTGACTGATTTCACTTATTTTTATAGTTATTTGAATGATTTACTAGCGATTTCACTGATTTGATTGATTTCATAGCGATTTTAGTGATTTGCTAGATTTGGGGAGTGATTTATTTGATTTGAATGATTTGAAAACCTAGGTGTACGAGATTTGAAGGAGCGACGGCCCCCTCGATGCCTCTACGGTTCGCTTCAACAAAATTATAATACTTCTTTTTTAATTAAAAATATTTTTATTAATACCTAAATTTTCTTTGCAACGCATTTTAATTTCTCGTGAGAGAAGAGTAACACGAAACTCTCATGATATTTGTTAACTATTCGGCCATGGTTTGCGTTCTTCAGCTTTGAAATTTTTTAGTTAAATTATAAATTGTAAATGATTATCATGCACGATGAAAGCGTACCTCGCCCGCGAGCGTTACGCAGCGAGTAATCGAATAGATACTTTTCACACATGGAGGATTCATACCATTTACACGAGGAGGCCAGGCTACCTGGAGGACAAAAGCAGACGGGTTTTTGTCCTCCAGGTAGCCCGGCCTCCTGGTGTAAATGGTATGAATTCTCCGTGAGTGAAAACTATCTATAGAACACTTTGTGTGTGCCAGTCAGCAGGGCCCCAAAGGTCCTATAAATCCTATAAAATCCTATATTTTTTAAACTGTCCTATAAAATCCTATAATTTTGGCTAAAATCGCCTAAAATCCTATAAAATGCTAAAATTTTGAAATTTGGGCGTATTTTAAGCAACTAAACGGTTAAATCAGGACTCGGCTCTAAAAAATATCATAAAATGGGGATGGTTTCCCTAATATTATATCTTAACTAGTTAAAAATGGCTCGGTATATTATGGTTCTGATAACTGAACATTAGGTGTGCACCACTATGGTGAGCTTTGCGTGTGGACAGCTAATAGAGAGTCTATTGGTTGTCATTTGCGAGATCAAAAAAGGCGGGAGATATTTTTTTTCTCAGAAGTGGTTCTTTAAAAAAATAAAAATTAATATTTACTGTCCTATATAATACTATAATTCTGGAAACCCCGTTTGTTGTAGCCCTAAGTTTTTAGTATGGTTCGATGGGGGGCAAATAGCACTATAACATACTCAAAGGGCATCCCCGTATCTCTAGTAGACCCAGAGTTATGAGCCTCGAAAGTTGGAGGGTATGTTTTTGAACATTTTGCTTAATTGCTCGTCCCCTGTTTGCAGTACTGGTTCTTAAAAAAATTTAATATTTTAGTGTCCTATATAATCCTATAATTCTGGAAAACCGTCCCATAAAATGCTAATTTTCATGATAAAATTCTTATAATTCCTATAAATATTTTCGAAATTCGGCTGGGACCCTGCCAGTGGTTAACTGTCAAATGTTGCGAATGCATTTTCAAATTTGAATATGCCGTCAATAATATAAATTTTTGTTCATCTTTTGCTCCCAATAAAAAGTGCAGTGTCATTTCCATACCGATAATTCTAACAGTTTGAAAAAATCTTAAGCATTGATCACTACATAATTTATGTTTTTATTTCCTAGGACGATGCATTCACCAGAACAAATAATTATATTTTCGAAAACCACAAGCGTCTCAAATGTAGAATTCTAGATGACTCAGGCGATGAAGTAAATAAATTTTTTTTACCGATCTGGTAGAGCCAGCGATCCTAATAGTAATTGTTAAGAAACCTGGCTTTAAAATGCTTTATATAATTGTTGCACCAGGAGTGCAAAAAATGATGAAACCCATTGCGAACCGGACATGTCGAAAATTTAGTTTTATGCTACTATAAACCTGGTGCTTTCTAGCTCCTCCTTTAACAAATGGGGAGAAAACTTAGTAACTCTACAAAGAATGTTTGTTCCCAGGTTTTCACTGGGTGCTAGAGTCTGAGATAGAATCTGTGACCACTTTTCTGCAAGGCGAAAGTGTTAACCACACGCCTCTAGTGAAGCGAGACCAGAGCCGGAAATAAGCGCAGGACACTGGACGTTGTCCAATAAAATTTTAAAATGTCCCAAAAATATTTTTTTAAATCTGCACGGTTGACCAGTAAATTTTTCCGGAGTTTTGATAGCTAGACTATGAAGAGGTGACAAAATTTTTTCGCAATCCAGAAGAAATTTTTCTTATTTCCGGCCCTTAGCGAGTCGGAGAACACTCAAACCCCGCATAGAAATTAACATGGAATATTTGGGGGAAAATGATACCTATAGATCCTTATGGTATTGCGGTTCCCAAACTTTTTGAAGATGCAACACATAATTGGCTCGACCTTTGGATTTTTTTTCTATTTCAAAGAATATCATTGAATGTGCATTATACATAAGCAAGTTAAATAGTTTTATAAAAAAAGGGTATCTTAAAGGTACATTGCAGGTATTAAACGATTTCAAAAAAGATATTGTGGAAAAATTAGGTCTGTAATGAAACCATTTAGAGTTTCAGCGCTTCTGGTGGTATCGATGAGTACCTACCCTAGAAGTAGAAAAAGATTTAACAGATACCTTCATTAGGATCCTTTTCACTTCGGTCTGCCGATTATCAATAAAGCTATTAATGTAAAACACATGATGTAATGATTCTAACATGAGTTCTCTAACACTGTTTACTTCACCAGTAGCACAAGTAATGAGAGCATATAAGTAATCTCTTTTAGAATATATTATAATATAAACATAAAGAATAGGTTTGAATTGGTTTTCCGACTCAATAGGGTATCGATTTTCTACCTTAGATTTAAATTTCCCGCCAAGTAAATACACGAGAGGTCAAAGATCAAACTGAGACAAATTTCAATCTCGGGTTTTCTAGTTTGTGGGTTTTCTTAAGTATTTAAACACATGAAATTAATATTAATTATTTTTTTCGACAGTTATGTACATTAGCATACGTTACATCATTTTGTGGCAATATACTTACAATACATAGTATACATTATTAAAATAAGGGTTTGAATCCGAGCGTACGCCTTCTGTCGCCATTCCCTAAATATCCTTGTATATGTGACCCTCAATTGCAACGTCTAATAAGTGTCATGTGTGGCTGAACTTTATAATTAGACTCTTTCGGTGTAAAAACGGGATAGGCAACCCGCGGTACCAGGCGTTACTATCTTAAGTTTTGTGTTTGTGTCGCACTATTACAATTGAAACAGAAGTAAATTTATTGAAGTTACGATTACTGGTAATAAATTTAACATAGTTAAAGGTAGACATCGAGGGGCTATTTTCTGTACACCTATTAAGTACGGTAGGATTTGGCTACTATTATGAGCCCAGCCCTTGGACTATCTTGTTTGCGTTTTACATGATATCTAATTCGGTAGCACAAAATCCCTTTCATGGCTTTAAAAGTAAACTTTTGAGCCATTTTGAGTGTTAACCGGTGATAAGGAGTACCTTTCCAAATATGAAAGTATAAATGAGACCTTTGTTCGGGTTTAAATGATACCCATTTCGGTACCACAAAATACCCTGTAATGATCAAAAACACCTTCTTTAAAGTGTTAGAGTCACCAAAAATCGCTAATTTTAAAAGTAAAAGGTTTTATTCCCATCTGAATGATCAAATCTTTCTGATTCAGAATATCTATTTATACAGTGTGGAAAAGATCAGAGTGCCCAAATTTTTCGGACATTTTATAAAAAAAACTCGAGATCAATGAGGAAATTAATTGTAGTACATTTTACAGACTCATGGAAATTTAATTAAAGAATCTCTGTCATACACTATACAAATCGTTCATGTAGTTTCAAATTATCACAAAAATGAGAATTTGTAAGAAATCAATACAATAATTTTAATGAAAAATTTGTTTTTGTAAGATATCATAAATTTTGCAAGATTAATCCTGCAACAAACCGGAAATTAATGTCCTTTAGCTCAAATTTTCGATGTGTCTACCATCCTGATGTAGACATTCTTCAAGTCTACTGGCCATTGATTCGCGGGCGTGGCGAAGCATTCCTGGGGTGATGTTGGCAATGGCGATTCTTTATCTGGCTTTAAGGTCGTCGGGTGAATCTGGTTCAGTTGCGTATACCTTTCCCTTGACATAGCCCCAGAGGAAGAAATCTAACGGAGTTAGGTCAGGAGAGCTTGGAGGCCAGAGCGTTGGTCCACCCCTACCAATCCATCGGTTAGGGAACTCGTTATTCAGCCACTCTCTTACGGGTACGACGAAGTGCGGTGGCGCCATCCTGTTGGAACCACATATCCGTCACTACTGCCAATGGTAAATCATTAATGGCATCAGTAAATTCTTGACGCAAAAACTCCAAGTAACGTTGCCCGGTGATGTTCTCGTCAAAAAAGAATGGCTTAATGATTCTGTCGCCAATGATGCCAACGCACACATTGGTTTTAAAACGCACCTGATGGTAATGTTCCCGAAGCTAGTGAAGATTTTGCTGTGACCAATAGTGAAGGTTATGTCGGTTGACTGTTCCATCTCGATGGAATGTAGCTTCGTTAGAGAACATAAACTTGCTAAGGAAACCTGGCATTTCTTCATCTAGGAACCGCATTTGCATACAAAAGTCCTGACGCCTAAGATAGTCATCCCCTGTTAACGCTTGGTGTAGGTGATTTCGAAAAGGATGGAATCGGTTAAAGAATTCTCTGGCATCCACTAAACAAATCGTTCATGTAGTTTCAAATAATCACAAAAATGCGAAATTTTAATAAATCAATACAATAATGTTAATGAAAAATTTGCTTTTTATCAAAAATATTGGAATATTAGTCCTGCAACAAACAGGAAATTAATGTCCTTCTAACGACAACAAAAAAACACCTACTGCCATGAAAGGCAGAACTATTGCGGCTGTTAACAAGGGACAATGTGTATTAAGGGTTATTTTTAGGTTTGTGACCTCTAGGCCGTAAATACGTGGTTATCTCACGGTAGTTTACTTCGGAAGTGTGCCCCACCTACGAATTAAATTAGTTTCGTACTTGGTTATGATGGCGCGATATACTAATCGCGAAAAGTTGGATATGATTTACGCTATGGGTGAATGCTGAGGAAATTCTCGCCTGACAGTTATTTTGTACACCAAACGCTTTCCGAAGCGAAGGCCACCAGCTCGAAGGACTTTTGGTAAGCTAGAAGCTAACATACTAGCAGAAGGATACAGCTTTACGGTTCAAAAAACGTCAACGTAGGGTTGACCGGATAGTTGGAAACGAAGCTCGAGAGATGGACATTGTGGCAAGGTTCAAAGCCGACCCTCACACCAGCAGTAGAGCATTACGAGACGAGTGTGGCATTAGCCATCGTACATTTCTGTCGATTTTGCATCGGAACCGATTCCATCCTTATCGAATTCTCCTACACCAAGCGTTAACAGGGGATGACTATCTTAGGCGTCAGGACTTTTGTATGCCAATGCGGTTCCTCGATGAAGAAATGCCAGGTTTCCTTAGCAAGGTTATGTTCTCTGACGAAGCTACATTCCATCAAGATGGAACAGTCAACAGACATAGCTTTCACTATTGGTCGCAGCAAAATCCTCACAGGCTTCGGGAGCATTATTATCAGGTGCGTTTGAAAACCAATGTGTGGGTTGGCATCATTGGCGACAGAATCATTGGGCCATTCTTTTTTGACGAGAACATCACCGGGCAACGTTACTTGGAGTTTTTGCGTCAAGAATTTACTGATGCCATTAATGATTTACCATTGGCAGTAGTGACGGATATGTGGTTCCAACAGGATGGTGCCACCGCACTTCGCCGTAGCCGTAAGAGAGTGGCTGAATAACGAAATCCCTAACCGATGGATTGGTAGGGGTGGACCAACGCTCTGGCCTCCAAGGTCTCCTGACCTAACTCCGTTAGATTTCTTCCTCTGGGGCTATGTCAAGGGAAAGGTATACGCAACTGAACCAGATTCACCCGACGACCTTAAAGCCAGAATAAGAATCGCCATTGCCGACATCACCCCAGGAATGCTTCGCCACGCCCGCGAATCAATGGCCAGTAGACTTGAAGAATGTCTACATCAGGATGGTAGACACATCGAACATTTGCGCTAAAGGACATTAATTTCCTATTTGTTGCAGGATTAATCTTGCAAAATTTATGATATCTTACAAAAACTAATTTTTTATTAACATTATTGTATTGATTTCTTACAAATTCTCATTTTTGTGATAATTTGAAACTACATGAACGATTTGTTTAGGGGATGCCAGAGAATTCTTTGATTAAATTTCCATGAGTCTGGAAAATGTACTACAATTAATTTCCTCATTGATCTCGAGTTTTTTTTATAAAATGTCCGAAAAATTTGGGCACTGATCTTTTCCACCCTGTATAATGCATTATAATTTTCCAAATATTATTAAAACCCCGGCTTTCGGAACCTACTCGCAGAATTTTTTAAAACTATTTTGGCAGTTGAATACTCCATATACCCCTGGTGACGTCACGATTCGTGCGCGCGTGAGCACTTGGCACGCGCGACTCCGCAAGTCCTATTTTTTATTGATAGGTGGTGCTTTCAAAGTGATCGAATTTGACGGTCGCGCGATGTTTAAAAACTAGGCTTAGCTCTCGTAATGAAATCTGTCTCGCGCTGGTCAACCTCTTATGACGTCACCAGGGGTATATTTATAATTCCGTTTAAATGAGGTATGTGAAATATCAATTTTCTTTTTCATATTACAAAATGAATAAATTTCTATAAGACTTTTTACCTTGGATCTACTGTTATTATAACCCAATTGATGTTTTAAAACGAAAATTAGCCACTTTTCAAAAAACGTGGCACTAACACTTTAAGAGGTAGATTAGATTACCTTTACATAAAGGTATTTTGTAGTACCTTTAAAAGTACATCGGGAGATGCATAGAAAAAGGCTTTAGTAGTTATTAACAAGAAGGCCAAAGGGCTGGGCCTTAATAGTAGCCACATCGGTATCTATTTAATTAGCACTTAAATAAGAAGAAAATAAATAGAAAAACCCCAAGCATACAAATTCTGAAGTATCCGACCCCACAGATAAAAATTGAAATGTATCCGTCCCCACAGATTAAGAAGTACCCACCCCACCTCACCCCCGACACTTTAGAGATAAAAATAAACCATAAAAACTCGAATTTTCTATCAAGTCTCTATTGCTCAGTGGTAGAGTGTCTTACTACTTTGTGAGCGACCCGGGTTCGATTCTCGAGTTCAACCTGAAAATTTTTAATTAAAATAAAATCTCTAACCGACCTCAGTTATCCCTATTGGTGGGTTAAGGTACTATAGAGTTCCTTTTAAGCTCAAATCTGACGATAACGAAAGCGACAACCCCGGTCACTACTACTACGTCTCGGGTCAAACTAAGCGCCTCACGGTATACTACAATGTGGCTAAAACGTACTGTGTTTTTTACAGTGTAGATAACAAGTTTTTCAGTAATCTATGGTAAATTATTTACCGTTCTGAGTGACGATGACGTCGCAGAGAGGTATTACTCTGGACGAATCTGTGAGTCTGTCACCGCGATCGCAGTACCCAAATCGGAGAAAACCTGTTTGAAATATCTGGACCGCGTTCGCAGTTCACATAAATCAATCCTGGCTTTTACCCCATTATCATCATTAGGGTTTAAGATGTACGCGGCGATCGGCTAGGGTTATGAGAAAAGATTAGCCTCCCAATGGCAGGGTTTCCACTAAGGGTTCACGCAATTGCACTATTTCTTATCTCTTATAGGGAAACACACCACTTAAATATGATAACACATGTCGTTAAACAGCGTTAAGTAACCAATGTTTTAAAGTATGGAAGAAACGTTAATTCTGAAACCAAATTTCCCACACAAACCTGTTTTTTGGGTTTAACAATATTTTAACAGTTTCAGATGCCTATGCTGATATTGCACCCAACACCTTATCGCAAGACACGGTTCAATAATGGTCTATTTGTTGAAAGAATACCAACAGAACCATTCATGCATTATTGCTATAGATTTATCTCGGAAAAAAACACCACGTATATCAAGAATTCAGCTGGAGCCTTCAACGACATAAGCACCTTTTCTCAAGGAGTAAGAAACATTTTTGCAAACTCTTGGAGGATTTAAATTTTAGCGGAAGGAATTTTGAAGAGAAAGAGGACGAAAATTCTCCGTAATGTTGTGTTCCTTGGGTGAATTTCGGATAAAATTTCATGGCATTTACAAGACTAGACAGTGTTACAAGTAGTGTTTAATATGAATGTAGGACATAATACCCCTGGACATAAAATCCAAGGTTGTGATCTCTAAGAGCATAAAAAGGCAATCCTCTTTCAAATGGTCCAAAATCCCCTGGACAACATCCCCCAAATGGATGTCTAAGACATACTAACCATGGCTAGGGACATATTCTCTCCAAAATGTATTTACAACATTTGATAAAAATATATTAGCCCTGAGTGATCTCGTACTTTTTCTATTATGATGGATTATGACTTTTAGTCTGTTTTCTAAGGGTTATTTAGTCTGTATACCGTTAAGGAAATATGTCAATAAACTTGGTCATACACAAAAGTTCTCCTAAAACTTTACCATGGTTGAAATTTTCTTTTCCGCTATGATTTGAAATTATATTCTCTTTCTGTGTTATCATTTCTCAGATTTGGATCGGGTTGGTTTTCTCGTTTGCTCTTTTAACCCTGGTTGAAATAATTCAACGCCGAATGAATGGAATTCGAAACTCAATCGTACCTTTTGCTTTCGAGAAAGTTTTTCTATACTTCGGAGCCATATTGGGAAAAGGTAAACATCTATTCAGATGATGGTTATGTAGAAATGCTCGAGGGATAGGGTTATGAAGAATGGACGGTGAATTATAGCAGTGAACACGAATGAGAAGGAGACCCACCCCCTTTCAAAACCTGAACCAACATGACGTCTGGCGCCTGGGCTGTGCGTCGAGGTAGGTGCGCGTGAGACAGATATTGGGCTGTGCCGTTCTAGTTACTTTCCCTCTTTGACTCTCCCTCTTATACGTGCTCACTGATTATATAGGACAAGCAAAACCGTGAGTTCTCCCGAACGTTGTTCTTTTCCACTATCTGATAATATGATCTGGACTAAGTTTAGTGCTTTGTAAAAAACGAAGAAATTTCCGAAAGATGGAAAAACGAAAGTATTTTGTTGCACGGCCAGTTCAGCACATTTTTCACACTTCCACAGTTTAACTCTATTCTCCAGTTCCCGCAATGCAACACTAATCTTGGTTTGAAAATAGTTCGGTCTAAAAACCCTTTTTAACATGAACCGACTTTATTTTGTTCCACTAGGATTTGACATTTCATCGTCGCAGGCAATTCGAATTAGCGTGGGACTCTTTCTCCTGATAACTGTGATTCTCATCAACTTGTTCAACAGTTTCATGAAAGCCAATTTCGCCACTCAAAAAATTGAAAACGTCAACACAATAGAGGACTTCATGAGAGTTCCAAACATTTTTGAGGGTCCGGATGTTCAACACTTCAACAGCTTCGGAATTTGTGAATTGGTATCTTTTATTTTATTATATTTTTGATCATAAGGAGCATCCTCACACCCTGATGTACCATTTTCTTCGAATATGACGAAGCAGTAAATAGCCAAATATTAAAGTATTAATTTGGGGATTTACAGAAGATGAACTGACCTAAAATTAACCGGAAAGTAGCCATAAATTTCAAAGTCGCTAAGCCTTGTCTCGATGGAGGCTAAAGCGATCTGAACGATGATTTTTTTAATTGAAACTTCCGTTTCCAAGTAATTTATAGGCTTCAAAAGCCACGGTATCTAACAAAACTTGATTTCTTTTCCATGCAATTAGATTAAATATTTTATTTTTTGAGCGACATTATTCTAGTCTAGTTGGAACGGTTTCTGTAATTTTATTAGCTACCGAAGACAACACACGCGACTTTCGGCAGTACAGTAAAAACCTTTACCGTATATACGCTTCTCATGACGTCATAACTGACGTTTTCGACGCGTCCATTAAGCCCGACCCCCTTTTACCAATATCATATCCTGAGAAAACGGCCTCATTTTGGATTACTAGTAGTGGTATAAATTCCTGATTACAGTAATAGATCAATTTTATAGTACACTAAGAATTGACAGGGAAAAGTTGCGCTAGCTACATTCTCCAGGGAATAGCTCTTCGCTGAGTAGAATGTGGTTTTCTTATTATTATTATTATTTTTTTCTTCAGAAAGACCCTGAAATAAAGACTCTTTGCGACTTTGTTAAGAAAAACAATAAAAGAGGACGCAAGTCAAACGTTTGGCCACCGTATGTGAAGTTTGAGGATATGAAAAACATTGCGATGTACATGAACGAAGAAACGTTTTACCTTGGCTCAGCTGAGTACTTGTGCGAACCGCAAGTTTATATCACACTTCCCACTCTACCACCAGAAGCCCTCAAGCTCATCAATAAAAGGCTAGTTTTGGGGAACTATATATTTAAGCAGGTTTTTGACAAAATTATCTCGATTAGGCTGCTCTCTTTCGTGGAAACCCGTCAAGAAACTCCTTGGCGTCGCGTTATTGAAAGAAAATTCGCTGGAAATGAAGTGGAATCTGACAATGAAGTTCACGCCATCACCTGGAAGGAAATTCGAATGGCCTTTGCACTCTGGGCAATAATGCTTACAGTCGCTTCTGTCGTGGCCGCAATCGAGCTACTGACAATGTTCCCGTTTCAATCACACAGCACTCGCAGACAAATATTTCCAATGTAAATAACACGGAACTTTGAAGACGTTAATTTTCTAAAAACCCGACCACATACTGAATGAAGTAAACGATAAGAGTATATCCCAGCACAATGGTAACGTTCAAAACATAACCATAATAGTGACGAATAAAAAGGAACTTTAAATGTAACAAACACAAATCAGAGAGAATTTATAATTGGGAGTTGAAACTGAGGAATATTATGTAGCTCAAAAATCACGTGATCAACATAACTGGCCAGGTCTATTTCCGGTAAAATCCATGTAGTGGGTCTAGTATGTTTCGGGAGGGTCTCTAGGGGAGATGGACACTACCTTTTTAGCGCAAGGGTAACGTCTGACTTAAAATAGCTCCAGATGGCGCCAGTCGCACTTGAAATCGCTGTTGAGGACAAACTTTAAAATTAATGGAGTGTCATATGAGCGAAAATTTACCTGACCAGTTTTAGCGACGCAGACTACTTGTTTGAGCTACATTGTATTTAGCACTGTCAAGGGCAAAAGCTTCCACTCCTCCACTCCCTATTATTAATTCTCTCTGCTCAAACAAACAAAAAATACTTGCAATATAACTAACATTAAATTTCAGGATTCAAATTTCAATAGCTCCTATTGGAGACAATGGGAAATACATTAAACGTAACTAACAAGTATTTTCTTGATTAAATATTAATGAGCATTTATAATTGCAAATGAAAAATGTTTTCTCGGAAACAAACAAATATTTTGGTAATAATTGTAAATGTTCACACATTGAACTAAATATATATTTGTTTTCAATACACTTATGTTTTTACGTGATAAAAATATGTTTTCGATGTATTCAACATTAAACATATAAAATTTTCAAGGTTTTTTAACTATTTTAGATAAACAAAACGTTGAAGGAATATTAAGCTAAGCTTTCTATTTTAGTTGCCAATGTTTACAATTTTGTTTTTTAAAAACGCACAATTAGAATCGTCCCCGACTCGTTGCAGCTTTTGTAATGTTTAATTTTATGAGTTAAATTGCTAAGCTAATCATGTTAAGTAATTATCTTTAAATAAAAAATAGTTTGCATGAATGTGCTTTTTCGGGAATACGTGAATTGCACTCAATATGTTATCAATACAACTAAATGTATCTTATTGAATCAAATTCAATTGACTCATGGAAAAATAATGAAGTTTAATGTACTCTAACTGCCCCTAACAAAAAAATGTTTTCAATGTTACTAACAAATTCAGTCAGAACCCATAGGACCCTGTACAAATATTTTTAATGTATCTAACACGTATATATTTGAAAAAAAAATCATCTATTGCACTCAATTAAAGTGTTTTCAGTATAACCAAGAAGTGATATCTAGTTTATTAGGGAGAAGGTATAAGATGCCTAAGTATTCACGCGCTATAGTCCCAGTCCCTCTTTCAAAATACAAGGGGGAAGTAAAAGGAGGCCGGGCTAGTTTTCCTCTCCTCAGTCGGAAAATACTTAATTTTTGTCATTCGCGTTGCGCTGAAGAGAGTTTTTAAGAACCAATGAGATGCTGGTTGTAATTTACAGGTGGTCATTAACTTCGGACCTACGTTTGGAATGGAGATAAAGCTGGAAATGTGGCGAATTAATACCTTCTCCTTAATAAACTAGATATCACTTCTGGTTTAAAAACGAGTGTTGTTTTTCTTTAGTTTGGTTTTATTATAAACACTGAATAAAGATTTGACGAAAGTCCATCATCACTATAAAATTTGTTATGAATGTAACGAACAAATTCAAGTGATCACCCACAGAATATTTTCAATGTAAATTACGTTTATTTTCTGAAATAAAATTTAGTGAGCACTTTTTGAACACTAGAAAACGAATCTTGCTTTACACTCTTTTATCAAGATGAAGGTATCGCGAATCCAAATTTCAGATATTTACTCGCTTTTGCACATTAAGATGCCGACTTTAAAAGTTCTACAACTATTTAAACCTCCGATCTCTTGGGGCTTTGTAATGTTTCTTAGAACTAGTCGTGCAATGTGAAACGATTATAACAGACCCTTTTAAAAAATCGAGGTAAAATACTGCGCCCTGCAAATGCAGTTAGGCTTAGATAATTGAACTAAACAATTAACTGGATATTTAGAACTACTTAAAGTGAGGATGAAGTAGAAAATCAAGTGATTTTTTTATCGATTCTTCTACTAATTATAGGACACGTCTGCATAGTGAAACATTCAGAAAATACTTCCGAATTATTTTTAAATTCAAATTAGGTTCAGATTTTAAGGATAGTTTGAAATAAGCCCCTCCGACCAATTGCGTAACGCCCTGCCTTCCAGTAAACAAAATTCTCGTGGCACGCGCCATGCCTCGCACCACGATTATCACATCACGCGGAAATTATATCAAATCTCGTGATAAATTTCATTTGACACGGAACATGCCACGAAAATTTTGTTAATAAAAAGGCAGGGCGTTACGCGATTGGTCGGAGGGGCTTACTTCAAGTTATCCATACAATCTGAACCTAATTTGAATTTTAAAATCTGTCTGAAGTATTTCCTGAATGTTTCACTTTGTAGACTGGTCTTAAAATTAGTAGTAGAATCGATAAAAAATCATTTGATTTTCTACTTCACCCTCCCTTTAAATAATAATTCGTTTTGGGTCGATATTTTAACTTTAACACTGGGCTTTTTAAGTATTACAAACATTTACTTCCAAAAAACGAAATAAAAACAAAATTAACTTACATTTCCATAGTGAAATTCATCAAGAGTTTGCCTCTGTAGTCGGACGTTAACAGTCTGCGCATTCCTGTAGTATTCCATGCGCGGCAAAGCCTCGTGGGTCGCTTGATTTTGACCATCGTCCAAGTCGAAGAAAAAATCGGGAATAATAGAAGTCGTCGTTAATTGAGCCAAACTGACCCTACGACTGGACGCGGGGACCGTCGCGGTTCTGGACAAATCATCAATTTCATCCGCGGTCCTTCCAGAAAGCATGGGATTTTCGAAAGTTCTCGGCATTTTGGTGACCTCAAACCGGTCTCCTCTACCCGTGTGGTTCAACTCCATCATTTTGATATTGTCGCAAGAATGCTTCGACTGACTTTGATTTCTACCTCGTGAGAATTTACGTCGTTTATAATCGCGACATCATTAAGCCGATTTTGCTCCAGATATTTAGATGACACGAACAAAAGTAAGAAGTGTATAATACTTCTCGAGAGAAGTGTCAAACTAATGGAGATAGTAAAATTGTAACAATTCAGCAAAGTTAATGGTGCAATTTGAGTCGAACGACAAAACTTTACATCTCTTTCCTTGGTGAACAGGCGTGCACAGTATTAACTTCTACAAAACTCGTAGAGAAATTAGTATACGTTATCTACCGCTAACCCAACTCTATTTATGGTTCAACAAAATACGGGCCCAGATATTTCTTAACCAACTCACATACGTTATTTTTTCAAGGGAATTTTTAACTCAAGTATAGCACTGTAATACTCAAAATCTTTGTCCATTCTATCAAAGAGGATATACAATAGAGGAGTAGAAATTTCTGGTATTCAGTTTTCGTTTTGCCACTGGGTTTCCAGGTTGTCTAAATATCACTCCCTGATTCTATCGAGGAGATACAGTAAGGCAGACGATATTTTTCAACCAATAATGAAATGTCTTGTAGTACAGAAGGCAATCAGCCAATGGGGAAAAAACCGGAAATGAATAGTTAAAATTTGGCGAGATATTCCCCTATGAATTGGTAAAGGCTAAAGTGTCAACTCCTTTACTGTACACCCTCTATGTATCTAATAGACAATAACGTGACTTACCCAGTGTTTCTCAAACGCTGTGTTGCTACACATTAATGTGTTATCAGATTTGAATACTGTGTCATAGTTTATCAAACAAAAATGTGCCGCAACATTGAAACACTTAACTAGCCGTTGCTTACAAATTACTCAGTTCACGGAATACTAATTGTCCGTTAAAGAGTAACACCCTTCTTCTAGTATCACCTTCTGTTAAAACTTACATGAAATCATCCCGTCTGAACGCAACACAGCCGATTAATAACCGTGACGTCAATGATTGGCATTTAAATTCATGCTTATTTGCATCCCTTCTTCTGTTTTCGTTCTTAGTATAAAACAATATATTTGACTTCGTGGTAGACACGGCCGAGTCACCGTGAATTTGCAGCGCGTTTCCATCGCGAATCACCGGTAATTCTTTAATTAAAAAAGTTCGATCATTGCTAGATTAAGTGGTACTTGGATTTCTATTATACTTAATTAGCGAGAAGACTGAATCCATCACGGTTTAAAAGTGGTTCGTTGTTTATCTTCGATTCGCGCCTATTCCGGAGAATTAAATCGTGGAACTCTCGTTTTACGCAGAGTTAATACCCTGAGTTAACAATTGCAAAACATCGCCAAATAAACCGATACTATTTTTAAACATTGTTAAATTAGTACGCGTATTACATTGATGTACCTCGAGTGTTTTGGATAAATCTATTTTGAAAATAAAACCCTAGAAAATACTCTAACAACTATAAACATGAAAAAAAAAACTTTTACGACTAAATTCCCCAACTCTCTTATAAAAACGCTGTTATAAAGCAAGTCAAGAAAGAGGTCGCGCAGCGTTTAAACACTAAAACGAAAACCTTGAGACTTTGGCAAGGAAAAAATCTGGTTTCTGCGGGTGGAGCTACTGGACAATCTGAAACAGGACGGTGACTAAGGCTTAGAAAAGTTTCAGGTATTTCCCGCAGTGTTGATCAAGTACGTCTTCTCAAGAAGCCAATGTTTCTTCACTCAACTTTGTTATTTGTTTTCCTTGTTTTTGAAGCTTCTATAATCGATATTTCTTAACAAATTGCTTCTAGTATCAAAATGCTCGAAGCATATTAAAGGTCTAAACTAAATTTTGCGTGAGTAAACAGTTTTTTTCCGAATATCAACTATTACTAATGTTGAAAAGGCCTTTTTGATAAAAACGTCACTAACGTTTTGGTGAAGAGTTTTAGACCCAAAACTTCGAGTACATCTGATATTTATGTTACTTATTGAATTATCTATTTTATAAATTTAATAATAATTAACTACATGAGTAAACAAGTCGTTTTCGACTTTGCCTAAATTGCCTTGACCATTGAATTGTAACTACCCCACACTGGCAAATAAATTATTATTATTATAAGTTTCTAATTACTTAGTTGGCACATTCTTCAAATGGCTTATTTCATACAATAACTACAGACCGAATAGCGTCAGCCATCAATAGGCCAAAAAAACGTCAAACTAATTTTTTTTTGGAAAGAAAATGTGGAACGCATCATGTTTCCGCTTACTGGCTATAGGTTGCACTATAAATGTCTCCAACTCAGTTCCGAACCTTGTTCTATGAAAATAATGAACCACTCGAACATTAATCGACGGTTTAAATAGCGCCACCATCGGGTTTCGCCATAAGTTCATAAGTTATGTTTCTTAAGTTTGTCACTGGTTACTGAGAGCTTGTAATAAAGTGACGTAGATGAAACGTCATAGATTCTTGTAAAGCAACGCCTGGTGGGGCACTGTCATAGATTTAGTTCAGACAAAATTGGAATATGGACTTCTAAACCGCTTTTAGTCAATTCTCGAATTATGGTTTCGCTATAGTTGAAACATGATGCATTCTCACGTAATTTTTTACCGATTGACTCTAATCGTTCTATAAAGACTCTACACTCTTAAGTTTTTTTCGTAAACCCCTACAAATTGCATCCAAACTGGTATTTTAACATAAATGCGTTCTAACACTTTCCAGAAAATCCATGAATAAATTTATTTCATATATCTATGAAATGGAATCGTCGGAATATGAACTTAAGACTACGACGTAACCTCTTAGTGACAGCGAAGCATGACGGAGCGAGAAAGCTCCGAGTCCGAAATGCCATCATGACGTGAAAATACAATTACGACGAATCATGACAATTCGATTTCAGAATATAAAGCATTTCTATCATAGACCAAGGAGGAAACGAACGACGTGTGTGGCTTTTTTCAAAGATACTAATAAATAAATAATTTCCCAGTAAAATTGTTAATCACTGGAAATCGAGATATCTGCCTTTGTCCTCATTATACCATTTCGATTTTGCAACAAAAGTTGTAGAATATGCTTTATCAAATTGACGTGTGTGTTTATTGTTGTTTAGTAGAAAAATATTCATTTTATGTTATTGTTTTCAATGGTATTTTAGAGGAACTGTGTTACACTATTTTCAAGGGAATGTGAGAAATTTCTTTGAATTTTCATTCTAATTTGACTAAATGAAAGTCCAAGGTGGTTTTAAATTTGAATTCTTAAAATAAACTCCCATATTTGATTTACAAACCAACTAATTATGGACCCCAATGACACGTGGTGCTTTAACTATCGTTGTCGCTATTTGGTCGTTTCGTCCATTAAATGTGAAAGTTAGGCTTAGTACTTCAGCTTTCGATACAACAAAAACTAGATGAAATCCACAGAAGACATTTTTAATGATTTTGATATTATTTTACCAATTTAAATCGATTAGAAAATTATTGGCTGGCCGTTTTATTCTTCCTTTAACTGGAGTAATTAACATTTACAGACAAACTTTGCGCTGTTGTCATACAAATAATTTTGATTCCCATTGACACTGCGGGGTTTTTGGCGGTTTTGAAGGAGTTTTGCTTTCCTTCTTGATTTACTTTTGACAAGACATGTGTATTGTTTCCTAAAGTCTAAATCTACCGGACAACGAGAAAGTCTAAAGCTAAGTATACGTTTATAATTACTAGAGCCAACCAAATGTTATTTCCCGTATTCCCTTGCAAATGAGAACCGGAAGAGATTATAGGATTATCTATGTTATAGACTGCCACGAGACGTTCGTCTTTAGAGAAAGCCCAGTTTACATTAACCCCATTAAAAGTAGCTACCGAACAATGTCTAGAAATTGTTGATAGTTTGTTTACTATACTTACCAATATGCAATGCTTAGTGCTCTTGGATAGATGTTTCGTGCGATTCAGGGCTTCAACCATGAAATACTTTGAGAACTTCCTGTTGAAACCGTTGACTTCTTGGTTCAGAAAGCTTCTACGGCGGGAATTAAAAAAAGATCTTATAAACATTGATATTTTCGGCTTACAAAGTTGTTGCCTATTCGCCGGAAAGTAGAAACGGATGTCCTTGTCAACTGCACAAAGATCCTTATTTCTATTTGTACTTTTGGCGTCATTCGTGAGACAAATCAACCTATTGCTATAATACAGGCATTCATTAACAATTACTAAACCATGAATTATAAAAAGGCGATTGATATAAGTCATCGTGTATTTGTTGGGCTAATGCCTAAAGCACAAGGAATATCTATCTTGGATCTTTCAAAAAAGCTCTATCTGGAAATAAATAACAGATATACCGTTTTGAACAACTTGGAAAGGCGTAACCCATTTACATGAAATAATTGCATGTTATCATAAAAGATATCTGAGCTTAACAGCATAATGCTGAGGTTGGAAATCCTTTGAAAGTGTCTAGTGTAAACGCGGCTTTATGCTATTGTTATCAGCTTACCATTAGACCCGTCGGGGTAAAATAGAGTTTGGTGTTTTTACATCTTTTTTCTAAAGACGTTTGATAATCTGGGACCAGCCAAGTCGAGCACTGACATCCTTTTCTCGAAGCAACTCGTGGCACTTTTAAGCCCACTGTAACTTCGTGATGGGTACAGGTAAAAGTCTGAAATTTTGCTTGCCGCGAGGACTGTCAATCCTAGCTATAGTTTCCAAATTTCAAGTTCCTACCCTATATACTTTTCGAAATATCACAGGTGAAATTTACCTTATTTTGTCACTCACTCACTCACTCACCGATCATCAAAATTCTAAGGTACTTCTAGGGTAGATAAAAATTTAAAATTCAGGATTTAGTTTTCATTTATTTTATAAAGCACAGAAAAATTAATACATCACGAAATTTTTATAAAATTGTTCTTTAGCTCTTTATTTTAAAACTAGATGGCGAGTAGGGGAAAGTGCCGGTCCCGGAACATACAGTGGAAGGCAGGGAGGATTGAGGATTGAGGATATAAGGATTGAGGATTGAGGATTGCAAGATGGCGGGTGAGAAAACAAGATGGTGGGGGGAGACTTTGTACGTAAGCCCTTTGATTGACTCACCCCTCTCTCAGACCGGCAAGAGGGCGTTTTTTGATTGACTCACCCCTCTCATCACCGCACCTGCAAGGGGTGTTTTTGATTGACAGGTCAATGTAGCGTGTTCGATTCTCGGATGTAGAAGTACATACATTGGAGTATGAAGATAGGGTGAATTATGATTTAAGAAATAAACAGTATTTTAATATGTTAATTAGATTAAAATTTGAACCATTAATTTCCCCGCTATTAATCAAATGGTTAAGGGGGTATGAAACTCCAGATGACGTTGGGGGAAAATAAAGAATCCCCGTAAAAACCCAGCTCTACCGATTATTCTAGATCATTCTAGAAAAATTAAAATGCGCCCCGTAAAACCCAGGTTAACGTTGTTTAAGGCCATGACGTAAAATGTACAGTCAAAGTTGTAGATTGTTCGAGAATAATCCCCCCGAAAAAACCCACCATTAATGTACAGTCAAAGCTAGGATGATGATCTTATTAAATAGTATAAATAGCCAGGACCCTGAGTTAAACCACCATCACAATCTCTCTAAAGTCCGACGAGGAAGGAAGGAACAGCCACCAAGTACAATTTAAGTATAATTTTTGTGGACTTGGTGTTTTTTAAAGTTAAAGATTGGATGTAAAACTTAGTTTTTTTCCATTTCACAGAATGTCTGCTGTAGTGCTATTCCCCCTATCAGATGAGAAAGTAATTGAGGTTACCCCGAAGTTAGACGTACGACTAGGGTTCAAAGAAAGTTCAACGGGACTAATTTTACAAGAGTCTGAATTCCATGAACTATACAACAGGAAGGATGAAATATTCAAGTTCTTCGAAACCGACGACGCCCCGGAGACATCATGGTTCTTTACCGCGGTTCTGAAACGAAGCGTGTGGAGTTGTGAACATATCGAGACCGTAAGATTATAGACATCAGGGAACTATACCCTGGAACAGGTGCTATGTACGGCAAGTTCTTCCCAACAAAGAAGGGATTCGCTGTTGGACACTACCTTGCCAAGACGTTAATGGATACGTATAAAGACGTAGTCACATTTCTTAACGAGGCGAATCGGGTGCGCACATTATTAAGAAAATGTATTGTAGAACAATTGAAAACGGGCATCCGTAAATGCTGTTACGGATGTAGTATTGACCACCCCTCCAAAACCCAACACGATTGTTTAAATGGATGGGAAATGCGTGTTTCAATGAACTTTGACACCGCGATAAGTAATCTTGATTATGTTGAAATTTATAAGATATTTACCCTAAGCACTTTTTTAAGTGACGAATTTTGTAAGTCTATGATTGGTCAAATCGTATGTAATGCCAAAGAATATTTGTAAATAAAAAACAACTTGATCCTTAAAAGTGATTCATTCCTTAAAATGGACTTCAGCTTACAACACCCATTTAATGGTCTCATAGCCGGGGCGACACAGTCGGGAAAATCATACTTTGTAGCTTACCTTATAAAGTATAAAGATATATGTATATCACCCTCCCCAGATAGGATAATATGGTGTTACACTGAATATCAACCGAAATTATTTAATTCGGTATTAGATCACACGCCTACCGTGTAATTTCACGAAGGTATATTAAATGTGAATATACTAGACCCCAATATCAAGAATTTTGTTATACTTGATGATTTACTTTGTGAAATATCTAATAACAAGGATGTAATTAATTTGTTCATACGGGGATCGCGCCATAAAAACACCTCTGTTTTTATTTTGATGCAAAATTTATATTACCCCGGGAAGGAAATTAGAACATTAAATTTAAACGCCCACTACTTGATAATATTCAAATCTCCTCGAGATAAATCGGCTATATTTCATTTAGGCAAACAGATTTATCCCACCAATAGTAAATACGTTATCGACGCGTTCCATCAGGCAATTGCTAGAGTTTTTGGGTATTTATGGGTTGATTTAAAGTCAACGACGTCAGATGATCATAGACTACGGACGGGACTCATACCGGGCGAAGAAGCCGCAGTCTATATTCCAAAATGAAAAGAGTGCATACGCATCAACATTTCTTAAAGTATCTGACTACTTGTAATGCGTGTCAGAGAAAATACGCTATCAAACACGCTAGTAATGACTCTATCAAGGCTATAGTGGAATGTTGTATAAATGTCCTACGCGGTAACGTGAAGTTATCAGATGACCAGAGGAAACGATTGAAGAAGCACTGTCTAATGTTACGGAAGTTATCTAAACAAAGCACTGTAGCAAAACGAAAAAAGATCCTTATTCAAAAAGGTGGCTTTTTACCTCTTTTGTTAGCACCCCTCTAATCACTTGTTAGCAGTGCTGCCGGTGCAGCTATAAGCAGAGCAATTAAAAATGGCTAGAAAGATGATTTTGGTACCTGAAGAGGTTTACCGCCGATTAAACTCGCAACCAAAAGTTGAACATAGTGAAAATTTGGATACGAAGACTGTTTTGGTAGACAACAAATTGAACCAGACGCAAAAAGTTAACATGTACAATAATTTACTAACGAGTGCTATTAACAAAAGAAAAAAGAAGAAACCTGTTAAACAACTGAAAAAGAAAGATTGGTATTCTGAAATAGCCATGACAATACCAGATTCACACCTCAAACCAGCCATTGCCTTATACAAGTGGATTGATATCAACTCCAAGATTAATTGGTCTCCTAACGGGGAACTTATATACAGGGGACAACCAATCGTCGGGTCGAATATTATGGATATTTTACACGAATCTGTTAAAGGTTATAAAAGTAAACCGAAACATACTGTCGTTGGAATAAATCAGTTTTACGAAATGTTAATAAAAGAAAATGTACCAAAAACCATCGTGAGAAACAAATTCCCCTTTGGAAACTCTACGAGTGTTGTACCAAATACCTATCTCGATGTATCTAAAAGCGAATTACCGAAAATTGATTGTTATCCCCCAACCCCGGATTCCCACTATGGTAATGGTCTCCACACCTGGATAAACTTGAAATAAAGAATATATATCAATACCACGTTTCATTTCTTTCACAAATTACTTACACGTTATCATGGAAGGATGTAACGACCCTTCTCCCACAGGGCTTCTAGCCTCCCTGTCCGTTTCATTTTTAAATAATCCCAAAGTTATTACGGCGCTTTTGATATTATTTCTTATTATAATTATCGAGTTATCTGATTTCGCTTATTGGTATACTCAAAAAACCTTAATCTGCACGACTAATGGATAAACTAGAAGAAATATACTTCAATGAAAAAGATCCGGGGAGCTTCGGAGGTGTACAAGGACTATATAGGGCTGCGAGGGAAAAGGGGATTAACGTTTCCTTAAATGATGTTATTGAGTTCCTACAACGTCAAGATACGTATACACTGCACAAACCCGCGAGGCACAACTTCAGAAGGAACAAGACTATTGTGTACGGTATAGATGAACAATGGCAACTTGATCTGGCGGACATGCAAAACATTAAGCGTCGTAATGACGGATATAGATTTCTACTGTGCTGTATTGACGTATTCAGTAAATTTGCTTTCGCCGTCGCTATTAAAGACAAGAAAGGGCCTACGATGGTTGCGGCGTTTAGATCCGTTTTAGAGTCTGGTAGAAAACCCAAGATTGTTCAGTCGGATCATGGGAATGAATTTCTAAATAAAGAACTGCAAAGTGAATTGAAACGTTTGGACATCAAGTTTTTCGCCACACACTCGGAAGTGAAATGTAGTATCGTTGAACGATTTAATCGAACCTTGAAGGAGCGAATGTACCGCTATTTTACGCAAAACGACACCTACAAATACATTTGACGTATTACCCGACTTATTGGAATCGTATAATAACAACTACCACAAATCAATTAAATGCAAACCCACTGAAGTGACAGAGGAAAATTCGAAAGAAATCTGGTTAAATTTGTACGGAAAAGTAAACTTTTCGCCGCCAGTTTCATACCCCTTTGAAATTGATGATTTAGTTAGAATAAGCAAAAATAAAAGAACGTTTGAAAAAGGGTATTTGGCCAATAATACCGAAGAACTATTCAAAGTAACAGAATAAATCCCGAGAGATCCACCCGCATATAAACTGAAGGATTTGAACTCCGAGCTCATTTCCGGTGTGTTCTACAAAGAGGAAATACAGAAAGTTGGCAAGGACCTAGAAAACTGTAAATTTAAAATTGAAAAACTATTACGAAAACGTAAAAAACCTGACGGTACTAAAGAACTCCTCGTACGGTGGAGAGGGTATAGTTCCGAATTTGATTCCTGGGTGCAAGAAATCGACGTAAAATGAGTTTCTACATCACACTACCCTCTGACTCGTCAACGCAATATTTCAAAGGAAATACTATAAGCAAGTTCAGAACATATCTACCGGAGTCTATAACACTAGAGGGATCTCACGAGGTTGCTCTGGCTGAAATAAGCTATCCCAGAATATGGAATAATGTAAAAAGGGAGTGCATAGTTCGCATTTGGGATAAATCGTTCGAAGGTGTTGTTTCGGATGAATTCCCAGAGGAAGGTTCCGGTTTAGGTGAATCTGAAGAGATAATTAACGGAGTGAATGAAAACCGGGATATAGCCATAGTTATACCTCCCGGATATTACGGTTCTGTAGAGGAATTACTCGAAATATTGTCAATCGACGATGCTGGTGCTACTGAAAAAATAAAATCTAGGGTTGAGTTCTCATACAACAAACCAAATCGACGGGTGATGGTTGAGTTAAAAGGGACGAACCAACTTTATATCCCAAGCGAAGTTGCCGTTATATTGGGGTTCACTAGGAAACCAAAGAAAGACGTTACCGTGGTCACTTCCATGACGGCCCCATTCAGTTGCGATATGGATGCTGGAATGCACTCCTTATTCGTATACTCTGATATAATTCAGTCTCGATCAGTAGGAGACTCTGACGTCCCTCTCTTAAGAATTATAAGAATCAACGGGAAGGATGGAGACACGGTGGAAAAAGAGTTTGCTAAACCTCATTATATGCCCATAGCGAAAAACAAGTTCCAGACAATTGAAATTAACATTATGAGTGAAATGGGTGAACCGGTTAAGTTCGAACGTGGGAAGGTTCACGTCACTCTACATTTCAGACCCAGAAGAACTTGGCACTTGTTATAGGAACTACGTTGAATTCAATCCCCGCCCCATTTATGACGTGATTGTCAAAGTGTAAGGATGTCTCCATATAATACGGGTCACGTTTCTGTTAAGGATTATGAGGATTATTATCGAAATCAAATTGGACATGGATCCATCCCAGTATATAGAGGTTTGGCCGTGCAACGTGGTTATGGTCTGGGGTCAATTATCTCCTCGGCGTTCAGATCAGCCATGCCATTACTTAATAAAAGGGGTGCCACGTTCCTAGGTCGAAAGTTTTTAAACACTGGCGCGAAAATTGCGACGGATTATTCAAGCGGTGTACCCATTAAACAAGCATTGAGAACTAGGGGTAAAGAAGCGGGTAAGGAAACATTGAGAAGGGCGGCCGAAGAAGTGACCAAGCGAACTGGAAACGGACGTAAAAGGAAACGCAAAGTGTCACCCATCATCAGTTCTGTTCGAACTAAGATGAAGAGAAGGTCGACATCTTTACACCCGGATATATTTTCATAATGTCGCTCGCACACCCAAACTCTATGAACAGCGTCAGCTCGGAACTAAATGTTTTTCACGTACCCTATACCCAAACTGGGATAATAGGAAGTCAATGGGTGGAGTATAACTCTACCTCCAACGTAGATGAAAATCAGGCTATTATATTTCCCGTCACCGGGAACTCCGAGTCATACATGGACTTGAAAAACACGCTCCTGCATTTACAAGTAAAAGTGGTTAAAGCGGATGGGTCTCTACCGAAGGCCGCTGTGTACGATGCGAATGGTACTTTGACAACTCAGGCGGATAAAGTTGGACCCGAAAACCTATTACACTCCAGTCTTTTTAGTGAACTACACGTATTATTGAATGATACATCAGTCACATCATGTCCTCAACAATACGCATTCAAGAGCATGATTCAAACGCTATTGACATTTGGTGGTCCAGCGAAAAAGAGTTTTTTGACCGGGGCACTATTCTACAAAGATACGGCGGGACATTTTGACGACTTTTTCGAAAATGAAGGGTTTTTGAAACGGAGTAAATTTGCCCAAAATCGAGTTATAGACTTGATTGGTGTCGTACACGCCGATATATGTCAGCAAAATCGCTTTATCCCCAATCTTGTCGATGTGAATTTTAAATTTATCAAAAGTCCCAACGAATTCTGCTTACATGCGGATGGAATTAAAGCGAAAGTTATATTTACCCACGCTTCGTTATTCATAAGAAGAGTTAAACTAACCCCCGAGATTATGATATCACACGCTAAAACCCTGGAATTGGCCACGATGAAATACCCCATAACACGTACGGAATGTAATACGTTTTCCATATCTCAAGGAAGTAAGATAGCAGTCAAAGACAATTTATTTAGCGGTCAACAACCGAATAAAGTTGTAATTGGATTTGTAGACCAGAACGCGTTTTTGGGTGATTATAAAAAGTCGCCTTTTAATTTTAAAAATGAAGCGGTGACTCAAATCACCTTATCCGTTGATGGGGTTAGCATACCCCATAAACCCTTAAACCCCAACTTTAGGGATAACCTATGTATGAGATCGTACGCCAATCTCTTTCTTCAAACCGGACAATTGAATATCGACGAGGGTAATTTCATTGACCGTGACGAGTTCGCCAATGGTAATGCTCTTTTCGTATTCGACTTGACCCCCGACCTGAATGGTAGTTCGACTGAAAGTTTCAACTTTATAAAGAACGGTAGTGTTCGATTGGAGTTAATATTTGCCGAAGCGCTACCGGCTACAATTGCCGTCGTTTACTATTCCGAATTCCAATCTTTGATTGAAATTGACAAAAACCGAGCCGTTTTATTCGATCAAAGCTCATAATGGACTCTCGACAACTTGAGAAAATATTAAGGCGCGATCCATACACTAGGAATTTGTTCCGGGGAATATTTCCGGCGGATAAACTACCACTAACTGTTAAAACATTTCCATCTCTATATATTGTGAACACTGATACGTCTAAAGGGACAGGCGAACATTGGACGGTTATATACATTTCGAGGAAAAAGAATACTGAATTCTTTGAAAGCTATGGAAATCCTCCGGATTTATTTAAATTTAATGATTTTGTAGAGCGAAACAGCCTAACTGTTACGTTTAATTCACGCCAACTACAGGGGGAATTAAGTCAAACTTGTGGTGGCTATTGTGTCTATTTCTCGTTGTATAGATGTAGGGGAGTTAAAATGTTTGATATAATAAAACGATTTTCTAAAAATAAAAATGTTAATGATCGTATGATTTCTGAATATATGTATAAGAATTACTCAATGAATTTGTCATAATTTTTTCTCTTTATTTTGTAATTATATGCCCGTGGGCTAGAGTGGAAATACCGTCATTTAAAATATGTCTTTTATCGTCACATGGGTTTAAACAGAGTTTTGTTTGTCTTAAAGTTTTAACAATGTGCTTCTCATTAACAATTCTAACCATCTCCGAGGTGGTCAGCTCGCGGTTCAGTAAGCATTCGCGATAATGCGCGTGCCGGACGCGTTTCCGCACGACGCGCTTGCAGACTCCCTTACACGTCTTCTTCTCTCCCTTGGCCGACAGGATACTATACATTTTGGGTCTAAGCCCACAAAACTCCATGATCGGAGTACCGTCCAATTCATCTTTGAATTTACCCAGTTTTTTCTTGTTAGCATCGCTGTGAAGTGGATGGTCACGTGGGTACCCCGAGAAGTCATACAGTTCAGCCCGAGTGGCGAAGTCCGCGTACAGATCTTTAGTCTCGATGTGATAGGTGAGACTGTCTGTAAATAAACGGTTTGTTAGAATGGAAACAAATAACATATAAAACATCGGACACAAATAACATATGTAAAACATACCAGTATCGGTGAAAAGGAGTTTCGCTCTATCCCCGTATTGTGCCCAAATTTCATCGTAATGAAATCGGTACATCAATAACTTTGACAAGTCCAAGATGACGAACCCTGTATACAGGGTGTTTCTGATAAGTCTGCCATAAATCAAGGGGCGTGTTCTTTGGGTCAAACTGAGTGGAAAGTGTCAAAGAACATGGGGTGTACAAGAATTTGCAACGAAGATATGGCCCCCCAAACATTGGCCCCTAAAACAAGAAAATATTCGAAAATGTAGACTAAAACAAATTCAGCCTTATCAACTTGTTTAGAAATATGAGACAATTTCAATAGTTTCCCTCTAACATCGTTATTGAACTTTCACCTGGCAGAAGTGTATTAAATGAGTAGAAGTATGCCTACTCTAGTAAAGTAAATTCAAAGTATCATGGTACCTTTCTGTTGGTATTACTTTTATTCTTAACAAGTTAACATGGACGTTACAGGTATTGTTCAAAATGTCCACCAACGGCGTTAAGACAAACATGAACCCGTCTTTCGAAAGATTATTGGACATGTTGGAAGATTCCTGGCATGTTCCTGATTGTTTGACAACCTTCAATAATTCGTCTTCGCAAGTCTTCCTCATCACTGACTTCATTCTTGTACACGATGTCTTTGAGATGACCCCAAAGATAGAAATCGCACGGATTTAAATCCGGAGATCTGGCTGGCCACGCAACTGGTCCTCCACGCCCAATCCACCTCAAATTAAACGTAGCATTAAGATGTTCTCTAACTGCACGGCTGAAATGTGGGGGTGCCCCGTCGTGCATAAACCACATGTCACGAAGTAATGCTAACGGTATGTCCTCGAGTAGTTCAGGTAAAGTGTCTCTTAAGAACGTGAGATATGCTTCACCATTTAGTCTGGGTGGAAGAAAATGCGGACCTAGTAAATGATTACCGACAATGCCGCACCATACGTTTAAAGAAAATTGCTGTTGGTGACTTCTAACACTAGTTGCGTGTGGGTTTAATTGGCGCCATTCGTGGTGGTTGTGATAGTTCAGAATTCCATCCCGGGAAAAATGTGCCTCGTCGGTTACTAAAAGGACCCGTGGAAATTGATTGTCCTCTACTCTGGCCAAAAACCACTCGCAAAAGTCGATGCGTCTTGGATAATCTGCCGGGTTAAGAGCTTGGACCTTTTGAATATGATACGGGTGAAACTGATGTCCGCGGAGAATTCGCCAGACCAAAATGTGATTAACAAGTAATTGTCGTCCAACTTGTCTGGTACTTGTCGAGGGGTCCTCATCGAACATGGCAAGGACGTCTTCCTCGATTTCCTCCATGTCTTCTGGAATGTCTCGCTCTCGAACGTTGTTGGGTTGTACTTGTCCGATGTCCCTCAAGCGCCTGTCAACAGCCTCGAACGTACGACGATTTGGTATGCGTCGTTGCGGAAATTGTTCCTGGTATCGCCGCTGTGCTTCCACTGAATTGCCCTGCGCCAGTCCATACATGAGATGCATGTCTGCATATTCTGCATTGGTATACGCCATACTGTACTACCACGGGTCTCGTACATAATCCCCCTGGACATAATCCCCCCGGACCAAATTCCCCTATTTTGGATTTGCCAAGACTTTTTCCCCCCGATTTTAGACGTGTTTGTACAAAATCCCCCCAGAGAAAACGTCCAGGACAAAATCCCCCAAAAGGAAAACTGTTCAACAAAATCCTACCGAAAGGATCATTTTATTGAAAATCCCCCATTTAATAGGCATTTAGAAGTAAAGGTAAACGGAAGCCCAAATCCAAAGATTATCTTTAATTATAATGCAAAAGTATACTTCACAAGAGTGAAAGGTATTGCAAACAATGTCCCTAAACCAAAAGAAGTAAACTACTGATTTTGTTTTAACTTATTTCCAAAATTCCAATATTTTGGAAAAGGCGGCATTTTATGGTTAGTCAGCAATATTTTGGAAAAGGCGGAAATTTATGGTTAGTCAGCGATATTTTGGAAAAGGCGGCAATTTATGGTTAGTCAGCAATACTTTGGAAAAGGGGGAAATTTATGGTTAGTCAGCGATATTTTGGAAAAGGCGGAAATTTGTGGTTAGTCAAAAATATTTTGGAAAAGGCGGCAATTTATGGTTAGTCAAAAATATTTTGGAAAAGGCGGAAATTTATGGTTAGTCAGCAATACTTTGGAAAAGGGGGAAATTTATGGTTAGTCAGCGATATTTTGGAAAAGGCGGAAATTTGTGGTTAGTCAAAAATATTTTGGAAAAGGCGGCAATTTATGGTTAGTCGGCAATATTTTGGAAAAGGCGGAAATTTATGGTTATCAGCAGTATTTTGGAAAAGGCGGAAATTTATGGTTAGTCAGCGATATTCTGGAAATGGCGGAAATTTATGGTTAGTCAGCAATACTTTGGAAAAGGGGGAAATTTATGGTTAGTCAGCGATATTTTGGGAAAAGGCGGAAATTTGTGGTTAGTCAAAAATATTTTGGAAAAGGCGGCAATTTATGGTTAGTCGGCAATATTTTGGAAAAGGCGGAAATTTATGGTTATCAGCAGTATTTTGGAAAAGGCGGAAATTTATGGTTAGTCAGCGATATTTTGGAAAAGGCTGAAATTTAGGGTTAGTCAGCGATATTTTGGAAAACGCGGAAAATTATAATTAGTCAGCGATATTTTGGAAAAAACGGAAATTTATGGTTAGTCAGCGATATTTTGGAAAAGGCGGAAATTTACAGTTAGTCAGCGATATTTTGGAAAAGGCGGAAATTTATGGTTAGTCAGCGATATTCTGGAAATGGCGGAAATTTATGGTTAGTCAGCAATACTTTGGAAAAGGGGGAAATTTATGGTTAGTCAGCGATATTTTGGGAAAAGGCGGAAATTTGTGGTTAGTCAAAAATATTTTGGAAAAGGCGGCAATTTATGGTTAGTCGGCAATATTTTGGAAAAGGCGGAAATTTATGGTTATCAGCAGTATTTTGGAAAAGGCGGAAATTTATGGTTAGTCAGCGATATTTTGGAAAAGGCTGAAATTTAGGGTTAGTCAGCGATATTTTGGAAAACGCGGAAAATTATAATTAGTCAGCGATATTTTGGAAAAAACGGAAATTTATGGTTAGTCAGCGATATTTTGGAAAAGGCGGAAATTTACAGTTAGTCAGCGATATTTTGGAAAAGGCGGAAATTTATGGTTAGTCAGCGATATTTTGGAAAAGGCGGAAATTTATGGTTAGTCAGCGATATTTTGGAAAAGGCGGAAATTTATGGTTAGTCAGCAATATTTTGAAAAAGGCGAAAATTTTTGGTTAGTCGGCAATTCATACTATTTTCTCCATCATTGGTTCCGCTTTTCCTCGTAGGGGGAATACTACTATTTTTACTACTATCCTACTAAAAAAATTTCCACTGTGGAAAACGACCTCTAAAATAGGAATGACCCCTGAAGGGTTCGTCTCCAAGGTGGGGATTTCGTTCCGTAAGCGGGGGATTTTGTCTCCAGTTTGGGGGGATTTTGTCTGCAAATGGGGGGATTTTGTCTTATGCCCATTTAGACGGGGGGAAATTTTTGGGGGGATTATGTCCAGGGGGATTATGGGAGTCACCCATCACCTCAGAAATAAGAACGGACTTGGTCTTATCAACGACACAAATCCATGGTAGATCGATGAATGTCGGTGAACTTAATGTAACCAGTGTTTCCAAAGGAAACAAGTCATCAGGGGTAGATATTAGCGCCAGTAAAGCTCTCAAAGGAAATGAGGATCAAAGTGATGACGAAACGCCGTTACCTGATCAAGACCAAGATGATGACGAAACACGTTTACCCGTGAAGCAGCAAGAAAAATGTCCTGTGAAACCTGTCGCTTTGCCAGATCACGACGATAAAGAAAATACTGAACGGAAACGCATTAACGAGCTTGAAAACTTAAATAAAGATTTACAAAATAATAATGGAAGTCCTAAGGCTAAACAATGCAGGAAAGCTTGGACCGGGGACGAAGAAAATCGTTTGATTATTGGTGTTGAGAAATACGGTGTTGGATCGTGGTATAAAATTGCCCATGAATTCGAAATTAAAAGGTCGAACCAGAAGCTGAGTGGTAAATGGAGGAACCTTTCTAAAGGCAATAATATGTTAAAGGTTAAAACGAGGGTTTTAAGCAAACAAAGGAAATAAAAAAAGTGTTCATTAAATGTTATATAAGTATTGTAATAAAAAATAACAAATTTTACAGGATCATTCACCCATAAATAAAAAATCAATCATTTATTGATAAAGTGACAAAAACTCTGAAAATATAAATAATACGGATAGTAATTTAAATGGGCTTGGCAAATTTACGTAAAACTTAAAAAATAAAATTGTAACTTATACCTTCGAAAAAAAAATATTTGGCGGCAAAAAAATATAATCAAACATTCGAATTTCAAAATAAAAGGGGCCGTTATCTCTGGCCAATCAGGATCCAGTTCACAGCGTTGTATCGGAGGGCCTCCCATAGTGACGTCATCCCTTAATATATGCGTCAAATCATAGCCGAAAACGTCACTGCCTTTGCTTTGCCAGCCGTGTTTGGTACAGCTTTGGTTTTATGGTAGGGGTGTGCGAATATTGAAATTTGCAATCGAATAGAGTTCGAATGGGGGGGGGGAGCCCCGCTTAACCCGAAAAAATTTGGCAAATGAAATTATAATTTATATTTATATGCCGCCAGGAAGACTCGCCACAACAATTACGATAGAATCCTTCCCATAATAAGTAGAGATAATACCTTTGGAATTCCGTGTTTTATCAGCGTGTATAGCGTGTGTATATAGCGTCGGTAGTGATAGATCTCAAATTCTTTGGTTTCATTCTAAATCTTTAAATGGTGGGATGACTGTAAGCAGAAGTGAAATGAGACTAGAAGTACTGAGTTAACCAAATTCTTCACTCGGCGAAAGTGAATATTCTTGATAACACACGAACGGTTGGCCCTCTGGTGGCGGTTTCAAAATTTCCCCTCCAAAACGTGAGACGCTCGCGGTGGTAGACGGCCGAACTAGATTCCAGCACCCGCGTCCGAGTTCCGCGACTTAAGGTTGAGGGGAAGGGGTAGGAAATGTTTTTGGAACTCGACCAATTTTTTACCTCTCCGTGTGACGTAGTCCAGGAGAGGTTCTGTAACGCCGTGTCTGTGTGTGTGTCTGTCTTTGTGTCTGTGTATCTGTCCGTTGTTACATCCACGTGACCGCGTTCGCAGTTTGCGAATCGGAGCAAACGTGTTCGCCATTTCCGAACTGCTTTCACAGTCACGGAAATGACTCCTCTATTTGAGTTCTCACACCACCATCTTCTGGTCTTTGTCCATCCCACACGGACACCAGTCTGTTCTTACTGGCTTCTAATCACCACCATGTTCTGGTCTTCGTCCATTCGACTTGGACACCAGTCTGTATATACTAGCTTCCAATCACCACCATCTTCTGTTCTTTGTCAATCCCACATTGACACCAGTCTGCACTTACACTGGCTTCTAACACCACCATCCACTGGTCTTCCGTCTATTCCACATAGACACCAATCTGTATCATTGGCTTCTACTCCATTATCATCGTTTGGTTTTAGGATATACGCGGCAATCAGCTAGGGTTACGAGAAACGTCTAGCCTCCCTAAGGTGGGATCGCCACCAAACGTTTTCGCAATTGCGCTTTTTCCTTACTATTATAATGGAAACGAATCGTATATATACCCCAAAATTTGAAGAAAGCGGGCAAGAGGGGTACCCTTCACTTTAAACGTCAATATTAGCAAAGTTTGAGATGATAATAGGTATAACTTTATTTTAAACGATTTAACTATTATTAATGTTAATTATTGAAGATTAAAATAATTAAAAATAATTATATTTATTTAAATATTAAAGATACACCTCTCGTGCAAAGAGAGAGATTATCATCGCCTCCTATATCTATCAAGGCCCGTGCATGCGATATATTTCCTTCATTGCCTCCTATATCTATCAAGGCCCGTGCATTTCGATATACTTTTCAAAACAACAACCAAAATGGGAAGCTCCTCTCAGAAACATAATAATTTCTTTTCTCTGTATATGAATAATAATAATAATATTGCGCTCCTTCTTTAATGGTATGAATCCTTGCCTGTCTATTAATATTTTACGATGGAGTAATACGTTTTTAGCAAAGTCTAGAGAGGATAAACATAAGCGAGATTGTTTCGGGAAAAAATACTGCTTCCACTAATGGGTTTATACTCCTTGTTACTGTTGTATAGAGTAATCATGATAAAAGCTTAAAAAATTACGAGAGGACAGACCTTTTTTATCCTCTTGTTTTATTCTTAATAAGAATATAAAACATTTATTTTGTATCAAAAAATATTTTTAGTGCTAAGATTGCTTTAAAAAAATCTAAACGGTTAGGCATTGGTAAAAAAGACAAATGATGTTTTTCAAATCAAATGAGATAACGCCCACCTAGTTGAAAATTGCAGTTTTTTATCCGCGGGGGCCATTCTTAATGAGAATTTCGATGCTAGTAGGTTGTCAATTAAACTACCGGTATATTATTGTTGTTGGAAATTGGATATTAAGTCAAATTAAGTGGTTGTAAATAGCCAGCAGGTTTTTGCCGCTTCTTTTTGAGAGTATTTGATTTTTTTATGTAAAATGGAGGAAGATAATGTTGAGAGTAAAAGGATGAAATGCGGAAGCGCAAAGCGCGGGAAAGCATGAGGGCAAAAAGGTCGACGTTTTCATTGGATACTGAAGTTTATATAATCTTCTCGACACGGAGAGGTAATATTTTGGTTTTCCCAATTTGTTTCCATCTAGTTTTAGCGCGTGGGAAGCGGCATAAAATCCTCAAATTTGTTCACTAGTGCCAGGATTTACTATCAATGCTAGAGCCCTTCACTTCTAGTCTCATCTCACTTCTGTTGTAAGTGAGTGATAAAATCTGCAATATACTTGAAAGTTGAGGAACAATCTTGTTCTTTACATTTGAAATTTCCAGGCTGACATTCTTTTTTAACATGTTCGCATTTCCGTCTATAGGTAAAATACGCATTTTTCGAGGCAATTATTTTGCCGCAATCACAAGGTTTTTCAAATTTTGCCCTTTCTGAATCCATTTTATTAATTAATTACAATATCGTACGTTAAAGGACCAAGAATTGACTGTTCACACACGCAATAACGACAGTACCTTTCAACCAATTTTCCAAAAAGCGCGGGACAATACGACATAAGCAGACGACTAATATGAGGGAAACAGTAATTGGGCGAGAACGAAAGACCTGACTCGTGACACTTACGGGCCTTCTTATTGGCTAAACAACTTTGGTACTGGTCGGATATTTATCCGCTCGTGTCATGGCAAGCAAAAAACCACAAATTAACGACGAATATTTAATTAGCGAAGTTAGAAGTTTCCCAGAACTTTGGAATAATAAGCTACAGGTTTACAAAAACAGCGGAAATAAAGATTCAGCGTGGATACGAATATCAGAAAGAATGGGCTATACAAGTAAGTTAAGCCAAGGCTTAATACATTGTTTATAAAATCAAAGGTTTATAAATTTTAATGGATATGTTATCTTTAATATAAATTGTAGTTGATGAAGTGAGAGCCAGGTGGAAATTCTGCGTGACAAATACGTGAGAGAAAATAAGATAATTTCCACAACACAATTAAGCGGAAGTGGTAGAACATCGAGGGATAAATGGGATCTCTTTACATCTATGGATTTCTAGAACGACACAGTTAAAACAAAACCGTAAATATTTAAAATGTATATAATATAAATCGAGTATTAAATAGGTTTGAAATAATTTCAGCACAATTAGCAATATGTCTTGCTCAACGGTGGATACAGTAATTATTGCTGAAACCATTGCTAGTACCTCATCTGCGAGTAACGTGATTCCAAAGTCATCTAAAACTATTTTGAACGGAGCATTAACAAGAGATTCAAACGGAACACCAACTGATAAATCGTACGTCGTGGAAACGGTTACTGGGGACCACATTATCGAAGATTATGAAGAGCTTTCAGAAGAAGAGTCCTGCAGTAAAACAAATTCTTCGGATTCTACCAAACGTACTGCGGAAACCACTGACTCGGGCTCGGTAGACCAATCTGATGCTAATGTTGTTCACAAATCAACCAAAAGAAGGAAACCTCAGCAAAAAGACCAATACGAGGACACTGCCGAAAATATGGAAAGAAAACACCGAAAAGATGGTTAAAGTCTGCAAACCTGCCGAAGTAAAGAAAGAATATAGTGCCAATGAAATGTTTCTGCTCAGTTTATCAAAAGACTGATTCTTTACGGCCTAGTAATCAACGAAAAGCCAAACGATTGTTTTTGTTCACATTAGATGAAATAATTACGGAAGAAGAACAGGCAGGCACAAGAGAGTAATGAAATTAATGAAATGTTATTTTTTAGATTGAAATACATTTTGGTTCACTTTATGATATTTTATTTTATATTAATTTATTTATTTATTTATTTAATAAGGCTCGAGGGATAGGGTCGTGAAGCCGCCAGGGCTTGGGTACAACCCCCCTCCATGGTACAAGAGTCGAGAAACAATTTGCGAGTATATACAAACGGGAATATTTACAAACAGAAACGAACAAATGAACAAAAATAAATACAACATACATCGAAAATACCAAAAACAAAACAGAGCAAAATAAATAAAACTAAAAATAAAGAACCCAGGGTAACCACGGGCGCGAGGATTAAGAGACCGAGGAGAGCCAGGTCGATACAGCGGAACGAAACGACTGGCGACCAGCGGAGTCGAGGAGGGCGGGAGGTAGCGCGTTCCAGTCAGACAAAACGCGGGACGTAAAATGGTTATGGCGATGGCGAGTGCGGGCGCGGGGCTTTCGGAGTTTCAGCCGATGACCGCGAGTGCGCGACACAGAGTTAAGGTCAAAGTACTTCTCGACCGGAGCATCGATGGCCCCCCGAAACAAGTCGAACACGTACACCAGGTCATTGGCCTGGTGGCGAAGGGTGGGCGGCAGGACACTAAGCCTAGTGTCGCGTTGGGCAGGTAGGAGACGTTCACAACCCTTGGTTAGCTTCGTGAATCGATTGTGAGCCTTGACTAGCGAGGTTCGTGGCCCCGCCTGCGAAGGAGACCATATGATGGACGCGAAATCGACGGACGGGAGAAGCAGCGAATTAAGAACATGTATGGCGGAATATTATTTGTTTCTTCTTTGCCATTGTACTTGACCACTTCCTATAAAATACTCTTTGTACTTTTCACGAATTTGAGCATTATCTTTTTTATGGGTTCTTGTTCCTTGTCGTTGTAATCATCCCATGCAGGTATTCGGGTTATTTCTCCATTCTCCAGTTTGTAAATTGCCACCTTCTAGCCCAGGACTTTTAGGGTTTGACCTAGAACATATGAACATAAAGATGAAAATTGGTACATGTGTTATTTTTGACCCAACAAAAAATATACTAAAAGTCACCTGCTGTAGAGCGCGAGCTTTCGCCGCCATCTTGGAAAATTGCTGCCGGGAATGCCAGCTACAATTTATTCCACATTCTTCTTCAAAAATTATGAAAATTAGTACACATTATGACTGGAACCACATAAGCATCATAGATAAATTTAACAGCTCTGTGTTTGATAGCTTGGTCGCCATATTGATAAATGGCCGCCGCGAATTCAGGGTACAGTATATATCACCATGTGGTTATATAAAATTGATAGATATTATAATCAGATCTGTGTAAACCTCATAGTTAAATATTGAAGCCATTCATGAGATAGTTTGGCCACCATGTTGGAAAATGGCCGCCGGGGATGTCATTTAGATACAGTATATTGTTCATAAATTATGAAAATTGGTAATAATTATGTTGAAGACGGTCTAAACATCATTATTGAATATTGAAGACGTGCTACTGATAGTTTGGGCGCCATCTTGGAAAATTATGCTGGAAATGCTAAATATATTTCAAACATATAAATCTTTTCGACATTCCTATATTGAGTAGATGATTTTCATTAACGTAATAAACACCAAAAAATAATCATCTCCAAGTCGATATTATCGAGACCATCTTTAAAAATGGCCACTCGAAAATTAATACCCTAAATTCTGAAAGAAAGAAAAAGTTATTCAAAGCTGTAATTATCAACATTTTGATTAGGGTATATAATTTTATGGGGGTTTATAGATTCTCGTGTTGTTAAAGATTAGATTTAAGACAAATCTCTAACGGTTCGTTCATATTCATCTCGTCAGCCTCAAGATTTTTTTCACAATAATTGCATGTCAGAGGCCTTTATTAGGCGCAGCACCTAGCTGGGGGGCTCATCATATTCCAAATTGAACCTGCAGAAACGCCGTCAAGGCATACGGGATCGGCCAGCGGCCCCGACAAACGCCCCTTGAGCAGGTGACAAAAGCTGGACACCGTCAGTGGCGAGCCCAGCCAGAAGGTAGTCGGTGACAGGGAAGGATTAAGGCAGCAGGAGGCTCGATGAGACGGAGGATTTCCCTCCAAACACATCAGTGCCACACGACCGAAACAATGTATCCGCGACCCTCAAGAGGGTTGCCAATATCGGGGTGATCCAATTAAGGCAATAACTGGGCGGGAGCGAAGCGGCCGAGCAAAAACTTCAGGGAACGGGGCAAGGAACGGTCTGAACCAAGGGCGAACCCAAGCAACTCCCGAACCGGCACACCGAACTCGGGCCCCCTCCGCCACAAGAAGCCCTTTTGCTCTGATCCAGCGACAATGTCCACGTAATGCTGAGCAAACTAATTCGGATCGTCTACATCCAGTTCTTTACACAAGAGGTTCCGCAGTTACAGATAATGAGTATTAAACGTTGTTCTTGAGTGTCGTGAATGGGACCTAGGATTCGGGATCGCGAACCCATCCCCATTCTTCGCGCAATAAGATTTATATTCTTGCCATCTAGGGCACCCACGCAGTTTGGAAAGTTCCATTTTTTTAAAAAGTGAAGTGCAGTGCAGTGTTCATCATAGTTTGTTTTGATATTGGTGAAAAAACTATTGGTTGAAGAGTCTCCCAGATAGCGTTGCATGTCTCGGGTATAATTTTCGCCACTGTAGATTTGCCCATTCTAAAGGCAAGGGAAAGCGATCGATAGCTATCACCAGTTGACAAGTATCTACAATGGTTATATTAATTAATTTCATTGACAGTCCATATAATTATAAACAAAATGCCATAAAATGATTTAGTCACGTACCGTAAGTAATCAATTACTATGCCACCGACCAAAGCGAAAATCATATTTTACATCTTCTGTGATTTCATAAATATGCATGGGAAACAAGATTCCGGCCACTGTTAAGGCGTGGACCGGGTTTTACGTACTCTCCTCTTTTTTTCTCAACCTGTCAATATTTGATAGATTGTGTAGGCTTATAGATTTGTAAGCTTATAACAAAAGATGCTTTTGTAGGAATAAACTTATAAAGATCATAATATAAAGTAAAAACTTACTTTCTTTAAAAGTATATATATATATTTATAAAAAGGATATTTTTTCAATTTTCATTTTAAATTACATTTGATTTAACCTATAGTAATTTCTTCTAGACTCGTAAGGAGGATGATAAATTTTAATATTATTTTTAAATCTTACGTAAGTCATTAAGTTTTTATATACAAGGCGTTTAGTTGTTTTCTAACGTAAAGTTCCAAGACTAATCTTTCGAGATGTGTAGTTTTAACTTTAAAGGTATGACAAATTTCTTCCGTGTTTTCTGAGGGTTCTTTCCTAGGTCGTGATTTTGTTTTTTATTGACTTGGTGTACGCCTTTGTTTCATCAAAGCTAAAGGGAATGTTTTTTGTGGGCTAACCTCTGATAAAGCTGCACTTAGGGAAATGTTTCAAATGTTCTTCGTAAAGATTATCGGTGGGTTTCCAGGCTAATAAAATGCAGTTGCATTCGGTATGTAACGAATAAAACCCCGCTCTGCTGTCTCTTCTTTGAAAGTTTCGAAATTTACTTTAGTTGCATATGAAATTAAGACCTATGTTATATTTAAATGTCTAGTTGCTACCGGGTCGATGAATGATTAAAAATATTTTATTACCTATTCCGTAAACATGTTCAGGCAAAGGCATTGGTGGGTGGTCGAACCATTTGTTATCATTGGAATTTATTTTGTGATTCATTGCTTTTTTAATTGAGTAGGCCGACTTCTCGCCTACACAATCATAGTGTTATTCATGACGGCGAGAATATCTTGTCATAGGTTAGCATTTATTTTTTGAAAAGTGTACAATGTGATGATATCAAAGGATATTTTCACAATTGAGAATCTCCAGAAATGCTTTACGCACCCTGTTTTTTTATTTATTACCCCAATAAAGTATTGCCCCTTATTTGAGGTGTTTGTAGCAAAAATCTATTTATAGGCCACTCTTTTGTTGACAATTTATTTGACATAAAAAAGCCATCGTTCTTTTGTTATAAAAATGGTAATCTGTTGACAGTTGTGTGTCAAAATTGGTATGCTCCCAATTAACAAAAAACCATTTCTCCCAATTCTCACTTAACCCAAAAGTATTTTGGTTCCCATTTAAACCAAGCGCGTTTCTCCCAATTCCCACTTAACCCAAAAACTTTCTTAATCTAGCGTTTTTACCTCTCCGAGTGACGATGACGTCACGGAGAGGTATTGCACTTTACGTGTGTGTGTCTGTCTGTCTGTCAGTCACACCCCACGTGACCGCGTTCGCAGTTTGCGTATCGGAGCAAACGTGTTCCCAATTTCCGGACTGCATTGACAGTTCACGGAAATTTGGAAAATTGTGTTTGTCTCCGCTGGCTATTCTACGTGAGTTCCCACACCACCAGTTTTGGTTTCGTCCACTCCACATGGACACTAGTTTGTGTATACCACATACACCTTAATCCATCCTCATTGGCGTCCAACAACCACCATCTACTGGTCTTTCGTCTATACCCACATAGACACCAATCTGCAACATTGGCTTCTAACACCACCATCTACTGGTCTTTCGTCTATACCACATTGGCACCAATCAGTTGCATTGGCTTCTACTCCATCGTCGTCGTTAGGTTTAAGATTTACGCGGCGAGCGGCTAGGGTTACGAGAAACGTCTAGCCTCCCAATGGCAGGGCTTCCACCATCGGTTCACGCGAAAGCGTTTTTATCTATTGTTATAATGGAAACGAATCGTATATATACCCCAAAATTTGAAGAAAGCGGGCAAGAGGGGTACCCTTCACTTTAAACGTCAATATTAGCAAAGTTTCGAAAGATACTAGGTCCAACTTCCTTTTTTCCTATGTCGCTATGACCAGCCTCTTCTTTCATATCCCACCGTCCCGAGGAAAGGGGTCCGGGACTTTGACGCGTGCACAGATTACTCTGTTTCCTATTTCTGCTTCTAAAATAAAAATCTTTCAATGACCTCACATTTGCGCTAAACGCGGGAGGCTATGGGCAACCCCAGGCTCCGTTTAGATAAGCTCAATCGCGTAGCGAACGTTCCTATCATAGAAGCCATCTCTCCTCTGAAGTTGTTTCTTATATGGAATAGTCGAATATGTCTATTTGAAGGGATGTCTTGAAGCGCATATGCCATCATGAATGAGATTTTCACTAGGCTGCAATGAATCGGGCTGAAGACCTAGACGTAATTAAGAGTTATAAATATTATGATATCATGGCCCAAATAACAATATTTTTAAACCACTTCTCCTCTTCAAAAGACGCGAGTTTTCTCTTAAAGGTACAGTGCCACCCAATTTTGGACCAAAAACCTGTTGTATGGTGGCGCCAAAGTAGAAAAAGCGGACAAAACCTGAAACTTTTGGTCACGTGTAACAATTTTCGGGGAATTTTAAACTCTCCGACCCTTATTTCAACCCTCCAGGTTGTCAACCCCCAATTTTAGTTTACCCCTTTTTTGGCATAATGGGATGGGTCTTCCATGAAAGGAGCTTGAAATTCCAATTTTCTTTTTATCAAAAAACATATTACTATCCCACTGTGACCCTAAAGAACGAAACCAACTAACTAGTTAAGCTGACGCCAAATAAATGTCACATATGTGCATTAGATAAAGTTTTTGTTAAAAAAGACACTATAACCTGATTGCAGTTGAAAGTTGGAAAACTTTGTTGACCTAAAAAAACGGAAAACCCTACTTCTTTTCATTTCATTTCAAGTACCCCACCCTCTTCTTTCTCTCGCTCTCGCTCTCGCGACTCGCGCGCGCGCACATTCGTTTTCGTTTTACAGTGTTAGTGTGTAAATTAACAAAAATCAGAAGCCCATTAAATTAGCCCAGGAAGTGAACAATTACAATGGCTGGTATAGCGTACGTCTCTGCTGGGATAAAAACTCCTTCTAGCTCCATGGATAGGGGGTTAAATTTTTCCCCCTTTCCTAACACAGTTAGAAATCTCGAGCTCCTCTCTAGAAAGTCTTTCTTGACGTGGGCGGGGTGTGACCAAAGAGAATTTATAATAGGGAGTGGAAGCTCTTGCCCTTGACAGTGCTAAATACAAATGTAGCTCAAACAAGTAGGCTGCGACGCTAAAACTGGCCAGGTAAATTTCCGGTCACATGACTCTGCTTTAATTTTAAAGTTTGCCCTCAATCACTATTGGTTGTACAATTACCCAATAAGGGTTCGAGATTTCGAGTGCGACTGGTGCCATTTAGAGTTATTTTAAGTCGGACGTTTCACTTTCCCTAAAAAGGTAGTGTCCATCTCCTCTAGAGACCCTCCCGCAACATTCTAGAACCACCCTAGAGGGCGTGGCCACAAAAATTATACCGGAAATATACCTGGCCAGTTTTGTTGATGAAGTGATTTTTGAGCTACATAATATTCCTCAGTTTCCACTCCCTATTATAAATTCTCTCTGGTGTGACTTCTTCAGCCCATGAACGCTGCATCTCTAAAGGGTAGATTGTTTGCTTTATAAAAAATTGAAAAAAGAACGGCCACGGTTGTTAAAGGGAGGGTGAAGTAGAAAATCAAGTGGTTTTTTTTAATCGATTCTTCTACTAAGTATAAAAAGGCAGGGGGTTACGCGATTGGTCGGACGTCGTTATTTAAAATTATCTTTTAAATCTGAACCTAATTTGAATTTTGAAATCATTCGGAGCTAGTATTTCCAGAATGTTTGACTATGCAGACTGGTCTTGTAAATAGTAGGGGAATCGATAGAAAAACCACTTGATTTTCTACTTCACCCTCCCTTTAAATAGTTTTTTTTCCAATAGGTTTATGAAGAGTCATAAAAAACTGAATGACCTCTACTGTTCCAAAATTCACACCCCCATCCCTTCTCCTATTTTTAAGCGAGCTCGGTTTAACAGTGGAAGGGGGCGTTTTCGGCCAATAGTTTTTTCTCTCTCGATAGGGCTAATTTTGGCGTACGAGTCGCACCTAAGCCGGAGATCTGAGAAAAATTATCGCGAGGTGGCGAAGGTGTCGCCCTTCTTCAGTATTGCTACACAAGAGAGGGGAGTCCCAAACCCCGCTTTTGGTTACTTCCTAGGCTAATTTAATGGACTTCTGCAAAAATGGAAGGAATTCTAGAAATGCCGTGCAATTGTAGGAATTCTTGCTCCCGATCAATTTCCGCAAATTCAAGAAATGGTACTGGTACTGTAGAGCTAGAGGCATCAAATGTCTCTCAACATGTGGATGGGCGCCTGGAAAGGTGCCATGTTCTAATATGCTAGAGAATGTAAGTAAAAACAATTGAAAAGGTCTATAGAGTATTTTCGGTAGAGGGGGAATGGACTATGTATCCCTAATGTTGTGGCCAACTTTGTAATAGAGAATACTATTTTCCCCCGGAAGGGGGATATCCCTAAGGTAAGAGAGAGAGAGAGGGGGTTTATACGGGAAAGGAACTAGTCTAGCAAATCCGTACCATTGACAGTGCCAAAATGATTACACGCAATTAGTATAGGTGTACGTACCCCGAAGGGTCCGTCATTCGAAAAAAAAACGTACGGGATTTTTATGGATTTTTACGTTTTTTTTTAAATGGATTTGTCAATTTTTTATAAAAATCCAAAATCCAGTAGTATTTTCAAAATAACCGTTGTGATTTTTAATTTTTTCATGGAATTTCGTATTTTTTTCGGGATTTCGTATTTTTTTTCGGGATTTTGTATTTTTTCGGGATTTCATAATTTGTTTTGGGAATATCGTTATTTGTTTTGGGATTTCGTATTTTTTTCGGGATTTCGTATTTTTTTTCGGGATTTTGTATTTTTTCGGGATTTCATAATTTGTTTTGGGAATATCGTTATTTGTTTTGGGATTTCGTATTTTTCTAGAATTTTGTATTTTTAACTGTAATTTGTATCGTCTTCCTGGAATTGTGAATTTTGGTTAATGTGGAATTTCTCAAAATTTTGAATTTTTTTGCTGGATTTTCACAAAATATTGAATTTTTTTGGTGGATTTTTACAAAATTTTTAATTTTTGTGGAATTTCTCAAATTTTGAATTTTTTTGGTGGATTTTCACAAAATTTTGGATTTCTAAAAAAATTACGAACACACTCCCGGATTTAAAGTGTTATTTTGGATTTCTATTTTTGGATTTTTGGTGGATTTTTGGATTTTTTACATAGTTTTATATATTTTGAAACTTTTGAAAGATCTTCGGATTTTTCAAAAATACAAAATCCTTTTTGTATTTTCACTGGAATTTTGGATTTTTTTAGGATTTTTCCCCGAGCGTACGGGATTTTTTGGCAATGACGGACCCCTCGACGTAGGCCTACCCCTTGCCCAAAAAATACACTACAAGAGGTCTAATAGAGTTCCTAAAGCATTCCTCAAAACTCTACAGGTGAATTTTTCTTCAAAGGTTTTATATGACCATAAGTTCCCCTCTTGCAAGAGCGCGCCCAGATCGAGGGAGGGATACACAGTCTCTACCCCGCTCTACCGCCACTAGTCTATTCATGTTACTGTATTTACCTCCATTGAGACCGCTATGCGCTCAATCTTGCAACATAGGTAGGGGAGGGGGTCATGGAGAACTTCTTGAACTCACGAAGGTAGGCTCGTCATTTTCTATCCACAAATGGTGGATAACCGATAATTTATAAAGAAAGTTGTGGATATAATACAATTTAACATGTAAGTTCTGTGGATAGTTTTCGAGTATAGATACATATAAAATACCGTGGATAATGGATAGATAATGCCGAGCTCTACGCGACGGAAATATAGCACGGAAATTTTAAACACCTGCTAATTTTCCTCCTTTTCCAATATTTTCCTATTTGATGGTTTCGGTAGGTGTTTAAATTTTCATATCATAGCATGGATAAAGGATGCGAGTAAGGAAATTAGTTTTCACGCAACTACCCATTTCTGACCACAGCTTATTCGGTAAATACACCATTCCATCATCGGTTGTCAGCACGCGCAAAGGTAGGTCTCTGTGTTAGAGCAGCTTTATGCGTGCTGGCAAGAGACGAAAAAAATACTGATTGCCAGATTTTAAATTCTGAAAATCACCATTTCTTTCGTCTCTATAGACTAGTGGCGGTAGAGAGGGGCGTAGACTGTGTATCCCTCCATTCGGGCGCGTTCTTGTAAGAGGGAATAATGTGCGCTCCCAGTAGGCGGATGACACTGAGCTAAGAGATAGAAGGGTATGACGTTTGCATACGTAGTACTGCCATTACTCTATCAGTACGCCGGAATCTACGATTTCGGTTACTGCTAAGCAGCTTCAACATAGAGACCTAGCTTTGCGCGTGCTGACAGCCAAAACTGGAACAGAGTATATAGATAGTTTACAGTCTAGGAGGATTCATACCATTTACAAAAGGAGGCCTGACTTTATACTCACCTAGTGAGTCTGGCCTCCCTGTGTAAATGGTATGGATCCTCCTAGGGTTTAAACAACGTATATCGAATAAGCTGCTGTCGGAAATAGGTAGTTGCCTATCCTCTAAGCGTGAAAACTAATTTCATCACGCGCGTTCTTTACCCATGGGTATACTTTAGTCCTTCAATTTGCTCGAAACTACAATAGGAATATGGACTGTAAAACTATATCAGTTGAAGGGGGGAAACGTCATAGTTGGGGCTGCCAATAAATGGAGCAGGTTTTCACTCTCCCTCGTGCGGGCCGCTGAAGAACTCAATGCAAAATTTTGCGCACAATAGACTAGCGAAACCTTGCCTCAAAAGCTCTCCCCCCCCCGAATTGAAATAGCTTTGCAGTCATTTCTCGCGTCGTTCTCGAACTAGTACTCAGTAACTCAAGTCTCTAGCATTGGGAAGCATCATACTTATTGTACAAGCTTATAAACTTATGGTGCTATTTGAACCGGCTTTCAGTTCAGTGAAAACCAAAGACGCAGCATATAACTAGTCTTTGTGAAAACTAAGCTTTAGTTTTCCGTCATTGGAATATTCTGCGAACATTGTGACTTATAAAAGGCTCTACAACTTATTAATTCTTATAGGCAGAAATTTTGAATGTGGAAAAACGTAGCAAAAATATAAAGCTTAAAACTAGGCCTATATCGAAAAAACATAAGTCCTCGAATGAAGGACATGTTGCTGTTCCTGAATTTGACGAAAAAAGAACAGAGGTATATAAAACAATTTGGCTAAAGTATTTTGGCTATCAGCTAAAACGATAGTAACAGAAATTTATATTTAAAGGTTATTTTGTCCGAGGATTCGTCTGAAAGCGACCTGTTCCAACCATCACCAGTAAAAAAAGAAAGTGATTAAAAGAAAACCTGCAAGGGACAAGCCAGTTTTAAAACATCCAGCTTGCCCTACAAATTGTGTTGTTCCACATCAATTAATTGAAAAGAACTAAAGGTGAGTTCAGAGAGACACAAATTCCCATGGTCGACGTCGTCATAGTCCCGTCCCCATTGAATCTCGACATGTTATACCAGGGGGCGGGGCTAAAATGGGACCTTCCTGTGGAATGGAGATAAAGCTAGAAATAACCTAATTTGAAGCTCCCTTTTAAAATGAATATATGCCTTCCTGACCACGTTTAGTTTAAGGTTAAGTTAATTATTAAATAAAAAAATTAGGTTGCTGCTAAAAACGCCAGCCGTGAAGCGTTGGAATGGTTTGTTTTGGAAGTCGGACCGAAATTCCCAGAAGCTTTGTCAATAATTTATGAAAAATGTGACAGTAGGTATTTTATTTTGTTTCTATAAGTTAGTATTTTAATTATTATTCTATAGTTGAAGCAAATAAGGACAAAGAAATGCCATTTGTATGGGACAGAATAAAAGATCAAGAGCCCAATCAACAATACCCGTGATCCCTCCCACCGAAAAGATGTATTTGCGGTAATTGTCGTGAGATTCCGCTTGCGGTGGAAAACGTCTGCTGCAGGCAGGAGATTTATACTACTACTAGAGCAATGTTTGCTCTTGTTTGTTTATATCAACCAATTTTGACTATAAGCATGAGGTTCAGAAATGAAGCTGCAACTCGGAGAGGGTTAGTTGCATCAAACAATAACTTCAGGTAATCTCATTTAAGCGTCGTTTATTACACTCCTTAAATTGCTTTTAACTAGTATAAATTAATAGGCACCATGCGTATAAGAATTACACCCTCATGGATTATGGAAGGTTGGGGGCTGGCAATCGAGTCATAATACCTTCTTGTTGCGTTTTGCGCATCAGGCAAGCTTTTCCATCACCTGATGGGGTGTACAAGGGATTTATAAGAGGAAGAATAATTGAGGGATAGTGAGGTTTATTTTCAATACTAAAAGACTGAACATTTTAAGATTTCTTTAAAATCTTGATAAATGTTTTTCCAAAAGTTCTTCGTTAGACGGCTTTTCTATCATGCTTATGCTTTGGAATAAATGCCTTGGATCTGTTTCATCAAAATCTCTCGTGTCCGTAATTTTTCCCTGATGAATAAAAATCTTTCATGTTTAAATTTTTCCCTGATGAATAAAAATCGTTTCATGTTTAAATTTTTCCAGAAAATTAATTAACATCTAAGCACAGTAGTTGGTATAGTAGTTTTTCTTCAAAGATCATCTCCAATAAACAGTTCATATATGCATATTCTTTTTCTCCATAAACTTTCCCGACAACATAAGTTTTTGCTTTTTGCTATAATAGAATCGGTACCTCAATTCACCAGCTTTATTGCGCGCTTGTGGTCTATTTGCATGTTCGTTGTAATCTATAGCAGCTAATATTATACGGACACGATAGCTGGGCCAACTGTACATTGTAAATAGATTTTAGAGAAAAACACTGAGGTTTTTGCAGGTGTAGAGTTTTTTTATTAAAACTTTCACTTACGTGTAGCTGTTACGTTTAGATACATAACCCAAAATTTGGTTGTGAAAGGATTCTAGAAACCCAGTGTGCTTTAATAATAATTAATTTGATTGTACAAGCAAATGTTAGCAACAGCTAATAAATATGCATGATTTACCTGAACCTTACATAGTACTGCAAGTTCCTTTCCAAATACTTGTTAAGCACAATTTCTTCTAATGCTTTGTAAGCCCGAGAATTAACTTGAAGCCATGGTTTGTCTCTGTCTTCTTCTGGCAAGGGCATTTCATGCTGACAAGCGTAACCTGCTCCAAAATCAGTGGCCCATTCGTGATAGTTTGTCACATGATTTAGCGTACTTTGAAATGATGCCTTTTTGATAATTTTTTATTTAAATTGTAAGTGCGAAGTAGTTCCGATTTCGTCTAAAATTATTACATACTAGCAATGTTTCATAACTCCCCCCACATTCTCGACAACAGTACCAAAGATGGTTCCTTATTTCTCCCGCCCATTTAGCTAGGTCAGAACAGTCTTTTGCTTTTGACGCCTTAAAAATAATATTGAATTAGAAAGTTGTAATTTGTGATTAAAGACTGCAGATATACTTCTAAAATTTTTTTTAGACTTTAACAATCAAATAGAAATCGATCAACTGAAAAACAAATTCTTTAAATACTTTCAAAAACGACAGATTTTTTTCAGTCGGTTTCGCGTTTATAAAAAACAAACTGCACCACTCTCCCGAAAACCGAACTATTCCGCTTTTGAGGATTAACGTCAGCAAAACTCTACGATAAAACTTTGATTCAAAAACATTCACTGATTCTATCTTTACATTTATATCCATTTTAGTACAAGTATTCCCCGCATCCTCCATTTTTCTATCACTGCCTCGGTCAAAACAAAGATGACACCCCTTTAAATTAGTTGTTTTTTTCGGAGGACAGGAGTGACCGTCACGCGCTGTGTAACAATCTAAATATCATAATGAAAATTTAAGAGCATCAATCACGCAAAATTCTCAAAAACCCTTAAAATCATTGTCGCATTTACTTTAAATTTACTTCCCTTTTATATATTTCAATATTTCCCTAGAAAATGCCCAAAGATATTTCCAAAGAAAATGCACAAAGATAGTTCCCAAGAAAATGCCCAAAGTTATTTCCAAAGATATTTCCCAAGAAAATTCTTAAGATATTTCCCAAGAAAATTCTTAAGATATTTCCCAAGAAAATTCTTAAGATATTTCCCAAGAAAATACTTAAGATAATTCCCAAGAAAATTCTTAAGATATTTCCCAAGAAAATACCAAAGATATTTCCCAAGAAAATACCAAAGATATTTCCCAAGAAAATACCAAAGATATTTCCCTAGAAAATTCCAGAGATTATTTCCCTAGAAAATTCCCAAGATATTTCCCAAGAGAATTCCAAAAGATTTTTCCCTAGAAAATTCCAAATATGTTTCCCGGGAAAATTCCAAAGATATTTCGCGAGGAAATTCCAAAGATATTGCCACTATTGAGAGACACTAGAGTTTTGCTCAAATCCTTGCAGTAATAGCTATCCATCACAAAAATCTTTAGAACTCTTTAAAAAATTCCTTGGGAAATTGGGGAATATTGGCATCTTTTTCTTTTAAATTTGGAAATATCTTTGTAATATCCTTGTAAAATAACTTTGGAGCTTTCTTGGGAAATATATAGGGAAAATTATGGGACGAATTAATTTAGCCCTCTAGCAACGAGGGTGAGACTACTTATTAGGTCAGACATTTAATCGACTTACAAACATCCGAAAACGGCACAAAGTTTTAACCTTGAGCAAATGTATGGGGTACTAAGTGGGGTATGGAGGCTTCAATTGCCAAGCCGTAGATATAGACGTTGTTGTTAAATTTAATTATGTATTTTCACTTTGAGTTTTACGAGTACCAGATAAGTGTTTTACCTAACATAATCTACAATATTTTTTAAAAAAATATTCTGTAATTGCGCTCGAAATAAGGATAAAACATGCCACAAGGGAATAACTTTTATGTTAATCTTACTTTTCAAAAGTGAAAGTTTCTAGATGATGAAAGTTCGTATAAGCAAAAGTTTCGACTGCCAGCTTATATTCCCTGTAAATCTAAACATAACGATTTTAATTACGCATATTTTACTTTTAATCTATTTTATTCTTTGCATAAACCCCTAACGGATTATTATAGGTAAAAAAGGTAAATATAATAAACCATTTCAGCACTTGCTGAGCCCTAGCTACGGGACAAGCCTTTGTGAAACGTTTTAAATTTTTTAACCATCAAGTCAATGTCGGTGTAGGAAATCTTTAGCTAAACCATTTGGGTAAAAATATTTTCAGATAATTATTTTTTAAAGCATATAATTGCAAATATATCTGGCCTTTTGAAATTCATCTCTAGTATTCCTAACGAATTTCATTGGGAGAAATGGATGAGAAGCTTCTTTTGGCCAAAAATATTTTTCTAGTATCTAATAATGTTTTTTTAGCGCCGACTGTCAAATCCGAAAAGCCGCCCAATGAAACAGAGTGGACTCCTCTAACAAATTTCACCGCTTTACGTACCGTTGCAACGAATTGGAATTGATTATTTCGTGGTGGAAACCGGTATATTATTGTTGGGATAGATTATTATAGTAAATGGGTGGGATTCCTGGCAACACCAGACGTCATTACCCTATCGGCAGGAAAAGCCCCAATACAAGAGGTAATTTTACGACTCGAATCCCATTGGACGCTGAAATTAAACGAATATGTCCCAGTGAACAGGAATTCACTCCCATTGAAAAGAGCTACAAAAGTGAAATTTTACCGATAAAAACTAGCAGAATGTTGTCGAATGAGTACATAACTATTGACAGAAGTGGATCATATTACAGCTCCCTAGAAGTACTGGACGATATAACATCGCTGTGCATCAGCATTGTCTTCCAGCACTGAAGGGAAAAGGGTATATGCGAAACGCAGCGGCGAATTTGTGCACTAAACCAGAGGAATGATTTTGGCGCATAAGAAATTTTTAAAAAGTGGGGCAAGCAAACGGAAGTGGTAGCCAATGAGGAAAGGTTTGAGAGAGAAGAGTGCGGAAGGAAACAAATGGTCCCATTCATAGTGTTGGGTTCAGAATATAATAGTAGAAGTCCACTTAATTTTTCCAATTTTAAAAAATAATTGGCGGTCAATAGGTATTTTTAAACGCTTGTGTTGAAAAGGAAATTCATTACTTTAACCTACAGAAGTTCCGGTGGATGGTTATGGCTGTCAGACCACCGTCAGTGTCGGGATTAGTGTGAGACTTGTTATTGCGATATACTTTTATTTAGAATGGCTTATGTTTCTTTGCTAATTACGAAAAACACCTAGGATCAATGTAACTAATTACCATCGCCGCATGCCCAAATGAAAGTCCAATCTGAACTCGATTTATGTGATATTAAAAGCACTTAACCGTAAGCGCCTAAAACAATTTGTAAAACTGAAAAATATTGACCAGTATCTTTTGCAAACGGAAAACGTTAAAGCGTTGAAAACATTTTTCAAACTTAAAAAAGGAAAACAAGTTTCTTTGTCGACGCACATAACCTTTAATTAGTAATAAATCGGGCCAACTATCTCCGCTAAAAACCTTTAAATCGATGGAAGCTCAGAGATGTATTAGGGATGCTTTAAAAATGTTCTAGCATGATGAAGGCTATTTTGATCATTTGAATTCATATTCCAGATCAGGGTTAATGGGAAAACTATACTTGCAAAACTGAGCTAAAGATGGCGGGATTGGATGTCTTGGAAGAAAACGCTGTTTACAAAAGCATAACCTAGGTCCAGTACTTACAGGGAGCGGTATATATGATCCACTTATGCTATAGGATTAAATTCTGCTGGTTTTTCACAACCTTCATTCGTGACGATGTATCCCAGTCAATTCTGAATCGAACGAAAACTACTATTGTAATGCAGATTATTGCTCCATCAATTGAAAAATCGCGGTAGAAGGCAAGACTTCTTTAAACTTCTGTCGAAAGCCTGGATTACATAACCATCAAAGGTTTAAAATCGTGTCTCGCTTTTGTAGCAATCTAAAGTTTTCGTGATCGAAAATTGAGAGTCTTGCCGTATCCCGTACAAAAATTTACGGCTGCATTTTGATGTTATTTAGATTTTTTAGAATCTGCAATATATTGCAAATAAACTGGAATATTCTGGAAAAATACTGGAATAAACCTGAAAAAGGTTCAACTTCAGACAAAATTAAGATGCATTCCAGAGAGCAATGCAGAACATTTTAGACGTTTTGCTGAAAAAATATCTTCCGTTGGAAAACTCAGTACAGCAGTATACAAAATTTAGCTTCTCTAGAGTCATAAAATAGCTACCTTACAGCTAGAAAACAGAAGGGAAATAGTAACTACCGTAAGAAATCAGGATGTTTGTAGGCTCATTACAGGTACTGTACCTTCCAGATATATTGTATGCATGTTACAGTCAGAAATTGCCAAGTTTGTAGGATAATGGCAGGCGGGTTTCGGATGCTTTTTAGGATAATTGCAGGCGCGTTTCATATACTTTGTAGGAAAATTGCAGGCGCGTTTCAGATACTTTTTTGGATCATTGCAGGCGCGTTTCAGACACTTTGTAGGATAATGGCAGGTGCATTTCCGATTCTTTGTCGGATAATTGCAGGTGTTTCAGATACTTTGCAAAATCATTGTAGGTGCGTTTCATATTCTTTGTAGGATATTTGCAGATGCGTTTCAGATACCTTGTAGGATAATTGCAGGCGCGTTTCAGATACTTTTTAGGATATTTGCAGGCCTGTTTCAGATACTTTGTAGGATAATTGCAGGCGCGTTTCAGATACTTTTTAGGATAATTGCAGGCGCTTGTCATATACTTTGTAGGATATTTACAGGCGCGTTTCAGATACTTTGTAGGATAATTGCAGGTGATTTTCAGATAATTTTTAGGATAATTGCAGGCGCATTTCAGATACTTTTCAGGATAATTTCAGGAGCGTTTCATATACTTTGTAGGAAAATTGCAGGCGTGTTTCATATACTTTGTAGGAAAATTGCAGGCGTGTTTCAGGTACTTTTCAGGATCATTGCAGGCGCGTTTCAGGTACTTTTTAGGATAATTGTAGGCGCTTTTCATATACTTTGTAGGCAAATTGCAGTCGCGTTTCAGATACTTTTCAGGATCATTATTGGCGCGTTTCAGATGCTTTGTAGGATCATTGCAGGTGCTTTTCAGATAATTTTTATGATCATTGCAGCCGCATTTCAGATAATTTTTATGATCATTGCAGCCGCATTTCAGGTACTTTGTAGGATAATTACAGGCGCGTTTCAGATACTTTGTAGGATAATTGCAGGTACTTTTCAGATATTTTTAGGATAATTGCAGGAGCATTTCATATACTTTGTAGGATAATTGCAGGCGCGTTTCAGATACTTTGCAGGGTCATTGCTGCTGCGTTTCGGATACTTTGTAGGATAATTGCAGACGCGTTTCAAATACTTTGCAGGATCATTGCAGCCACGTTTCAGATACTTTTAAGGACCATTACAGGCGCGTTTCAGATACTTTAATTTGTACGATAATTGAAGGTGCCTTTCAGATACTTTGTAGGATAATTGCAGGCGCGTTTCAGATACTTTGTAGGATAATTGCAGGTACTTTTCAGATATTTTTAGGATAATTGCAGGAGCATTTCATATACTTTGTAGGATAATTGCAGGCGCTTTTCATATACTTTGTAGGAAAATTGCAGGCGCTTTTCATATACTTTTCAGGATCATTGCAGGTGCTTTTCAGATAATTTTTATGATCATTGCAGCCGCATTTCAGATAATTTTTATGATCATTGCAGCCGCATTGCAGGTACTTTGTAGGATAATTACAGGCGCGTTTTCAGATACTTTGTAGGATAATTGCAGGTACTTTTCAGATATTTTTAGGATAATTGCAGGAGCATTTCAGATACTTTGCAGGGTCATTGCTGCTGCGTTTCGGATACTTTGTAGGATAATTGCAGCCGCGTTTCAAATACTTTGCAGGATCATTGCAGCCACGTTTCAGATACTTTTAAGGACCATTACAGGCGCGTTTCAGATACTTTAATTTGTACGATAATTGAAGGTGCCTTTCAGATACTTTTTAGGATAATTGCAGGCGCGTTTCAGATACTTTTTAGGATAAGTGCAGGCGCTTGTCATATACTTTGTAGGCAAATTGCAGTCGCGTTTCAGATACTTTTCAGGATCATTATTGGTGCGTTTCAAATGCTTTGTAGGATCATTGCAGGTGCTTTTCAGATAATTTTTAGGATCATTGCAGCCGAATTTCAGATACTTTGTAGGATAATTACAGGCGCGTTTCAGATACTTTGTAGGATAATTGCAGGTACTTTTCAGATATTTTTAGGATAATTGCAGGAGCATTTCATATACTTTGTAGGATAATTGCAGGCGCTTTTCATATACTTTGTAGGAAAATTGCAGGCGCTTTTCATATACTTTTCAGGATCATTGCAGGCGCGTTTCAGATACTTTTTAGGATCATTGCAGGCGTATTTCGGATACTTTGTAGGATAATTGCAGGTGCGTTTCAGATACTTTGTAGGATCATTGCAGCCGCGTTTCAGATACTTCGCAGGATCATTGCAGGTGCATTTCAGATACTCTGTAGGATAATTGCAGCGCGTTTCAGATTCTTTGCAGGATCATTGCAGGCTCTTTTCATATACTTTGTAGGATAATTGCAGGTGCGTTTCAGATACTTTGTAGGATCATGGCATCGGCGTCTCAGATACTTCGCAGGATCATTGCAGGAGCATTTCAGATACTCTGTAGGATAATTGCAGGTGCATTTCAGATACTTTGCTGGGTCATTGCAGCCGCGTTTCAGATTCTTTGTAGGATCATTGCAGGTGCGATTTAGATACTTTTTGGAATAATATCAGATGCGTTTCAGATACTTTTTGGAATAATATCAGATGCGTTTCAGATACTTCGCAGGATCATTGCAGGTGCATTTCAGATACTTCGCAGGATAATTGCAGGTGCATTTCAGATTCTTTGCAAGATCATTGCAGGCACGTTTCAGATGCTTTGCAGGGTCATTGCGGGTTTTCCTATCAATTATTGTGAATCAGTCGCCTTATATACCCTAAATTTCCAAAAAATTTTAAAGAGGCTTACGCTTGAGTTCAAACGTCAACAATAGCTATGTTTAAAATTATTTTAGGAATAAAGTTCCTTAAAACGATTTAACTAGAATTAAGGTAAATTAATGTCGATTAAATTAATAAATATCAATTATATTTTTTTAATATTTAAAAATAGCCTGTAAATTGCGTCTCGACTTGGAGAGGTTTATTTTGGATTCCCAACTTGTACTCATCCCTTACAAAAATATTAAGCTGTAATTTATCTGAATACACGCTTTTCTGACTTGCTAAAGTAATATCTGAGATGGTCCAACTGTTTAGGTACATGTACAAGTTCTTACCACATCTAGCTAAAAAGGTCTTTTCGTCTATCTAACATCCACAACATACACACTCACAGAACATAATCGAAAAAGTCTTTAAAACTTGTAGCTAAAAACCGATAACAACTGAAGGGAAGGGTCCCGACAGGCTTGTTTTACGTCTATTCGCAACCAGGAAAACTGCTGTAAACTTATATGATAGCGCTAAAGTACTTTGGTTCGCAATTTCCTTCACATTTCGAGTGCCATGGTGATAGTAGATCTTGTCCTAATCGGTGAAGTTGGACTGCAAAACCGAGTGTATTCAATTCTCGAGTCATTCTCGAACTAGCTCTCAGTAAGTCTCTAGCATTACGAAGTATAGGCAGTGTCATACTTATTGAAACATATCTGATAAACTTTTGATAACTGTATATACAATACTGGCCCTTTTATGACCAAAAATGTTTCAATTTTCTATCTTTTATGGTGGTTTAAATATTTTTAGGATCGAGACGTGACAGTATTAGATCAAAAGATCTTATTGAGATGAATGAGTAAAGCTTTTTTAAGATGCCTTTTTAGGCCTAACCAATTGTTTACTCAAAGTTTAGGAAAATAAAAGCAGTAATATTAATGCCTAACAGAAGCAGATAAAAATTTATGGAGCGCTCGAAGTTGACTTCCCGTACAAAAATTTTAAGCTGTAATTCATCTGCATACGCGCTTTTTTATCGCTACCACGCTGTAACCATTAAGGCTACATTTCTGCAGCTCAAAAAACGGGAAAATTTCACAGCAATTCAAGAACTGCAAATTGACTGCCGTTTCTACATTTTCTGTTTGTTAACTGTTAACTGTCTAGACTGGCAGAAATACGCAGCGCAATTCTTTAAACGCTATGCAAAGGTAGAAATACCAGCTGTTAGTTTAAAACTGTAATTTGACCGTTTTTATAGATATGTTACAGGTCTGCAAAAGTGATGGAAAAGTAGAAATCCAGCTGCTAATTTAGAACTGTAATTTGACCGTTTTAATAGACATGTTACAGGTCTGCAAAAGTGATAGAAAAGTAGAAATCCAGCTGCTAATTTAAAACTGCAATTTGACCACATTTATAGGCATGTAACAGGTCTGAAAGAGTGATTGAAAAGTAGAAATCTAGCTGCTAATTTAAAACTGCAATTTGACTACATTTAAAGACATGTTACAGGTCTGCAAAAGTGATAGAAAAGTAGAAATCCAGCTGCTAATTTAAAACTGCAATTTGACCACATTTAAAGACATGTAACAGGTCTGAAAGAGTGATTGAAAAGTAGAAATCTAGCTGCTGAAGTAATGAATGCGTTTTAATTTGGAAAAAGGTTGAGGAGGTGGTTAACGAATATATTTATGAAACATTGAACTGATCCAGCACTATGGTCCATTTCGTCACTAATAATGCTCGCGCTTAAACAGTTCAAATTTTTTTGAACTACGTTCTTCGTGTCAAAAAACCCATGCCATTTGGGGTTGAAAACTTGCTCAGTCGCGTTGAATCTGGCGATAAAGAACTTGAGAGTTATTTAGCTATTTTCTTGGGTCATATTCGAGGAACTAAGGACTACTGGTATAAAGTCCTTAGAAGCGTTTTAGCGATGATTTGGGAATTTGGTCTTCCAGCCTCGCTTTTGACTTTTAATCCGGCCGAATACGATGATATGGAACTGCACGATCACTTGAGAAAAAATAATTCAGATGTTCCAGGAGTAGAGTCGACGACGGTGGCTGAATTGTTGAATTTCGACCCACTTAGCGTCAATTTGCACTTTCACAACAAAGTGCGGTCGCTGTTAAACAACTATGTCTTGTGTAAGCAAAATCCAGTTCTTGGCATGATAGAAAATCATTTTTGGCGGGTTGAATACCAATATCGAGGTTTACCTCACTACCACATGCTTGTTAGTTTTCGGAATACTTCTAAATTAACAAACATTTATTAAATGAGAAACTTACCTGTTTTTTGCTTTTTACCTCTCCGAGTGACGTATGTCACGGAGAGGTTCTGTAACGATCGTGTCTGTCTGTCTGTCTGTGTGTCTGTCTGTCTGACTGTCTGTTGTTACACCCACGTGGCCGCGTTCGCAGTTTCCAAATCGGAGCAAACGTGTTCACCATTTCCGAACTGCTTTCACAGTCACAGAAATGGCTCCTCTACTTGAGTTCTCACACCACCATCTTCTGGTCTTTGTCCATCCCACACGGACACCAGTCTGTACTTACTGGCTTCTAATCACCACCATCTTCTGGTCTTCGTCCATCCCACTTGGACACCAGTCTGTACATTCTGGCTTCTAAACACCACCATCTACTGGTCTTCCGTCTATTCCACATAGACACCAATCTGTCTCATTGGCTTCTACTCCATTATCATCGTTTGGTTTTAGGATATACGCGGCGATCAGCTAGGGTTACGAGAAACGTCTAAGGTGGGATCACCACCAAAGGTTTTCGCAATTGCGCTTTTTCCTTACTATTATAATGGAAACGAATCGTATATATACCCAAAAATTTGAAAAAAGCGGGCAAGAGGGGTACTTTCACTTTAAACGTCAATATTAGCGAAGTTTGAGATGATAATAGGTATAACTTTATTTTAAGCGATTTAACTATTATTAATGTTAATTATTGAAGATTAAAATAATTAAAAATAATTATATTTATTTAAATATTAAAGATAATCTTGTTTCTCAACTCAAAATTAATACGGAAAGAGTTAAAAAGCAGTTTATGTTTTTGTCTGTGTGTGTCCGTCCATTGTTACACTAGTGCGTCGCGTTAGCAGTTAGCCTTGTGTTGATGTGTTAAGAAATCATACAGAACCTTAATATTCCCTTTTTCCATAATATAAAGTGAATATGTGGAAGTATTTTTCGTAATTATGATGCAATTAGTACTTTTGTAGCTTTAAAGCTCTGTTTCATTTTGATATTCCAAAGAGTTTTTTTAATATTGTTATTTGAAATGGCCGTTTATATATTATTTAAGCTATACTACATCTGTATATAGAATAAGTTTTGGTATAGTGATTTCATGAAGAAAGCTAAGACCTAGACTCCGGCGGGTATATTAAGTATCATCCGCAATAGGCTTAGTGAAACAAAGAGTAAATAATTGAGGTCTGATGTTAAGTAAACTTGATTTGATTTGATTTTCGTGTCTGAAATGAAGAGACATCAACGGTTCAGAGTGAGCCGAAAGTTAAATACACTATTTAATAATAAGGTTAAGGTTTTATAATAGAAGAAAAGATCATGGTGGCAATTCGAATAGTAAAAGGGCTAATGGTAAACGGGTAGTAGCTACAGACTTTTTATTCTCTTTATGGTGCGCATTGACTATCAGTGCGTCTAGCTACAATTTATCTTTGGTGTTATTTAACGTTAACATTCATGTTGGCAAACTAAGAATATTGTTGAGGTGAGACGAGACGATAGTGTTTACACTGCAAACCAGTTGTGAATGTAGCTATCAGAATATACGGTAAACAGCTGAAGCGTAGACTTCATTTCCTGATCTTTTCCCCATTGACTGATTTCCATGTGTCCAAGATTTATCCTTATTGAATGTAAAATGTCGTCTGCTTTACTGTATATTCGCTATGCTTGGAATACTGCTTCAATATTTCGTAAATTTTTACTTCAAAAAAGAGAAATAATTCCATATCTAGGTAAATAAGTTTGTAGTAGTAGACCTCTTGACTCGGAGAGGTAATATTTTGGTTTTCCCAACTTGTTAAATAATTAAGTCTAAGTATTGTACTTTAACTAATTAAAAATTAATTTTGCCAAATGCGAACGCGGTGACAGACAGACACACACACCCACACACCCACACACACACACACACCCAGACTGCTGTTTAACACTTTTTATATTAATTTTGAGTTGACAAACAAGATTATCTTAAATACTAAAATAAATCTAATTAATATTATATATCTTCTTTGTTAGCTATTCACCTTATTGAGCGTTACATTGTTTTAAAAAATAATAACTAGACATTCTTGGGATACTTGACTAATATTGAAGTTTGAAATGAAGGATACGCCTGTTGTTTCGCCCTACTCAAATCGGTAGTATATAAGGGTTTCAAATCTTAGCTATGAATAAGTACAGTGCAATTGCGTAAACCTTTGGTGAAGCCGAACCATTGGGAGGCTAGACTTTTCTCGTAACCCTAGCCGGTCGCCGCCTATGTCTTAACCTTAACGATGATAATGAAGATAGAAGCCAGTATGTACAGACTGGTGTCCAGGTGGGATTGTCTAAAATACTAGAAGATGGTCGTGTTAGAGATAATAAGGAGTAATAGCCAGTGTTAGAACGATCCAATTTTTCGGGAAATTGAGAACACAATATCTCCGATTAGCAAACTGCGAACGCGGTCCCCTGGGGTGTAACAACAGACATCAGACACACACAGACAGGGACGTCGAAACTTTAATATCTCCGTGACATACGTCACTTGGGGAGGTAAAAAGCCGTCTCCCACTTGTATTTTTCTGGCCTTTTATAAATATAAAAATATAAGTACCCTGGTAATGGTAAAACTGTCAACGTGGTCGTCCCTTAGCAAAATCGTAGAAATGACCGGGCCCAGGTGCCCAGAAAAGCCTAATAAAAAGTGTAAACATATTCCATACACTCATTAGCAAGTTTAAAATCATCTTGATTTTTAATAGAAAACCGCGTTTGATGTTTTTACGGTGGTACGCCAAGATAACAAATAATGTATTTTGATCGGTTATAATTACTGAAGCTCTGATCTAAACTTACAGTTCACAACAAAAATGGCACTGAAACATTTTTGAAGGCAATTTTAGCGTGAGTCAAACCGTTTAATGAGCAACACTTTTCTAAAATTAGAATTCATAACTCAAATTTAAACCCAGTTACATTATAAACCTAACTAATAAAAAAAATAAAATTTTATTTACTTAAATATGGGCGAAGTTCTAATATGGCTTTTTTTGTGAGTAAATTCTGACTTTTGACCCGACAAGCACCAGCGAATGAATGTACCCCATTCCCAAATTTCTGAACCTTGGCCTCTCGGCATGAGAAGGGGTTAAAACCGTTTCACCGAATAAAATAGTAGTTATTCTTCCTCAGGTGCTCGAGTTAACCACATGACGTCAATATGTTTATATCCTTTACACCTAGAGTAGGTTTTGAACACGTTTAAACCCTGGCGTTTCGGTTTACGCCTACTTTACGATAAGTTTAGATTTTGAACGTGTTTTCCAAGGCTTACAATGCGCTGTTGTGTTTAGTTTTTATATGTTTAGCTATTAAACCCAATGGAACTAGTTGGTGTTTAGTTTTCGCACGCCAAATCTAGGGGTTTAAACGTTCAACATGTTTAAATCAAATGGATGTCCTCAAAACCTAAACGTTGTTTTTTCTGTGTTGATGAAGGCGCTCAAAAACAAAAACGCATTAAGGGAGGAGTGTTTTACGGGTGAGTTGTACGAGATTGACGAGTGGGGAGGATCAGAAATTCTAGGAGTAAACAAAGGACCACTGGTCAAAAACAAATTTATTAATTGTGAATTTATAAGGAAAACTAAGGGGGACCAGTTTATTTTAATCAACGCAAGAGTGTCACTGGTTTTAAGCCTAGTTTAAAAAATATCCTTATTTCAAACACTGCTTGATTCTAGGGAAGGTGGATCGACTAAAGTTGTTTGATTGAAAAGCTCAAGAAAACTCGGGGCTTTTTGTCGCAAAAACTTAGCTTTCCTACTAATTCCTAAAATTCAAGATTTTCTCCTAAATTTTCCAGTTTATCACTTCATTCGTATTTATACATTATAGACCAATAATAGGCCAAACTGAATAAGTCATCAGTGTACATCAATATTAGGGTAAACTTAATGAGTCAGTGCACATCAATAATAGGCCAAACTAGGTGAATAAATGTAGATTAATATTAGACCAATGTAGATGAATCACTGTGGATCGTAAGCTATTCGGCTGGAGTTCAGCAACTGTTTTAATATTATTAAAAATTTCGGGCTCTAATTTTGGATAATTTGAATGTACAGACCTTTGACCTCAAATATCTCAGCCTAGAAATTGGGTTTCTACCACCTTAAAGAAAACTGCGTATTCCCAATCTTTTTAATGCTGTTCCGCCTTATTTCCTTTTTCTTGGTTGTTCTATATGAGATTTCAAATCTCGTATGGATTATTATATTTCTAGTGTCAGATAAGATGATTTTGAGGTAGTTTCTACAAAGTTTATGGTTCTAGAAAATACCCCTGCCCAATATGATAATAAACTACTTCTAATTTTGATTGGCAAAATTAATTTGAACCAGGAACAACGCCAGTTGTCTTGAAGCATTGATTAAAGGCTCAATAAGTTATTCTCGTACACATTGCTCATGCATAAAAACTCGCTTTTTGTTCGCTTGACCATATAAGGTTCTTTCGAAATTGCTCTTTAGGGCGTTATAATTGAAATATAAACTTATGGAAAAATTGCCTGGGAATGAAATAAATCACGCAATTGCATTGAATAAAGCAGGCACATATTTTAACTTCTTTCTTAATTGATTAACTTATTAAATCACATCCAACCAGAAAAGCTTATTTCTATATTTTTTTCTTAATTGCATTTGCAAGGCATAAAAGCGGTCAAACAAAGCTTTTTGCATCACGCGATGTTATTGAATAAAGCTTTAGCTTTCAAGTATAAAAACATTAACCGAATACTGCTATTTTTCTGAGCAACGGCTTTCGTCATAGCTCCCTGAACAATATCACGTATAGATGAACCTCATTCGCGGTCTGCCATCTATCCATATACATTTTGTTTCATTTCGTAAAGCAACATACGAAGCGTGAGGAAAAAGCGAAACATTTTAGGTGTTTATTTTTGCAAATTTGTAAAAAATTGAATTTTAAATTCTAGAGCGTTTACGCGAGTCTAATTTTCTGTAATTTAACGCTGCATAGATGACCATTCGCAACATGTTCACATTTTTATCAGGAGGACAAAAGTTATAAAGGTAATCCAAGAATCAACTACGCACACGCACGGATGAAAGAAGGCTGATTTACATACACGATTGTAGCTCATTAAAAAAGTGTTTTGCTTGGAGTATTAAAAATCTTTCTTGTACAAGCTCAAGCTCGTCCATTTACACGGGTGCTTGTAGCTTTGCTTGTTCCTTGGCTTGGTTTTTAACAAGCTCAGTCGGCAACCAAAACAATTTTTTTATAGCAAGCGCCACAAAAGCAACGAAAATTCAGTTTTTGTTATCAATTTTACTAAATTTTAAATGAATATCAGTTATATACCGGGCCGCTTCGAATTATTAAACGTACCAAATTCACGTTATGGTTTCTATTGAGCCAAAAGGAATAACCACCTTATTTTAGAACAGCCGAATTTCTATTTTAAATTGAAACTTACATTCAAAGGTACTTTTCTATCACAAAAATTGCGTATTTGATTGAAAGCGTGAAAACAATGCTATATAGGCCTAAAGCATTTTTGAATATTTAGGCTTTACACCTATTTAAAATCTTGTAACCGTAAAATTAAAATGTAGGAAAGGGGGCCTAATTTCACGGCTCACAAAGAATGTAAATTAAACTAGAAAACTAAGAAGTTCCCAGGTTCCCGTTTAAAGGACTTATTGTCCATGACTAGCAATATTTAACAGGTAATCCATTGTCGAAAGAAGACGCAGTTCGTAATGGAAAACAATACTTGTCTCTGTTAATCACAAAACACGTCTGAACTTGAGCGCGGGTACAAAAACTACAACTCACTGGTCTAGGAGCTGAGAGACCTTTCAATGTCGGTTAAAAAACATATAATGCAGTGGCGCTCGAGGCGCCACCCCGGGAAAAATTTAAACAAGAATTTTGGACGCTTAAGGCGTTTCTAAAAAACATGAAACCAAGAGCAGACGACGTGTTGTATCCCGGGAGGGGAATGTGTGGCTTCGCCGTTACAATCTGAACAATTCCAAGTTACATTGTATACTATAGTTTTAAAAGCATGTAAATAGCTGCTTTAAGCTTGCACTACCTTCAAAATAGCATTTTAGAGACTGCATAAATAAAAACTTATGTTTATGACTTTGTAACTAATGATAGTTTAGTCGCTGAGGATTTGTGCCAAAAACCCACACATCCCTCTATACTTAATAAGCGAAATCACTGAGAGCAGAAAAATTAGTACAAGTCACCCAATTGAATTTCAAGAATGTAATATTGATAGAAATGCTAGTAAAACGAGTTAGAATACTTTAGTGGGTGGGTAGCTAAAAAGTATTATAAGGGTTACCAAGAATTAGACTTAGTTGATAAAAACACATCTGATCACGACTCTAAAATTCCATCCTGGGCTAATTTTTGTCATATGGAGGTCAAGTAATTGCATCTAGTTCCTTTATGGAGAAGATTAAAGTTTATGAAAATAGTTTTCAAACCTTATTGCCAATGAAGGAAATATTGTCAAAGGAAACAAAATACCCCTATAATATTGTTAAAACGTTCGTAAAACTTCAGAGTTATACGCGAATTAACTACCTCAACTCGGTGAAAATTACTTTCGAATTTATTGATGGAAAGTGAAAAAGTTCAAAGAAAATTACTATAATAGTTAAATAAGCTGTTGTGGTAATAAATAGTATTTAAAAATGTACTTGAGAATTTTAAATGTATTTTGCTAACTTTCATGTTTTGTGTTAAAACGAATGCTACACAAATTAATTTTAATTTCTTTATATGTATTTCGTAAAAGGAATAAGTTCCTAAACAAGTTAAGGAAGATGGCCCATGGGCTGGGCTCATATTAGTACCCGCATCGTATCGTTCTTAACCGGTGTACTGAAAATTTGCGCGAATAGCCCCCTCGATTAGCTACCTTTAACTGTGCTAATATTATCTGAAATCCTCACTTCTGTTGTAATTGTAATACAACGACACAAACTGAAAACGTGGTAGAGTAGCCCCACGATGCGCACACTTTGACCATGGATTTATAATAGAAGCTTACGCTTCATGGATATTTCACTCACCTTAAAACGCGCACAACATTTATTCCTCGTCTGAAATGGCGCGAGCTAGTACCAGCCTGGCACAAGCGTTTGTGACGTAGAGTTTGAGGCAAATTCAGAGGGGGGTGGAAGCAAAGAGAGTATAGGGGAGGAGTGGAAAGAGGGGCAAAACTTGTCACGCTTTTCTACCGCGCATCTTCAACGCGCAGTACCGAGGCATTTCCGTTTGAGACATTAAATGATATCGTAGGTGGCGCGACTGAGCCGGAAACTCCCTCGTACCGCTAGTATAATTTAGGCGAGACATAACTATTTACGCTTGTGGAGCGGGGGAGGTTCCACTCCTCCCCTATATTCTCTTTGGTGGAAGTTTTTCACGCGATCGAGTTTTAATTTTGAATAGCGCGCGCGAAATAATTTTTTTTAAAAGCGCGAGCGCACGCGCGCCGAGACAAAAAGTTTGGCTCAATTTCTACGTCATCAGCCTCCCAGTCCCCACCGCGCGAATTTTTATGACATAAATGTGTTTAAATTGAAATGTCTTACTGAAGGCTACAGTGAAATATCCATGACGCGTGAGCTTCTATTATAAATCCATGCTTTGACTGTGCTTAAACGATTACCAGTAACATATGTCTAACCCTTAAAAGACATACAGAAAAACTGAGTGACTAGCCCCTCGATGCCTACCTTAAAAATGATTACCCTTTATCTTCAAAAATTGATATTTTAATTGAATTATCCCTGGGACATAAGCCAGTATATGCTTTCTTTTCCTTTTAATATGTCTTGAGTTCTGGAGTTATATACGCAACTTCTGGGATTGTAGTAAACACCGCCTTGAGACCATTCTAAAAATAACGTCAGTATATACTTGCTTTTAAAATTGCCCTCGATTTCTTTGAAGGTTGAAAAAAGGGAGCGGGATTGAAAGCGTGAAATTCTTAATGTCGACGGCTGACTGAAATTTTAAAGGGAGTAGGAATCCTCCCATTTAAATTAAGCTAATACCGTAATGATCTCTCTCGCCTAAAATACATCGAGAAAACGTTAAATACTATTAACAATGCTTAGAATACTAGTAGAATTAAATGCAATGCTTAAACTTACTATTATAATCCCCTTCATTTAAAAATACACGAACGAAAAAAATCACCTCACCACAATACTCTCTCTTTCACTCTTGCAGCGGGCGTTGGGGTTGTTAGGCCCCGGGACGGTTGGCTATGCCGTCGTCGTCCGGATCCAAACAGATTTAAAAATAAACAGCCGTGGGGGTAAAATATTCCAAAAGAACTTTATTACATGGTCCAGCGTAAATAGAGGTGTCTCTCTTTAAATATACAAAAAAGGAATCTTTTCTTCCTATAACCCACGTTTCCTTTTATACCCTTTCGCTTGGTCTAAAGTGAGAGGGACCTTGGCGGGGAAATAGGAAACGTGAATCTTACAAATATCGGAAGATTTTACAAAATACGAAAACCCAAGAGTTTTCTAAACTCAGTGGTGAGTCATGGGAGAAACTAAAGTTTTATCAGATGTAAATAATAAGTGGCAAACGTGCCTTGTTACACTCTCCCTTCAATGACGGACGAAACATTTCATACTGCCAAAGGCACGACAACAGGGCAGGTTAAACTAATACCCTCATCATAGATGTTACATCACACGATGTGGGTAATAATTACACCGTTTTAGAAGTCTAATAACTGTTTGCCAATTTCCCATTAACTTTAGTTCAAAATATTATATTTTCCTGAGGTAACATCAGTAAATAATAACTAGATATTCACATATCCCATCTTACTGTTAGACATATTGGCAAATATTTTAACACAAACAAAAATAAATAAAATACTTTGTATTTCTAAGTTTTCATAGAAACTGTTGGAAATTCGGTTCAATAGAAGAATAGCAAAATGATTGCGTATCAAGTGCCCAATTTGATTTAGTTTTAATATTTTGTATTTTTTAAAGGCAAGCGAAATGGATGGCGGTATGATTTTTGAGCATCTGAAAACGCATTCGATGTGAGTATAGGCTTGATAATGAATGTTACCCAATGAGAAAACTATTTTTCTGAAAACACCCTGAAGCTGATTCCTACTTTTGTGCTCATAAGAGCAGCCAATGTAATATTCTGACACTGGCGGGTATTCACGTGACATGAGAGAATCGATTATTCGTATTTCGCAATTAAATTCAAATTTATTACTGAAACAGACCCTTGAGTTCTTAGGTGGAGTAGTAGAATTTATTTCAATCGGAATTTGATGTATTGAAAATCTGACGAGTCCGTGTAAAAGTGTTATTCAGTAAAAACTGATAATTTGATTAAATGGGTGGAAATCACAACAAATACATATAATTCTAAACTATAAAATTGACACTACCTATACTTCGTAATGGTAGAGACTTACAGAGAGCTAGTCCGATAACCAAGCAATTATTGACTACCTAGGTTTTGCAATCCATCTTCCTTTTTAGTCTGTACTGAGCCTTTGATTGCACCTATCGTATTCTCTATGTGACTTCATGAAAGGCTATCAGTAATCAGTGAGAAAAGTATGGAACATGTGTTATGAACTTGTGAATCGATTTGTGTGTTAACGTTAATAGTTTATTTTATAAAAACCATTAAGGTGTTGGCCATCTTCTTGCAATGTTGCTTCGTTTTAAAATCATGTGAACTAGATGTGTTTCAACGGTAGCATTTTCGTTTCCCAAAATATATTTTGGGGCCAGTCGTGCTGATCTGTGAATTTTTGGAAGAAGCTACATCAAGCAAGAAAGATATTCATTACAAATTAATTATTTGGCTAAATTGAACACATTTGCATTCATTGCCTCATTTAAATTTTAAAATTAATGTGAATAAACTTACCTATTCCGGATCCGTAACTTTTTACCATTAAGTTTGTTCCCTAAATAAGCATAGATATATCGAATTTGAATTTTCGAAGCTGTAATAAATTAAGTTTGGAAGAAACAAAGTCGCGCAAGTATTTCATAGGGGTGGGTCTAGTCATGCTCACACTTACCGAGGAAATCGATTCGAAGCGATCCAAAATTTTTCCCAATCTTACTGTGAACAAAACTGATAATAGAGAATCTAGTTGGAGGCATGAATTTTGTTTATAGAGTGTTCTCACCTTAGGCCAGGACAGATAGGCTAAAAAAGTACTTTACTTAGAACATTTGAACATAAAGATGAAAATTGGTACATGGGTTGTTTTTCGATCCAACAAAATATATAGTAAAATTCTTCTGCTGTGGAGTGCGAGCTATTGACGCCATCTTGGAAAATGGCCGCCAGGAAACCCAGCTACAATGCATTCCACACACTTCTTCAAAAATTATGAAAATTGGTGCTCTTTATTATAAGAAACACATGAACATAATAATGAAATGTTCCACAGTTTGGTCACTATATTGGAAAATGGCCGCCGTGAATGCTAGTATATTTCACCATGTTGACGGAATATTTTGAAAAATTATAGATATTGTGAGAGCTGTGTGAACCTCAAAGTAAAATATTGAAGCCATTCATTAGATAGTTTGGCCGCCATTTTTGAAAATGGGCGCCGGTAATGTCATTTATATACAATATATTCAAAGACCATTTAAACATAATACTAAATATTGATGACATGGGCACCATAATGGAAAATGACTGCACGAAATGCAAAATATATTTTCGATATTTCTTTATCAAGTTATTTTCATGAACGTATTAAACACAATAAAAATAAGTATTTCCTAGACTAAATTATCGACCCCATCTTTAAAAATGGTCGCTGATAAATTACTTTCCTAAAATATGAAAGAAGAGTTATTCAAAGCTATTTCACTCAACATGTTGATTAGAGAATTTTGTTTAATATGGGGTTGATGCATTATACTGTTGATATGGATTAGATTTAGACTGATTTTTAACATTTGGTTCATATTTATCGTCATCCTGAATATCTTTTATTAGAGCTAATACTGTGACAGTGTTTGCACATTGCTGGCAAATATAATCCTTATCGTCTACGTTCATTCTTCTTCACACAAGATGTTGTGCTGGTACAGGTAATGAGTGTTAAAAGTTGATCTGATGCAGAAGGGAAAGTGGTGTGAATGGGTCTTCGACTTTAGCAATCGTGATCCCATCCCTATTGTTCGTGGATTAAATCGTTTCTTAGCCATTGTTGGACATGAAGATACGCTCGGAAAAAAATAGTTTTGCTGGCGTCGGTTGTTGGAGGAACCTAAGCGAGATCAAAGGACGACTAGACGGTAAGTGTGGCAACAGTTTGTTATCCGTGTAATGATAACATAGTTCAAGAGTGACGTGTCAATTACCACACTAAAAAGCGACAAGAAATCTCTCTCCGGTAGCTTCTAGGGCTTCTTTTGATGCAACATGGTCATTAAAAACACTCACCGTATTTCTAAGATGTTGATTATTTTTCAATAGTTTCAACCCTGCTTTTATCATAAACACACCCATTTACAGCATGTAGATGAAAAAAGTGTTCTCTTAACCTTTTTAGCCAGGGGGTAATCACTATAATTAAACTTTCTCTTTCAAAAGTATGTGAGCATAAGTCCTTGTTAGAAATTTATAAGAAGTGATAAGTGTGCATCGGCATAAGTCTATCGAGGGGATTATCACTAAAACTATCTGTTCTTCGATTCGCCGGAATATTAGAATTACAGAATAAGTAAATTTATACGGTTATAATTTTATCACTGTTTAGAGTAGGGCATCTAGGGGCTATTAACTCTGATTCTATGCACGGTAAATCATTTAAGCATTGTAAAAGATAGCGCTATTAACTCATTAGGGTAAGGTATAGGGGGTATCTACTCATTAGGGTAGGGTATAGAGGGGCTATTCACTCGTACGATGTGGCTACTATTACGAGCCCTTGGCCGTCTTGTTTTTATAATATAGTCGATTTATGGTTTCGACGATAAAGTTTCATCTATAACAACTCCAAGGTACTTATATGAAGAGGTTCTTTTTTATGTTAACTCCTGGAATGGATATATACGCTGGCAATGGTTTCCCATTTAGACAAAATATAATAAACTCTGTTTTCATCTCGTTTAATATAAGTTTTCTGGAATCCAGGGCACACTTTAGCAAAGCTGTTTCCTCGGTAATTTTGCGCAATTAGGTAGGAATGGTTTTAGCTGAGTTAATGAGAATAGGGTCATTTGCATATTCGTTGGAAATGCTAACTTTAAGATGTTTGTTTACGTCACTTGTGTGAGTGTTAAATAGGGTAGAGCCCAGAATGATCCCTTGCGGAACACCTTTGGTTATTTCGATTGCGGAGGAGGTCTGTCCATTGATGATTACTCTTTGCTTTCTTTTTGTTAAGTATGACCAGAACCAGTTTAGCGCTTTGTGGGACAGGTTTTTACAATCAAGGATGGTTAAAAGTATGTCATGATCGACTGTATCGAAGGCTTAACTTAAGTCGGCAAAGATTACACTAACATAAAGGCCCTTGTTCAGTTTTGATATTATTGTCTCAGGAAGATATAAAATATTGGTTTTTGTTGAATACCCAGGATGGAAACCCGATTGTAGTCGGTGGAAGTGATTGTTTTCATCTAGGAATTTCGAGAGTTGATTTAGTGCAAAGTGTTCGATGGGCTTCGACAAGCAAGGCAGAATAGATACTGGTCTATAATTTGTGATTCCAGAACGGTCGCCACGTTTGTATATTGGTACCACTTTTGCGTCTTTCCAGAGTTCTGGGAACTTGTCAATTTAGAACGATATATTTATTATTTTCGTTAGAATTGGAGTAATTATTCCCGCAAGGGGGCGTACTATTTTTGCTGGTATAAAATCCAGGTTAGTCGCTTTATTTGGAGTCTTCTTTAAATAATCAAATACTGCTTCTTCATGAATCTCATCCAGTTTTCTCAGTAATGCGTGGACATTGTTGCGGTACTAGCTGTGATGGAGCAGAGCAAAAGGGCTTCTTGTGGCGGAGGGGGCCCGAGTTCGGTTTGCCGGTTCGGGAGTTGCTTGGGTTCACCCTTGTTCAGACCGTTCCTTGCCCCGTTCCCTGAAAGTTTTGCTCGACCACTTCGCCAATGCCCAGGTTTTGCCTTTGGCTCTCCCCGCTATTGGAAATCCTTTAAGGGTCGTGGATACATTGTTTGGGCTGTATGGCACTGCTGTGCTTGGAGATAACTCCCCGACTCCTCGAGCCTTCTGCTGTCTTAATCCTTCCCTGTCGCCGACCACCTTCTGGCTGGGCTCGCCGCTGATGGTGTCCAGCTTCTTTCGCCTGCTCAAGGGGCGTTTGTCGGGCCCGCTGGCCGATCCCGTGTGCCTTGACGGCTGTTCCGCCGGTTCAATTTGGAATATGAGCGACAATTGGAGCTATTCGGATTAGTTTGTTCAGCTATGCTTGAATATTTTCGCGGTACTAGCTGCAAATATTGTAGAAAGATTTTAAGGCTGAGAAAGAATATAAAGAAAATGTTAGCGATTTGTCTGACATCTCATCTTTAACAACATTAGAATGTATAAACCCCATAGTTATATTACTAAATGAACATCTTCAGAACTACTGCTTGGAATAACGTTTCTTTCTTTCAGAATTTAGGGTTATATTTTTCTAGTGACCATTTTTAAAGATGGTATTGATAATTTAGAATTGGAAATAGGTATTTTTGGTGTTTAATACGTTAATTAAAATCATTTACTCAATGTCGGGATTTCAAAAAGATTTATGTTTTTGAAATATATTGGCATTTTCCGCAGTGATTTTCCAATTCTGCGCCCAAACTATCAGTAGCACGTCTTCAATACTTTAGTGTGATATTCAGACGGTCTTAAACATCATAGTCGGCAATTTTTGTAATTTTCGAAGAATATACTGCAGCTAAATGATACTCCCGACGGCCATTTTCCAACATGGTAGCCAAGCTATCTGATGAATGGCCTCAGTATTTTTCTATGAGGTTCACACTGCTCTCATTATAATTTCTATCATTTTCATAAATTGTAGCTGTCGTTCACGGCGACCATTTTCCAATATGACGGGAAAAGCTCGCGCTCTACATTAGGGGACTTTTAGTATGTTTTTTGTGTTAAAACGGCGCATGTACCAAAGTTCAAATGTTCTAGGTTAAACCATAAAAGCTTGGGATGAGGGCCGGAAACAGGATAATGGACATTTCCAAAACATTTTTTTTAAGTTTTTATAGCTTGACCTTTAAGATACGACACTGCATTAAACTAGTTAAGTGTCATTCAATTCTGTTGATATAGCTTTGAATTGGTAATGAAACTAGCCATTCCAGTGTTAGTGTGTGCGTAACTTTAGTGTCTTCTTGTCTACATAGACAGAAAACACTCCACTGCCTCCACTTCCTCGTGCTGCTTATGCAGTGCCGGGTAGCAAAGACAGAAACCTTTTTGGCTCAACATTCACATTGAGCCAAATAAGTTTCTATGTATCTGCAATATTTCGAAAAAGTAAAATAAAATAGGCAGATAACCTGCTCACTGTCTTTTTCTGTTGACGTGATAAAGATGTTGCCTTTTGATGGAATAGATTTATACCGGACGACTGGCGTTTGTTCTATAGAGCGTTCCACGGTAACTGCACGTTACACGTAACTCTCATAAAAATATCGCTATCATAACATATTAAAACATGTTTTTACCTCTCCGAGTGACGATGACGTCACGGAGAGGTATTACACTGGACGCGTGGGTGTGTGTGTCTGTCTGTGTGTCTGTCACACCCCACGTGACCGCGTTCGCAGTTTGCGTATCGGAGCAAACGTGTTCCCAATTTCCGGACTGCATTGGCAGTTCACGGAAATTTGGGAAATTGGGTTTGTCTCCGCTGGCTACACCACCAGTTTTGGTTTTCGTCCACTCCACATGGACGCTAGTTTGTACAGGCTGGCTTCCAAGCACCACCATCTTCTGTTCTTCGTCTTTCGTCTATACCACATAGACACCAATCTGCAACATTGGCTTCTAACACCACCATCTACTGGTCTTTCGTCTATACCACATAGACACCAATCTGCAACATTGGCTTCTAACACCACCATCTACTGGTCTTTCGTCTATACCACATATACACCAATCTGTAACATTGGCTTCTACTCCATCATCGTCGTTAGGCTTAAGATGTACGCGGCGAGCGGCTAGGGTTACGAGAAACGTCTAGCCTCCCAATGGCAGGGCTTCCATCATCGGTTCACGCGAGTGCGTTTTTATCTATTATTATAATGGAAACGAATTGTATATATACCCCAAAATTTGAAGAAAGCGGGCAGGAGGGGCACCCTTCACTTTAAACGTCAATATTAGCAAAGTTTCGAAAGATAATAGGAACAACTTTATTTTGAACGATTTAACTATTTTTAAAGTTATTTACTGGCGATTAGAATAATTAATATAATTTATATTTAATTAATTATTTAAGATAAACTTATTTCTATGTACTGACACAAGTGGGAGTAATATAGTATAGTGGGAGTATAGAACGAGTAATGAAGATTGCATCTGAATCGAAACAGTACACGCATATCAAAGTTAATATAAAGCGAGTAGGATGAAAAGATCTCTTACAAAACGATAACATTTTTTTTTGCAGAATATTAAATGGAAATACTTAAATATTTTTCAGCATTACGATTCTTTTAGTAGTTGTGTTGCTATAAAGCTCTGTTTCATCTCAATATTCCAAGAACATCTTTTGATATTAACATTTAAAATTTGGTGTTTACTTTTTAATTCATCTTTACTACGTTTATATATAGTGTAAACGTAACTTTTAGCTTCATTAAATAAAAAGGATGTTAATACTTCATCTCTCCATACGTGTTGAAACGACTGGGTCTATGAGATAAGATAACCTAGATCTTAACCATAATTGACCTTGTTTCTTGTCCTCTTATAGGCTCACTCTTAACGGTTCAGAGTGAGCCGAAAGTTAAATACACATTTAAGTGATAGATATTAGGTCCTCATTAGAATTATTGAGGATACGCAGGAAATTATTAAACGCTTTAAACCAAATGATCATGGCAATATCTCCGATTAGAACTATATACAGGGTGTATCAGAAATGGACGTAGGAGCGGAAGCATTTGGGTTCTTGGAGCCAATATAAGGTGAAATTGTTCTATGACATTTTGTCGTACGCCAACCCATTTGGAACTTACTTCAACCTAGCCCTTGCTAGTTTGCATAAATCACAGCATGTTGACTTCGTCTAAAACAGTAGGAATTAAGTTCAAGATAGGATGATTTTTGCAAATTAGTGGTTGCCAGCTATAACAAAAAAGCCTCATAGCCATAGAGTAAATTTTTAGGAGTAGAAAGTTGTACAGTTGGTGACTCATAACGAACATCATTGTAAAACAACATGTTACGATTAGTTTGTTGAAACAACTGACCGATACTAACGGGAAACTGACAGCGATAACTAGCGGAAACTAATAAGGAACACCGACCTTTTGCTTCATTCTTCAAACAATCGAAAGGTTGTAAAAGCGTTCATTTTGGTTTGTGTGTAAGACTACATATCCGGCGACGTCTTGTTTCCATTAAATTTGTAAATTATTTTTTACATGCTTTAAAACACTTTGAACCTTTAACAGAAGTACTATTTACCGTTTTTAATGGCAATTTTCATAGAATAATTCTAAGGAGTAAGAATGTACATTTTCTTATGGGTAAATTACATTGCATCTCGCATTGCACGTATGTCTCCTGTCGTTCTCAACGCTGGCAGATTACTACTAGTTAGTAAACGTCATAAGTCTAAATTTTAGGGTGGTCTGCAAATTTACTAAGGTTTAATCTTTTATTAATTTATTTGCGAAGTTTTTTCATAGTTTTAAGTTAACCCTCCACTTTTGGTTTTTTGTCAAATTTCCTTTAGTTTTATTTGCGGTCATCCGTTCGGTTCCGAGGTGAAGAACGAAAGTTTCGTCTTAAACGTTTTTCTCTGCTATTACTTTTGGTGGTACCTCGTAATTAGTGTAGGCCAATCACGAGCCTTTCAACCCTTTCTTGAACAAGTTAGTAGTGTGTGACCTTGAGAAGGAATGCTAGGTTTTATGAAGCCCACTCCTAAGTACGCTATTCAACATAGCGTACCTAATTTGTTACGGGTGAAGTTTTGGGTGAGGCACCAAGAAAAATGCCATTATTCCCTCACTGTAATTTTTTTGGAGAAAGGAATGTTCCCTTTTTTGGTCACTTTGAACCATAAAAAGTTTTAATTCATTTTCAACATTTAGGTTTCATCAGTATTTGTTGATTTTTATAAGGGTTAAATTTTGCAAATTATGCATTTTACTGCTCAGTTTTAATAGGCGTTGCCCAAAATCTCATCCCAAACATTCGCCCACTAACATTTATTCTCGAATACCGATTTCGATAAGTTGCAAAATTAACCTAATCTTTAAACTAAATGCAACCTTTCGATTGTTTGAAGAATGAAGCAAAACGTCGGTGTTCCTTATTAGTTTCCGCTAGTTATCGCTGTCAGTTTACCGTTAGTATCGGTCAGTTGTTTCAACACACTAAATCGTAACCTTTTGTTTTACATTGATGTTCCTTTATGAGTCACCAACTGTACAACTTTCTACTCCTTAAAAATTTACGATAAACTCTATGGCTATGAGGCTTTTTTGTTTTACCTGGCAACCCCTAATTTGCAATAATCATCCTATCTTGAACTTAATTCCTACTGTTTTAGACGAAGTCAACATGCTGTGATTTATGCAAATTAGCAAGGGCTATGTTCAAGTAACTTCCAAATGGGTTGGCGTACGACAAAATGTCATAGAACAGTTTTGCCTTATATTGGCCCCAGGAACCCAAATACTTCCGCTCCTACGTCCATTTCAGATACACCCTGTATTTCCGGTTGGTCTCATTGGCTTGCGGACCTGTGTTTGGAAAGTAAATTCGTCTCGGCTCGGAGAGGTTTATTTTGGTTTCCCAACTTGTATAATAATGTCTTTAAAACTGAAAACTTTTAATTTGTACTACAAATTCATTTTGTACACTTATCTTTAACTTTTTCAAGTGTCTTTTTAGAAACAGTTTTTATATAAGGACTTGATTTGTTCTTTCATTTCAATATTTCTTCTTTGATTTCGCCAAAGATATCGGAATTTTCTCTTTCATTTCGTACTTTCGTGATTTTGTGTGAATTACATCGCGAGAAGCGTAAGGGATTTCAGATAAATTTCGCACCCCTCATTTCAGACCTAAAAAATTATTTAAAATAATACTTAAGACTATCTCATCTTAAGTGTTGTGAAATAAAAGGTGATAATCAATGTTGTCGTACCAAAAATTTACTAAAATTGACAATCTTGGATCGTCTCTACTAGCATCGATTTCACAGAATAACAGGGAACTCACTCGGAGAAAATATTTATAAACTGTTTTAAGACCTATCTAAGTTAGTAAATGCATTGGAAGCACTGACGCTAAATGGGTTTACGAAAGTTTGGAGCTAAGTACCAATATTTGACATTATTGAATCGTCTTTGCGGAATTTCAAGGGGAACGTTGACTTCATATTGGGTTCGTGAATTAAAGTTGCATATTGTTTTATGGCGTAGTAGTGGAATAAACAATATAATGACAAGAACTGAGAACTGCGTAACAGAAAATGAACACACTTTAATGATTACACGAAGACAGACTACTACAAATACAAAATAGAGTTATAAACAGTGAGCTTTGGCTTAAGGCCACGTAAAATGCTTCCCCCTGGTGTTGCTTATATTAAGTACCACATTCCAACATTGCACTCTTGGAATTATATTTATTTCGGATTCAACAATATAAACGCTTTTTGATTTAAGTAATGGATCAAAAATATTTTTCTGCTACAAACTTTCAATTTTAATTGGTTTCGACGATATAGAAGTTCAAAAAGAAATACCACTTTAATACAATAAAAAAATTAAAGACGTTTATTATTCGTAGTGCCTTTTATGAAAGTCTGTAAAACTTTTCTGCGTAAACTAAAGTGGTTTTAAATTTTTAACTTCTAAGTGCCTTCAATTTTACTTGCAGTCTTTGAAAAAAAATCCCAGTTAGGGATATTTAAAAGGAAAGTAGCGTTTCGTTTCCAATATAATATGTTTTTATAGGTGAAATTGATACACAGACCGTCATTTTTCAGCGTCTATTTAAGAGTTTCGTGATTTACGTTTGTTCTAAATTGCTGTCCTCGCAAAACAGGAAGCCAGCGTCAAACAAAAGTTACTTTAATTGCAACAATTTAAAGAGTTCTCAAAACATGCAACATCTACCAAAGTATTTTTGGTTTATTTTTAATAATATCTCTTATTCAAATTTTAATGATAGATTTAAAAATAATTTTGAATTACCGACACAAAAAATGGGAACAATTTGAATCAGGGTTAGAAAAGTGCAGGCGCAGAACCAAAGAAATTACCGTGAAGCGACTTTGATGAGGACAATAATGTTGAAAGTCTCATCCTTCAGATGAATTTAGCCCGTCGAAACATTTCTTTTACATTTCGAAAAGAGAAACCTTTAAACCTTTGAAAATGACCCCTAAACAATGCTCGGATATTTAGTCTAATACTTTCCATGCTAACACTGTTAATACCAGACATGGGCGCTCTCCTCTCCTTTTGTAGCAAAATCAGCGTTTTGAGACGAGAGAATCAGAAATTACACTATTGTGAGTGGAGGGTGAGTGGGAGTGGTAAGAATTTAAGAAAACAATAGGCAAGAAAATGAGTGCAACGTTTTAATATCATGAAACATTGGAGTGAACCTCTTGGCCAATTCAAAATACAAATTTTAAAAGAGCGCGAGTTTTTACGGGCGGCGTAAAAGGGGTGTAAAAGGGGGTGAGTTTGAAAACCAAACGTTTAGCAATGGCTCGAGAGTGTGAGAGGTGAGTGGGACGAAAAATGTTTTGGGAGAGGGGGTTCTCTCCTTCTTTCAGGCTTTTGGAGAGGAGAGAAAATCCTAAACTATCCACTGTTTCTGGGTGGGGGTTAGGGAGACAAGGGAGGGAAATAAAGAAACAATACTGTGCTTTGAAATAGTATCGGGTATTTATTTTTAAGCCAAGGCGAAGGTTAGTGATTCATAGAGGTGAAAACCAGACACCCCAGTAACACGAGTGTTCCGCGTTCGAGTCGGGTCGAGGTAGATTCGTCGGTTTATGGTCTAGTTGGTAGTTACGACTAAAATCCGACTCTTATCCAACTTCAGTTGCCAACTCCGCTTTGCAGTCGGCCGTGAGAACAATAAAATAGAGTTGGCTGATAGTTGTATTTTAAGTCGGTTAATGTAATGAAGGATTAGGTCGGCTGCTCGACTCCTTACCAACTATCACGCGTTTCTATCAAATAAAAGATACCACCCAATAAAAAACAGCGCGTCAAGGCACACCACTGGTGAGAGAAGCGGAAACTGTCAGTGTCAAAATTTTCTTCAGCTTAACTCTAACACTTGGTTTATTCTATTGAACCTTGTGTACCAGCGTTTCCCACACTACCAGCCTAGCAACGTTCCTCGAACATTATCAAAGTTTTGGTTCAGCCAATAAGCATTCGTATTTCACTAGGCTACGTGACTGTAGCCTGTCAAATACAATTTGTGCTTACAGCATGTTCAAAGCTAGAGAGCCGTGTTTTCACCTCTATGAATCACTAACCTTCGCCTTGGCTTAAAAATAAATACCCGTTACTATTTCAAAGCACAGTATTGTTTCTTTATTTCCCTCCCTTGTCTCCCTAACCCCCACCCAGAAACAGTGGATAGTTTCTGATTTTTTCTCCTCTCCAAAAGCCTGAAAGAAGGAGAGAACCCCCTCGCCCAAAACATTTTTCGTCCCACTCACCTCTCACACTCACGAGCCATTGCTAAACGTTTGGTTTTCAAACTCACCCCCTTTTACACCCCTTTTACGCCGCCCGTAAAAACTCACGCTCTTTTAAAATTTGTATTTTGAATTGGCCAAGAGGTTCACTCCAATGTTTCATGATATTAAAACGTTGCACTCATTTTCTTGCCTATTGTTTTCTTAAATTCTTACCACTCCCACTCACCCTCCACTCACAATAGTGTAATTTCTGATTCTCTCTTCTCAAAACGCTCATTTCGCTACAAAAGGAGAGGAGAGCGCCCATGTCTGGTGAAAACACGGCTCTCTAGCTTTGAACATGCTGTAAGCACAAATTGTATTTGACAGGCTACAGTCACGTAGCCTAGTGAAATACGAATGCTTATTGGCTGAACCAAAACTTTGATAATTTTCGAGGAACGTTGCTAGGCTGGTAGTGTGGGAAACGCTGGTACACAAGGTTCAATAGAATAAACCAAGTGTTAGAGTTAAGCTGAAGAAAATTTTGACACTGACAGTTTCCGCTTCTCTCACCAGTGGTGTGCCTTGACGGGCTGTTTTTTATTGGGTGGTACTTATTAAACTTAGTTTAAAATGCCAAAATTAGAAAATAAATGAAGAAACAAAGTTTGCTTTTGTGTAGGACCTTATCAAAACTAAGGTAGAACTCCAGCGGCTTCGTCTTCTGGCTTATCGTTCGAGAATCACAGCTTTCCGGAAATTTCTGGACAAAATAAGTAGTCGGTCCTTTACATTACAAGTCTTATTGTTCTGATTCAACAAATAATGAAGCTCAAAAGCATATGTTGCAATAAGTGTTGCCATAATTATTGCAGTGACACGGAAGTTTTGCTGGGCCAAGGTTTTAATCGAACTTATCTTGATGGTAATTTATCTTAATTGAGAATGAGATGAGAGGAGGTTTAACAATGAGTAGTGAGAGGATGGAAAACTTTTAATTTTATCTTAATTGAGATGAGAAGAGGTTTAATAAAACTACGAGGGAAAATGAGCAGTGAGAGGAGTGAAACATTTTAATTTTTATCTTAATTGAGATGAGAGGAGGTTTATTAAAACTACGAGATAAAATGAGCAGTGAGAGGAGTGAAAAGTTACTATGATGTTTTGTTTGAGAAAGGAGCGAGGTTTACTGGAAAGGCCTACTATGGAAAACCAGTTGGAGTGAGCTACTCGTTCCCCGATAAAAAACTTTGAGGAGTGGGAGTGGGAGAGGCAGAGGGTTCGCCCATGTCTGGTTAATACCGAAAAGTTATATAAAATGAATACTGTCTTTGCACGTGTTCTTTCGAAATTAATGCAAATATCATTTTAAAATATTTTGGGAAATTGTAACAAACTAAGATAAGTGTTTTTTCAATTAATTGTTGTTTTAAACTGAAAAATTTTTATTTCTGGACTTCAGTCATTCCAATTTGTTCTCTTAGGCTTTACATTTTCTAGTTTTGGTTCACTAAGAAAGTGTTTTTTTTTAAATAAGGATGAGAGAAACGTGATTTCCCTCCATAACTGCCGCGTGAATTGAAATCGAGGAAAAATGGGACTCCACAGTAAATACGGACATTGTTATAGTCCCTGGCGGGCTATTACACTTGGTTTAACTCTCAGAGGTTTAGACTCTGAGCACCAAAATTTCAGAAATGTATTGTAATTTAACGGTAAATCAAGTATAAAGGAATTTACCCATCATCCTTGGAGAAATTACCATTGAAAATTTAAACGGTAAAACTAGGTAAATTACCGACACGCATAAACACAAAAGCTAGCAATCATGCTGGATAACTTAGAATATTGTTGAGGTTATTATTATTATTATTATTATTACTAAGTAGGGGGGCTCGCGCCCTAGCACCGATGCCATAGGCATATTGTGCGCCCTCGTATTCAGGCCTTGAATAGGCCCGTAGCTGCAGCGTAGCGAAGAATTCGCTCCACCGTAATAGAGGAGACCCTTGAGGGCTCCACAGTGTGTGAATTGTTGAGGTTTAACGAGACGGTAGTGTTTACCAGCGAATCAAATGAAATCGATTGGGCTGTAATCACTACCCTCTAAATGCGCTTATCGAGCAAAAATTTCCAAGTTGTCAATTTTCGGTTACCTTTTCTCAAAAATGATTTAAGCTAATTTTTATATTCCCCCTTAAACTATTGCCTAACCAAAAAAGGTATTTTTTATCCCCTTGAACACGTATTTCGAAACAATAGTTTAAACTTTGTCTACGAAGAGATATCCACACACTAAGCCTGTGGCTTTTTACAGGTGGTTCCCATTACAATGCATAAAGGGGTGGTGGCTACTGCCCTATAGTAACTCTTACCGTTAGCCTCAGTTAGGTTTGATGGATAGTAGAAACTGGTTACACGGCGGAGGAAAACTCATTTAACAACTTACTAGTTAGTAATAGTTCTCAATAGTTAATTCAGTGTTTCTTTGTAGGTTTGGCGAATTCAAAAATCATCTCTTTTATAATGTAAGAACAGTTTTTAAGTTTGATTACAAATAAATCAAAATCTTAAGCATTTATATTTTAGAAACAGACTGATTTTACACTCTACTCGGACGATTATTTGAACGTTACATCGCTTCCGATGCAATACGATTATTTCACAACGTTAGCAGCATATCCATATCTATCAGATGTTAGTTCTGATATATTTGGGGCATTCACTCTAGTGGTACGTTTTCGCGTTACAGCAACGAAAATATATTTTAGAGCGACTTGGTTTGTCGCCAAATAGTCCAGGTCCATATTGAAGTAAGGCTAAGGTTTAACCGCTAAACTAACGAGAGCTTGTGCTGAGCCCTATTACAAATATTATGTCTTTCTTGGACTCGAGCGATGTCAACTCTAAACTATGAGCCCACTCATTTTGAAAATGCGCTCACTGTTTTGAGACTGAGCTTAGCGCTCCAATTTGTATATACAGAAGCTAGTGTAACTCAGTGGCAGATGAAGTTTAAGATTTGTTTAATACAAAAGTCATTTGGACATCTAATAAATATTCTTTATTTGCATTTATTGAGTAGAAATAGCTATAAAAGTATTTATTTCAACATCTAAACTGCCTGGAAGAAGTATTCTCCGGAAATATGAGATCAAGCTCGAGCCTGCGAAAGATATTAGAGCAAGCTTTAGCTCGAGTTGAGCGGATCAAAATAATGTGAATGAACCCGAGCCCGAGGTGAGCTCATTTATAGAAACTAACTGCGCTTGATTTCACATTGAACTCCAAGGAAATATTGTTTTATAATTTTGAGCCAGAGGTGAGCTCGTTGTGAATTTCAATAAAGTAAGGTGAGCTCAGCTGAGCTCAAGCAATGCCGGACAGGCATGTGTTTCTATAACGTAAACACTGGTTCAAATTCATATCCTACCTCGGTTTATGTTAACTTAGTTTTTGTCTCGTCTTTTTGGTTTTTTTTAAATCACAGACCGAAGCGAATAATGCTGCTTCGAAAATCATCTCAAATCTTACACTATGGGGAGTGTAATGTTTATCTTTCTATAAAACGAATAATACAGCAATAACGCCATCAAGTGACTGTGAAACGACGTTGACGAATAATTCACTCAAAACCCCAAAGCGTCACCTTTTAAATATAAAACGCAATATGACCACTACCTTTCCATTTTTAATTTATAATTAACTTAAAACTAATTGAGAAACAAAAAAACTTGCAAATTATAGACTCTCATACTATAGCTTTTGAACTAAAATTAACATTCAAAAGTCATGGTCCTGTCCTTTAATATATAGTTTTCACTGTTGAGGCTAGAGAAAATTTATTTTTTCTTTCTCAGCAGTCCAGTGTTGGCAAGCTCTCTTTAAGCCAAGTTAATAAGTATCTATTCAAATTTAGCTGCTAGTTGTTCCCTCTTCAAATCCTTTCAAACAAACTGCTTGGCAACACTGAAGTGAAAATTATGTGTTAAGCAAATCTTGAGCGATCTTAGTTCAGTAAAATAAATTACGCTAGTATTCCATTTTAGGTTCGACTTCTTCAAGTCAGGGTTGTCATCAAGTCTTTCAAAAACCCTTTATCCTGGAAAAGTTATAGCAGTTTCAAAACGGCTGCAATAATTGGGCAATAATTCAAACTTCGTCTCTTTTTTCACTTTTGTAAATTATTTCGCTCTGAAATGCGTGACTTTCCAAAACGTTTTCCAAGATAGGGCTACTGACCATAGAAATTATATTATGAAAGCCTAATATTCTTCTGCTTTTAGTTACTGTATTATAATTAAAACCTCTCATACTTTAAACATGTCATACTTGTATGAATTAGCGGTTGCCAATTCAGTTTTTTAGAACAAACAATTATGTCTTCTCCTAGAAAACATATTTGTTCTGAGGGCCTATGTAGAATGCCTAGTAGATCTTCAACAAAATGTATTTTTATTTTGTCCATAGAATTACCTGTTGACAACTATGTTAACAGTTATTTGGGCAGTACAATTATCTGCGCTAACCATTCTTACCAGACCTGAAAACACCCTTCACCAGACTAACAACTTCCTTCTCTTGATCTCTTTGAAGTATCCGGAAGTTCTGGGCTCTTTATCACAAAAATGTAAGTTTAAAATTTGAATCTATACTTCTGCTTTCAGTTCCCCTTGTGTTGATGTGTAAAGAAATGCTTCAGAACCTTAATATAACCCTTTTCCAGAATATAAAGAAAATATGTGGAAATGCTTTTTGTAATAACGATGCATTTAGTAGTTTTGTAGCTTTAAATCTCTGTTTCATTATGTTATTCCATCGATATGTTTTAATATTATTATTTGAAATGGCTGTTTATATATTACTTAAGCTATACTACATCTTTATTTAGAATAATCCTTGCTATAGTGAGTAGATACAAATGACCGGTTCAGCGCCACTACGGTATCGACGGTATGGCTGCCATTTTTTTCTGACGGTATCACCAAATCGACGTCAATTTTTTTCCATGACGTAATTTTTTTCATGACGTCATCTTCCTTGACGACATTTTTTCTTGTCGCCATTTCCCATGACGTCATTTTTTTTCCTTGTCGCCATTTTTCATATCAGAAAATGTTAAGTCTTGACTTCCTCATCCCAGGATTCAATTACTGGAAAGACAAATCTATAATACAAAGTACAGGAAGACCTGATATTGTTATAACATATTAGAAATTGATAGCTTTATATACTATATAATTGTGGTAACCGTATTGGCGGCCGTACACTCGGATTCAAACCTTAATATTAATTAATGTATACCGTATGTCATAATCGTAGGGGCTTGAAATGGTGTAACGCATACTAATAAACATAACTGACGAAGAAAATAATCAATATTAATCAAAGGTATTTAAATATTTAGGAACAAACGTTTGGAAACTGCATTGAAAATTTTTAAATTCTCGCGCCAAATGAATAAAGCGGAAATCTGGGTTGCCTCCTTGTCTGTCCGTCCCGAACAATGTGATGAAGAAACTGTCGCACTCGGAATGAAGCCTTGCAAACGTGTTTATAAATATAAGCACATATTTAAGTATAATTAAAGTATCATTAAAGTGCGTGCGGAAGTGTAACGCGTCAAGTAATAGTAATAATAATATGAATAAAAACTAGGTGAGAATTGTTTGCAAATATTAAAGGTTGAATAGTTTTAAGCCTCTGACCTCTGTTTACAAAAACTATGGATATGCCCTATTTCTTCTACAAAATATATTCGACTTTCTATTTAAACAAATTAAAACCATGTCGAAGGAGAATTAATATGCTAAGACTAATCTTCACGTGGTGTTGGATTAAAATATCTAGATACAGGAATAGACACGTTGCGGGGGTAGCCATCAAACCATCAAGAACCGATAACGGAAGAACCATTGACCGATAAGATATCAAATTATTTCAACGTGCTAGGAAAATATTGGTAGTTAAACAAGGACCGATAACGGAACATTGAACCGGGTGAACCCGATAAGGTATCGCGTTATTTCCAAACTTATCAACATTCCCATCGGTATTTATCTTATCATCGGCTTATCATGAGGGGAAAAAACTCTAACATGTGCTGATACGATCATTTTACGACCGACCGAGTTCTCTACAGCAACTTAAGTTCCACCGCAGCAAGACTTTCTCACTCCGGCAACTCAAGTTCCACAGGAAATTAAAATGTTAGTACACTCTCTGGAGTTTAAAATTTTATGATCTTTGCCGATTTAGAATTAATTATATATAGAGCATGACTATAGGTATTTATATCATTTAAAGAGATGGATTTAACTTTGCAACACCCATTTACCGGGCTGGTTGCCGGAGTCACAGGTTGTGGAAAGAGTGTATTTGTAGCCAAATTAATTAAGCATCGGGAAATGTGTATTTTACCCTCACCCGAAAGGATAATTTGGAGTTACACTGAATATCAGGCGAATCTTTTCAATACCATATCCTCGCATTCACCGATTGTAGAATTTCACGAGGGTTTATTAGATGTTAGCATTTTAGATGCCGGTGTGAGAAATATGGTTATATTAGACGATCTATTATGTAAATTACCAATAATAAGGACGCGACGAACCTGTTTATTCGGGGTTCCCATCATAGAAATACATCAGTTCTAATTCTAATGCAAATACTGTATTATCCTGGAAAGGAAATACGTACTTTAAACCTTAACGCTCATTAGTTGGTTATATTCAAAACACCACGCGACCAGTCGGCCATTATCCATCTTGCGAAACAGATATACGCAACCAATAGACGCGTTTAAACAGGCAACCTCCGAAATTTACGGTTATCTTTTTGTAGACCTGAAAGCTAGTACCACGGACGATCGCAGATTACGTACTGGAATACTACCCGGAGAACAAGCCGCTGTTTTTGTCCCAAAATTGAGAGAAGTGATAGCTACCAAGATTCGCAGAGATCCAAGATGGCCTCCACCCCAAGATGGCCGCCAGACCCTCATCCAGCAAACTCAAACCAAACTTCCAACCAAAGATTATGTTATTTTATGGGAAAATTCTACAGGGCCGGTAGGCCCTTGTAGATATGACTTGATACCGTTTTGTAACGTTAAAGTAATATTCACCCGCTTTTGCTAATTTCCTATGGAGATTAACATGGGTTTTTCGTGATTTTTCCCCACCGATAACTTAAAAACTACAGCGAAGATACTTTTCGGAATTATCTTAAATTAACAATTAAGTATTCAGGGTGTGCTATCAGCCAGTTTGATCAAAACAATTAAGTCTAAGTATGTTAATTTTACTTAATTACAGAAGTACGGCTTTGACCATCGTGATTGGACATAATAATTAGCTAGATCTCTTGGAAAACTCAGTGCTACCACGTATCTATGGTGCAGTGGTTATCACGTCCGCTTCACACGCGGAAGGTCCCAGGTTCAAACCCTGGTAGATACATGTTTGACCATCGTGATTGGGCGCTTGAATTATCTAGATCTCTTGGAAAACTCAGTATTACCACGTATTTATGGTGTAGTGGTTATCACGTCCGCTTCACACACGGAAAGTCCCAGGTTCGAGCCCAGGTAGATACAAGTTTTAACCTTCGTGATTGGACATAATAATTAGTTAGATCTCTTGGAAAACTAAGACTTACCACGTGTCTGTGGTGTAGTGGTTATAATAAATATTTAACAATTATTTCACTTCACTTGGTTTAATAATGTGACATAGGTAGCATACTTTTTCCCTACTTTTAAAACCATTAAACTTAGTAATATTAGAAGTTCAACAGATTGTCAAAAAAAGATGTTAAAAGCCACTGTAAATGGTGCTTAAATGCCTAATATTTCCTTAATACTTCCAAATAATATTAGTAAATGGCGTGAAGAGATCATAGAAATGGGGTTAAAGTACACCCTAAATGATGTCTTTTTTGGCACTGGAAAAAACAGCATATATGGTGTTTGAATGCACCATTATACTTTAGAGTACAAATGTATGACGGTAAAGCAAACATAATTATTCAAAATTTAATTACATTAAGACTGAAGTGACAGATATTATAAAAAAACGTCTTGGTTTGGACCAAGGCCGAAAAAACAAACGATATGTGTGAGGTTTATCAATTGACTGAAGTTCAGATATTGAAATTTTTTTCTAGTTATTTTTATCCACTCAATCCTTAATCAATATTTAATTCAATCAACTGATTTTACTATTAATCGATCTAGTCCCTCTAAATTAATTTAAAAAATTACATATCTACGCTTTTTCAACAACAATTACATATTCCGAAAACATTTTATCATGAAATTAATTCTTCTTGAAAAAGCGTAGATATGTAATTTTTTCAATTAATTTAGAGGGACTAGATCGATTAATAGTAAAATCAGTTGATTGAATTAAATATTGATTAAGGATTGAGTGGATAAAAATAACTAGAAAAAAATTTCAATATCTGAAGCTTCAGTCAATTGATAAACCTCACACATATCGTTTGTTTTTCGGCCTTGGTCCAAACCAAGACGTTTTTTTATAATCTTACCTGCCTTTCACTATGTTATGCCTATCCAGAGGGGTTTTACCAATTTTTTCCCCCAAACAAGCCCAGCTTAACCCTCAAAACGTGTAGTTCTTTTAATAAACCAGTCCAGTTATTTTTGCCAGATCCCTGTTAAAATTTCCCGCCATAACAAATGAACCTCTAAATATGTCTAAGAAACAAAGACAAATATACGAATAATGATTTTTTTAATAACAAGTACTAAATAATATATACAATAAAATAATAGAGAATAACAAGAATATATATATATAATATATATATACGTCCCTTGAGCATGACGTTAGAAGAATATACCATAAATGAAACAATGCATACCTAGAATATCGAGTCAATAGAACCATAAAGCGCTATACCCCTTGGGAAGAACCCTGGCTCTATTTCTTTTTTAAAGTGTCAGGCAAGTTTAGATCGACAGATGATTTTAAGATCTACAATGAAATCGCCGAAGCGCTCAAAGCCGCCTCGAGCAAAGATCCTTTAAGATTGCATCAGGCCGAATTTAGCGTTATTAAACAAGGAGCGGAACATTATTTTAGAGTCCATTGTCCGGCAAAAATTGAAATGCTATTCAGCTCGGATCGGCAGAAAAGTTTAAATTTAGAAGATGAATATGTTGGGGGGACATTTCTATCCACTAAACCTTTAGAGCGTAATTTTACGGATTTCACAACAACTAATGACACATACGTAAGTTATCGCGTCCATGACTCGCTAATGTATCTATTTACTAAGACTCATTTCACGAAAATCAAAATACCTGCGGGCGAATATACCTGCGATTTGACTTCGACCGGTGCGGTAATCCCCTTCTCTTTACATTTAAAAAATATAAACGAGTTATTGTGGGTTCAAGAATATATGCCTCGTCAGTATTTTAAAATCTTCATTCTCAAAACGGCGGTGGAAAATAGATACTATGTTCGTCTCGAAATAGAGCCAGGTGCTCGTGTATCGGTAGCTGGACCAATGGCCCAATTATTTAACATTCCCGAAGAGGGAGAATTTTTTCAACACAGTCACTCGGGAGTGGCGCTGAAAAATCCCCGATTAAGATCAATGACACTGACAGCTAATAATAATTTTTGGACTAGCGAATACGATGTTGACAAATTTCCAGAAGACCCGGACTACGCTGACCAACCGTACTTACCCGGGTCCCAAGGCAGACGAGTTGATAATTACGCGTGCGAGATTCCTCCCGGGGTATATTATCATATTAGCGATGTTTTAGGTGCCATGAGTGACGCCATGCTACCAGCGCATAGAAAAAGTCTTAAATTTACGCAAAATGTAGACGGAACCGTTACAGTTTCCAAATTGAACGATACGGTTTTAATCTTGTTTCCCAAAACAACACCCGGGTGAGGTCTCGGAAGACTGTTAGGGTTTAGCAGTAATCAGTTGGATCGGTATATTAATAACGAGACTTCGTATTACCCCGCGGATATTATGAGAGGCGTTGACGCCATGTTTGTCTATACCAATATTATCCGTCAACAAGTAGTGGGTGGGGGTCAAGCCCTTCTTTTACGCTTCATAAAAATACCGGCTTTTTCACTGCTAGACGAGGAGAACCAGGAAATATTTAATAATATCGATTTTTATCCAATCTCTATTAGCAATATACAAGAAATTGAAATTGAACTAAAATCTGATTACGGGGAAAATATCCCGTTATTTAGGCAAAGTATATATTAAACTGTTTTTTAGACGTAGACGTCAATAGAACTTGAGCGATGGTACCCAATAGATATACTCTGTATTTCCAAAGAGGCTCGTCCCTTCCTGCTTTACACGCAAACGTTTTCCAACAGGGGGGTCGTTTCAGTGTCGGCGGAATTTTCAACTCTTTACTGCGCAAAATTACACCTTTTATTAGGCCGGCCATTAGTACTTTAGCGTCCGAAGCTGTTGGATTAACAAGCAGAGTCATTAGCGATGCCCAAAACCCCGGAATATCGCCTCGAGAATCGATTAAAAGAAATGTCAAACAATCTATAAATTCCCTACTACATAAAGGCGTGGATAGGTTTGTCAATACTCAGAGTGGAACGGGTCGAAAACGAAAGAGGACTGCTAAAACCAGCCCTAGCAAACGTCTTAAGCGACGGACTAAACGCGATTTTTTAGACTAAACATGGCGACCTACGAAAGTGTGCTCTCCGATTTTGAAGTATTTGAAAAGCCGGTGGTGAACAATAATATTGTTGGGACTAAAACAACCGCTCATTATCCAATTGCCCCGCTAACTAATGCTAAATATGTCGAATTTATTATTCCTCCCTCTAACAATTATCATGATTTAACTAAAACTCTTTTGAGATTAAAATTCCGCGTTTTACATAGCGACAGCTTGGTCATTACAGATGCGGAAAAGAAAGTTTCGGTGACAAATTTAATAATTGCCTCGCTCTTTTGTCAAGTATAATTATTTCTTAATGGCGTCGCCGTTCAGCAACCTAATAATATGTTCCCATATATGGCCTATTTTAAAATACTTTTAAATTATGGGCAAACGGCGTTCAATTACTGGTTAACTTCTATGTTATATTATTTGGATGCTATTATCGATCCGGTGACGGCTTTAGAAGACGCCAATATTAACAAAGAAGATAACGGTATTGGCCGTCGCACTAAACGCGTAGCCAAATCAAAGACGTGCGATGTAATTGGCGAATTCTTTTGGGACTTGTTTAAAACGCCCAAATTCTTACTAGATAATATCGAGGTTCGTATAAGACTTCATCGAAGCTCCTCGGATTTTGCCATTATTCACAATGAAGCGGGTAAAAATTATAAGAATGACTTAACGGAATGCACCTTGTTTACGCGCGAGATTGAGGTTAATCCCGAACTGCAATTAGCGCACGCGCAGATGTTAAATTCCGGGATAAACGCTCGCTACGAAGTAAACTCTATTGTTATGAAAAGTCTCCTAATAACCGCCGGAACGCAAGATTTCATTAGGGACAGCTTGTTTACCGGACAATTACCCTCACGAACTGTCGTGGCTTTCGTTACTAATAGTAAATTTTTGAGGGAAGAAAAATCTAACACCCTGGACCTCCAACACTTCAATCTCGATTTCATGCAATTTTCATTAAACTCTCAAAATTATCCCGATATACCCTTTACGCCTAATTTTGCCGACGATCAATACGTTAGATGTTACAATTCTTTATTCGAGGGGCTCGAAACTTTAGGTCTTGACCGAGGAAATATTATCTCTTACGATTTATATAAGAAAGGCTTTTTTATCGTTGTTTTTGATTTAAGTAGAGAACATCTCGCGTCGTTAGGTTTAAATTCCATGCCCCAGACTGGTAACTTGCGATTATCGTTAAGATTTAGCTCTCCGCTAGCCGAAAACGTCACGTGCATTGTCATGGCCGAATTTCCAAACAACCAATTAATTATATCTAAAAATAGGGAAATTATTTATAATCACCCCAACGTATAAAAGACTAAAACTTTAAAAATATAATATCAGTAGCGCGTCACTATGCATCGAGTCCACACCGTCACGCCAAAGCTCGACATTTGCGTCGTCGAGTCAATTGAACCTAAAATTTTAATTCAAAGATCGGATATGCGTACAAAAACTATATTAAAACCTAACGCTTGGTACGCTTTGTTTCGGTTTCAAAATGAACCCACGTCCTTTTTTGACGGGAAAATACCTCGCTATCATATTTGGCTGCCCGTCAAAGAGCGCATCAAGAAGGAATGGTTCGTCAATTCCAAGGAGGAACGTCTAATTGATCTTCGATACTACGAACGAGGCAGTGGCAGTGGTTATTTTCTCAACTTTAGTACCAGCGAAGGATTCAGCCTGGACAAAACTGGGTGGCAGACTTTGCTCGATTTAAAGCCGCTCATTGACGAAGCTCTCAAGGCTAAAGGGATAGCTGTCTGTCGCATGCGTGAATTAATTTTAAACGAGCTCACCACCATTTTGTTTGACGTCACTTCTACTTGCGCCAACATCGAGTGTCGAAAACAAATATGCCACTCTCAAAACTGCTCGGAATTTGACACAAATTTCAGTGATCGAGTCGAGCGTAATTTGCACGAAGCGCTGCCTCAGTTGGATCGAGAGAAAATTTTGCATCAATTTGAGACTGAACATGGATGGATCGATGATCAAGAGGATATTTACTCTTATTTTGTCAACAGTTTTGCCGATTTAAAGAATGCTTTGATATATGGCTATTAAAAAATGTATTGATATATAGTAATTGTTTAACTGATATTGTTTATAAAATACCTTTATTAATATTAAATAAAGTTGTTTATTGGGAAACCATTTAGTCGTTATTTACACTTGTTAAGACATGGACGCTAAAATTAGAAACATTTATTACAATGTGGCTAATCCAGCCGCCTATGGATCGCAAGCGAGGTTACAAAAAGCCTTACTGGACGTGCCAAAAGCAAAATTAGTCGCCTTTCTCGAGAAACAACCCGCCTACACGAAACACCCATTTCGACGTTTCCGATTCAAGACCAATCAAGTGTACGCCACGAGTATTGATGATGTTTTTCAAGCTGATCTGCTGGATCTACCGAAATAAAAATGTTCGTTATGTTCTGTGCAGCATTGACGTGTTAAGTCGGTACGGATGGACAGTCCCGCTCTAAAACAAAACATCTGGCGAGGTTATTGAAGCTTTAAAAAAGATATTTCGAGAGAGGATCCCTTTAAAAATATATGCTGACTATGGTGGAGAATTTATTTCGCGCAGCTTTGATTCCTTTTTGAAGCGTCACAATGTGCAAGTACATTTTGACCGGAGTCAGCATAAGGCCAGTCTAGCCGAACGTTTTATTAGAACAATCAAGGAACAAATTGCCCGGGTTATTACAGCCACGGCAAATAAAAATTACGTTGAATATTTACCTTTAATTACTCAAGCCTATAATGAACGGGTTCATTCAACTACCGGGATAGCGCCGGCTCGCGTTAAAATAGATAACGAATAAATCATTTGAAATAAATTTTACGGAAAATCTAACGGAATTAATCGATTCGCACCGGCCTTTAAAGTTGGCGACCACGTGCGTCTTTCTATAGCCAGTCGGTTTTTTAGAAAAATTAGCTCAGGCGGCACGTTTACTGACGAGATATTTCGGGTAGTTGACGTTATAGCAAGGTCACCACCCGTCTATCGCGTGGCTGATTTGAAAGGAGAGCAGATCTTGGGCGTTTTCTACGGTGCTGAACTACAAAAAGTCTCGCTACCAGAAACGGGACTTGTCAAGACTAAATTATGAACACGTCGCAAATAAACGCTCTTTTAACTTGCGACAAAAGAACGAAACCCTATTATTTAGGATGCTTTCCGATAGATAACTTGCCTCAGCGTCCTAAAAAACCCAAATTTTGCTTCATATTTAATAACGAACCCGCTGGAGAGGCTGGACAACATTGGATAGGCATTTTCTGTAGCAATGGCACGGTGGAAATGTTTTGCACTTACGGAAATTCGCCACGATACTATAAGGTTAATTTAAAAACGCTACAGGAAACGAATTGTTTACAATAAAAATCAAATTCAACATCCATTTTTTCAACTGTGTGGTCTGCATTGTTGTCTGTACCTAACTTTAAGATGTCAAGGTCAATCGAAAAAGACAATATTAGACGCCATCTACGCTAATAACCTTAAACTAAACGATTATGTCGCTTTATTATATTTATCTTTACATTTAAAAAAACATGTACACAGATATTGTTCACAATAAAAACAATTTTTATTTGTCTTAATATTATTTTTTTATTAATCAATATCACGCCATTTCTGGTGCCTTTTCCTCTGTTCGCCAGATGGCACTAGCGGGCCGAGATTTTGAAGTTCATTTTTTTCTTCCGGGGTTTTTTCTGTTTTTTTTCTTCTCGTTGAGGTGAAACGAGACATACCACAAACCAGTCGTGAATGTAGCTATAAGAATATAGGGTTAACAGTTGAGGCGTAGACAATTGGGCATTTACAAACACATAAAGGTTATATCTCTCCAAAATTTATACACTTCATTTCCTGTTCTTTTCCCCATTGACTGATTTCCATCTGTCCAAGACCTATATTTATTAGATGTAACATGTCGTCTGCTTTACTGTATATTTACTATGCATGGAATACTGCTTTAATAATTCGTAAATTTTTTGTATTTTTTCCTCAAAAAAAAGAGAAATAATTCTATATCTACGTTAATATGTTTGTAGTAGTAGTCCTCCTCTTGACTCGGAGAGGTAAAATTTGGTTTTCCCAACTTGTTTCTACTCTAAAACAGAAATTTTATCGTTTTGTGATAGTAAATGAGAAATATAAATATAATTTTCGTTTCTTTTGAACTAGTTTCTATAAAGGAACTTTAATCAAATGGTACACTTACCGACAATTTATTTTACTAATCGAGAAAATTACTGCGTCTTTCAATTAATATTTTATAAATACTACCTGAATATTTTTTAAATATTAAAGATTACATTTTTATTTCAGAATCATTGAGTTAAAAATATTGGTATTGGTATTTCAGTTAAGCTTTGATATTGACATCTGCTAATTTAAGATATCGGCAAACTATGCTAGTCTGTTTATAACCTTAAATCGGAACTTCAAGTGTCACAAGACAGTATATAACTTCAAAATCGAGAGTAAGCAACTTTAAAACAATCTCAACAGGATTTCGTTTAATTTACTTCTGATCTCCGAGTTTGGTATTTTTATCTCGCTACGCTGATCATTGGAGAAGTTATAGCTTCTATACAAATACTACAATCATTATGTACGCTCTTTACTCCTTGTTTTACTATGTGTGACTATTTCCAATGGTGTTCACTTTTATCTCTCCCCTACCCATTTCGTCCAACTCTAGTTTTTGCGATAGGCCCTTGTAAACGAAACTAGCCTCGCTCTCCTCTCTATTAAACATCTCGCTTTTATCCACCCAGGGCCATTATTTCCTTTTAGTAGAACTCTAGCCGTTTGAAGTAAAATTCCCTTTTGAAACCCTTCATTTCTGGACACCATGCTAACTTGAACAGCAGGTGTTTTTACGGTAGCTACGCTCTCCGGTTTTTTCTCGCTATCATTGGGTTTGTCGGGTGGTTTTTCGCACATCGCGAGATGATGTTGGCCATTACAGTCAGAGCATTTATTTCTCGCCCAGCAATCTTTCGATAAACACCACCTCTTAATTTTCAGTAACTCTTTTCTCTCGGCTAGGTTATATTTTTTGCAATCTTCGGGCCTATGCCCATCCCTTTCGCAGAACAAGCAATTCGGATACGGTTTTTCCCTTACCAAGGTGGTCAGTACTGACGTTGAAGGTGTCTAATTTTGTATTACTTGCAATTGTAGAGCTCTGTGGGACCTTTCCCTCGTATAGGCTCACGATCTTTAGGCTTTACTTCTATATGATGAGTCATCAATATGGAGCCTTGACAATGCTGCACTGCATTCGCGGCTTTGCAAATCTTCTCTAATGAATTCTAAGACCATTTTAATATCCCAGTTTTTGCTTGATTTATTCGCTTTCGAGTACGCTAATCTAATCTCGTTCGGTAACAACCGTAATATCATGGCATAGAGGAAATTGTGAAACGTGTTGGGATTTACTCCCATGTTTTCCGGGCTCCTAGTTTTTACCTCTAACGAGGAATATAATTTCTTTGGCCTACTATGTCTTTGGCATTTTCCACCGCCGTAACAGTTAATAGTTTATCTATGTGCGCGTTAATCATAGCTATGGTCGTGTCGGAATTGGCATCCGTGGGTGTAAAACGGTATATTTTTAATGCCGCTTCACCTTTCAGATAGGTCGTTAGGTAGTTAAATTTGTTTACCTTGTTCAAATTTGCCTGGTTATGAATGGCCGATTCGAATTGTGTCCAAAATTGAAGCCACTTCGCGCTGTCTCCGTCAAATTGTTCATTTTGTAACGTCGGTAGGTTGACTTGAATTTCGCAGGTACCGCTCGCAGAGTTGACCGTTGATGAAGCTTGGGAAACTGCGCTTGACTTATTAATCGCTTGTTTTATCTTGGTTACAAGTCTTGTCGAGGTGGTGGTAATTCTATCCTCGATGTCTTTTACGCTTTCTACTTTGGCTTGCAGATCAGCTAAAGGGATTAAGGCTTTAATCTCCACGTTTAACGTTTCAAGATTACCACGTCTCTGGTTAATTATCGCTGATGTCGTCTCTATTTCAGTTATATTTGTTGAAGTTGTCCTTAGCAATTGATCCGTTTTATCAATTAGTTTGACTATTACTCTTCTTAATACCACGCATTTGAATTTCACTCGGTTATACTTCGCTTGATCTTGGGGATCCATTTGGCTCTCGCCATAGCTATTTTGTTTATTTTCGCTTTCCTTACGCTAATTTACTTCCTCTAGTTATTGTAGCTCACACTAATCCAAAGGTCGAGGGTTTCGGCACCATGAAATAAACTCTTACATTAATTTTGTGGGAGTCGAACTTTGGGAGTGGACCAATAGAATTCTGAACGACAGCAAAACTTTATTTTCCAAAAAAACAACAACGCCACACGCCTTTAACCTTTCGCTATGAAAACTATATTTATACATTAAGAGCAGTATGAAGTCTTATCTAAGAGAGCGACCGCTCTCCTAGAATACTGAAGAAGAGAGAACGCTAGAGTCGTTCCTTTCGTTCGAAAAGGTTATTTCCCCATTTTTTACGCAACCTTGGTCCAATTTTAAGGGAGGTTGAAGCCCCAAGGGGCTGGCTACTCTTGCTTCTTTTGTGCTCGAACTCTCTCAGGTTCTCTCTCGCAATTGAAAATAAAAATATAACAAAATTTTCTGAAGGACAGAATACACTTTAAGTATATTTCCTTACATTTTCTTGTAAAATTTAATTTAATTTTTAATGGTTTTTAAGTGGTTGGTAAAAACCACTATATTTAAATTGTTTGTTCGAATGTTTTTCCACGAAGAAATCGTCTTGGACAGCGTCAACAAACTGACTGGTAGGGTGTCCACCCGGGAGCTTTCGTAAACCGTCACTAACATTTCAATAAATCTTAACCTTAGTATTTTATTTATTCCAATTTAGATGTTCCTGAATTCGGCACTGCAAAGTTTCGAATTTCCACTCGTACCATGAAACAGTATATTTGTTGGTCTTGTTTCTTTTTATCAACTCTATTCTGCTGTGGTGTTAAAACCAACTTCTTGCCCACCAATAAGTACTTGATCAACGGCATTTCGGATCTGAAATTTTATCCAAATTCCAAACTTCTACTTTGGATGGCCGATGGCTTGGGATCAACTTGTCATTCCGGACGAAAAGGCTATATGGTAAATTCAAATTAATAGCTGGTTGATTGAGGTACTGACCGCGTTAGAGTAATATTAATATGAAAGTTATCATGTTCACAAAAATTTATGCGTTTAATTTATCATGTTCCTAGATATTTTTGGATGCAACTAATGATGTTCCTAGATGTGGTTACATGCAAATTACCATGTTTCTAGATGTGCTTTCATGCAAATTACCATGTTCCTAGATGTGGTTAAATGCAAATTACCATGTTCCTAGATTCTGGCTATATACAAATTACCATGTTCCTAGATGCTGGTTACATGCAATTTACCATGTTCCTAGATTCTGGTTACATGCAAATTACCATGTTCTTAGATATGCTTACATGCATTTTACTATGTTCATAGATATTTTTACAAGTTATTTATGATCTTTCCATGTTTCTATATAAGCAACTGGCCAGGTTACTTTATTTGTATATGCGTAATTTATCATACTTCTAGCTTTGTAATTTTGCAATATTGCGATTTACGTTAAAACTGCATTAAGGTAATTTCAAAATAAATATTACTTGCTTGAGATATTGACCACGTTAGAGTCATATTAGTATACAATTATCATGTTCCTAGATTAGTATTTCTTAATTTTTAATAATTAAATTCAGAAGCTAAATTTACTCTGCAACAAAAAGGTCAATTTTTAAATTCTGTCACTAAAAGCTGTATCCACGCCTCGCGATCCTATAAAGATACTTCGAATCGAACGACACGTTTTTTTAAGCCTAGCCCATGTAATTAACCATCGCCATATTCAGGAGTTTGATGTATACTGAGTTACTAAAAGCAAAAGTAATATCAAAACTTCCCTACGTGAGGAAAGTATACAAAGGCGAACTTTTCCCGAGATATCCTCGTACCAATAATGTCCCAGCGCACTTATACAGCCGTAAACAATGCCACAAAAATAGGACCGCCTAGAGCGTAGGAAAACATTATTTGACCTAGCGATTATTGTAATTTTTAATTTTTCCAAAGAAGTTATTCATGCTTTATTTTTAGCTTTTGATGATTATTATTCATTAATAATCAGGCAGTGAATAGATTTTGGGATTTTCATGGGTCTTGCAAAAAATAAAACCCCTTACTTGCCAAGGTATATGCCTAACACTCAACATAGATTTTAAATGGTTTTATTATCCATCTCGAAATTTTATTCTTGTATTAATCATTTTCATCTTTTTCTTGGCTTCACAACAACTATGTTTTCGTTTCGAAATAACCGTTTCTGAATATTTATTAGCAAAATCAGTAATCCTCTGTATCCTATTACAGGCGGCTTAGCAGACTACACTAGTTTGGAGTGTTTTTTCCTTTTTCCCTTTCCAACGATTATATAAAAGGACTAAGATTTACCGTACCCTTCCATGCACAATAGTGTCTGAATATGGTATTTGGCGTCTTGCATACTTCCGTCACGTAGGGAGGTTTATTATATTACTTCTGCTTAAAGTAATGCTTGCTATACGGAAACTATATTCTCAGTCAGCCAACACACTATCACAAAGCATCACTTTTTACCTCTCCGAGTGACGTATGTCACGGAGGGGCCGTAATTTCGACGCGACTGTCAGTGTGTCTGTTGTTACACCCCAGGGGACCGTGTTCGCAGTTGGAAAATCGGAGCTAACGTGTTCTCAACCGCATTTACAGTTCCCGGAAATTTGGAAAAAAAAGTTCCACTTACATGGCCTTTTTTACTTTAGCTATACTACATATGTATTCTGTCGTTCAAATTCAGTTTGATATGTTTACCCAAAAGTAAACTATCAGGTTCGGTTTTTCGTTTCTATAATGTAGAGACATTAACGGTTCAGAGTGAGCCGAAAGATAAATACACTTTTAATTAATCTGGTATTGATTTTAGAATAAAGCATCATGGTGGAAACCAGATTAGCGAAAGGTCTGATCGAAATCAGGTTATAGCTTCGAAGTTTTCATACTTTTTTGGTGCGCATTCACTTTCAGTGCGTGTAGCCAGAAATATGCTTTGGTGTTATGTAACGTTAACAGTCATGTTTTCAAACTATGAAAATTGTTGAGGTGATACGAGAACGAAAGTGTCTACACAGCAACCCTGTTGTGAATATGGCTTTCAACATAGAGGGTATATAGTTGAGGCTTAGACAATTGGGCCATTAGAAACACATAAAAGTCATATCTCTCCAAAATTTTAACTCTTCATTTCCTGTTTTTTCTCCATTGGATGATTTTAATGTGTACCGGAATATTTGATTTTAAATGTCGTCTGTTTTACTGTTTATGCTATCATTACTGCTTTAATAACTCGTAAATTTTTACTTCAAAAAGAGAAATATTTCCATATCAGGGTAAATAAATGTGAAAATAGTCCTCCTCTTGACTTGGAGAGTTAATAGTTTGGTTCTCCCAACTTGCCCTATAATTTTTTAATCAGAACGTGGTTATGTAATAATCGATTCAGATAATAAGTTATGCTCAGTTGTTGTTGGTTAGTGGCAGTCGTTTGTACGAGATTCTATGGATATTTTGATCATAAAGGCGACTTTTAATATGATGGCTGGGGTAGTCTAAAAATAGTGTCAAAAGCACCCTTTTTGTACCTTAGTATTACTCTCAGCCATAAATCGAGACATGTTTCGGACTTTAATTGTAAACTTAATCAAATAATTGCCTGTTTTGTCCCGTATTGTGTTTCAAAATTGCTTTAAGAATATTTACTAAAAACAACAAAATTTATTTTTTTACTAAATTCATAATTTTTATAGCCCTTCGGTGAGTGCATATTTCTAGAAAATATGGAGATGATTTTTTTGAAAGACGAATTCTACGACAATAGTGAAGATTTTAATATGTTTATTAAAAAACTCGTCGATGAGCAAATGATTCTTGTGGCATACCACTCAAATATCGTGTTGTTACTTGATAAAATTAAGGACAAGCTTTTTTTGAATAAAAAAGACTATTTCGTTGATATTGGTGATCCTTCAAACGATATACCACTTGGACTTGCATTAAAACGTGGGGCAAATTCTCATTTGAAAACAAAATTCAATACAGTGTACGTAAATACTTTCTTTACAGTTCATTCGGCTATTGTTTTTGGTCGAAACGCTTGGGTGCATACATATAAATTATACATTTCAATAACAAACTCAGTGTGGTAATATAAAACCTTTATCCTATTAATAAAGAATGTCTTAGTGGACCAAGACTAGAAAAAATAAATGATAAGAGAACATAATGCATGCGTCAAATTTAAAAACCGGCTTTGAACTGGAAGGGGGAGCTGGTTTTTGAATATCCGTCATGGTGAACTATGAGAAGCATTCTTTTTTATGGATGAAGTAACTCTAAGTATTTATCAAAACCGGACATTGTAAATATCACTTTCAAACCGTTTACAAAACCAAAAACAAAGCTTGAAATTTATAAAAAGTCGATAGAAGCTAGTGGAGATTTGGTCTTTCATAAGCTACTAACCATCTTTTACATTTTTTCTATCTGGGTTTTTGGCTTTGGAAACACGTGGAAGTATATTCCTTTCATATATTGTTATGCGAATACATTCATTCCTACAACCGTTATAACAACAATTTGGCATTTTTATTAACGCTCGGTTTCCTGCCAACAGTTGAACAGAGTGAAGAGAGCAGACGATGTAAGCGGAAGCTGGCGGCAGTAAAGGGCGTCACTCGTGCCTGTTAAAATCGTGGAGCAGAGATAAAAATTCCTACCCTCATTTTTTCCACCTTAATATACACTCCCTCTCAAGTTCCCTACTTCCTGGAGAGCACAAATAGAATTTGATCCCTGCCTGAGCCAAGTTGCTGACTTAGGTCAAATGTAATATTTCTAAGCGACTTATTTCTAGAGATTATTGCACGCATCATCTTGTGAATATTTTATAAGACAGGCTTCTGGCACTGGGTTTTTTAAACGAAATTGGTTTTTTAAATTTAAAAATTTTATTTTAACCACCGCTCTCTAAGAAAACGTTTTAAGCAATTTCAGTTTTCCCTAATACATTTTATTTTCAATCAAACTCTTCACTTAAACGAAATGGTTTGGCAAAAATTGCCAGTTTTTATCCAATAGTTTACTCTGCATTTTGTGATTTAAGTGCTATATAACTTCTATTGGTATCAATATTTACCAAGCATACAGTCAATTAATTGATGTCGTTACCAAAATTATTTCAATGCTGTGAAAAACAATAATCGGAGACTTGCATGGAAACATTTACATGGGATAAAACTAAATACAAATAATACTAGCTTACACAGTTGTAAAAGGTACATAATTTTGAACATTGATCCTCCTTATTCGGTATTATGACTTTTATCTCAGGTCATAACAACAGCTAGCCAGAATGTGTCTACATTTAAGCTTTTCAAATTTCGTGCAAAGCTAAAATGGTGGAAAATACTGTTTCCTCGAGCTAAATGCAAACAATTGTGTATTTCAGAGCTCTTCTGTTCCACGAAACTAGTCAGGACACCCCTGTACTACGTGAACGGAATTTTCATCGAAGAAAAGTGTTTCAGCAACCAGCGCAAACTGACACTTGGAGTCCACTTGGCATACAAATTATTTATGAAGCCTCAAAGCTGTACTTTGTATTACTCGCAGTGGCGTTAGTGACACTCGTACTTGAAATATGTAAAGGATACTAAAGTATACTCGTCCTCGTTCAGATGCCATAAATGGCAGAAACGGTTTCTTAAAATTATGTTTGGATGACTAAACCAGTTCCCTCATTTAATTTATAATGCCATATCGTATGCACTACAGTTCTTTATTGCCAATTTTTTTATTCTGAGAGCGAGAAATAGTTTAACTTGCCCATACTAGATGTTCCACACATAAAATTACATAACCAAATTAACATAAGCTGGCACTAAGTAATATTTCAGTAAATTAATATTTTACGAATTTCAAATTATTTTTTATTAAATATTTCGAACTATGTTGGTAGTCTTGTGTAATTTACTCTACTTGACAAATGATCATTGTAATAATTTGTTAATAGATTTAATGCTCGACTGGTATCCGACATTTTTCAGCACGGAATAGTTTCTCTTCACCGCCTCCTATATACTACCCAAACCTGTTCACCGTCCCATCATAATTCCAGAGGTAGATTTCTAATTCGCTAGTCTGTACCGCTAAAGGCGCGATTAACTATGGCTTTTACGCCACAGCCTTACCTAAGAGAATTAGAAAACGACCTTTATTTTCCTCACTTTCGTTAATTCTGGTTTATGTCCAGTTGGAGATCTCCGATGTTTCAGATGAAAACTGCTAAATGAATTTAATGAATTAAATTAATATTAAATTTTACATTTCAAATTTTAGGTAACTTTGTTTCGTTTTCTTCGCTTCATCAGAGAAACTATTCAGTTAAACCACCGTTGTCAAATTACAGTTTTCAAATTCAAGGGTAGAATTGTACACAATTAGTTAAGGGCAGTATGAAATAGCATTCAATCGTCAATATTATATTTTCCAAGATTATCCTGAATTTAGATATAATTTACCATTGAATCACTATTCCTATAATTTCCCAAATCATTTTCCTATAACTCAGATAATTCTAATTTTTCAATCCTATTCCCCCGTAATTTACATCTCAAATTCCAGTTTTTCCTATTTCAGATTTCAGGATTTTCGCCTACTATGTACCTCCTTTAACCTCGAATTATTAAAAATTAATCGTAAAAATAAGAAATATAATCAAATACTTAATCACTTTTGTCAATGTTGCCCAACTGGTCGAATAAAATGTATTGTGCGAACACAACCATTATTTCGAATCTCGGTTAAATCCCACCATTTATTGGGGAAAAATGGCATTCCTATACAACGTAAAGTCCCCCTAAAAATATCACCATGAACGAGCTTGGATAGTGTAGTGAATTTGTGGAAGTATTTTTCGTAATTACGATGTCGTTAGTAGTTTTGTAGCTTTAAATTTCTGTTTCATTTTGATATTCCAAGGATATTTTTTAATATTATTATTTGAAATGGCTGTTTATATATTACGTAAGCTATACTGCATCTGTATATAGAATAATCCTTTCTTTAATGATTACAAGAAGAAAGCTAAGACCTAGACTCTGGCGGGTAAATGAAGAATCCATGATAGGTTTTGTGAGCCAAAGAGTAAATAATTGAGACCTGAGGTGAAGTGAACTATGGGTTTTGATTTTCGTGTCTGGATTCTGTAATGAAGATACATTAACGGTTCAGAGTGAGCCGAAAGTTAGATACACATTTAAATAATCAGTTTTAGATTTTATCTAGACGCAAGCATCATGGTGGCAATCAAGGTGCGGTCGTAATCGGGTGATAGCTACAAAAAATATCGTTGAGGTGAAACGAGAGGATAGTGTTTACACGCAATGCAGTTTTGAATATAGATTTAGTCTTAGAAGGTATACGGAATTTACGAGAGGTATTTCTATGGGCGCTGGCATAACCTGTAGGCAGCCTATAGTTAGTGGTTGAAATTCTCTGTCGTCGAACGAAAAAGGGGCGGTAACCTAGTAAGTACCGTATACAGTTGAGGCGTAGACAGTTGGGCCTTTACATAAAGGTAATATCTCTCCAAAATTTATTCTCTTCATTTCCTGTTTTTTCCCCATTGACTGATTTCCATGAGTACAGACTGTTAAAAAAGTCTTTGCGCGTTGCGTTTTTCGCACATATTTTGCTACATTTCAAAAACTATTCAAGCTAGCGCTCTGGAATAAAGTGCGTTATAGAAGTTTTGCATTTCTCTTTCATATTTTACCCGTTTCACAGTTGTCCTTTGCATACTTATACCGGAAACCGGA